>NC_091963.1:43458681-44194242 GCF_031021105.1 Erythrolamprus reginae | reverse complement strand
GGCTACCAACAGGCAAGATGCCCATTCAGAGATACCAATCAGAGAGGCTTCAAGCGCCCCAAGTGACTTGGCCAGGCCTCAACCCATAGGAGGGAAACTTCAACTTTTCAGTACCTCCTGGCGTGCCACATCCTCTGACAAATGAGCATTAGCCATGGTGTCCCAAGGACTGTGGTTGGCATTTGTCCAACTCTCACACAACTGCTTTTTACATTGCCCAGTGCCTCGGAAGCCGCAAAGAAGGACAGAACTGTTTCAAGAAATCACACACCTCCAGGCTATAGAGAGGGTACTCCACCATGCCAAGAGCACAGGGTTCTATCAGTCGTCTTTGTTGTCCCAAAGGCTTCAGGAAGCTGCAGATTCATCCTCAACCTAAAACAACTAAATCTGTTCATACATAACAGGAGGTTCAGGAGTCATTCCCTCCAGACGATTCTGGCATCAATCCACCCTCGGGACTTTCTTACGTCCTTGGACTTGAAGGAGGCTTATCTCCATGTGCCGATCTATCCACCACATCAAAGGTTCCTGTGCTTCTGTCTAGAAGGGGTGCACTATCAGTATAAGGTAATGCCATTTGGTCTTTCATCGGCCCCTTGGACCTTCACAAAATTATTAGATGTCCTGACAGCCAACCTTCGCTCCCAGTCCATCTGTCTGATGGCGAGGGTGGATCTGGCCTTTGCAGTACAGACAGTGGAGACACACGGCTCCACCATTAACGTGCCCAAGAGCCAGCTGTCTCCTACCACCAGACTTTTGCACCTGGGTTCCATTATAGATAAAATCTCAGGTACCATGTCCCTCTCCCCGGAGAGGCAAGCCAACATCCTACAATTGATATCTTCCCTTTGCCACCACCATCGAGTTTCCCTTTCCTTGTTATCCAAGATTCTTGGAACATTGGTTTTCTGCATAGGGATCACATTCGGACTTTGCAAATGGTAAGTCATTCAAACAGACAAGTTCATCTGCCTCAAGTGGTCAGAGACTCTCTAAACTGGTGTACGTCCTCAGCATTGCTTTGAGGTTCTTCTTTTCGCAACCATGACCACGTTATTCTTACAACGGATGCCAGCCTGTCGGGTTGGGGTGCGCACATCGGACCCCAAGTGTCCCAGGGACTCTGGTCCACAGAGGATCTCACCCCTATCAATATCAATTTCCTCGAGCTCAGAGCAGTTTTCTTTGCACTCCAAAACTTCGCATCACTAGTACACGGCAAACATGTGTTAGTCCTGACAGACAATGTCGCAACCAAGGCCTACCTAAACCATCAAGGGGGCATGAGGTCACGCCGGCTCATGCAGGAGACTACATCCCTTTTCAACTGGGCCAAAATCAACTTAGCATCTTTGACGGTGGAACACATTGCTGGGACCAGCAATATCCAAGCAGACTGGTTGAGCAGGGCCACTCTGGCTCCGACAGAATGGAGGTTGGATCCGGAGCTGTTTCAAAAGATTGTCCAACGCTTCAGTATTCTGCTGGTGGATCTATTCACGATCCACCTAAATGCCCAGCTCCTGAGATTTTATACCTGCTTTCCAGCACTGGGAGCGGAGAAGGTCAACATCCTGTTCTCTCATTGGCCACATGGTCTACTACTTTTCTACCAACGAACTTTATACAGAAAGTCATCGACAAAATACTGGAGGAATGGGCAGAAGTATTACTGGTGGCACCTCATGGGCCACGCCACCCGTGGTTCTCAGACCTTGTAGTACTATCGGTATCCCCTCCATGGAGGATACCAGATCAGGTCATTTCTCTCAGCCAGGGACTCATATGTCACCCAGATTCCCAAAGCCTACAGTTTGACGCTTGGCACTTGAAAGGAATATACTAAGAGGCCGACAGCCCGAAAGAGTCATTGCCACCATGCAAGCCACCCGCCGTCTGTCTACGTTCAGAATTTATCAGACAACATGGTCTGCCTTCTGTTATTTCTGTACCAACAGGCAGATTGATCCTGGATTAGCTTCGGTGATTCCATTTCTGGAATTTTACAGGTGGGACTCGAGAGGGGTTTGGCTCCAAACACCCTAAAGAGGCAGGTAGTGGCCCTCTCGACTGTGATTCAAGTAGCGGAGGGTCGATCGCTGTCACACCATCCATGAGTGAGAGACTTCCTTTGGGGGGCCTCTAACAAACATTCTCCACCGGTCCATAGATTTCCAACATGGGACCTGTCACTCATGCTGAAGGTGCTCACGAGGCCCCCATTTGAACCCCTGAGATCAATTCCCATCCCGCTCCTGTCCATCAAAACGGCCTTCCTTGTGGCTATAATGTCGGCTCGACAGCTTTCTGACCTTTCAGCATTGTCAGTCCGCCCGGACCTTTGCGTTTTTCATCCAGATAGAGTTGTCTAACGTTTAGATTCTTCCTTTTTATCAAAAGTTAATACCATGTTTCGTAGGAAACAAGAACTTATGCTTCCTGATTTCTGTACACATGGTAACCACCCAGCGAAGCTCAGGTGGCACAAGGTGGATGGCTGATGAGCGGTAAAGATTTACATTAGGAGGACTGAACCGTTTAGGAAATCTGAAACGTTGTTCATCTCCTTTTCACACTGGAAAATGGGACTCTGGGTGTTACCACCACAGTCCATCAGTCACTGGCTCCGGGATTGTAGCAATGAGGCTTATAAAGCAAGTGCCCAGTCACCCCCCCCCGGGGATTACAGCCCATTCTACTTGGAGTACGGCCACATCAGCGGCAGGGACAACGCAGGCGTCCATTGAAGATATCTGGCGAGCGGTGACTTGGTCTGCCCCATCTACGTTCATTCGTCATTATAAACTGGATTCTTTCGCCTCAGCAGGAGCATCATTTGGAAGACCCGTATTACAAAGGGTGTGCTCCTCCCCAGCGACCCTGATTCAGCCTTCTCCCACCCATGGAACTTGAACTTGGGTATATCCCATGTTGGACTCTCCTTCCAAGTGCAGTGGAGAAGAACCATTGGACCTACCTGAACAGTCTTCTTGATGCACTGGAAGGAGAGTCCAAATCCACCTGACATTATGTCTGATTCAGGGCGCCGGAGTTTGGTATTACTGAATATTAAGTTCTGTGTTCAGTTTGAAATAAATTCTGGTTAATTTTATATTGTCTTCGGTTTTTTTTAAATGAGCTCATGGAGGCAGGCAAGGGGCGGTGCCTAGTTAATATGTTAATTTAAACTTAGTCTCTACCAATAGGACTAGAGAATTACTCATGTTGGACTCTCCTTCCAGCGCATCGAGGTAGGTCCAACGTTCTTCCATTTATTGTTTTAACTGTCAGAAATATCCTAATTTCTAGATTGGATCTCTCCTTGATTAGTTTCCATCCACTGCATTTTTTCTTGCCTCAAGTGCTTTGGAGAATAGGTTGGTCTCCTCTTCTTAGAAGTGCGTTAGATATTGGAACACTATTTTGTCACACATACTTATTATTATTATTATTATTATTAAACTACACATATTCAATTCCTCCAAACATTCTTCATATGTTTTATCCTCCAATCCATATGACTAAATTGTAATTCTGATTGGGATTTTGTATCCCCATATTCCCATGGCTGCTATTCAGGAAAGAAAGCTAAGAGTACAAAAGCCAATTAAGAGATTTAAATTACATTTAACTTTTTGCTAAGCTACCTACCTTGATTTGCTTTAATTATTCTATCCATCCATCCATCTACCTACCTACCTACCTACCTATGTCTATATAGTGTCTTTATTATTTTTCAAATATTACTTGTTCTAGGATTTGATTTACTTGGCATGTTTTCCTACTTGGAAGCCTTGAAACAGGTGCTTTCTAAAAGGCTCCACATACTCAATTAGGTATATTCTCTCTCTCTCTCTCTCTCTCTCACACACACACACACACACATGCACACACTGACACACATATGCAGCACTTCTCATAATATTATAAGGCAAGCCAGATAAATATGGAGCTGACAGCCTTGTAATGAACACTTAATTACTTCTTGCCAAGAAGCAGCCATAGGAAGTGTACTTGAGAAACAAAATATTATTGAGTTCAATAGGGCTTTCTAGAACTCTGAATCAACACATACAAAGGTGTTATGCAATAGTTCGGATCTAACTGAAAGCTTCGAGCTGTATAAAGCTGAACGGATTCTTCTCCAGCAAATCAATTTTATTCATTTGCAGGTGCTTTTAAAAGAGGCTTTCTTCTTCTTTCTCTCTATGAGAATACAGTTTTGGTTACAACCATCTAAGGTATTAAACCAATAGATCTTACTTCAAAATGAATACCCGCATGAGTCATGATT
Source organism: Erythrolamprus reginae (assembly GCF_031021105.1). Taxonomy (NCBI): domain Eukaryota; kingdom Metazoa; phylum Chordata; class Lepidosauria; order Squamata; family Dipsadidae; genus Erythrolamprus; species Erythrolamprus reginae. Next base: position 44,189,942 of record NC_091963.1, on the reverse strand, counting down.
GCAGCTAAATGTTGAATAGAAAGATTCATGTATGCACTACTAGATTATTAACTTTTGTCACCATGAGCCTACCAAGATACTCAAATATAACACAAAATATCATAAATAGGAATATGAAAATAGTGATAGCAGTCATGTAAGAGAAGAAAGTGTATGGTGGTGATGTGGATGAAATTTAACTCTTAAATGATTTCGATGCTCAATCAAATGCACTTTTTGATTTGTTTGTTTGTTTTTTTGACTTCTATGCTGTCCAATCCCAAAGGACTCAATCAAAACATAGAAAAATCATGATTAGAAATAGTAAATATCTTCCATTGGAAATGCAACAATAAATAGTATTAGGATAGAAAGGTGTACCCAGTGAAAGGAAGAGTGATGGGAAAGAGACTTGAATGGTTGCCCAGTCTAGACAAGTCCACCAATGGCAATAAATACATGAACTGAGGTCTAATAGCTTCCAAAGGTAATATATGTTGCATGGCTTGGCTCCAGATTTAGACAGACCCTTGGCAAAAAGCCTTACTGCAGTGTCCAGTTGGTATAGCATAAAGGATTTTTACACTACAATTTATCCAAAACAACCTTCATCTTACTACTATTAAAATTTCTATCATGTAAAATCATTTATATTTCTTACAGAAATCAGAAACAGTTATATTCGGGCCTTTCCTTTCAATATATCAATTTTCAATTTCCCAAAACATTCCATAACAACGTGATGGTTATGCTTAACAAACCATGCCAAATTCCCTGTAAGGGGGCCTACAGTTGATTCCAAATCTATCAAAGGAATAATTTAAAATTTCATTAAAATGTGGTCATGAGCTGGTTTTAAAAATATCCTTTTAATAGTTTCTATCTTCTCTATGAAATCATCAAAAAAAATGTAGCATGAATGTGGGGGGCAAAGTAATATTAAGCACGATAAGCAAAATAAAAATTTAAAAACCCTATAAAGGCTAACATATATATTAATCTATGATGCAAACTTGTCTATGTCATATGACATCTTTTAAAACTACCATGAACATATATGTCATTTTCTTCTGGTTTCTCTTTTACAATTCCCCGAACAATAGATATGTGAATGTATGTACTGTATGAGCCATTGTATGTGTCTCTTTATTAGGATAATACTATACATCTGATTGTGCAGACTGGTAAATGCACATGCAATTAATGTATCCATTAATCTTTAAAGAACAATAAGCCTCATTTTTGCTTCTTTGGCTTAACATAGATAATTCCTTGGGAAATGGTTCACCAATCAGCAGGGAAGATTGATTTTTGGTTGAATTGCTTAATCGTGAAAAAATATCAAAGAGCATTTCATATAGGGTAAGATACTGCTTGTGTAAAAGTTGAGAAAAATTATGTAATGAAAAATTAGGAACACATGTATGTATGTATTATATATGTATGCATGTATGTATGTATGTATGTATGCATTGTCTGTCTGTCTGTCTGTCTGTCTGTCTGTCTGTCTGTCTGTCTGTCTGTCTGTTTGTTTGTTTGTTTAGAAATAGAATAGAATTCTTTTTGGCCAGGTGTGATTGGGCACACAAGGAATTTGGTACACATGCTCTCAGTGTACATAAAAGAAAAAATACATTTGTCAAAAATCATGAGGTACAACACCTAATGATTGTCAAAGGTTACAAATAAGCAACCACGAAACAATCAATATTAATATAAATTATAAGGATAGAAGGGCCGTTGAACTTACCTGAACGGTCTTCTCGCTGCACTGCGAGGAGAGTCCAATGTGAGTTGTTCTTCAGCCTCATTGGCAGGGACTGAGTTAAAAATTAACATATTTATTATGTCCCGCCCACCACTGCCCCATCAGGTCAGTCAATAAAAACGAAGGAATAGTGAAAAGAATCAATTTTATTAACTTAAGAACTTTAAATTATCAAAAGGCAGAACTGAGAATTGAGCCCCTGGGCCAAATAAGCCAGGAGGGTTTGGACTCTCCTCGCAGTGCAGCAAGAAGACCGTTCAGGTAAGTTCAACGGTCCTTCTCCACTGCACTGCTCGGAGAGTCCAACGTGGGATATACCCAAGCAACTGAATTAGGGCGGGATAGGCTGGACCAGGGGCGCCGGAGCACAAACCCTTTGCAGCACTCTTCGGTCGAAGGCTGCTTCCTCTGAAGCAAACGAATCTAGATGATAGTGTCTTATAAAAGTCGTGGGGGCAGACTAAGTCGCAGCCCAACAAATGTCTTCGATTGGAGCTTGTGTGGTCCAAGCAGTGGCAGTGGTTGCACTCCTAGTGGAGTGGGCTGTGACACGAGCCGGTAAAGGCATAGAACTTGTCTTGTATGTTTCTATAATGCAAGAGCGGATCCATCTGCTGATTGTCTTGGCCGATACTTTGTTGCCCATGGATGCTGGGAGAAATGATACAAATAATGCCTTCGATTTCCTGAAGGTGTTGGTACAGTGTACATATATCTTTAATGCCCTACGGACAGTACCTTGTGCTATCGGAGCTTCGACGGGTGCTATCCATGGATGCAAAAATCGGGAAGGAGTATGTCCTGGGACCTGTGAAATCTTGTGTTGATTTTGGTCAAGAAACTGGGGTCTAAACACAGAGTTACCCTGTTGGGGTGGAAAACACAGAGGGTGGACTGATAACATTGACAACTCTGAGACTCTGCGCGCTGATGTTATGGCCAACAGGAAGGCCACCTTAACTGATAGGATGCGAAGTGAGACTTCTCTTAATGGTTCGAAAGGAGGCCCTGTAAGGGCCTGTAGGACCAAAGGCAAATCCCAGGATGGGAAACCATGGATGACTGGTGGAGAAAGGTTCAATGCCCCCCGGAGAAAGTCCTTTATCCACTGGTGATGTGAAATTGGGCAAAGGGGTTCTGGTCGTAGAATCGAGGGTATAGCTGCCACTTGTCTGCGTAAAATGTTGGGAGTCAACCCTTCGTCGAGACCCTTCAGTAGGAAGTCTAGAAGATGAAAAACAAAAGACGAGCGAGGTGGTACTCCCTGAGTTTTACAAAATCTGCAGTAAGCTGCCCAGGTTGCTTGATATATGCGAGTCATCGATGGCCGTCGTGTGGCTTGGATGGTGTGGATGACTTTCTCAGGAAGATGTTGCTTCCTCATGCAGTCCTCCTCAATTGCCACATGGCAAGTCTCCACCACTTAGAGTCTGGGTGAACTATTGACCCTTGTGTCAGGGAGAGTCAGTGGTATGGGATGTTCCATGGAGGGGAGATTGATAAATCCATCAGGTCCGTGAACCATGGCCGTCTGGGCCAGAACGAAGCGATTAGGAGTACCTCCGCTTGTTCCGAGATGATCTTGGACACTATTCTGGGTATTAAGCAGACCAGAGGGAAAGTGTATAGTAGTCCTCTCGGCCATGGCGAGAGAAGTGCATTGACTTGCTCGGCTCCCGGGGATGGAAAATGGGAATAGAACCATGGAACTTGGTTATTGTACTGAGAAGCGAACAAGTCCACCTCTGGCTTAGGTGACTATGTGAAGAAGAGCAAAGAGTCAGCGTTGATGGAGGTCAACAATAGGAAGCTTCTCAAGGTGAAGCAAATTAAGGACCAGTACAGAAAAACTGTAACTCAAGGTCATATGGACAGTTGGCGGAACAAAGCCTTGCATGGCCATTTCTTGGAGAAAGATTGAAGGCAAAGTGGATAAAGAAAAGACCTGGTCATGGCTTACAAGTGGAACACTCAAAAAGGAGACAGAAGGACTAATACTGGCTGCACAAGAACAGGCCATTAGAACAAATGCTGTCAAAGCCAGAATTGAAAAATCAACAGACGACCCAAAGTGCAGACTCTGTAAAGAAACAGATGAAAGAATTGATCACATATCCAGCTGCTGCAAAAAGATCGCACAGACTGACTACGAGCATAGACATGATGCTGTGGCACAGATGATGCACTGGAACTTGTGCTGGAACTACCATTTACCAGTGGCATAGAACTGGTGAGATCATAAGCCCGAAAAAGTGGTTGAAAATGAGCAAGCAAATCTACTCTGGGACTTCCGACTTCAGACTGACCGAATTCTGAAACATAACACACCAGACATCCTGACTGTGGAAAAAAAGGAAGTATGGATCATTGATATTGCAATCCCAGGGGGCAGCAGAATTGAGGAGAAGCAGCTAGAGAAATTAGTGAAATACGAAGATCTAAAAATCAAGCTGCAACGACTCTGGCATAAGCCAGTGAAAGTGATCCTAGTGGTACTTGGCACGCTGGGCACAGTGCCAAAGGATCTCAGTGGACATTTGAAAACCATCAGAATTGACAAAATCTCCATCTGTCAATTGCAAAAGGCCTCTTTACTGGAATCGGCAAACATAATTCGCTGCTACATCACGCAGTCCTAGGTGCTTGGGAAGTACCCGACTGGCGATGAAATACGAAATCCAGCGTAGTGATCTCGTTTGCTGTGTTGTATTGACATCATCATCATCATCATCATCATCATCATAGTACAGGTATCTGATGTGATTCTGCTTAGCTTTACTTGCTGCTTCTTGTTTGTTAGGAAAACATTGGCAAATTACTTTGTTATGACAGCCACGGCTGAATCCAAGAAGACAGATGTTCAGCTTGACTTGACTAGGCACATGTAAATTCATCTTTCTCTCCAAATTTTGTACTACACATACAAGACCATTTTTGACAAAATAATACCTGCTATCCAGACCACAATTTCATGACTCTCTTGGTGGACAGAACTACTGAATTACAACTATTATTATCTTCAACCACAGCATCCTGCAGGTTGCAAAAACACAATATCATATTAAGCATATTTCTATTGGAACTGATTAATTCATACACAAGTGGATGCTTTTACGTTTATATTTTGTATTTCCTATGGGATTAAAAATATTGCATTATTGCTATTTCTCAGAAAAATTGTAAATGCATATTGGCTGTACCAAGCTATGGTTGGCAGACCTCCTTTACTGCTGCAGTTCTTATATTTATTTCTGCTTTATTGTGGCCTGCTATATATTCAATTAAGCTGTTTATGTTGACTGATATTATTGTATGTTCCCTATGCCCAATTGCTTTGCATTTAAAGGGGGAAATATTGGATAAACAAGAACAGTCAGTTCCTAATGGGAGACCCTTCCAGGCTTTATGAGGAGAAAAAAGATTAATTTGTGTCTCTATAACAACATTTTATACATTGCCAATTGAAAGCTTTTGAACAACAGCCTGAAGCCAATCTAAGCAGTACTGTATTTCAGAAAAAAGTAAGGAGTTCAAATGAATGCAGTGATGGTACTAATGCTATTGAGAAATACTGTACATATAACTCATATAGAGGAAGGGTGAACCAACTATTTGAATCAGAACTGCTGCTACACAAGAAAAACTGATCAACAGTGCAACATAGCATTTGCTTAGTCCATGCAGTCTTGCCATAGCATCACTGTTTAAAGGGCTCCTTTTCACAACGCTGCCTTCTGCTTGTTCCAAGTCGGGGAGTGAAAAGATTTCAGTTGTTCATATCTTTACCCATATTAATATAATATCTTCCACTTTATTCCATCACCATTCAAAGTCAATCTCAAAGTCTATAAAGTTTGTTGCACATGAAAGAGCTCTTTGCCATATAGAATATTGAGAAAATAAAGTTTATTCTGTTTCAAAGAGAGATAAAATACAAAATAACAAAAAAAGGAAAATTAGAGCAAGGAGATAAAAAATGGGAAAGAGTTGGAGAAGGCAAGGATAGCGGGCAGCAGGGCTATACACACCAATTTAGAGTTGTTGTGTCCCTATAAGTCAGGGGCATAGTTCCCTCTAAGCTGAGCAGTGAGCAATCGCTCACTTAAAAATTATCATCAACTCAGAGTTTTTCAAACCTGCCCAGAAGCCGAGAGGGAAAGAGTGAGAGGGAAGGAGAGAGAGAGGAAGAGAGGAAGAGAGAGAAACAGATAGAAAAAAGAGAGGAAGGAAAAGAGAAAGAAAAAGTATGGGAGTAAGGAAGAGAGAAAGAAAATCAAAATCTAGTTTGAAACTAGCTCAACTATTTAAGTGGCATTTTGATATTGATAGAGTTGCCCTATTATGAGCTCACTGTTATAGACACACAGTACAGTATTTTATTTTGAAATTCTCTGAGGCAAAACAGGGTGGGTTTTTTATTTGTTTGTTTGTTTGTTTATTTAATATTTCTGTGCCGCCCAGTCCCGAAGGGACTGCCACTCAGACACTATACTTTTCCGCCCACACCCCCAAAAAATTAGAGGGAACACTGGTCAGGGGTGTCAAACTCGATTTCATTGAGGACGGCATCATGGTTGTTTTTGATCCCAGGGATGCGGAGTGGGCATGGCCAGTTCGACATCACTCACTGGGGGTACCTGTGCCCAGCTAGAGAAAATGGGCTCCTGAGCTCCATTTTCAGCTGTGACAGCCTCCTGCAACTCTCTTCCAGCAAAAACGGAGCTTGGCCGGGCTATATGTGATACTCTAAAGCTCCATTTTCACTGGAGAGGCACTACAGGTTTGTCTTTTGCTGTTTTCAGGTTGGCTCCGTAGGCAAGCTTGAAGCACTTTGTGGGCTGGATCTGGCTCCTGATCCTTCAGTTTGACACCCCTGCTATAGGTGCTCCAAGTCCAAACCCTCCTGAATCTCATTGATCCTTATCTGACACTAATTTAATGATGAACTTTAATTTACCTTGGCAGTACCACGTACTGTATTGGTTGGGTTTTCAGTATATGTAGATAAACCAGCATTGTATGTTAGGAGAAAAAAGTATTATTGCTTTAAGAGCTAGGTAGCAATTATGAGCTAGGCTGCAATTTAGCCATATAAGGGAGACCAATATGCTGCTCTCTATTGCATTCTATTGTATTGAGCTTTGTTGCATCCATAGTTCATGTGTACTATGTGTTCTCCAAAAAAGACCTATTCCAAAAGTAAGTCCTAAATTGATTTTTACACTTGCGCCCAAATAAGTCCTCCCCTCCCCAAATAAGCCCTAGTTAAGGCCTTACCTAGTTAAAAGATGCAGTGGCTCAGTGACTAAGATGCTGAGCTTGTCAATCAGAAAAGTGGGCAGTTCAGCAGTTCTAATACCTAGTGCTGCGTAAGGGAGTGAGCTCCCCTTACTTGTCCCAGCTTCTGCCAACCTAGCAGTTCAAAAGCATGTAAAAGTGCAAGTAGAAAAATAGGGACCACCTTTGGTGGGAAGGTAACAGTGTTCCATGCACCTTTGGCATTTAATCATGCCAGCCACATGACCCCAGATATGTCTTCAGACAGCGCTGGCTCTTCAGCTTTGAAACAGAGAATGAGCACCACCCTCTAGACTCAGGAATAACTAGCACATATGTGTAAGGGGAATCTTTATCTTTACCTAAGACCCCATCTACTCCATGGTAGGGTAGAAATGCCCTACTACTTACTTCAGAAAGTTGCAGCCATGTCTCACATACCTCTGACACCTGTTTTGCCTGCCCACTTCTTCTGCAAGCCAGCAATGCCAGCAAGGCTTTCCTGAGGGCCTCTGCAGATGATAACTGTTATCAGCTGCAAAGGCTTTTCCTGACAATTTAGACTGCCAGCACAAATGCTATGACAGAGTTACCTTTGTGAAGAAAGTAATAGTTGATTACTAGAAAACATATGAGCTGATTTTTAAGTTGATAACCAATGTTAAGTTGCCACAGAACGAATAAGTAGGGTGCTAACTATTGAGTTGTCATACTGAAAAGGCATGAGATAGACTTGTGACTAACAGCTCCTTATTAGAAGTGAAGTGAATCTAGCAAAAGGCCAGTCCAGCAGGCTCTCTTTAAATAAACGGCTATCAGCTGGCTGAACCAATCAGTGCTCTTTATTTTCTGGGTTTGCAAAGCGGACCTTGGTGGAAGCATTTTGCTTAAATTCAAATCCTAATACATAAACCCCTCCCCATTTGGTTCAGTCTAACAAATTTACTTACAAGTACACAAGATGTTGTGGAACCCTAGTTGACCTGCACAGTTCAGTTTGGGTGTTGGCTTTGGGTGGAAAGGATGGGGTTCTCTCTCTGGCTCCATCTATGGAACCTTCTGGAATGGCTTGGGTGGGGCCAATGGCTCAACTGGAACTGACTCAAAATTGTTGATGGGTGGTGACTTTGGCTCTTCAGATAAGTGCAGCAGCTGTAGGGAAATTATCATTAGAGCCTAGTAAGCAGTCAGCATTTAATGGATGGCAGCTGCGCAATGTGGCGCCACCATTTTCTACCAGAGGGACAAGGTCAGGGCAATTAGGGAAGTCCCTGTTATCACCAATAGAACAGAACTCCAGGCTTTCCTGGGACTGTTGAATTTCTATAGCATTTTTCTCACTAATAAAGCCACCAACGCTCAGCCTTTGTCTTTGGCCATAATTAGCACAACGACACCGGTTGTTTGCTTAAGACCCTTTCCATAATGCCTTGGAAAATACTGGGAGCAACGCTGACACTGAATTGGAGCCTATTGCATTTGAATGCCCCATGGTGTGCAACAATTCTTTGTGCTTTGGTAGTCTCAGGGTCAATGGGTAGCTGCTAGTACACGTGCATGAGATCCAACTTTGCAAAAATGGCACCTGGTCCAAGCGTGTGCAGCAAATGTTGTACTATGGGTACAGAGTATGCACTCTGTTGAAGTGTTTTAATGTGTGCACTTGTAGTCCGCACATATACAAGTAGGCCTTCACTTTTCATGGGATCCAGAGGCTCTAATATCCCCTGGCTAATGAATTTGTCTAATTCCTGGTCGATCTTTGGCTTTAAAGTGAAGGGGACTCGATGAGGCTTAAGTCTAATGGGAGTATCTTTGAATCTAAACTAAGGGAAATTGGAATGCCCCTGTACTTGCTGAGCTTTGGGTTGAAAATGTCTTGAAAGTCATTCAGCAGGTCCTTGTAATCAGTAGAGGTAGCGTTGATGCTAGTATTGGTAGTGTTGATCAGGGCCACCCCCATTCTTAGCCTGCCGAACCAATCAAGCTGAGCAGGCTTGGGAATTGGTCGTGAATGACAGTTAGTGGTAGGCTTACTTCGTGGTGACCAAACTTGACATTGAACTCTCTGATGCCCATCGTAGGAATCTGATTACCCTGGTAATCATTGATGAGAAATGGTCATGCTCGTGGTTGCGTCTGGCAGAGGCCTGGAATCGCCCATGATGGATATAGATGAGCCAGCATCTATTTCCACTTCATAGGGCAGCCCACCCTGGTTTCACCTGGCATCTATGGCAGGAAGCCATGGTGGTAACAGTAGTGCTCTACAGTCCCTTGCAATGTGGTCTGGCTTGTTGCATTTGCAGCAGATGGCATCTTGGAACTGGCAGGATGTGGTCCACCACAGCTGAGACATGGCTTCGGCTTATGTGTCTTTAAGTAGGATGAAAGGGTTAACCAGTCCATAAAACCCTCATCTCATACTGTCATCTGCTGTTATCTTATCTACCATTACTGCAATAGTTTGTTGATTTTACGATGGAACTGTTAAGATTAGCATTACATCAGTTTTGATATTTAATATTTCATAGTTTTAATATTTCATAGTTTTAATATTTCGTAGTTTTAATATTTAAAGTAAGTCAGGTCGTTTCTGTCTAATCGGGATACTGCCAGCAGTGATTGAGAACAATGGTACTAAACACAGAATAGAGATCAGGAATGGGGATAGAAGAGCTAGCTTGGTTAGCAGTTGAAAGCTTCATATTAGAAACTGGGAGACTATGTTTTCTAGTCCTGCCTTAGGCACAAAGCTAGCTGGGTTGATCTTGAGCCAGTCTCTCTGGCTCCTTTTGGCCCTAAAAAATAGTACTACTGCTTCTTTAGTAGAACCACATGAATTATATGCAAAATAAAACAGTAAAAAATTAGCCAAGCCTAGAAATATGCATCGTTCTAACAAAGATTGAATCCTTTTCCTTCTATTTCTCTAGGACTGTCCAAATTTATTGTAACAAAATAAGTCACGGTCATTTTAAAGAACAATAAATTTATTTTCAACAGTTAAGCCTTTTTATTGGTCCAAGGGATTACTGTAAACCAAATTCAGATTATTAATTAAAAAATAACTGTTAGAGAAGTTAGCAATAGTTTAAATATATTTGTGGTTCTTTTGGTTTGGTTATATCTGGATTTATAGGAATATGGTTTATCCTCATGCTTCCTATTTTCCCACAACAACCCTGTGAAGTAGGTTGAAAGGTTCAAAGTCATCCATCTGGCTTTCATGCCTAAGCAATCTTAATGAACTCATTGTGTCCCAAATTTTATGTCAGCACCGTAACCACTACTCCAGGGTGTCCAATTCATGTTGTCAAAGCAGTGTCACATGATATATTGGGACTCCCCCCCCTTCACTAAACTAGATGTGGACATGGCTAGACATGATGCATTCAACCTGCAGGTCCGAGTTTGACAGCCCTGACTACACAAAAGTTTATCAGGTAAGTAAAATTTCCTCTGTAATAAAAACTGTCATTATATTTTTTTTTTCTTCCATTCAATGGTGATTTGATTCTTGAAGGCTACCTGGAAAAGTTCCTATAGATTCAGGTTCTGGCAGAGTCTTATATTTTAAAAACTTCAGGTGACCTATCAGAGACCACAAACAAATTAAAAAATCCAAAAGCCGGGGTGGCGCAGCAGGTAGACTGGAGGCCACTGAAGCTGACTGTAGATCTGTAAGTCAGCAGTTCAAATCTCATCAACGGCTCAAGGTTGACTCAGCCTTCCATCCATCCGAGGTGGGTAAAATGAGGACCAGGATTGTGGGGCAATATGCTGGCTCTGTTAAAAAGTGCTATTGCTAATATGTTGTGAGCCGCCCTGAGTCTAAGGAGAAGGGCAGCATAAAAATCGAATGAATGAATGACCACACTGTGGGCATGACTTATGCAGGACGCCCTGCATTTTCTTTCAACATCTTTCAGTACAAATTGGGTGCTCTGGGGTGGAGCTTCATTTTCACTAACCCACTGCACCCCCCCACCCCCCCACCCCCCCCACCCCCCCGTAGCCCACCCCTGCCTACAAACCATTTGAAACGCTTGCCTTTTAGAGAAATACACTCTGATGATTCTGCTAACTGAAATTTCAAAATCCAGAGGTAGGCAATTGAAAGAAATCCCAGCACAAATCCCCAGTGTAAATACAAGCAGTGTGTAAAGATATATGTTGAAGCTACTGACTGCTGAAGCCAGTAATAAATTAAAACACTAGATTGAGCAAGCTTTTGTGTAGCTGGAGGGATTCTATTGTTATATTAACTGATGAAACAGAGACTAGTTCATATTCTGATTTCCACAATACTGAATATGAGTCCTCTTTCTTTGTGATTTGACCAAAAATTCTAAACATACATATGGACTAACACTTTATTCTTATATTATTCAATCCACTATGTAATTGAATATGGTAATAACTGTGGTGTCTCCACTGCTGTAGCTAAAAAGGTGAAAACTTTCTGAAAAGACCCCATTGATTATACAAGTTCACCAAGGTCTCTCTTCATTGTCTACAGAATGACAGACCTAAAACATGAAGTCATTTGAATTGATTCATTAAGATTTTAAAAAGAGAAAATAAAAGAAATAGGCAATTACTGTTAGATACATGGTGACCACAAAGCCAGAAGGCATTAACCATAAATTAGTCAATTAAGTATAACCTTTGCTTCATGAGTAGTTCAATACTGCAGAAATGTGCTAGAAGAAATTTAAGATACAAAGCTATATACAATCCATTATCTGAGAATAAATTACTCACCCCAATTACAAATGTGAGGAAAGCAGTTTTTTTAAAGTGTTTGTCTTTGCAGGACCCACATATACGATTTCATGCTATCTAAATGAAAAGGATCTTTTATAAATAAATAGCCTATGAGTGTAATTATTCTACTTTTCTCAGAAAACAGTAGGAAAATGTTTTCTTGGATCATATATTGACACATGAGTAGGTTTTTAAAATGTGGCAAAAAGTAGCAAAGCAGAAAAACAGGAGCTGTTTTTACAAATAGTTGACCCTTTCTTTTATTACAAAATTATTTAACTTCATGATGAATAATCACAGCTTTTCTGTCAACTAGCCCATGTTAAATGATCTCATACATCCAGGTGTGAATGTGTGGTGCAACCAAAAATCTTTTATCCGTTAACTTACAAAGTTTCTAAAAATGGAAGAAAAAGTGCATGTAGAAATCAATCAGAATTCAATACAGACTTTGAAAAGCAAAATTAACTTGTAATGCCAAAAAGTCTCTGTCAGCTTAGGTTTGCTTCTGATGGCTATATACCTGGACTACAAAAATTGGCAAAATTCCAGGTATTAGCGAAGAATTAACACTAGCAGATGTCCTTGTCAGTCTTGAAAGCAAAAGACAGGAGCCTAATCTTTGAGACTAATTGCAGTTGTGGATTCCTACTGGTGTGATCCGGTGCACTGCTCCAGTAGTGGCCTGATTGCGCAATTCTGGCACAATGGCTGTGGCCTGTCTTTGCTGGTCTGTGCATGCCGCCATCTTTTTAATATATTTTTTTGCGATTTTTGGCTCTCTTGAGCATGCACAGAAGGAAAATTGTCCCTCTGCATATGCACAGAAGGAAAATCGGTAGGGACACATACGCACAGTGATGGGCTCCTACAGGTACGGTCAGGAATGCAATACCTGTAGCAAAATTTGGAGCTCCACCCAAGAGCACCCAATTTGCACTGAAAGATGTTGAAACAAAATGCATAAGCCATGCCCACAGTGTGGTAATAAAATTTTTGGTAGCCCATCACTGCGTATGCACGTGTGTGCAACATCACAATGCACGTACAACACACTGGTAGGAAACAGTAAATAACCCACCCAACTAATTGCCTTTAATAGAATTATCTCCTCCCCAAAATTTAATCCAGACTGCTTTTGAAGTGTAGGAAGTTAGCATACACGCAGAATATTATATTCCTATAAAAATATAATATTCTGGGAAATATTTAAAAGGCATTATATTTCTCTGGATGAGAAAATGAAAAACATGTTTTTAAAGACAAAGCAGCTTCCTACAGCTCCCTGCCACCATTTCAGCTCAAGGGTACTGGGAGTAAGACATGACCCTCAGACAAGGGTGGACTGCTGGGGGTTTGCAGTGGTTTGGGAGAACCTCTAACTAAGATTTTGTGCAGTTCGGAGAACCCCAAAATCTACTCCTGGCTGACTACACTCAATCCACCCCAGCCCTCTCCCGACGTGGCCCGTTTTGTATGTAGGTAAGTGCAAGGTGCACACAGAGGGTCAGGGAGGGTGAAAAATGGGCCTACCGGAAATTTGGGAAGGCTGGAAATAGACTTATTTCCAGCCTCCAGAGCCTGGGGAGGCCATTTTCACCCACCCAGTGGCTCAAGAAAAGCTTCTGGAGCCCAAGAAGGGCAAAAATGCCCCCACCACCACCATGGTGCAGGAAGCTGACTAGGCCCCATCTACCATGGCCACGTTCACCCAGCAATTAGGCAGAGAATCCCTTACTAAAATTTGTGAAGCCCCTCCTGCCCTCCGGATATGATAGGATTAGCCTTTTACCTATCACATCATATGGCACCTGGAAAGATTACATCGCCCAGCAGGGCCCTATGGGAGTCTGACAACCAGTTAGAACACAAGGTCATATTCAAAAACCGAGAGGGTATAAAACTCAGGCACTTTCAGCATCTCTTTCCCTTTTTTTTCCTTTACCCAACATCTTCAAGGCATGTGATCCTGTCCACCATTAAAACCATCTTTTCAAACAGCCATCATATTTCCAATATCTTTCTCCCCACTTGGAACTGTTGGAGACAACATGCAGAAAAAGTGGTGGGCAAGATACTAGTGCATTGTTGTTATGTATTATTATTATTATTATTATTATTTATTATTATTTATTATTATTATTATTTAATTCGACTTCTCTGCCACCCAAGCCCGAAGGACTCAGGGTAGCAATATAAAATATAAAAACAATTAAAAAGAAGTCAAATATGCAATATAATAAAACCCAAATTAAAATCTATAATAAGCTAAATGATTTAGCTTATTATGGGTTTTAATTTGGGTTTACATACATAGCATACATACGTGGCATTCATACAATTTGGCCATGATAGTTCTTAATTCATGGCCCCCATGCCTGCCGGCAAAGCCAGGTCTTCGAGGCCTTATGGAAAGCCATTAGGGTGGGAGTAGTACGGACCTCAGTGTGTGCGTTGGGGGGGGGGGGTGATTCCATAGAGCCAGGGTGGCAACAGAGAAGGCCTTCTCCCACAGCCTCACCAACCTGCATTGCTTAGTCGATGGAGCCCGGAGGAGGCCAACTCTGTGTGCTCTTATAGGCCTCTGGGAGGTATGCGGCAAGAGACAGTCCTGTAAATAGTCTGGCCCTATGTACAATGGTGGAAAGGCTTTTAAATCTGCATGTTGTGTCACAGTCCATGCTTTTTATTTTGTTATTTTCTTCATATTGTATGTGATAAAATAGACATTTTTACAATACAACAGTTTCTCAACTCCTTCTGAATGTTAATATTACAAAGAAGGCTAGAACAGAAATATTATTCATAAAATACAATTGACATAATCATTATTGTAAAATGCCAATTCTACCATTCCTGAGCCATGGGCAAATTCTAGCTGTAAAATAACTAACTACGTTTGGCTTCTCTAATAGAATTTGCAATTAGGGACTGCCATGTGACCAAACAGAATTTGATAATATACATTTAAGGAATGTATACTGTTAAGTAAGTCGAATAGGTTTGCACAATAGAGATTTAATGCAGTAGTACAGCTGGGGTTCCATATTAATGACCTAGTGAAGTAGACAACTATTATTCTTGTTAGGGAAATTACAATTGATGTGTTTCCATGGAAACTAATTGTTAGATGATCTTCTTTAGATCTTCTGAACAAACAGCAAACAGCAGTACCTTCCATCCGTGTCTTATACCACTACTATCTTCTCTATTTCTTCCTCCATGATGCAATTCAATTGGGTGTGAAAGAAACCAAGAGAAGTTGCTTTTCTTTTGATGATATAGAGACTGACTAACTTTCTAACAGACAGGAAACAGCAGGTGAAGCTAAGCAAAGTCACATCAGATACCTGTACAATTAGCACAGGGGCCCCCTAAGGCTGTGCGCTCTCACCACTTCTCTTTCTATATACCAATGACTGCATCTCAAATGAGCCATCTGTTAAACTACTGAAGTCTGCAGATGATACAATAGTGATTGGTCTCATTCGAGACAATGCTGAAACCACATACAGATGGGAGGTTGAACAATTAGCCTTGTGGTGTGACTGGAACAATCTGGAACTGAACATACTCAAAACCGTAAAAATTGTGATAGTCTTTAGGAGAAACCCTCCCATTCTACCATCTCTTACAATACTAGGTGTTCTGCCAGGCTCTATGGTATGAGTCTCCCGAAAATTCAAGAGTAAAAATTTCAGACACACACACACTTGAAAGTTCAAAAACAATGTTCTTTATCACAAAATTCAAAAAGAAACTGTCATGTCTGTAAAAAGTTAAATGAGCCGAAATTTACTGATTGGCTAAAATGCGGCTCATACAAAAAGAACCGCCAAAGTTAAACGGTTGTTTGAATTGTTTCCCGCCTAAATAAAATGCATAAATAGGGCAACGGGTTAGCCGTTGTCCTTGTTGGGAGTCGGTTGTTACTTGACGAAGTTACTCTAGTGAAATAAACCTGTTGCAGTGAATCAGCCTCCGAGTATTGATTTAACAGTGGCGACGAAGAGGTCGAACTCCCGCAGAAGAACAGACCATGAGCTCCGTCATGGCCCAAGCACCGGCATTCTACAACCCGGACTCAGAGCCATGGACTTCCTACATGGTCAAATTTCGCATTTTTCTACAAGCTAGTAATCATCACGATGCTGACGACGATAGAAAACGGGCCATTTTTCTTAACTATTGTGGCCCCACAATTTACAGCCTAGCCTCTATGCTAGTCGATCCAGACACCATGGAAAATGTCTCCTGGGCCACTCTTCAAGCAAAACTTGCCGCTCATTTTCAACCGACCACACCAATCCGGGTCTACCGTCACCAATTTGCTCTAATGAGGCAAAATGAAGGCGAATCAACAAATGATTTTACCACCCGCCTGCGATCCGTCCTTGCTAAATGCAAATTCAAGGACCCCGAAGAACAACTGGTAGACCGTGTGATTTTCGGCATGCGAAACATCACCTTGCAAAAGAAATACCTGGTAGACGAAGCCGCCACGCTCCAAGACGTCCTCAAAGCGGCAAAAGCTTCTGAAGTTTCCGAAACTTCAGTGGCGGAAAGTAATCGTTCTACCCCCACTGTAAACTACATTCCTGATGAAAAAGAATGCCCAGCATGCTCCAATGACGACAGACAACATGTCTCATACCAAGATGAAGATTCCTGCCTCCAAATCCGCAAATCATCCGAGAGGGATGCCAGAGACCCGAAACGCCCCATCAAATGTGCTGGATGCAACGGAAATCACCCCCGTTACCGTTGCCACTTCAAAGAAGCGTACTGCCGCCGCTGCCAGCGCCGAGGGCATATAGCAGAAGCCTGCCGCGCCATTCTGCCTACTGACCATCAAGCTTCCAGTTCTCGACCTTTTGCAGCCCCGAGGAACCGAAGACAACCTTTTTCCCGAACCTACACCAAACCGGCGGAAGGACAGCATTCCACAAACCAAAGAGGTAATTACTCCCCTCTTTTAAACTCTAATTCCTACCTGCATGAAGACAAGATTTTTGTCTCCCTCCTTGTAAACGGTTTGCCTTGCGAGATGGAACTGGACATGGGCTCTAAGTATTCTATAATGCCTTGGCATAAACTGAGACTCTACATACCTTCTGTATAAAAATCTGTGTTTAGATCCATGGAATGCAAATTTAACTGATTTTTAAGGTCCGGTCTTGGGTTGTTTAAATGTTCCCATCGAATTTAAGGGGTTCAAGGGACTACTTCCTCTCATTATAGTTGATGCCCCAAAACACACCTTGCTTGGCCTCAAATGGTTAAAACCCCTGGGTATTGAGATATCGGGACTGCATAATGTACATAACAATGATTGTGATTTCGATGCTTTAATATGTGAATTCCCCGAGGTTTTCTCCACTGACCTAGGGAAGTACAAGGGTAACCCAATTTCATTTAACCTAGACCCGAGTATTCCTCCAATCAGATTAAAACCTAGACGCGTGCCTATACCATTGTTACCAAAGGTGGATGAACAACTTGACAAATTACTAGCACAAGGAATTTTAATCCCTACAGACCACGCAAAATGGGAAACACCAAATGTAACTCCTCTTAAGCCATACGGCTCTGTTAGAATTTGCGCAGACTATAAAGCGACTATAAATAGAGCATTGCAACATAACGCATACCCAATTCCAGTGGTCCAACAGTTACTACACACACTAAGTAGGGGCTCCATTTTTGCAAAATTAGATCTTGCGCAAGCATATCAACAGCTCCCTGTTGACGCAGCCACTGCAGAAGCCCAGACAATTGTAACACACAGGGGAGTCTTCAAGTGTTCTAGGCTCCAATTTGGGGTCTCTACCGCCCCCGGGATTTTCCAAGGTCTCATGGAACGCATTCTGAACCAAATTCCCGGGGTCGTGCCCTACTTCGATGATGTGCTTATCTCAGCTAACTCTAAACAAGAATTATGGGACAGGGTCAAAAACGTCTTAACCAAATTTAAAGAAACAGGTCTCCATTTAAAAGCAAACAAATGCTCTTGGGCCGTTCCAAGTGTAGATTTTCTGGGATTCAAAATTGATAAATTCGGCATTCACCCCACGGACGAGAAAGTAGAAGCTATTAAAAGAGCCCCCGCACCCACTAACAAAACAGAACTTCAAGCCTTTCTAGGATTATTGAATTTTTATTCCATTTTCCTTAAACAGAAAGCTACGGTGGCGGAACCTCTGCATAACCTACTTAAAAAAGGCGCTACCTGGACGTGGGGACCCAAGGAAAACTCAGCTTTCAATGCCATTAAAAATCTGTTGTCCTCAAACAGCGTCCTTGTCCAATACAATGTCACCATGCCAGTGACATTGACATGCGACGCATCCCCCTTTGGCATAGGCACCGTACTCAGTCACTCTTTTCCGGACGGATCCAAAGCCCCAATCGCATTTTATTCCAAAACCTTGTCCGCGGCTGAACGGAACTATTCTCAGCTCGATAAAGAAGCCTTGGCCGCCGTAGCAGGTGTTAAGCGTTTCCACAACTATTTGTGTGGTCGTTTTTTCACACTGATCACAGACCACAAACCTCTTTTGGGTATATTGGCCGGGGAGAAACAAACCCCTGCCTTCCTATCTCCCTGGATGTCCCGCTGGGCGATTTTTCTGGCAGGGTATTCGTATTCCCTTAAGCACAGGGGAGGAAAAGAGATTGGTCATGCGGACGCATTGAGCAGATGCCCTCAAAAAGAACTAGTAAATGACCTGGCACCAGCATCAAACACGCTTTTAATTGAAATAATTGAACAAAAAGCATTTTCAGCTATAGATATTGCACAAATTACTAAATCAGACCCTATTTTGAAATATGTGAAACAATGGGTATTAAAAGGGTGGCCAACAGACAAATTATCAGAGAAATTTCAACCTTTTAAAAACAGACAAATAGAATTGAATGTGTTAAAAGATTGCCTTTTGTGGGGAAACCGAGTAATCATTCCCCAAGAGCTTCATAAAAGAGCACTGGAGTTACTTCACCAAGGCCACCCTGGTATTGTAAAAATGAAAACCCTAGCAAGAAGCCACCTATGGTGGCCAGGCCTGGACAAGGACATTGAATCCTGGGTCACAGCATGCTCACCTTGCCAGCTATCAAGACCAGACCCACCAAAATGTAAGCACACCGAATGGCCCGCTCCAAGGGGACCGTGGTCAAGAGTCCACATAGATTTTGCTGGACCGATCCGAGGGCAATCATTCTTAATAGTAATTGATGCTTATTCAAAATGGTTAGAGGTTGCTTTAATGACCTCAACAACAACCAGCGCAACAATAAAAGTCCTACGGAAACTGTTCGCCACTCACGGTCTTCCAGACACCATAGTTTCCGACAACGGGCCACAATTAACAGCCCGACAGATGGAACTGTTTTTAGCAGAATCGGGCATAAAACACATTCTCACACCAGCTCACTTTCCCCAAGCTAATGGTCAAGCAGAACGTATGGTAAGGGTTACAAAGGAAGCACCCCAAGGAGACTGGCAACAACAAATCGATGAATTTTTATTAATACAACACATTATCCCATCAGCAACAACACAAAAAAGCCCGGCAGAACTCCTGATGGGAAGAAACTTACATTCAAAATTAGATCGCATACATCCCGATTATCAACCCGAAACAGAGAATAATAAAATTAAACAAATAATACAATTTGAAATTGGAGATTTAGTATTTGCAAAAAATTACGACTCAGAAAATAAATGGACAGAAGGAATCATTAAAGAAAAAATTTGTTCAAAAACATATTTAATTATACTAAACGACGGGCGAATTTGGCAACGTCACATAGATCAAATACGGAAACGCACACTAATCAATGATACGGCTTTACCCCCTGTAGAAAACAGAAAAGAGTACTCACCAGAGCCTGTTCAGGAATCCAGCGATGGCTACCTTGTACCCCTGGAGGCCAGCGAAGATCCAACTGCGTCAACGCAAATAGGCCAGCAGATGGCCGACCAGAGCAGAGCAGAACAAACGCCAGCCGTCCAGGAAGGTAGCTCTCCAGAGAATGAATTGCGCAGGTCCAAAAGGACCCCGAAACCACCAATCAGAATGCAGGATTACGTCACCTTGATTAACTCATGAAAACACCAATCACCAAGCTAGGGGGGAGGGATGTCATGTCTGTAAAAAGTTAAATGAGTCGAAATTTACTGATTGGCTAAAACGCGGCTCATACAAAAAGAACCGCCAAAGTTAAACGGTTGTTTGAATTGGTTCCCGCCTAAATAAAATGCATAAATAGGGCAACGGGTTAGCCGTTGTCCTTGTTGGGAGTCGGTTGTTACTTGACGAAGTTACTCTAGTGAAATAAACCTGTTGCAGTGAATCAGCCTCCGAGTACTGATTTAACAGAAACAAAGCACCCTTTTTGTATTGCAAAGAGCACTAGTCCCAAAACAACCTTGTAGGCTGTACAATCCCCTTAATCAGTCCTTAAGTACTTAGCTAGCAGCTGTGAAGAAACATCACTGCCCTCCTTCTTCCACAAAGTGAGACACACACACTTTGCTCTGCTTTGCTTTCCAAGTCGTGAAAAATCAACAAACAAAGTTCAGAAACAGCCACGCATGGTCCTGAAGAAACAACAATCAGATAATCTTCCACAATGGCCAAGCCAGCACGCTGCTATTTATATCAGCAGCTCTAATTATTGGAGCCCCACCCAAACACAGGTGGCCTCTCTTATCTCCTGTAATATTTCTTCAATTGGTCTATTCTATGCATAATTCTGTGCATGCGTGGGTCTAACACTTCCTCATCCGAATCGACCAAAGATAATGGAGATTGGCTTCCTGGGCTGTTTGCCAAGCCCCCCTCTTCCAAGTCACCCCCACCTTCTTCTTCGTCTGAGGAAACTGCACTACCTGACTGTCGGCAATAAAACAGGCCTGTGGCATGTTGATGTTTCCCCTGCATCCACATTCCTTGGGGCAGGAGCTGGGCCAGAACCAACCACAACACTAGGCAACCAGTATCAACAGATTCTGTCATATTTCAAGACCTAAAATGGTCACCTAACATCAAAAATGTCATTAAAAAAACACAATAAATAATGTTTTTCTACGCCAATTCAGGAAGCTCAGACCAAACCCAACTAGACTGACATAAATTTCATAGAATAATCAGAACTGCAGAAAAAGTAATTACTGCCAACCTGCTTCCAATTGAGGACCTGTATACTGCACAAGTCAAAAAGAGGGCCGTGAAAATATTTACTGATCCCTTGTATCCTAGACATAAAATATTTCTCCTCCTACCCTCAAAACGGGGCATGAAAATTACGAAAAGATACGGATTGAATGAATCATAATTTGGGTTTAAAACAATAACTTCTATTTTTTCTGATCAGTTTAGCCATCTCAGCAATATCTTTCATATATAGGATGGAATGTTAAGGGTAAATGTCAGTACTAACAGAGGGGCTGACCCACACTTCCTGGGACTGTTCAGAAGCTGGACAGCTTAACGTTTCCCCTCAGCTTAATTGTTCACTTATTTAATTCTATGATTCCATGAATTTAAGTAAGTCCCATTCTTTCAAATGAGGCTGTTCCCACCAAGATGTATAACAGCCTCTTCCATATGATTTCCTACTAACAATCCATCTCAGCCCTCACTCTTGTTTGGTTTAAGGCGATCCTTTGGGAGAGAGAATAATGGCTTGATGTACTAGTTGAATGGGCAGCATGTGTCTTCTTAGCAGAAGAGAGTGGGAAGGCTTGTTCTGATCAGCATGTAGCAGCGTAATGCAGGAGGTGGGAGAAGAGGGAGAGAGAGGAAATATCTTGATTCCTGTGCATGTTCTTTAACTTTTCACTAAGTGTAAATGTGTGTGTATGTGTGTTGGGGAGCAGAGCACTTCCTGAGGGAGAAGAGTGCAGTTTGAAGATTGTCAGCAAATACACACACAACCCAGTTGATGAAAGATGCAATGATGGCTGCGTATTGTCAGGGCAACAAGAACACTAGGGAAGAGCTCTGCTCCCCACCACACACAGGTTTATTTTTGGGGTAGGGTTTATATTAGGCCTACCCTAAAATATCAGGCTAGACCTTGTTCTTGAGGTGGCTCTTATTTTCAGAGAAACACAGTATATAAGAGTGTATTTAAGGCTCATTGTTTTTAACTTAAGAAACTATTTAACTATTTAACTTAAGAAAACTACAGACAGTTGATTGGGTCAATTTGTTTAATTCAGCTATCATCATGATTTAGCATTATATTTCATCTTTCTTACAACAAAAGTACGTTTGTAAATTTTTTGTACTAAAAAGTTATTTCTTTTTCCTATGGGAACAACCACAATTAATGTCATGAATTAAATGACTTGTCAGTCAAATTGATTGATACAATAATACTATGTTTTTCCTCCAGAAATAAAGATAACAATTTTGACACTAAAGTTTTTACTTGAAAGTGTTTTCAGGCATTAGTACAATTTGGAAGATATATTAAAAAGGAAAAAATATCACTCCTGTTCTCATTTATTTTATTTTATTTTAATCCCATCACAAATAGTCACACAAGAGCAGCAATGTATCCAAAAAGAGAAGCCACCTTCTGGTTGGTGATTCAATTGTAAGGGATGTAAATTCAGCAAAGGATATGGAGGTTTTGAAAGAGTTCAAGTGTCTTCCAAGTGCTACTGCCAGCAGAGACAAGAGGTTATTCTTAAGATAATCAAGAATGCCAGTAAGGACTGTGATAAGCAGTGCATAGGTGCACCAGCATGCCTACAGTCCCTCTCCTAATATTTCCATATTATTAGTACCCATATAAGTATATAAATAGTGTCATATCTTTGTATGCTACCAATGCTACCTGACAAACAAAAATAAATAAATAAATATATTGATGCTATTTTACATCTTGGCTCAAATCATCTCTCCAAAGAAGATGTACTTTCTGTTCAGAATGACTTCCAGACTTTGGGATATGAACTTAGTAGCATCAATGGAAAACAAACAGATAGATTTGAAATTGAGAAAGGAGTAAGACAGGGATGCCCCCTATCTCCCCTCCAGTTCATTTTAACATTAGAGATACTATTAATAAAAGTTAGAGAAGACAAAGAAATTAAATTAAACCAGAAAAGAAAGTTACAAAATACAAGTTTTTGCTGATGATGTGGTTTTTATTACAGAAGATCCCATGAAAACTATCCCCAAATTAATTTATCAGATAGAAGAATATGGAAAAGCGGCAGGATTAAAAATTAATAAAAACAAAAGAAAACAAAACAAAGATTACAAATAAAAACTAAAAAGTTAAATATTTGGAAATTTGGATAATAGCAAAATGTACAACATTAAAGGAAGACAATTAAAATAAATTAATAGATCAAATAAGAAAAGTGCTACAGAACTGGAAGAACTTGCAATTATCTTTAGTAGGAAGAATAAACGCTGTAAAGATGAGCGTCTTGCCTAGACTACTCTATCTATTCCAAACTATCCCAATTAACCCAGGAAGGAAATTGTTAACAGAATTAACTAAGATAATTTCAAATTTTATTTGGTTAGGTAAAAAATCCAGAATAAAAATAAAATCATTGCAAGATGTAAAAGAAAGGGGAGGATTAGGCCTACCAAACTGGAAATTATACTATTACACCGCAGGATTATCATGGATCAAAGATTGGATAACTCTGGAAAATAAGAGAATATTAATTTTAGAAGGATACGATCTGCTTTTGGGATGGCATGTTGAAAGAAAATGCAGGGCGTCCTGCATAAGCCACGCCCACAGCGTATTTAAAAGGATATGATACTGGGGATAAAAATACATCACTCTATAAGCAGGTCTACTGGTAAAATATAGAATGCTAATGTTATATCTATAAATACATATAAAGGATCTTTTTCAAATATGTATTTCAACTTCCACGCTGGTGACATTTCTGAAGCTAAAATCTAATAGGGTGAGAGTTTATCAAATTTGGAGGCTAGTAACATCCTTTAAATATGCACATCTAAGAAATTTGTAAGGAAACCAAAGAAAGCATGCTTTTAAAGATGCTTCTTAATTCCATTCAAAGCAAATAGTCTCCTTTATTTTGAAAGAGTTTATCAATCCTTTGACTCTGTGAAGTGAGGAAAAAAACAGCTCTCATTTTTGCTACTCCAGATATAAGCTACATCTCTGATTAAAATATTTCACATGCAATCGCAAGTAACACCTGAAGCTAACAAGCAGGGGGCAGTTATGATACTAGTTTCTGTAGCAATAAAACTGACATTCCCAAAGTTAGCAGTACCTTTCTATACATATTAACCTGGGAACCTGATATAGCTAAGGGCAATCAAAAAGGTTAAATCAGACAGCAAGTTATCTGTCTGAAGAGATGGGTGCAAGGTTGGTTGCTGTCACATTTCACATCTAAGTATCTTCAATGAAATAAGTAGATAGGATGGGGATAGGGAAGGATAGGGATAGGAAAGGATAGGACAGGGGAGAGGAGGGGAGGGGAGGGGAGGGGAGAAGAGTTGGAAGGGACCTTGGATGTCTTCCAGTCCAACTCCCTGCTTAGGCAGGAAACCCTGCACCACTTCAGACAAATGGCCATATAACCTTTTCTTTAAAAGTTCCAGTGTTGGAGCATTTCAACTTCTGGAGGCAAGTTGTTCCACTGATAAATTGTTCTAAGTATCAGGAAATTTCTCCTTAGTTCTAAGCTGCTTCTCTCCTTGATTAGTTTCCACCCATTGCTTCTTGTTCTCCCCTCAAGTGCTTTGGAGAATAGTTTGACTCCCTCTTCTTTGTGGCAACACCTGAGATATCAGAACACTACTATCATGACACCTATCATCCTTCTTTTCATGACTAGACATATCCAGTTCCTGCAACTGTTCTTTATGTTTTATCCTCCAGTCCTCTAGTTATCTTTACTGTTCTTCTCTGCACTCTTTCTAGAATCTCAACATCTTTTTTATATCATGGCGACCAAAACTGGAGTTGAATCAGGTCTCTGGATCATAAACTGTATTATAAAAGGTACTGAGCCCAAATGATAGAAATCCAGAAAATAGTGCCAAGGGAAAAAATAATAATAAAGACTCCCAAATTGGGAAGAAATATAAATTAGAGTCACAGAGTTTATAAATTGCCACTGTCCTTGGCTTTTCCTAACCATAAATATTGCATACAATTGTGGAGATTGGTTTTCTTTTTTACTGAAAGCAATACTAATGCTAAATAATTATTATGTACCAGTAAAATGGCATGAAAACATACAATACAGTACATGAAAATAGATGTCTCTCATAGAGTGGGTAGCAGCTTTTTTATATGGGAAAATAATTTTTGTTAGTCCTCAGAGAATTCCTAAATTCAGAGGTAGGATGTCACTATTTATGCTTTTCCCACCATTATTAAATATTTATCTTAGAATTTTATCCACAATGAAATAGACTTCCTTCTGGGAAACGTCAGATACACAAACCTAGTTTTCAACAACCATATATGGTATCATATCTTTCATTGACAACTTTCAGTCTTTCAAGAATTAACATAATACCATATGTTCTGGAAATAATTCTTAAAACAGCATCTAATGTGGCTAAAAAAGCCAATCCAAGAGTGGCAATCCCTTCCACACTGAGCGCAGATCCATTCTGTTCAGTAATGGGTTGCAGCCGGTAGGGCTGGGATCGTGGTTCTGGTGGTGGAAATTGACATGTGCATGCATCTCTGTGCCTCTGGTGCATGCATGCACATGCACGCATGAGATTTCACTTCTGTGCATGCTCACATGAGATTTTGCCAATTTTCAGCATTTTTTGCTTCTGTGCATGCATTGAAGCAAAGAAATTGCCCAAAATCGGCAAAATCTCATACAGGAGCATCTTCGTGTGAGATTTCACTTGCTGCACATGCGCAGAAGTGAAATCTCACACGTACATGTGCATTATTATTATTATTATTATTATTATTATTATTATTATTATTATTAATTAGATTTGTATGCCGCCCCAATGCATGCATGCATTGGGGCAGAGATGCATGCGCATCTAATGCAGAAGTAAAATCTCACACACACTTGTGACAATCCTGGAGGGCATACCAGTAGCAGCCAGAAAGTGAAACCCTCACCCGAGTCTGCCCCTGGATTCCGCTGGTTCCGGGACTGCATGTTTGCCTTAGACTGCCAAACAAGTGTCTCCTCAAAATGGAGAAGGTATCTTTAGCCTCCAAGCTGAGTGATCAGAGATCAAGGTTTCCCAGCTGTTAATGTCCTTTCCCAAAACCTTTAAATCCCTCTTACAGATATCCTTATATCACAGCTCGGTATCTAGAGAGAGAGTGTCAGCAATGGTTGAGCCAAGATACACAAAGTCATGGAAAATCTCCAATTTTGGGGCAAAGATTGTAATATGGGGAGGTGAATCCACATCCTGACCCATTACTTGCATTTTTTTCAGATTGATTGTTAAACCAAAATCTTGCTAAAACAGTCAACGAGTCATTGAAGGTCTTCGGAAGAATGAGCAGTAATGGCAGCATCATCAGCGAAAAGGAAATCCCATAAGTATTTCAGATGGACTTTAGGCTTTGCTTTCAATCTAGAGAGGCTAAAGAGTTTTCCATCTGATCTGATCTGGAGATAGACTCCTTCTGTTGCAATTCCAAAAGCATGCTTCACCATGCTTCACCATGACAACAAAAAAGATCCCGAATAGAGTTAGCACAAGGATGCAGCCCTGTTTCATTCAACTTCAAATGTCAAAGGAATCTGATGTTAGGCTATCAAAAACTATTGTGCCCTTCATTTTCTCATGATGTTGAGGAGCTGGGATGGACAACCGATCTTGGGGAGATTTTCTAAAGGCCATCCCTACTAACTAGGTCAAAAGCTTTCATAAGATCTGTAAATGCTACAAAAAGTGGCTGTCTTTGTTCCCTGCATTTCTCCTGCAGCTGTCTAAGAGAAAATACCATATCGGTAGTGGACCTGTTGGTTCGGAATCCACACTGTGATTCTGGATAGACTCTGCGAGTACCTGGAGCCTCTTCAATATGACATAGGAAAGCAGCTTCCCTACCACAATTAGAAGAGAGATGCTGTAGTTTTTACAGTTGCCTCTGTCACCTTTGTTTATACAGTGTGATGATACTTGCCTCATTAATGTCCTGCGGTATTCTACCTTTCGTCAACAGCGACAGAAGATTGCATGCAGTTTTGTGGGGATGATCTCTTTGCAGCACTTCAAAACTTTGGCAGGGATATTTTCTTTTCCAGGTGCCTTGCCTGAGGTGAGGGAGTCCAGAGATGCATTTAGTTCCTCTAAGGTGGGCTTGCTGTCAAGCTCCTCTAAGACAGTCAGTTATCACATTTTCTCTAGAATATATCTCAGAGTAGTGCAGCACTCAAAGTGCCATCTGCGATGTTTGGTCCTGGATAATCTCACCTGTAGCAGACTTCAAAGGGGCAGATTTCTTCTGTGTTGGTTTTAAGGCCTGCTTGATACCATCATACATCCCCTTGATGTTACCTGTGTCAGCTGCTATCTGGATCCAAGAGCAAAGCTGCAACCAATAGTCATTTGCACATCTCCTGGCGGCTTGTTGGACTTTGCTACGAGCAGCTCGCGGCATCTGTAGATTGCACACATTGGAGCAAGCTTTATATGTAATCAGCACTCTCCTTTTTTCCTTGATGGCTGGTGTTAGCTCTTTTGATTGGGCTTCAAACCTATCTGCTGTCATTCTGGTCTTCTTACCAAATATCGACATAGCAGTGTTATGGACAGCATTCTTGAAATATTCCCATCTTTCGGATGCATTTGCTTCAGCTGGAACTGGGAACATTTCCTCTAATGCATGTGCAAATTCATCCATTTTGACCTGGTTGCAGGTCTTGCTAGTGTCGATTCATGGTCTTCCTTCATTTTTCAAGTGATGCAATCTCTTTGTTTGCAGTTTTATTCTGTTGCACATCAAGGAGTGGTCTGTATTGAAGTCAGACCCTGATACCTACATGTGATTATAATACTCAGAAGATTAGAATGACCGGTCAGTACCAAGTTAAGCTGGTGCCAGTGCCTCGATCTTGGATGCCTCCAAAAGATTCTGTGTTGAGGCTTTGTTATGATATCTTAAAGAGGTTAATATATAAGTATTGACTCAATGGGACTTTGAAACTTCCTTGTCTACGTTCTTGATTACAAAAATGTTGAAAACCCTACTAAATACATTTGGGTTTTTGTGCTTTTAAGAGAACCAAATTTTGCATCGGTCAGCATTTGAACTACATTCACTCTTTTTCCCAGAGGCTTTAATGAACATTATATCCTGATGAGATGTCCATTGAGATTAAAAGTGTAGTTAAATGATGCAAGCTATGTTTCACAGCTTGCTGATCTAATTGCCTGTGTTTATGAAACATACTGTAAAGTTTCAAGTAGAAGCAGCTCAAGCTTGAGTTGCATTTGGGTTCACCAGAGCATTAGGTTAAAATTTGAAATTAACTAATTAACAACTGACCCAGTGCATTGGGTGAATCCAATTGCATTGCAATTCCACTCTCAATGTCTCAGAGAAGTCTTGATAAATTTGAAATCACTATTTTTTAAATAATTTAGTCACTTTTATTTTTATAACTTTGTATATAGATCATTCTCAATTTACAGCACTGGGGGGAAAAACTATGACAACTTTTCACACTGTAATTTTGATAATTTTGAAACTTGGCATCTGGCATATATTTATGACAGTTGCAGTGTCCTGGAGTCATGTGATAAACTTTTTCAACCTTCTGATAAACAATCAACGGAGAAGTCAAATTTATTTAACAACCACATTACTAACAACCTCAATGATTCATTAAACAACAGTGGCAAGGACTGATGTTGCGGCAGTATGGCAATGACTTAGCAGGGCTCTCCTAAGACAGCCAAATTTTACCTGTCAGGAGGCCTCCTAGGGGGCTAAAAGTCATCCCAGAGAGGTGACAAAGTAGAGAGGACACTCTGTGTATCGCGAGGAGGAAAGAAACCCCTTTTAGGTTGGAGGAAGCCCTCAAACTAGGAGGAGAAGCACACATGCCTGGGATAAACATATGTCCATCCTAAGATAACATATAGGAAATAGTATAAGGGCAGACTAGATGGACCATGTCTTTTTCTGCCATAAATCTTCTATGTTTCTATGAGAAGACAACCATTATAACCAGAGCAAACTGTGAAAGCCCAATGGAAGATGTGACTGAGAAGGATTGTGCAGCAGCATGAGTGATCTGGGTGAGATTTTCTTTTTTCTAATTTCCCCAAGAACTTCTCTTTTCTTTGAGAGGTAGGGTGTTCTGTTTCCCACTCCACAAAGCTTCACGGCAACTAAGATTTTGAGCCTTTGATTTCATTTAAAAAAATAAGATGCATATGGAAATCCTGGTCTGGTTCTCTTTGTTTTTTTTCTACATTAAAAAAAATTGGAATTGATTTTATGGTTATTAAGTTTTGATGGACTTTTAAAAGTTTTTTTTCTTCTTCTTCAGAATAAATACTGTAGTAAAAATATAAAACTAAGTAAACATGGCACCTAGTGGTTGGAGGGGATACTGCAAGTGGAATGAAGAAGTCTGTTATGACTAGGGTGGTTATTATTGGAAAGGAGGTTGAAACAAAATAAGACCTGCAGATTACTTACTTTGAAAGTTTGAAGATACAAGCTGAAAATATTGAAAAGCTTTGACCTATGCTTTGAACTGTCATGGATTACAAATTGTGCTAGCAAAGTAAAGAACAGAAATAGCTTGGATTTGTTTTGAGTTCTCTTATTTTTTCCCTCCTTCCTTTTTTCTTTTGGGTTTGTTTTTTTTGGGGGGGAGGGGTTCTTGGATTGCGGGATACTTCAAACTGTAGATTTTGTTTTTTCCTCATTTTAACACTTTGGGACTATAAATATATTCAACAGTGAATTGGGATCTATAAAGTCTTGGGGAATTGATGGACCTTGTGGATTACAAATATATATTACTTAGATAAGAAGGAAGCAGCTGTGAAGTTTGAACATTGAACAGAGAATTGTAACATACTGGGTTACTGATGGGCTATGAGGATTACTAGTTATTGAGAAAAGAAGAAGAAAGGAAAATAATTATCTTCAAAGAAGTATTCTATGCTACTAGAAGATTAATTTCTGGACTGATCTGGTGGATTATATAAATTATAAGATTGTGATACTGTTGTGAAATTGGAAGAGAACAGAGTGTTCTTTTCTTGGTTTAAAATAGGAAGGTTAGAAGTTGGTTGGGGACTAGGAAATTAATTTAGTATATTTTATTAAATTAAGGTTCAAATTAATCTGGTTAATAGACATAAGTAGATATAAGCAGAAATGACAAGCAAAATGTAAGCAAATTAGGAAAGAAAACAACATCTACACCATCATCTATAGATTAGTAGTGTCAAGTTCATCTAGTCAAAGTTTGATAGAACGCATGTTACAAGCAGAGAAATCAAATTCATTTCAAAAAGATGTGATGACAATGTTCCAATCTTTACAGGAAGTGATAATAAAGAATCATAATGAGGTGAAGAATGAAGTTATTTTTTAATTTAATTATTAAATTTATATTGCTGCCTATTTGCCCATGGTGAGTTGGGAGAAGTGAAAGAAATAATACCTGACATGAATGAAAAAGTAGGGAACTTTCAACATATGATAGAAAACAATGAGCAAAGGATTCAGGTAATAGAAGAAAAATCAGAACAAACTGGGGGGGAGATGAAAAAATGGAAAAACACAGAAAATAGAGTTAGTAGGAAAACGTGATTTCATTGCAAATGGAAAAGGCTGCTTACTTTCTGAGATTCCAAAACATAGAAGAGCAAAAAGAGAAGACCTACCTGATATAATGATAGAATTGCTGGCAAATGCTTTACAAATTACAAAACAGGAAATGTAAGCAGATTGATGAAATGCCAAGAAGTGAAATGTCATTGCTTAAATACAATGTAAATTTCAAATGGTTGATACCAGAGGGAATTTTGGTAACTTGGAATGAAAAAAATATATAGATTGGACTCATTAGATCAGCGTTTCCCAACCGGTGTGTCGCGGCACACTAGTGTGCCGCGAGACACGGTCAGCTGTGCTGCGAAGCTCCTAGGGAAGCTCCAGCTGGGCGAGGCGCTGCCGGCGCCCCTGCCTGAGTGTCGTCCTGTGGATGGTCTTGGGCTTTACAGTCGCTTCCTGGTTCCCTCTCCTCCCACCGCCTGTGTCTCCCGCCGTCGCCTCCCACCAAGCCGGTGGCCGTTGCCATGGGTTCCTTGAGTGGGAGCTGCCGCTTCCCTCTGGCCAGCCCAGCCACGCTGCCGTAGAAAGCACAGAGGTTATTGCCACCACTTCTGCCTCCACTCAGGGAGCCACTGTGGTCACCGCGCCTTTTCCTCTCGCTCAGCTCAACCACGATGGCTCCCTGAGTTTAGGCAGAGGCGGCGGCAATAACCTCTGCACTTTCTACGGCAGCGTGGCTGGGCTGCCTGGAAGGAAGCGGCAGCTTCGGCCCGAGGAATGAGGCGCTGGCGGTAGACACAGGCGGTGGGAGGAGAGGGAACCAGGAAGCAACCGTAAAGCCCAAGACCAGCCACAGGACGACCTTCAGCCAGGGGCACCGGGACTGCATGCAGCCATGGTGGGAGTAGCGTGAGAAAGAGAGGATTCCATCCCACGAGGAGACACCCACCAAGCTGCAGGTCCCGCTGCCGTCACCTTCTTTCCCTCTGCCTCTTTCTCCTCATGCAGCCTGAGCCCGCCTTTGCGAGTCCGCCCTGGCTTTTGCTTCGCCGCATGATTTCCCCGCAATTTCATCCAGGCCACCTCTTGCCTCCTTTTGAACTGCGGGAAAATCTGCGGGTGAAGCAAAAGCCAGGGCGGAAGAGAAGCGCGGGGGTGGGGAAGGAGGAGAGCCTCTCAGCGCTTCCCCTCCGCCAAGCTGCCTGCTTGTCCTCACGCCTCGTTGCTACCTCCTGCCTTTTTCCAGGGGCCTTTGGAAGGTATCCAGGGAAGGGGGGGGATTGGGGGTGGCTGCAGCAGCTTCTCGTCCTCCTCATCCGGCTGCTAACGCCCGCCCGGCCCCTCTTGCAGTCCCTTCCCCGAGCGCTTTTGTCCCAGGCTGTCAGCGAAAGGGCTACAGGACAGGCGGGGCAGGCATTCTTCTCACAGCTGAGGCAGGATTTGGAATGTCGGGTGTGTGTGCGTGCAGGCTCCGCATCCCCCTGCCACCCGGAACATTTAAAATAAGAAAAACCTTCGCCGGCCTCCTCAGAGAAGAAAGGAAGAGAGAGAAAGAGAGACAGAGAAAGAGAGGCAGAGAGAGAGAGAGAAAGAAAGAGAGACATAGCAAGAGAGAGAGAGAGAGAGAAAGAAAGAGAGCTAGCAAGAGAGAGAGAAAGAGAGACAGAGAAAGAAAGACAGAGAGAGAGAAAGAGATAGCAAGAGAGACAGAGAAAGAGAGAGAAAGAGAGAGAATGAAAGAGAGATAGCAAGAGAGGCAGAGAGAGCAAGGGAGAGAGAAAGACATATAGGGAGGGAAGGAGGGAGAGAGAAAGAGAGCAAAAAAGAGAGGAAGAAAGAAAGAGGGATGGAGAGAGAGAAAGAAGGGAAGGAATGAAGAGAGACAAAGAGTGAGGGAGAAATAGAGCGAAATGGAGGAAGATTTTTTTTGTCAAAACTTTTCTTTAACTCCCCCCCCCCCCCCCCGGTTCAGTGTTCCCCAGGATTTTGAAAATATGAATAATGTGCCACGGCTCAAAAAAGGTTGGGAAACACTGCATTAGATAAAGGACAGGAATTTTATGAATATGAATTTGGAGCTACTGAAGAACATAAAGGACTAAGAACTATTCATTGTGGAAAAGATTACATGGCAAGAAGACAATGAGTCTGAAAAACAGAACAAGCCGAACATGAAGGAGCAAAGTAAAGGACCAGAAAAAAATAAGATCAATTAGGACAATACAACCTATAAACAAGTGAGAAGATAGAAGATGGATGATTAAAGGCCTGGAGACTTAAACATATGAAGAACAATTGCAGGATTTGGGTTTGGCTAATCTAGAAAAAAGAATATTCCAATATTTGAGAGGTTCCACAAATAGGAGGGGAGCGATTTATTTTGCAAAGCACAGAGGGCAGGACAAGAAACAATGGATGAAAACTAATCAAGGGGAGAAGCAACCTAGAATTAAGGATAAGCTTCCTAAAAGCTAGAACAATTAACCAGTGGAATAGCTTGACTTCAGATGTTGTGTGTGCCTCATCACTTTTTAAGAAGAGACTAGGCAGTCACTTGTCTAAAATGGTATCTGCTTGAGCAGAGGACTGGACTAGAAGACTTCAACGGTCCCTTCCAACTCTATTCTGATTCTTTAGAAGATAGGATTGTTCCAATATCTAGAAATTCCTGAAGAGCTTGGCTTTCAAATATACTGCTACTGAAAAGCTTGAAAAAATAAATAGTATTTCAAAATGTACTAGAACTAAGTTGTAATGCAAACAGGTAACATCAAAAAATATTCAGAGCATAGTATCTGTAGATTTTTCAACAGGAAAAGCTACCCCACTTTTTCTTCTGAGAAAGAATCTTTCAAATTTTCAAGTGTGAAGACAAAAGAGTATATCAATGTGGGTTTGCTGACAAAACTATTCCTTGGTGCATTATTACTCCAAGGAACATACCGTGCTTTTAATTTTTGAGTTAAGTCAAATGAGACATGTTTCCACTGTTTTATTTCATTTATATTGCAGTGCACCATGAGGCCCTAAATAAAACTGGTTACACAGAACATAGCATTAACATCCCAATAATTTCAATCTAGATTCAGTCTATTTCATTTGCTATTTCAGTAACATGCAAATAGTTGCATTATAGCTGGCATTTCAGATGATTGAAGAGTATATAGCATGGATTGGATCCAAGCGTAATTATAGTTAGGGGTAGACTCATAGGTCTACTTTGGCAAAGCCTTAATCCAAACCTGTGGATTTTATTTGAAAAGTATAATTTTGATATTCAGGAACATTAAATTATACTACATAACAAAATTACAAATTGGATTAACCGAGCATAGCAAGATCAAAATTGCAAAATTAAATTCAGAAGACTCTTCTCATATGACATATTGAATGTACTGACACATGCCAACCTTCTTACCGCCACAATGATAAAAGTCTATAAAATCTATGACATTTATATAGAACTTAAAAGAAGTTCAACAATTGTAAAATTAATAAGAGAATTCACAACTTTGAATATTTTCCTTCCCAAGGGACCAATGTTTGGTTTAAGGCTATACAGTGATCCCTCGATTATCGCAAGGGTTCCGTTCCAAGACCCCTCGCGATAATCGATTTTTCGCGATGTAGGGTTGCGGAAGTAAAAACACCATCTGCGCATGCGCGCCCTTTTTTCATGGCCGCGCATGCGCAGATGGTGGAGTTTGCGTGGGCGGCGGGAAAGACCCAGGGAAGGTTCCTTCGGCCGCCCAGCAGCTGATCTGCTCGGCAGCGCAGCGAGGAGCCGAATCGGGATTTCCCCTTTGCGTGGGCTGCGGGGAAACCCCGATCTTCGTCTGCTCGCTGCTGCTGCGGCCGCCCAGCAGCTGATCTGCTCGGCAGCGCAGCAGCAGCGAGCAGACGAAGATCGGGGTTTCCCCGCCGCCCACGCAAAGGGGAAACCCCGATTCGGCTCCTCGCTGCGCTGCCGAGCAGATCAGCTGCTGGGCAGCCGAAGGAACCTTCCCTGGGTCTTCCTCGCTGATGCCCCCGCTCGCCCGCCCGCCGCCCGCCACCCGCCGCCCGCCAGCAAGAGGGGGAGAGATAGAGAAAGAGAGAGAAGGAAAGAAAGAGATGAGAGAGGGAGGAAGAGAGTGTGAGAGAGGAAGAAGCAAGATAGAGAAAGAGAGAGAGAAAGAAAGATGAGAAAGGAAGGAAGAGAGTGACGTCATCGGGTGGGAAAAATCGTGATATAGCGTTTCGCGAAGAACGAGATCGCGAAAATCGAAGGATCACTGTACTTACCATAGTACTGAAGGTACAAGTGCTGAATAATATATACTGGAATCAAAATCAGACCTTCATGCATATAATTAACAGGGTCCAGATAAGCAAAGATTGATTAAAGGACTGAGTATAACGTACCATATCTTTTTTAGAGTATAAGATGCTCCAGAGTATAAGATGCACCTTAGATTTTGGGGAGGAAAACAAGAAAAAAAAATCTGCCTTTGCCTACCAGCATCTATTGGTATTCATCTTGCAGCAAACAGCCCAGTCAGCTTCAGCATATTATCACAGCCTGATTCAGCATGAGAAGTTGATTGGTATTTGGATCAACCTCCTGGAATACTACAAATCAGCTGTTCCAAGCTGTGAGAATCACCATAGCCCAACAGCACCTCCACACCACACATTTTCAACCTCCTCATGCTCATTGTTATTTCTCTGCTCTAATTATACAACCTATACCACACCTCATAAAATTTTGTTTCCCTTTGCTTTTCGTTTCCAAAGTGAACCTGTACATCTCTTCACATTCAAGTATTTTATGTATAACCCTTTCATCACTTGGTGTATTTTCAAGTTTCCGTTATTGAGCATATACGATTCTTGCTGCTCTTAATACCCTGTTTCCCCGATAGTAAGACACCCCCGATTGTAAGACATATCGGGGGTTTCAGGGGGGTCGGCTAATATAAGCCGTACCCCGAAAGTAAGACATATGTCTTACTTTCGGGGAAACACGGGGGTATTGCCGGGGGGGAGCCCGATGATGTCGCTTCCAAGCTCCCCGCGCGCCCCTCACCCTCGCCTCGCCGCGGCGCCACCGCCTCTTCCCCGGCTTGGCAAAGCGAAGGACAGCGCTGGTCCGAAGCGAGCTGAGCGGGCGGCGGCTTGCAGCGAAGGCGCTCGTCCCAGCAACCGAGTCCTGCCGAGGCTCGGCTGCAAGCGGCCAGCGAGGCCGACCAGCTCTGAGGCGAGCGGCCCGGAGCTGCGCCCTCCTTCGCCCGCCTCCTTTCCGGCAGGCAGGTGGGGCTGCCCAACTGCACAGAGCGGCTCCTCCCCTCCAGACACACGCTTCCCCGACACGCGTCTGTGGCTCCACGCGTGCACGCCGCTTGGAGCCCTGAGGTTGAACTTGGAAAAGGGCTCACGAGGCTCCTGTCCCACGGCTGCCCTTCTGGACTCTGGGGAGATGCCTTCGGGAACGCGACCCTTT
Organism: Erythrolamprus reginae; assembly: GCF_031021105.1. Lineage (NCBI taxonomy): Eukaryota > Metazoa > Chordata > Lepidosauria > Squamata > Dipsadidae > Erythrolamprus > Erythrolamprus reginae. Next base: position 44,153,898 of record NC_091963.1, on the reverse strand, counting down.
CAATTTTTTTCCAATGTAAGACATACCCCGAAAGTAAGACGTAGTGGGGCTTTTGGGGGTAAAAAGAAAGTAAGACACTGTCTTACATTCGGGGAAACACGGTATTTGTAAAATTATGTACTGGATTTGTTTCTTTATCTTGTTGTTAATGATTTCTAATAAAAATAGTTCAGGTTTAAATTCTATTTGTTTTGCTATAATTTCTTGTAGCCATCACCTTATCTATTTCCAATACTTCTTTGCCTTAGTACATTGCCACCACATGTGGTAAAAATTTCCTTCTTAATTTTACATTTCCAACAATCTGGTTTTATATTATTATACCTTTTTTGTCAATTTTGGCAGCATTAAATGCCATCTATAAAACATTTTATATTGGTTCTCTTTGAATGCAGTCGACAATGTTAATTTACAGTTTTTGTTCCATATTCCTTCCCATTTCTCTAAATTTATATTATGGCCTATATTTTGTGATAAAGCAATCATCAAATCCTTTACAATTTCCTCTTCATTCCTACTTCCAATAAGTATCTATATGTTTTTGATATGCATTTTTCTTCATTCTCCATCAGTATTATATTTAATTGTTGTGGAATCATTTGCATTCCATATTCTTCCATATCTTTTCTGTATCTTGACTGTGTTTGTAAATATGGCCACCAAACTATGATTATACCATTACTTATCCTTTAATTCTTGATTTGGTTTAAATTTCCCCTGACTATCTAATAATTATTTATATCTTACCATCTTTTTCTTGTCTAATGCATTCAGGCATATCGTTGCCTCCACTGGCAGAACCCAATCTGGCAATTTTATATAATGTTAATTTTTGATACCACCACCCCCCCCCAATATCCAGTAGAAATAAAAGTATATCTTTTTATGTTTATATCACAACAAGGCATGTCAGCCTATCTGTAAATATTTCTTCCCCTAGGCCATTACAAGTTATGCATGGTATGTTTGTGTGTATGTTTGGTTTTTATAATTAGGGTTTTTAGTTGTTTTATTAAATTGGATTGTTACATATTGTCTTTTACTATTGTTGTTAGCCGCCCCGAGTCTGTGGAGAGGGGCGGCATACAAATCCAATAAATAAATAAATAAGTAAGTAAGTAAGTAAGTAAGTAAATAAATAAATAAATAAAACCTTTCATTGTCTAATTTTATCCACTCCCTGATCCATAATAACTGTGCTGCACGGTAATAAAATTGCAATTTTGGTAGTCCAAGGCCACCTTTGCTTTTATTATCATGTTTATCTGTGCTTTTTTACCTTGCCAAATAATTTTTTTGTTATTTTGTTTAGTTCCTCAAAAAAATTTCTATCTAATTTCATCAGGACTGTTTGAAATAAATATAATAATTTTGACATGATATTCATTTTAATCACTGCAATCCTACCTAATAATGATAACTATAGTTTCTTCCAAATCTCTAAATCTGTCTTCATTTGCTGGATCAATTTTTTTGTAATTATGTCTTTTATTGAGGAACATTGTCAGTAAGCCAAATTCCTAAATTTTAATCTTTTTTTCAATTTGCAATCCCAATTCTTTTGTGTTTCAGTTATGATTTTTACTAACATTTTGGTCTTCACCCTATTAATTTTCAATCCTGCCACTCCACCATAATTTTCTATCTCTTACACTAAAAAATTTCCTATCACCATTGGTTCTTCTATAAAAAACATTATGTCACCTGCAAATGCCTGTGATTTATATTCTTCTTTCTTTACCTTATGTATTTTTATCTCTTTATTGTGTCTAATTTGGATCAAAATTAGACACAAAATAAAGTGTCAAAATAAAAAGCAGAGGTGACATTGGACATTCCTGTCTTACTCCTTTATTTCAAATTTCTCTGTATTATCCCCATTAATTATCGCTCTTGTCTTTTGTGTTGTGTATATAGCCTCTATCATTTTCTCAAACTTCCCTCCAAATCTCATATTTTTAATTTGTTGGAAGAAGAACCACCAATTAAGATTGTCAAAAGCTTTCTGATCATCCAAAAAATATTAATGCCACCAGTTTTGCAGGGTGCACTTCATAATATTTTAAAACATTTAGCATCATCCTCGTGTCATTCCTAATTTGCCATTTAGGTAGAAAACCATTTTGGTCTAAATGTATTATCTGATTTAATATTATTTTCAATCTTTCTTCCATTATGGTTGTAAAAAATTTATAATCTGTGTTCAGCAATGAGATTGCCCTGTGATTTTTATTTGTTTGGGATCTATTTCTTCTTTTGGGATAAGAGATATACAGACTTCTGTCCAGGAATCTGGTAATTTAGCTTTCTCCAGTCCGGAGAGGGGCGGCATACAAATCCAATAAATAAATAAATAAATTATACACTTTTAATAATATCCACCAAAAATCCTGATAAATACTCTTGTATACCTCTCATGATAAACCATCAGGTCCCGGCGTCTTATTGTTTTTCTGTTTTTGCACTGCTCTTTTTAATTCTATTGCTTCTATCTCTTTATTTAATATCTCCCTCCATTCATTGTTTAATTTCGGCATCCCCTTGGCTTTTAAGTATTATCTTATATCCTCCTTATCTATATCCCTTTTTTTGTATAGTGCCTCAAAATAATTTTGAACTTCCCCCCCCCTCCATCTTCTACTGTAATTCTCATCTTGTAGTATCTGAATCAATCTTTTTTCCTTCTCTTTTTTTAATTTATAGACTAGCCACCTCCCTGCCTTGTTCATGTGTTCAAATAAGTTTTGTTTTGCTGTTTTCAGTCCCTCATCCTTTCATCTTGCTCTATTATGTTTAATTTATGTCTTGCCAGGACTTGTCTATATTGTGGATCTTAATTTTCCTCTCCTGCCATGTTACTAGTATCCCTTCTGGGATTAGACATTTAAATAATATGTTTCTTTTAATCAATTATGTGGTGAAGAATTTATAATCTCTTCTCTGTTCTATTACTTGTTTTGAATTTGTTTTAATGCTTGTATTTCTTTATCTTTCTGTATTATTGGTTCACCTCTTGTTACTTTATAAAGTATCTCTAACTTTCCCCCCCACAAATCTTACATGAATCTCTTATGGCAATCTATAGAATCTAGCATAATTTGTATGGATTAGGCATACTTCATTGATTTCCATCAATATTTCTTACTTATCTTTTTGAAGTACCCCCACTATCAGCTCTGCCACGATATTACCTAAATCTTCATTTTTTTCTTCAACTACATTTTGGAACCTTAAATTAAATGCCGCTCATTTCATTTCTAAACAGATAATTGATTCTCACAGTTGTTTATTGCCATCATTTTTAATCACTTTTTTCAGTTCGTTCTGAATTCACTTCCACTGTTCTCTTCATTTTTCTCTATTGTTTGTTGTATTGGCACTATTCTATTGTCCATTTATTGATATCCCCTTTTAATTCTAAATGGTTTGTGGATATTTTGTTTTTCTGTCCTCAACATTTAACTTTAATTTGTTTTGCTCCTGGGGATGTTTTATTTGCTCTCTACCTCCTTTCCACTATTTCAGCCCCTATGGAGTAATTAAGATTTCAAGTACAACTAAAGTTTAGTTGAGACTTGGCTCCTGGGGCATCTTTTGCAGGATCTTATTTATTTATTTATTATTTATTTATTTTACTCACACTTATAGGCTGCCCAACTCCTTTTGGACTCTGGGCAGTTTCCCTTCAATCTTGGCAGTGCCCTGGGATGCCTTGCTGAATTCCATTCCATTTTATTCCCACTCCCATCCTACTGCTAACTGCTATTGCTATTCCTTCTTTGCTATGCCATCCCATACCTTACTATTCCTATTCCTTCTATACCTATTCCCATTCTATGTTCAGACTTTTTTACCTGTTATATATAAAAGGAAAATGTGCTAGAAGAGCAAATGGGGGTGGGGAAGTGAAACCAGGACATGGAATGCTTGATGGGTACAGAAATGAGACTGGCTCCTGGAACATCTTCTGCAGGATCCTCTTTGATCCTGGCAGTGCCCTGGGATGCATCACAGAATTCCATTCCATTTCCATTCCGTTCTATCCTACTCCCATTTCTACCTATTGTGATTACTATTCCATCCCAACCCATCCCATCCCATCCCATGCTATTCCTATTTCCATTCCCATTCCCATTTTCTCCTATTTCAATTCCATTCTATTCTCAATCCGGCAGTCTTAATCTGCTTTTGTCCCAGAACTTCCTCTCCACATGCTGAATGCATGCCACATGCTCAGGCAACATGCATGCAACATGCTCAGGCAATTATTGCCCTCGAGGCCCTTCTGTGTGTCCCAATTTTGGCCTCCCAAGCCCCCAGAAGTACTTGGCCAGCCAAAAATTGGGTGCATGGAGACACAAGGCCTCCATGCACTGCATTTTTGGCCTCACTGGCCTACAGAAGCATTCTGCCAGGCAAAAACAGGAGGCATGGAGGTGGCCCACTCTTTGTCTCCCCGGTCCCCAGAAGGACTCTGCTGATCAAAAACGGCCTTACCTTCCATTTTCAGTCTGCAAAACATGCCAAAGTAAGGCCTGAACTCAGGCGAAGGGTGAGGGCAAGTGAGTGGGTGAGTCAACGTAGGTGGGGCAGCCTCATGGCCCCATGAGGGACAGATTCATGGCTTTGGTGGGTCATATCCAGCCCATGTGTCGTAGTTTGAGGAACAAAAGACTATTGACCTTGGAGGGACATGATCTTGACTTAGGTAGGCATGCTTTTTATGGTATGAAAGAAACAAAATGCATAGCTATTTCCAAATACACTATATTAGGAATGCATTATTATTAGTATGGGAGAAAATTAAATAAAAGCATAATTTAAAAATACTAGTCTGGCTCTCCACAATGGAAGTACAAATTTACCCACATGTTGTTGTTGTTGGTATTATTATTTATTAGATTTGTATGCTGCCCCTCTCCAAAGATACAGTAACCGAGTGAGAAAGGAATTGAGATAACATGGGGGTCATATGTGCAGATACAATCTAGATACAAGAAGAATGTTAAAATGTACAAAGAATTAACAGAATTAGATCAGATCATTAATAGGGACAGATGAAAAGTTAATAAAGAAAAAGTATAACGATTTGTTAAACATTAAAATGAAAGAGAAACAAGTAAAAGAGACAATGATAGTATGGTTAAAAATGTTGGCTATTCAATTAAATGTCAGAAATTATGGGATAGAAATTATAAATTAATGGTAGATTTTATAACATGTTTTATAGATGGCATTTTCTCCACCCTCAGCCAAGATCCTTAAGTATAAATCTGCAAAATGTTGGAAATATCATCAGACACCTGGTTTATACTATCTTGTGGTAGACATGTGAAAAAGCAAAAAAAAATTGGGAAAAATATTTCTCCCACCGCTCCTGCCTCTGTCACTAGAGGTGATGGGGCCTGGAGACAATCGTAGTGGCCTAGAAGAGGCTTGCTTAGAGCTTGGGATAAGAGGAGGAAGATGTCTCCTCACTCTCCTCTGCATTCCTAGTTGTCTTTTTCAAGTGTTTGCCACCAGAATTGTCCTGAGGAGAATCCCTGTTCACCATATGGGCAGAAGGGAACAACCCTGGAATGGTGATCCCTAAATAGGCCTGGTCAAAATGGCCTGATCAAAATGGCCACCCCAGCTTATTGGTCCTTGAAGCCTCTGCAAATAACCCCCTCCTGAGCAAGCAAGGGAATGATAACCAAACAGGGAGGTGCAGGCTGGTCTGGGCCCGCCCAAGCAAGCTTCTAGGGAGGTTCAAAGGGTCCAGGAATAAGAAGCGTAGCCAAGAGACACCACAGCAATGCTAGGGGCAATCAGGGCTGACGCAGCAAGGAAGATAACTCCTCCCCCCACAAGGGCGTGCATATCGTTAAATGAAATTTAATGTGACCATGCTTTAAAAAAGCAGAAGAGCCCTAGAAGCTGTGCTGATAGATATCAGTGTTGCAAGGGATTGAAAAGAGGTCTGTCTGCCTTTATGGAGCCTAATTATCTCAGCAGGGGATAGCTGCTGGCCATGAGGCTAGTGGGAAACCTCCAAAGCTACAGAGGTGATAATGGCACTCTGCCAATTTGTAGGCTGTCTTCGTCCCCAATTTACCCCCAGGAAATCTTTTGAAAGAAGATAGGGGGAGGGGGAGGAAGGGATCGGACTGGTGGGGAAGGAACAAAGGTAATTTTCTTGCCGTTTGTTTCCTGAGGTTTCCGATGCAGAGTCCCTGCTTTGGAGCCGAGATGGAGAAACAGAGCCACCTGATGGAGATCTTTGGAAATTTTAGAGGATAAGCCAATTTATAATGAGTTACAGAAAGAAATTGGAGGAAAGAGAAGCCTAATTTGGTAGATTTGCTTGTCTTTGGAGTCGTTGTCAAACATCCTTCCAGTTTAAGGACCAAGTCAAATCTGGGCGGGGCAGGGCAGATCTGGCGAAGTGTAAAAACAGAATGATTCGGTCCTTGGTCGAGGACAACCTACCTGAATGCTGGCTCCGCCTCAGGATGGAGAAGGGAGCTAGTAGCTCCCATGCCTTTTTGCCTTCTGAGGTTGATATCCTGCCCAACCTGGTGGAGATGCAGCTGCTGCTGCTGCTCTGGGGCTCAGAGGGGTGGAGTTGGCGGCGCTCCAGGAGGACAAGCGGATGTCCTGGGGCTGCACATTTATCCCCATTTCTCCTTGGCAAGCAGAGTGGCTTCAAACTCCCGGATGCTATTTCCCAGGCAGAAGCAATGTTGCAATCTACCTGACAATCAAGAGAAAGTGGTGAATAGAATGGAAGTGTTGCCACAATAGAGTTGACCAGAATCTAGTTCATTTATTCCCACTTGAAAGGAGACCAGTCCAGTACATCAAGCCACAGGTATAGGGCTTGAGCAGCAGCTGGAGGTGCACCCAGCTCTTCCCTGTCACCATACATGCAACAGCCCAGGCTTTCCATGCATCTGCAGGAGCGAGCTGGGGGCACCACACACAAATGCTCCCTTAGTGCAGCTCCTTTGTAGCAGGTGAACTGGATGGGGAGTGGGAAGAAGACAAGAAAGCACACACAGCCACTTATCACTTTGCTCCCCAAGGAAGACCAATTTGAATTTTTTAAGCAGGTTCCCCAAAATTGCTTCCCATAGTCATGATGTGCCTGGTTCGGAACTTCTGTGCCATTGGCACCAGTGAAGAGAGGTTCTGACCTCAGTGTTATACAGGGGAACTGCAAGAGCCAGACACAGCCTGTGTTTGATGAACAAAGACGCAAGTCTGCACCGGAGGAGGGCTACAGGAGATGCTGGAGTGAGTGCACTGCTCTTGGCCACCTGCTGCCACTGCTTCTTCTGGATGCCACCTCCACCCCAGTCCGTGGCACCTGCGCTCTGGCCCTATCCTGGACAGCGTGATATCATGCTGGAGCACCATCAGTCCACTTTGGTGTGCATGTGCAGTAGCCCAGGGATTTATGCTTGCCATCCAGAGCATTTTCTTCCTTCTCCTACGGCCGAAAGAGAGAGAGAGGGAGAGGGGGAGAGAGAGAGAGAAAGAAACAAAGAAACAAAGAAAAAAGAAAGAGAAAGAGAAAAAGAAAGAAAAAAGAAAGAAAGGACAGACAGACAAGAAAAAGAAAGAAAAAGAAAGAAAGAAAGAAAGAGGAAGAGAGAAAGGACAGACAGACAAGAGAGAAAGAAAAAGAAAGAAAGAAAGAAAGAAAGAAAGAAAGAAAGAAAGAAAGAAAGACCATCAAATCACGCCACAAGGCCATACCCACAGAACTAGTAGGGAAAATTTAAAGATTTCGCCATTGAACTTATCCTTACCAATTTGCCTGGGAAAATTATTCTGGTGATCACTATATGACAGCAAATTCATATTTTATGCCATTCATATTGTTGCAGCCTGAATTAAACGCAAGGAGGGTGGGGGCAATCCTGATCTCCAGGGGGAGTTGATTCCAGAGGGTCAGGGCCGCCACAGAGAAGGAGATATTCTGGTCCGATGCCATGAAGGGCTTTATAGGTCATAATCAACACTTTGAATTGTGACCTGAAACTGATCGGCAACCAATGCAGACTGCGGAGTGTTGGTGTGACATGGGCATATCTGGGCATAAACTAAGTTCTCAACAACATTTCTGCAACAAAATTTAAACAAAAACTAATTCTCACAATAGTTTGTTATCCTTGAAAATGAAAAAGAATGAAGCTATTAAGCTATAAGGCAACAAAGATGAATCACAATAACAATGCCATAGGATCCTGTTCTTTAACCTCTTAAAATTTCAAGTGATTTCCTCATCACTTAGATACCACAGAACATCTGTTAATAATTTAACTTAATTATAGTTAAATCAAAACTTTGAGAAGTGTGATGACTTTGATATGTAAAAGTGATAAGCAGCGGTTCCCAATCTTTCTGGCTCCATTATTATTATTATTATTATTATTATTATTATTATTATTATTATTATTATTATTATTATTATTATTATTATTTAGATTTGTATGCTGCTCCTCTCCGAAGACTCGGAGCAGCTCACAACAATAAAGCACAGTACAAATCCAATTATTAAAAACAATTTAAAATCCTTAATATAAAAATAATCATACATCCCAGACATGCCATGCATAAAACGGAATGGCCCAGGGGAATCAATTTCAACATGCCTGACGGCAGAGGTGGATTTTAAGGAATTTGCAAAAGGCAAGGAGGGTGGGGGCAATCATGATCTCCGGGGGGGAGTTGATTCCCGAGGGTCAGGGCCACCACAGATAAGGCTCTCCCCCTGGATCCCCGCCAGATGACATTGTTTCGTCAACGGGCCCAGAGAAGGCCAACTCTGTGGGACCTAATCGCTCGCTGGGATTCGGGCGGCAGAAGGCAGTCCCGGAGATATTCTGGTCCGATGCCATGAAGGGCTTTATAGGTCATAACCAACACTTTGAATTGTGACCAGAAACTGATCGGCAACCAATGCAGACTGCGGAGTGTTGGTGTGACATAGGCATATCTGGGAAAACCCTTGATTGCTTTCGCAGCTGCATTTTACACGATCTGAAGTTTCTATTTAATTTACTTGAACTTCAATAAGGCATTTGATAAGGTATAGAGCCATGATGGCAAACAAATGCCACAGATGGCACATGGAGCCATAGATGTTAGCACACGAGCTGTTGCCGGAGCTCAGCTCCAACATGCATGTGTGTGCACCAGCCAGCTAATTTTAGGCTTGCATAGAGGCTCTAGGAGGGCATTTTTGGCTTCCAGAGAGTCTCCGGGTGGATGGGGTGGGTATTGGAGCCAGGGGAGGGAGCCTACTGGACCGAACAGAAGTTGGGAAACAGACTATTTCTGACCTCAAAAGGCCTCTGGGGTGGAGGAAGCTGCTTTGCCCTCCCCACGCATTGAATTATGCGTGTGGAAAATCGTGCATGCGCAATAGCATGCATGGACGCTCTTTCAGCACTCCAGGGAAAAAAGGTTCGCCATCACTGAAGTACATCATAACCTACTACTAGATAAAGTTGAAAAATGAGAGCATCAGTAAAATTGCATACATGGAATGTATGTGCAGTATAATATAGAAATTGTCTGATCTATGTTTTATCACCTTTTGTAGTTCATTTTTATTTCATTGTTGCTAACCATATTTGTGTGTCATCAAATGGGGAGGTAAGAACAGCAAATAAATCATTGGAGGGACCAAACATGTATTTTAAATATTCCAAAATATAAACAGAAGTGGTTGCATATAATTTTCATGTCATATTGGCACAATAGTATATCTAAAAAGAATCTAATAAGATTCAGGATATCTAAATTTTTATACTTACAAGTTGTTTTTAACTGCAAATGCTGATTTAGCATGAAAAATTATTGTTGGTACTAACTGAAATTTAAATGAAAGTATTCATTTTGTATGATTCCTTTCTAATTTTTAATTCTTCTGAAAGTTTGATCAGTTGTGTTTCATTTTTGTAAATAAGTGAAAGAAGGCCAGATGCAAACTATAAATTTTAGATGTTATTGGATTTCTTAACCATAATATATATATACCTGAGTGCCTATAAAATGAACTACCGTATTTTCCGGCGTATAAGACGACTGGGTGTATAAGACGACCCCCTAACTTTTCCAGTTAAAATATAGAATTTGAGATATACTCGCCGTATAAGACTACCCCTCTTCTGACTGTCAAAAACTAGGTCTATGATGTACTTGCATTGAGAAAAAAATCATTTCTGAACATGATAACACAATATTTTAATTACTAATGATGAAGATCTTATTGTTAAAATTATGAATGAATTATTTAGAGAGAGAGAGCCAAGTGGGAGCACTCTTCTGTCTATCTCTCCATATGTCTCTGTCTATCTGTCTTGTCTGCCTCTCATATTTCTCCTCACCACAATTAAGTTTATTATTATAACTCATCATAATTTGTCAACACAAAAAGGTGAACCTGGCTATTTTCCTTTCTCCTACCATCTATTCTGTAGGTATCTTTCAGTCTAACATGCAGCATGCTGACACCTATGTGAGAATCTATTATGGAATGAGAATCTGTATGTGATATCATGATATGGCAATCCAAACAGCCCATCCATTTTTTCCTCTTTCCGCACTTTCTGTCTTTATCCTCTTGCAATGTCACTTAAACAGATTTTAACTTGTCGGGTTTAATTAGTGACCCTGCCAATTTTCAGTACTGTGCAGTGTGCTATGATACAGAGCAGGGTGAATAATATGACCTCAGCTTTTAAAGTTATTTTAAAATGTTGCCTAAGAAATATGAAAAGATGATTCTTTTTGGAGGAAAAGTACATTTTCAATGGTTAAACATAAGAACAAATACAAACAGGCAGAAATAAATGCATCCAGTTTAACATTCAATCATTTCCCTGGCTCTTTTTATTGAAATGAACAAGTTCATACATTCAATTTTGCAACCACTAATAATGTTGGTCAAGTAGGTACAAAAATACCTGGGGAAATGATCAAAGTCTTTCTCTCTCCCCCTCTCTCTCCCTCTCTTTCTCTCTTGCTATCTCTCTTTCTCTCTCTCTTTTTTGCTTTCTCTCTTTCTCTCCCCCTCTCTCTCCTTCTCTTACTATCTCTTTCTCTCTCTTTCTGTCTCCCCTCTCTCCCTCTCTCTCTCCCTCTCTTGCCATCTCTTTCTCTCCCTCTCTCTTTCTCTCTCTCCCTCTCTTGCTATCTCTTTCTCTCTTTCTTTCCCCCCTCTCTCCCTCTCTCTCTCTCCCTCTGTTGCTATCCCCCCTCTCTCTTTCTCTCTCTCCCTCTCTTGCTATCTCTTTCTCTTTCCCCCTCTCTCCCTCTCTCTTTCTCTCTCTCCCTCTGTTGCTATCCCCCCTCTCTTTCTCTCTGTCCCTCTCTTGCTAACCCCCTGTCTCCCTCTCTTGCTATCTCTTTCTCTCCCCCCTCTTTCTCTCTCCCTCTCTTGCTATCTCTTTCTCTCCCCCTCTCTCCATCTTTCCTTCTCTTTCTGCCCCCCCTCTCCCTCTCTCTTTCTCTCTCTCTCCTTCTCTTTCTCCCTCTGTTGCTATCCCCCCTCTCTCTTTCTCTCTGTCCCTCTGTTGCTAACCCCCCTCTCTCCCTCTCTCTTTCTCTCTCTCCCTCTGTTGCTATCCCCCCTCTCTCTTTCTCTCTCTCCCTCTCTTGCTATCTCTTTCTCTCTTTCTTTCCCCCCTCTCTCCCTCTCTTTCTCTCTCTCCCTCTGTTGCTATCCCCCCTCTTTCTCTCTGTCCCTCTCTTGCTAACCCCCTGTCTCCCTCTCTTGCTATCTCTTTCTCTCCCCCCCTCTCTTTCTCTCTCCCTCTCTTTCTATCTCTTTCTCTCCCCCTCTCTCCATCTCTCTTTCTCTCTCTCCCTCTCTTGCTATCTCTTTCTTTCTCTTTCTGCCCCCCTCTCCCTCTCTCTTTCTCTCTCTCTCCTTCTCTTTCTCCCTCTGTTGCTATCCCCCCTCTCTCTTTCTCTCTGTCCCTCTGTTGCTAACCCCCCCTCTCTCTCCCTCTCTTGCTATCTCTTTCTCTCCCCCCCCTCTCTCCCTCTTTTTTTCTCTCAGCAGCGGCAGCAGGGTGATCAGCTGTGAGGCGGAGCTACGGAACCGAGGCACGGACGGCGGCGTGTGGGCGAGCCTGCGCTTTGCGCAGGCTCGCCCAGCTGGGAGGCGGTGTTCTCGCCCCCCCCCCAGCTGAAACTGACGTCCGGCCGGGGCGATTCTTCCCCGGCCGGACAGGCAGCGTGTGGGCGAGCCTGCGCTCCGCTCAGGCTCGCCCAGCTGGGAGGCGGTGTTCTCGCCCCCCCCCCCCAGCTGAAACTGACGTCCGGCCGGGGTGATTCTTCCCCGGCCGGACAGGCAGCGTGTGGGCGAGCCTGCGCTCCGCTCAGGCTCGCCCAGCTGGGAGGCGGTGTTCTCGCCCCCCCCCAGCTGAAACTGAGGTCCGGCCGGGGCGATTCTTCCCCGGCCGGACAGGCACGCTTGTGCTGCCAAAGGCAGCGTGTGGGCGGGCCTGCGCTCGGCTCAGGCTCGCCCAGCTGGGAGGCGGTGTTCTCACCCCTCCCAGCCATCGCAAATAGGCGCCACTGTCCTATATCCGGCGTACAAGACGACCCCCCACTTTGGAAAAGATTTTCAGGGGTTAAAAAGTCGTCTTATACGCCGGAAAATACGGTACTCCTTGTTTCAAATGTTTCAAATGTTTAAAGAGGTTTGGCTTTGAATCAACTCTGGAGAAACTAAATCAGCAGGAGTTTTGATGCTCTGAATTTAATCTTCCAGCTGGAACAGTGGCCCTGTCTGGTCTAAAAAGCCACTCAACTTTGAATGTATCAATATAGAAATTTCTAGTAGATTTATGGAGTTAGGCTATTTCACTCTCAGTTAAGCTTCAACATTATACTAATAAAAATCTGTTATATAAGATGAATTTTTCAAGAAGATTATATATAGGCACAGACAGGAATTTTAATAACCAGTAGGAAAACCCTAATCGCAAAAGGCAAGTGATTTTTGCATAACTACAGCTTTCAGTAGATACTTAAACACATGCAGCCTTGCCACAGTTATTCACTATAGGTATCTGTGAATTCTGATGATATTGAATTCAAGATGGGAGCTGTCCATTTAATTAAATTCTGTTAAGGTGTGCGCAGAGCAATCCTTGAGTTATTAAGGACATGCACATAGAAATGGGATACTTCATTAGATATCAGTAATTATTCAGTCACAAGGTGGGGAGAACTGCAAGATGCGTGTCCTTGCTAGGACTTGTAGCTCCGTCATGTTCCTCAGCATTGTGTCCAGGGAAGGAAGCCCATTGACTTCCTGGCAAAAGAAGACCACTTTACAAAGAAGACAAGTCACGCTATGAAGGCTTTGATACAAAAGAGGTCCAATATTTGACTAGGCATTATACTATTTCATAGTTTACCTAACATATGTTTCAATCTGTAAAATGTAACTGTAACCTGCAAACCCTATAACTAGGTACTAGAAAAGTGACGTCGAACCTTTTTTTCCCTCGGGTGCCAAAAGAGCGTGTGTACATGCACTATCGCAAATGTGCGAGAACCCACACCCATAATTCAATGCGAAAACTGCTTCCCCCACCTCTTGGAGGCCCACTGGAGGCCAGAAATGGCCTGTTTCCCAACTTCTAGTGAGCCCAGTAGGCTCATGTTTCACCCTGCCCAGCTCCAAAGGCTTCCCTAGAGCTGGGGAGGGTAAAAATGTCCTCCTCCATCCCCCTGGAGGCTCTCTGGAAGCCAAAAATGCCCTCCTAGAGCCTCTGTGCAAGCAAAAAATCATCTGGGTGGCATATACATCATGCATGTTGGAGCTGAGCTAAGGCAATGGCTCGTGTGCCAGCAGATATGGCTTTGTGTGCCACTTGTGGCACCCATGCCATAGGTTCTCCATCACTGTACTAGAAGATCATAGAAAGCAATTGCAAGTGTCTTGTGATTTGCTTTTGTATAAAGTGTCTTATTTTCTCACTCTGATTCTGGAATAGCCAAGATGACTTTCCTATAGATATCATGAGTTTTTATAGAATATCATGACTAAAACAAAAAGCTATTTATATTCAGTTCTTTAGAAAGAATTGAGAATTCAGCAGAAATTGAGTAAGATAAACCCTACAGGCTTTAACTGAACAAAAAAATTACCTATTTACATATTTTAGAGACAGCCTCTCAGTTTTCATAGAATAAAATGTTTTGTAAATTCTTTAAATAGCAATATATGCAACTAGTTAACTTGAAAGAGAGTCAAAAGCAGCATTTCACCATCTGCTTTTAAAAGTATGGCAATTTCTTAAAAGCCAAGATCTCCATCTAGTGGGGAGTTGCAGCCTGATACTGCAAAAGATTCACTTCTTATAAATGGATACTTATATTAAGTTAAGAGCAACTTCTCTACCTAATTTCTTCTAATTTATAAATCACAATTTATCCAAATATCACAACATATTTGCTTCAAAACTTTGATACTTTAATATTGTTAATCCAAAAACAGGCATGCAACTGACTATAAAAAATACAATTGCAAATAATTCAGCAACATTAATGTCCACAACAATAACATATATTAATTTAGGGGTATCTTGACCTTCCCTAATCTTTCAAAGTACAATACATTTGTTATCTTCTACTGTTTTAACTATAATAAAGCTGAAAAGACTATATTGGGATGAACAGGTTACTGTGATCTTATTTATTTTGAATTTGCATCCTGATCACTCATACACGAATCGAAGTCTTTCTCTGATGAAAGTTCACTCTTGTTGTCCAGTCTTTCATCAGACACATCATTTTCTGATCTTTGTTCTCCATGGACATACTCAGTACCTTCACTTTCCAGTGGAACTGCAATCAGGTCATGTGAAAAGCAGTCAGCATTCAACACCTGTTCTGCAGTCATCCGATTATCAGAGCAAAGGAGTTGTGAAAGTAGAGTTTTTACTTTATCATCCTTGAAAGAAAAAGGCAATATGAAATATCACTCAAAATACAATTATTCAAAATCAATAAATGGGAATATTTATTAGAGTAATTAACATTTTATTATGTATTTCTGAAATAGAAAACACAGCTGCTTAATCTATTGCAGATGAAAAGCAAAACCTGCAAGATAGTGGCCATGGTGTCATGCTCACAACATGTCACATCCACCATCTTGCAAATTTTGAGTTCATCATGAGACTCCTCTGAATCTCCCCTGGGACAACAACTTGGTTTCATTCATTCATTAATTCAATATCCCATTTTTATTATTTTTATAAACAACTCAAAGCCCTAAACATTCAGAAAATCTTCCTCCTCCTATTTTGCCTACAACAATCACCCTGGGGCTGAGAGAGAAGGTCACTCAGACGAGATTAAAACTCACTCTCCTGTGCCATAATAGAATTATTTATTCTTTTTTGGCCAAGTGTGATTGGACACAAAAGGAATTTGTTTTTGGTGCATATGATCTCAGTGTAAGAAAAGATACATTTATCAAGAATCATGAGGTACAACCAGGGGTGGGCTACTGCCCAAACGGGGGAGAATGCAGTGGGGTAGCGAAAATGGAGCTCCACCCCAGAGCACTCTATTTGCACTGAGAGATGTTGAAAGAAAATGCATAAACCACGCCCACAGTGTGGTAGAAAAAAAATTGGTAGTCCTTCACTGGGCACAACACATGATGGGTGATAGGAACAATGGGAAGACTAATAGTAATAGTAATATGGCCTTAATGAATAGCTTGACAGGGGTGAGGGAATTATTTGTTTAGCAGAGTGATAGTGTTCAGGGAGGTGGGGGAACTGTTCTTGTATCTAGTTGTCTTAGTGTGCAGTGCTCTATAGCATCATTTTGAGGGTAGGAGTTGAAACAATTTATGTCCAGGATTCAAGAGGTCAGTAAATATTTTCATGGTCCTCTTTTTGACTCGTGCAGTATACAGGTCCTCAATGGATGGCAGGTTGGCAGTAATTGTTTTTTTCTGCAGTTCTGATTATCTTCTGAAGTCTGTGTCTGTCTTGTTGGGTTGCAGAATAGAACCAAACAGTTATAGAGTTGCAGATGATAGACTCAATCATTCCCCTGTAGAACTGTATCAGCAGCTTCTTGAGCAGTTTGAGCTTCCTGAGTTGGTGTAGAAAGAACAGTCTTTGTGATGCTTTTTTGATGACATTTTAAATCTTATGTGACCATTTTAGGTCTTGAGATATGATAGAGCCTAAAAATTTGAAGTTCTCTACTGTTGATACTGTGTTGTCTAGTATTGTTTCTCCTAAAGTCTACCACCATTTCCATGGTTTTAAGTGTGTTCAGTTCCAGATTGTTTTGATCGCACCACAAGGCTACATGTTCAACCTCCCATCTGTATGTGGTTTCATAGTTGTCTTGAATGAGACCAATCTCTGTTATACCATCTGCAAGCTTCAGTAGTTTGATTGTTTGAGATGCAGTCATAGGTATATAGAAAAAAGTGGTGAGAGTACACAGCCTTGGGAGGGTTCTGTGCTAATTGTGATAGTGGGAGTATTTGAAGCAAGAAGGAACATGGCATATCTCTAGTGATTTGTTAAAAATTTGGGTGAATTTGGTCAGTAGAGACTTTTAAGCAAGAAGGAGTTATCTTGTCTGGGCCTGGTACTTTTCCTGGCTTCTGTCTGTGAAATAGATCTTGCATTTCCTTTTCTGTGATCACCAGGAGTTGTGAACCCAATAGGATGGGGTCAATTGTAGGAGGTTTGGCTGTTGTTGGTGTGTCTGGGATGGAGATTGTGGAGATAGGTGGCTGTAGTTTCCTTTCAAACCTGCAGTAGAATATGTTCAGGTAATCTGCCAGTTACTGATTTTCTTCAGCTTGGGAATAAGGTTTGCTTTAACCGGTAATGTTTTTAAAAGTTGTCTACATGTTTGCTGGTTCATTTGTTGAAAACTGATTCCTTAGCTTTTTCAGACTAGCTTCTTTTTGCTGCTCTGATCTCCCTTGTTAATACATTTCTGGCCTAATTGTACAGCATTCTATCACCTTTTCTGTGGGCTTCGTCTTTGGAATGATGTAACTTCTTAAGTTTAGCGGTGAACTAAGGTTTATTGTTACTATATATTCACAAGTTCCTAGTAGGTACACATAGGTCTTCACAGAAGTTAACATATGATGTTACAGTATCTATGAGTTCATCCAGATCTGCAAAGTCTGTTATAAATTAACAGCTAGAAACAAAATTTAAATGCAAATCAATTAGCCAATCAAAATAGAGATGGAAGGGACCTTGGACGTCTTCTAGTCCAACATCCTGCTCAAGCAGGAGATCTTATACCACTTCAGACATGCGACTTTCCAGTCTCTTCTTAAAAATCTCCAATGATGAAGCTCCCACAACATAAGAGCCTGGGTGGCGCAGCGGTTAGAGTGCAGTACTGCAATCTACTTCTGCTGATCACCAGCTGCCAGCAGTTTGGCAGATCAAATCTCAGTAGGCTCAAGGTTGACTTAGCCTTCCATCCTACCAAGGTCGGTAAAATGAGGACCCAGATTATTGGGAGCTATATGCTTACTCCCTGTAAACCACTTAGAGAAAGTGGTAAAGCACTGTGAAGCGGTATATAAATCTAAATGCAATTTCTATCTGAAAGCAAACAGGTCCATGGATTAATTGTCCTTGCTGTGAGGAAATTTCTCCTTAACTCTAAATTCTCCTTAACCCTAAATTTCATCTTGATTAATTTCCATAAATTGCTTCTTGTATTGCCCCCTGGTGCTTAGAAAAATAAGATGACCCTCTCCTCTTTGTGGTAACTTCTCTACTACTGGAATATTGCTGTCTTGTATCCCCTAGTTCTTTTTTTCTTTAGACTAGCCAAATCCAAATCCTGCAACGTTCTTCATATGGGGAAATTATTATTGCAAGCACTGGTGCATCTAATTTATCTTTGGGGGGGGGTGGCATACCAGAGATACCAAGCACTGAATTTGAGACTGGACCCCCAGGATATGTCCCATACTAACAAAACATGGAGCCTATTATGAAAACAATTTGGGTTCCCAATACTCATTTCAGGCATGGAAATTATCTGCAGGAGGGATAATTATATTATTTAAATAACTTTGAAATAGGTATTTCCTTGCTTCTACTTCATTTGGAATTATCTTTTACCTGAGTCTATGGGGAGGCGTTATACTTCACCTCTATCTAGCAGTGGTTCTCAAACTTTCTAATGCCATGACCCCTTAATACGGCTCCTCATGTTGTGGTGACCCCCAACCATAAGTCTAGTGCCAATTCTCTCAACAGAGATTTAAGCTGATTGGCAGGAAGGTCAGAGGGACACCCCCACTGTAAACTCCTGATTGGTCGGATTGTAAAAATGTGTTCCAGGGCACCAGAATAGAAGCTTCAGTCCCTAACACCATGGGAAATTTGTCTTTTCTCATGATCTTAGGCAACCCCTGTGAAACAGTCATTTGACCCACAAAGGGTTTGTGACCCCCAGGTTGAGAAACACTGACTAGCAGCTGCTTCTTGTTATCAAAAGAAACTTCAGTCCTCTGACTAGCAAAGGGGAGGAGGTTAGGAAATCTGATTTTCCACGTGACTCAGGTAATATCTTAGCATGAATTGGGTAGTTCTATAAATAAGCATATATAATTGAATATTATGTCCCTTGATTTTTTTTCTTTGGGTTGCTCCAGTTTCCTATTCATTTTGGTTATACAGTATTTCATTTTTCCTGTGTCAGTGCTTGAAATTATGTGAAATATTCTAAGCAATTCTTGAATAATATGTAGCCCTCTGTTCTTCATATTTTATATCAACGTTTTGAAAGATTTTGTATGAATAGTTATCAATTTATATAATCTATACTCTTATGTCTTAATTATTTTTATTCCTTAAAAAACAGTCAATTATGCATTAAATCTGAAATATTTCAGTTTCAAAAAAAACATACCACAACAAGGCCATCAATTTGAGGAGTTCCAGCTTTGTTTGTTTTTATTTCTTGCTTTCCAAGAAGTATCTGCACATTTAAAAGATAAGAAAATTACCCCCAAATATCAATAAACTAAACATTGCACTACTCAAATTACTCCCACTATCACCATTTGCACTGAATTTCCTGCATGCTCTTCATCCAGGTCTGTTCTCCTATCCACTTTCCGCTTCTTTTCCCCCCATTTCCTGTGCTGTGCTTCTTAGGCATGTACTAATCCTGTTTGGAGATCAGACTGCTCCATAATGAACATTCCTGATACAACTGGCAAGATTACCAATCAGAACCAACAAAAACTACAGTAAATACAACTTGATTTAATAATTTTGGAAACTATAATTCTTTAATCTTCAAATATTTATGTTATTATATTGACTAACATGTTTTTAATATGTTCTCTAAGAAGCACCAGATAAGTCCTTAGGCAAACTAAAAGCTATCAAAACAGGAGATGTTTTTGTTGTGGTTAGCTCTGGCCCAGCTCCTGCCCCAAGGACTGTGGATGTGGGGGAGACATCCACATGCTGCAGGCCTGGTTTGCCAGTGGTGGAATCTGAAGATGACCAAGAAGACATAAGTGACAGGGAGGAGGAGAGTGTGGCAGGCAGCTCAGAAGGAGATCAATTATCTAGTTCCTCCTTGGATTCAGAACATGAGTTAATGATACAGCCACGCATGCGGAGAGCGATGCATAGGCAACAACAACTGAGAGATTATTATCAAAGAAAATGAGGCCATCTGTGGTTGGGTGGGGCTGTGGTAATTAGTGAGGCTGCTATAAATAGCAGCCTGTGGGTTTGGCCATTGTGGAGGATTATCTGATTGTTGTGTTTCATGACTGCTTTACTGACTGACTTGTGTGTGCTGATTTTTCCCTGCTTTGAAACTAAACCAGAGCAAAGTGTGTTTCACTTTGTGAAAGAAGGACTTTGAATTGCCTCACAGCTGCAAGCTAAGTATCACAGGACTGATAAGGGACTTGTATAAATTACCAGTTTGTTTGGAGACGAGTGCTCTTTGCTATACCAAAAGAGGGCTTAGTTTAAGTGAATTTTCATTATAAAGAACATTGTTTTGAATTTTCAAACGTGTGTGTGTCTGAAATTTGTACCTGTGAATTTTTGGGAGGAGTCTACCAGAGAGCCCGACAGAACATGTTTTATATTGTGATACAGCAATGCCCAAGACCGAAGATTTACATACCCAATAAAGTAGACAACCAAAAGCATACATATCTGAAGCTGGAGAAGGTGGCTGACCCTTTCTTAGCTCAGGGGAAATTAAGCTCAAGCCATTCAAAGTCATATAATCTGACCAAGCACGCTGGCTCTGAAAGTAAAACAGTCCAATAGTTAATACATAAGCTTTGACTCTTATCCCCACCCAACATATTGAACCCTTGTTGTCTGGGGGATGAACTCTATAACTATTAATGCCACTCAGTTATTATACTTCAGTTGTGTCAGGTATGGGGAGATATAATTGCAGGAGACTTCTTGTATTAGTTGCATGTTCTATCTTCTTAAACTTAGCCTCTTTATCTGGTCAGCATACATCTGCTGAGACCAAGACATAGGGTATTCTCAGTGATAGTTCCCTCCTTATGTAATATAACTATCCTAAAAATTAATGTTGGCCCCCACGTTACTTTTCTGGAAGGCTCTATCATATTGTCACTGATAGATTTATTCTTCTGATGCTAACAAAAACAACATGCTGGTATTAAAATACTAAACAGAGTAATTCCTCAAATTCCTTGGATTTTACACATCCTGAAAAGTTAGTATTTGTGCTATTAATTTACACTGTGCAATATCATTTATTTGGAAAGAAAATATTTTTACCTCAGATTTGGTGAAATCAAAATCTCCAACAATTCCCTGTTCTCGGTTCAATACAAAGACATTGTTTTTATGCAACGATCCATGAATTATATCAGCTTTGTGTAGTACACAGAGACCACATGCCACTCCTTTCATTACTTTTAATGTTTCCTAGTTAAAGTGATTGCAAGAAAGGTCCTATGAGATCAGTGCAAAAATATTCCCAGAAGGATTTCAAAAATGCTTATTACACATCCAATTAAAAGACAAGAGACAAAACTACTTTCAAAACTTTTATCAAACTGGATTTATTGTTTGCTATACAGGATTAATTTTTCTAGGCTTTCTTCAGTAGTCTAAGGTAGCTAATCAATTCAGATTTTAAGGGTGGAAAGTATTTTATCAAATATTATTTTAAAAACTAGTAACTGTTTAAACTATGTTGGAGCCCATAGAACAAAATCCTTTTCATTCTTCCATCATTCTTCTGGGGAAGGAGATCATCCACTCGGCTAATGATTAGACAAGGCAGTTCTAAGTATAGCATTTTTAACAATTTTTTATTATCTGGAAAGCAATAGTAGAAAACAATGAGAATGACAGAAATTGCTAACTAGGATCAGTTTTATAGCAAATACATAAAGTAAATGCGGGCCCTACAATATGAGAATGTGGAATCAATATTGTTTCTATCTCTTACAGATTTGTTTATTTATTTATTTATTTATTTTATTGGATTTGTATCCCGCCCCTCTCTGAGGACTCAGGGTAGCTTACAACATATAAAAACAATATAATTTTAAAATCCAATAAATAAGCCACCAATCTAAAACCCCAATTTAATTTAAAAACACTCATTCCAATCCACCAACATACTTTCCATTCAACATACATTTATCCATAGACAGGGGTTGATGGTTAGTTTCCCCTGGCCTGCCGGCACGAACGCATCTTCAAATTCTTATGGAAGGCAAGGAGGCTGGAGGCAGTACAAATCTTTGGGGTAAGCTGATTCAAGAGGATCAGGGGCCTCACAGAAAAGGTTCTGTGTCTTGCAAAAATTGCAATAGGTTACCCAAGTGGCCTGATAAATGAGAGTCATGGACGAGCGATGGGATGCCTGTATGGTTGTGATGACATTATCAGGCAGATGTGCCCGTCTCATTCGGTCCTCCTCAAGTGCCACATGGCAAATTTCCACCACTGAGGGTCTGGGTGCAGCATTGATCCCTGACCGAGGGAAAGTCTGTGGCTCAGGATGTGCCATGGGGGGAGGGAATACTGACAAGTCCATGAGATCGGCAAACCGTGGGAGCCGAGGCCAATATGGAGCTACTAGTAAAATTTCTGCCTGCTCCAAGAGGATCTTGGCTACCACTCTCGGAATGAGGAACATAGGAGGGAAGGCATGGAAGAGTCCCTCCTGCCAAAGGCTCCACAAGGCATTGATTCCTTCTACCCCTGGAGATGGGAAATGGGAGGAGTATCTCAGCAACTGGGTGTTCTCTTAGGTTGCGAAGAGATCTACTGTTGGCAGCCCAAATCAGTAGGTAATTTCCTGAAATATCTCCGAAGTCAGGCGCCACTCCGCAGGATGGATCGTTGAGTGGTTCAGCCAATCTTCTTGAACGTTTGACATGCCCGAGATGTATTCGGCCCAAAGGGACATCAGGTGCAACTCGGCCCAGTTGATCAGTGACTCCACTTCCTGCATGAGTCGGCCTGACCTTGTCCTCCCTGGTGATTGATCTGGGAATGAGTCACCACATTGTCCCCAAGGATAAGGACGTGGTGACCCTCCATCAGGTGAGCAAAGACTTGCAGAGGCAGGAAGACTGCCCTGAGCTCCAGCAGGTTGATGTTGACATCAGCAATATCCTCCAAAGTCCAGAGCCCCTGTGCTACCTGCGAGTTGCAGTGGGCGCCCTAGCCTGACAGGCTGGCATCAGTGATTATGGTGACCTCTTGATATATCTGGAAGGAGGAACCATGTTGTAGTGCCAAAGAAGTCCATCAGGGAAGTGACCACTTGACATCTGCGGTGGGAGACACCATGTGGTGGGAATGACTAGTTCATGCCCTTTGGAACGGGAGCAGGAACCACTGTAGATGTCTGGTATGAAGGCGAGCCCAGGGGACTATGTTGATACATGCGACAAATGTCCCCAGGAGCTGAGAGAGGAAGGCTAGAGATACCCGTCTCTGTTGGACGAGGAGCACAATTTGTCTGATTTTCTCCTGACGATTGGGAAACAAGTGTACTGTACAGGTCATCATGTCGATGATCGTGCCCAGGTGGGGCAGGCTCGTGGTAGGAGTCATGTGGCTTTTGGGGTAGTTTACCGTAAAGCTGTGTAGCTGTAAGGTATCTATTGTTCTCTTGAGATCTGTTTGTGCTTGACGAGGACTCCTGGACAGAAATTCAGCTTCTGTGCATGCTCAGAAGTTTCCATGGTACAGATTGGGAGTGGGGGCTGTAGTCTATTTGCATTTGGGGGACCCATCTGTTGAGTGGTTCCTAAGACCATAGGAAATATGTGCTTTCCAATGGTATACGGCGACCTCTGAGAAAAGGTAGTTCGACCCCATCATTTAAAACCATGCAGCACACGCATACCAAACATAAAGTATAAAAACCTGGGGGAGGTGTCTCAGTTCCCCCATGCCTGGCGATACAGTTTGCATCCAGTTTGATCCTTACAAGGCAGAGACTGCAGGATCAAATCCCAGTAAGGGTATGGCTAGCAGATGAGAGGAAAAAAATCTCAAAATAGATCTATACTAGTCTCCCTTCATTTTCAATTCAGCAAAAATAAGTTACATACATACATACATACGATTATAATAATGATGTTTCTACGTTTGTATATTAATACCTTGGAAATCTAGAGAGCACTCTGTTTAACATAGAAAGGAAATGTATAAAATATATATATTTTAAGATAATATATGGGGGGGGGAACCTAAGAAATGCAAATAAGAAAAGTTGGTTCAGAAATTCAAAGAGCAATTTCCTTTCACACTACCAGATTACTTACTTGTACATTTAAAGGTGCCGTCATCTGCAGTGTCCCCAGGTTTGCTCCAGCATAGTATGGAATCATTAGATATATCATAGGATAAGACTTAAATAAAAACAAAAGTATTATATGCAGGAACAGAAAATATCAAATATCATGCCATTAAAATTCTTTCCTATTTGTGTTTTTATATTTGTTGTGTTTGGGCCTGGGCCAGCCGTTGCTCCCACAGATGGGAGAGACGCGGCACAAAGTAAATGCGAAAGCCTGGCTGACAGCCAGGAAGATGTGGCAGACAGCCAGGAGGACGAGGCCACTGGTATGCAGGATTCAGCAGACAGCCCAGGGGATTTGGCATGCAGTCCCTCAGACAGTATTTCGTCCCCGGCTTCTTCTGCAGATCAATATATCGATCTGCGTAGCCGAAGAGCTATGCAAAGAAGGGATCGCTTTAAGGAGTATTACAAGTCATTATAGAAGCACCTGGGCTGGGTGTGGTTCTTATACTGAGGGCTGGGTGTGGTTCCTTTAATGAGGGCTAAAGGGATAAAAGGGAACAAAGACCAAGGCAAACTGTGGCTGTTTATCTGTGTTATTTTGTGGTTCCTGCTCTGATGTTTCTGTTCTGTGCCGTTGAAGTTTTCAACCCAGCTTTTTCAGACAAGTGGGAGGTGAAAACTCTGGGACTTGCTGTTTGCTCCAAAGATTCAAAAGGACTCCTGAAACGTCTTTGTTCATTCCAGGTTGTCTTTGTTTGTTTTTTCCTATGTTTTTGTATGCGGCTGAAGTAAGCATTGCATTGTTCTTGGACACTAAGAAATATTTTTGAGTAACCCTTTTTTGTTTACCTAATACAAGTTTGCTGATTAGCAGAACACGTGTGTGTTTGATTTCTTTTCCTTGGACTGTTACGAATTGCCTGAGCCCAGTCAGCCAGAACAATATTATCCATACAAATTTAAGGGGTTTTATTTTAAAGCAAGGAAAGTACTTTCTAATATGAGATCTTTGAAATTTTTACACAGAAATAGCAAAGAAAAAATACACTTCGATGTACAATTTACCTTGCATAAAAACAGGAACATTGGTTGCATTAAACAAGATTTCTCCCTTAATCCTTTCCAAACTTTATGATATTTTGCTGCTCTTTCTATTATTTGGGTTTTAATTTCAATATTCACATAATATCCCTGAAAAGATAAATTTAGTGAGTAAAAAGCTGATTCTTGACATTATCGAACTATTTTCCAGAATATAAAAAAGGGAACTATTTCTGCCAAATGTTTCTATTTTCTGAATTAATAAATGGAATGTTTATTCTTGAAAATAATAAAAGCACATACTGTAGCCCAAATAAAAATAACTGCATTTTAAAAATATTGTGTTTCTCACTTTCAGAACAATGATAATTAGAACAGATAAGAGTAGGAAAGGAGTTGCATTTGACAATAACTGTAGTCTATAATCTACATAAATAAACACATGTGTAATTATCCAAAGACGTATATCATCTTCTCTATCCTAAGTAACTTTTCACCAAGATTAGGATGTGTGTCACCTTTCAGAAGTTCCTTAATTCCTGTTAAGTCAATTAACAGGAATGGTGACTACTAATATAGGCACAGCTACAACTAGGAATAAGCATTTCAGCTGTTTCAAGTTGCCATAATAATTAGCTTTTTTAAATGGCCTGGTTGTCAGAAATCTCACTTCGGTCTCTAAAAATTGATTCAAATTGCTGATTTCCCCATATCCAAAGGGCAAAAACCAGATAATTCCATTAGCTACCAAATGAACTTGAAACTACATTGTATTTTTTTTTTAAAAACTATACACCCATTTAAATACCAAGTTTTTGATATGTAAAACTCAGACCAAGATAGAAAATATAGAATAACAGAATTGGAAGGGACCTTGGAGGTCTTCTAGTCCAATCCCCTGCTTAGGCAGGAAACCCTATACCACTTCAAACAAATGATTATCCAACATCTTCTTAAAAACTTCCAGTGTTGGATCATTCAGAACTTCTGGAGACAAACTGTTCCACTGATTAATTGTTCTAATTTGGCTGCATAAATTTGCATACCAATCATATTCAAATTGATGTTAAAAAGTAGTTAAAAAGTAGTGACTCTGAACAAGCCTGCATAAAGTTCAGCCATTCTAGTGGAATTTTTCTGACATTTACTCAGTTGTATCATACAGCAAAAGACATTCATTGTCTGCAAAGAGCTTAAAAAGCATCAAAGAAATCTGACTGTTGGAAGAAGAAAAATACAAGAAAATTTCTTGTTGTTATTTACAATTGTATCACAGCGCCCAGTTGTTTCAATGGATTTGGCATTAGTTACTAGTTGAGCCCCATCCAGGGACCTAGGACATTGTAATATATACTGCTCAAAAGAATAAAGGAAACACTTAAACAACACAATAAAATCAAGTAAATCAAACTTCTGTGAAATCAAACTGTCCACTTAGGAAGCAACACTGACAATCAATTTCACATGCTGTTGTGCACATTCAACTTTGTACAAAACAAAGTATTGATGGAGAATATTTAATTCATTCAGATCTAGGATGTGTTATTTGAGTGTTCCCTTTAAACCAAGCAGTGAGGCTTTTTGAATCTGCCTGATGGTGATTTTGTCGATTTTAAGCTGTTTTAAATTTAATTCCCGTGCTTTTGGGACAGCACTTAGTGTTACAATCACCACTGGAATTACCACTGCTGGTCTGTGCCATAATTGTTGAATTTCATTTTTTATGTCCTGGTATTTTGCTATTTTTTCATGTTCCTTTTCATCGACCTTGCTATCCCCTGGTATTGCAATGTCGATGAGAGTCACCTGGTTTTTCTCTACCAGCGTGGTGTCTGGTGTATTATGCACTAGTACCTTATCCGTTTGTAAATCCCACAAGATTTTGACCAGCAGATTTTCAGGCTTGTGTTCCCACCATTTATAGCAGTATGTATGTTTTAGTTTTTGCATAAATTCCAATGGATCATTTGTGCAACAGAGTTGTGCTAATTTGTAATCAGTGTGCGCAATTTTCTTGCAGCAGCTGACCACATGGTCTAGCTTCATCAGCTTTCTTGCACAATCTGCATTTAGTCTCATGGGAATCCCAGCAGCGCAAAAACGGGCGCTTCGGCTGGCAAAAGGGGTGAATTTTGGGCTTGCACGCATTAATCACTTTCCCATTGATTCCTATGGGAAACTTTGTTTCGTCTTACAAACTTTTCACCTTAAGAACCTTGTCCCAGAACCAATTAAGTTTGTAAGACGAGGTATCACTGTATTAAAAACTTTATCCAAATCCTCTTTATCTTTTTCATTGTCAATCTATTCATTTCCGCACAATCCATTATCTTCCTAAGTACTTCTCTCGCAGTCTGTATTCTATCCAATTTTCAGCATATGCTATTCTGGCGGCTATTAATATGTGTACAATTAAATATGTTTCTTCTTTATTAAATGTCTCTGGCAATATGCCTCCCCCCCAAAATGTCTCTGATTTGAGTTCAATATTTTAATTCACAATCTTCCGAATCCATGTTTGAATCTCTGTTCAGTATTTTTTTGGCTTCTGTGCATATTCACTACATATGGTAAAAAGAGCCAAATATCTGATTACATTTCAAACCATTGATTTATTCCTAAACATTTATTCTATTGCCATTATCATTTTATAATTCCTTTTCCATAGTTGCTGCCACTTATTTAGTTCTATTATATGTCCTGTATGTCTCATCCAGCCAGGAGGGACACTAGTCCAATAAGCAGCTGGAGGAGCTCCCAGCTCCTATGGCCTTGTCTACTTTATCGGGCATCACCAGCTCAAACTTGTCCCATACAACCGGACTAAGACTTGCCCCAGTCGGTCCTGCCCAGTTGGAATCTAGGTTGAGTGATTTTGTCCGTGAAACAAAAGAACAGTTGGATCTATCTGAACGGTATTCTCAATGAACTGGAAGAAGAGTCCAACATGGGTAATTCTCATGCCCTATTGGTAGAGACTGAGTTTAAATTAGCATATCAACAAGGCACCGCCCCCTAGCTGCCCCCATGAACTCAGGTTTAAAAAACGAAGACAATATAAGGATAACCAGAATTTATTTCAGAACTGCAACAAAAAACATCCAACACTAAGTGAACCCAAATACTCCGATGTCCCTAGGCCAGAAACAATGCCGGGTGGGTTTGGACTCTCCTTCCAGTGCATCGAGAAGACCGTTCAGGTAGGTCCAACGGTTCTTCTCCACTGTACTGGGAAGGAGAGTCCAACATAGGATATACCCAAGTTCAAGTTCCATGGGAGGGAGAAGGCTGGACCAGGGACGCTGGAGAGAAGCACACCATTTGCAAAACACGCATTCCAAATGACGCCTCCACCAAGGCGAAAGAGTCAAGCTTATAATGGTGAATGAATGTGGATAGGGTCAACCAGGTCGCCACTTGGCAAATGTCCTCAATGGACACCTGTGTTGTCCACACCGCTGATGTGGCTGTACTTCGCGTAGAGTGGGCTGTAATCCCCCTGGAGGGGACCGAGAACTTGCTTTATAAGCCTCAGTAATACAGTCCTGGTACGGATGGTACGTCAAAGAGCGACCCTACGCAACTTTCACAATACTTGAGAGGGCTGCCACCTATCTCTTTAAGGTATTGGAGGCTAACCCCCGTTCAAGCCCTGCCTGTAAAAATTCCTAGACTGGAATCACAGAACCCTCCCGAGGATCGACCTGTGGGTTGGCACAGAAGTCGCAAAAGGCAGACCACGTTGTCTGGTATATTATGGTCGTAGATAGACGATGGGCAGCTTGGATGGTGGCAATGACTCTTTCCGGCAGCTGTTGGCCTATTAATCTGCTCCCCTCAAGTGCCAAACGGCTAACTGGAGCCATTGGGGATCTGGGTGACATATGAGCCCTTGGCTGAATGAAAAGGGGCGGTGGTGGTGCAGACCAGAGATTCCTAGGTTGAGGTTGATGGGAGTGTTTATTTATTTTATTTATTTATTGGATTTGTATGCCGCCCCTCTCCGTGGACTTGGGGCGGCTAACAACAGTGATAAAAACAGCATGTAACAATCCAATACTAAAACAACTAAAAAACCCTTATTATACTGTAAAACCAAACATACATACAAACATATCATCCATAAATTGTAGAGGCCTGGGGGAAAGAATATCTCAGTTCCCCCATGCCTGACGGTAGAGGTGGGTTTTAAGGAGCTTATGAAAGGCAAGGAGGGTGGGGGCAATTCTAATCTCTGGGGGAGTTGGTTCCAGAGGGCTGGGGCCACCACAGAGAAGGCTCTTCCCCTGGGTGCTGCCAAACGACATTTAGTTGACGGGACTCAGAGAAGGCCCACTCTGTGGGACCTAACTGGTTGCTGGGATTCATGCGGCAGAAGGCGGTCCCGGAGATAATCTGGTCCGGTGCCATGAAGGGCTTTATAGGTCATAACCAACACTTTGAATTGTGACCAGAAACTGATCGGCAACCAATGCAGACTGCGGAGTGTTGGTGTGACATGGGAATATTTAGGGAAGCCCATGATTGCTCTCACAGCTGCATTCTGCACGATCTGAAGTTTCCGAACACTTTTCAAAGGTAGCCCCATGTAGAGAGCATTACAGTAGTCGAGCCTCGAGGTGATGAGGGCATGAGTGACTGTGAGCAGTGACTCCTGATCCAGATAGGGCCGCAACTGGTGCACCAGGTGAACCTGGGTAAACGCCCCCCCCCCCGAGTGTTGGATGTATTGTTGCATCCCCGCTACCATGCCCTGAGTATAGGCGCTCGTTATGATGTCCTGCAGTGCCAGGGGCATGCCTTGCCATGTGTCAGGCTGAGCCTGGAGTACTGTAGCTGTAAGTGTAAACATAGCCGAAGGGACCTGCGTGCTCTGCATCGAAGAGGCAGAAAAAGGCATGGTATGGCATGGCTCGCAGAACCTGGTCTATCCAATCTAGGTCCAGGTAATGGCATTACATGTGGCAAGGACGGCAGTTGTTGTTCTGGGGACGAATCCCTTTCTGTAGCTAGCCCTATAGACCCAATTGTGGACTGTGGGTAAGATGGGCCCAGGGTCTTAGGCAGTTGTAATGGAATTGTAAGGGGTGTTGCGTGAAGGGCTGCTTCTAGCTTTTGTTCTTAGGCCTTTATATGTCTCTCTGCCTCCTTGAGAGATGATGATGACGCCTGTGAGGCCTTGACCATGGATTTGTTCTGTTGGGCCTTATCTTTGGTTTGGGGGCAGCAGAAGGAGAGGCTGCCTTATGCCCCATGATAATCTGCTCCTCCATTGTGCTCACAGCTAACAAGCTGAAAGAGACACAACTGTTTGTGATCCAGACTCAACAAATGACTGTGTCAACCTTTGCTCTTGAATAAAATAGCGACTAGGCCCTCTATGGGGACTGGGCAGGCGCCCCAACGTCTCCCGGCCCCTTTTGCACCAGCCAGCTGGCTGAGGGACGGGGTTCCTGCCATCCACCTTAAAAGGGTAGGTGTGGTGTCTGTTGGCCTCCCGCGGCATTTTCCTCACATCCGCCAAATGGGTGAGCGCCAGTCAGCTGGGAAATGGCACTGCCACTTCCTAGGTCTTCGGAGCCGTGTTATCGCTCCCGATCTCATTCTGCGGGTGGCGGCAGCCATTAGCTGCGAGGCACTGACAGCCGCTTGCTTACGAATTCGTTGGGGAATTCTGGGGATTTCCTAAGCCTCCCAGTGGGGGGGGCAGACCCCCCACCTTCGGCTTGCAGCCGAGTTTGACCTCGGAGGCCGTGACTCAAGACTGGGAACTCCTCTGCTGGGCAGTTCCCTCTGAGGGAAGAGACCCCATGAGGAGGAACGAAGGGGGTGGTGCCCATGGAGGGCAGAGACCCCATCCAGGCATTTCCTTCAGAATCTGAAAAAGAAGAAAAAGGTTAATAAGGAATTAAAAGGATTAAAACAGTATTAAAATTACACATTTATTATAGAGAGAAAACTCAATGGTCTCTACACAGGGACTGAGTTTTTTAAAACTGAGCTCATGGGGCAGCTAGGGGGTGGTGCCTTGTTTATATGCTAATTTAAACTCAGTCTCTACCAATAGGACTTGAGAATTACCCATGTTGGACTCTCCTTCCTAGTGCAGTGGAGAAGGGAGGGAACGGGTCACCCTAAAGAGGGCGGCTGGGCAAGATTCTGCAGACACAATTAGGTCGGAAAGATGCAAACATCTTGACACCTTGATCACCACTAGATAAGTCCTAATATAGGATCTTAATAGTGTTTGGTCAAATCTAGATATACTGGTCCTCCAACACTGCTCCAGACGTCTCCTCTGGTGTTTCATCCCCCAGAGCTCCTCAGTGAACTAAGGAGATTTCCTGGGTCTACTGCCGTAGAGAGGTTGAAAAGGTGCAATCTGGTCTAGAGCCTCTATTGAGGCTGTATTCCAGGCACTTACCAATGACTCCGCTGGATTATGTATAAGTGAGTCCAGAAATTTCCCCACTGCTCTGTGAAATTCCTACGTCCATTAGGCTTCTGGGGCGGAACCACCAAATTGGTTCCGCCTCCCTGCGGTGGAAGATTGGGGCCATAAATCAAGCCAAAGCAGTGAATGATCTGACCATGACAAAGGCAAGATGTCTAAGCCCCTTAATTTCAGATCTCTTAACTCCATTGCCCCAAGAGGAATACCATGTCAAGTGTGTGTCCCCTCTCACGAGTCGGACCCTGAACTATTTGGGTCAGGTCCATGGTTGCCACGGAGGCCATGAACTCCTGCGCCAGCTCCGAGGGTTTGCCAAGCAACAGTATATTAAAGTCTCCCAAGACTATATGAGTCTGGGGAACTCAAATGCCATCTCGGCTACCACCTCACATAGCGCGGGCAGGGCCATTGCCATGCAGCTGGGAGGCAGGTACGTGAGCAACAAGCCCACCTAAACCCCTAGATTCAACCTATAAAGGAGGGACTCACATCTGACTATCTCAGGTGCAGAGAGCCTGCACATGCTGAAGGTCTTCCGGACTATGACTGCCACTCCTCCACCCTTTGGATCGTGGATGATGTAGCATCTGAAAGTTGTCTGGGCATATCTCCAACAGAGAGACAACTGCTGGGCCCAGCCAGGTCTCAGTCACATATGCAAGGTCGGCCTCCTCATCCACAAGTAAAACGTGGATGAGGGGAGCTATATTCACAACCAACCTGGCATTAAGCAGTAGAGCCTGAGCCCAGGGTTTGGACTTCGCCTAACACCAGTTATATGGATTGAGCTAGATATCTTTGGGGGGGGGGGGAACAAGGAATATTTTTAAACAAAGAAGGGGACATAAAAGGACTGAAAATAAATTGAGCAGCCATCTAGAAACAAGAAGATCATAGAGTGAACAAGTTCTAAAATTTGGTAACTAAACCCCAATGATGAAAATTTTTGAACTGTGGAGGCAGTACTAGGGAAATTACACATACCCATAGCATTGTATTAAGTTGGTGTACTTAGATTATAGAATAATAAATATGGAATGATATAAAACAATAACAAGAAAATTTTTAGGAGGGGAACATTAGATGAAAGGAGTGGAAGAAGTATCAGTCTGTTAAATATGATGAGAGTGAGGAGAAACTTTCAGGGGAAGGTAAAAGAGGGAGGAAGAGGAAGTAGGGAGAAGAGAGGACGGGAAAATTGGAAAATAGAAGATGGAGAGAAGATGAATGGGTGGAGGGAAGAAAGGAGGAGAGAATGAGTAAGAAAGTAGGAAGAGGAGAGAAAGCTTAAGGTGGGAAGTTCAAAACACAGACTGATGAAAAGGAATGAAAAATGGGGCTAAACAGGATATTGGTTCATGACTGATTGATTTAAAATGCATGTACATGTATATTATTGATACAGTGGTACATTATGATATGAACCCCTCATCATATTAACTTTTCAAGATACGAACCCAGGGTTCAGATTTTTTTGCCTCTTCTTATGAAGTTTTTTTCGCATTACAAACTGCCACCCCAAGTGAAGCACCCATTTTTGCGATCCTGGGATTCCCATGAGGCTCCCCTCCATGGGAAACCCCACCTCCTGACTTCCGTGTTTTTGCGATGCTGTAGGGAAATCCCAGGAGGGGAATCCCAGGATCGCAAAAACGGGCACTCCGTTGGCAACGGAAGTCCGGAGGTGGGGTTTCCCAGCAAAATCAGCGAAATCACACCATCACAAAAACATGGAAGTCCTCAAAACCCCACCTCTGGACGTTTTTTCAATCCTGGGATTCCCCTCCTGGGATTTCCCTATGGAGGGGAGCCTCAGAGCAGCCGCTGCTGGGATGCCCCAAAGCCTGGAATTTCCCTGGCAATCCACACCTCCGAACTTCCCTTGCCAGCCAAAGCGCCCCGTTCTTGTATTGCTGGGATTTCCCTGAGGCTCCTCTCCCTGGGATTCCCTTCATTTTTGCCAGCACTGCTTTGAATCCCCTTCCAAACTGCATGGGGAAAATTAGCAGAGTGGGGGGGACAAAAATGGGAGACTCATGGAACTCAAGAGAGGAGAAAGGTGTGGGGGAGATGAGCAGAGTGGGGGGGACAAAAATGGGAGGGAAAGACTCATGGAACTCAAGAAAAGCTCTTTTCGCCTTGCTTCGTTGGGACTGTGACCTCTTGCCACCTCTCACTGTCCCTCTCCCTACTCCGTTCACCTCAGCTTCGTCTGCCCACCACTTTTTTTTTAAGCCTTAATATTTTGGATGTTCCTAATGGGCTTGCATGCATTATTGCTTTCCCATTGATTCCTATGGGAAACATTGTTTCATCTTACGAACTTTTCACCTTGCGAACCTCGTCCCAGAACCAATTAAGTTCGTAAGACAAGGTATTACTGTATATTCTAAGGTATGTGTATATTGGAGATGCAGAAAAAATAACCTGGGGGGGAATTAAACAGGATTCTGCTACATTTCAGACTGTATTTGTATAGATTCTGTTAAAATTAATTGGATTTCTGGAAGTATAGTTATTCTCTGATATTTAAAAAAAGGTAATGGTTTTATAGTGGTTTTATATTATATTTATATTTTATATTTTATATTTATATGTGGGAATGGATGAGATGAAGCGGTGAATGGAATGATTGACTGGTTAGATAGAGTGAGGCTGCCAGGGGTGAAGTTCGTGCCCTCTCAACTGAATGGACTTACAGAAGCAGGTGGGGGCCCAACTGTAACCCCTGGTGTGATGGGAATGTATGGAGCCTGCCAGGGGAGGGGGAGACAGGTGGGTTTGGAGAGGTGATCTTTGGGGAGCACAAGGGCAGGAGCATTATGGTCATAATGGGGAAAGGAAGGTACGATGGGAGCCCCGTGGTAGGCCGCTCACGGGGAACTAGGTCTCACTACCTCACAGTGATCCCTTGTTCCGTTCCCTCGAGTTCAACCTGTATTGTTGGTGACAGGGAATATCAGGGCTCTGGTCTCAGGCTGCTGCTGCTGAACACCAAATTGGTAACCAACAAAGTCCCTCTAATCCGAGACATGCTCCTGGAAGAGGAGGAAGACCTGGTATGTGTAATTGAGTTCTGGCTGGAACCTGAGATGGCTGTTCCCCTCTCAGAAATGTGCCCAGCTGGGTTCCAGGTGCTGCACCAGCCACGACACCAGGGAAGAAGAGGTGGAGGAGCGGCTATTATAGTCTGGAAGACCTTTAACCCTCACAAGATCCCTGCACCCAGGATTGTCAGTTGTGAGTTCCTCCTCCTGAAGTTGGACCTAGGGGTTCAGGTGGGCTTGTTGCTAGTGTACCTGCCTCCCAGCTGCATTGCAACAGCCCTGCCTGAACTGCTCGAAGCAGTAGCCGAGTTGGTGGTGGAGTACCCCAGACTGATGGTCTTGGGGAACTTTAATCTGCCATTGCTCGGTGAATCCTCACGGGCAGCGCAGTTCATGGCTTCCAAGACAACCATGGACTTGACCCAATGTTGTTGAGGATCAAACCCATAAGGGGGAGGACACACAATTGACCTAGTTTTTCTCTTGGGGCAGTAGATACATGATCTGATTTTAAGGGGCCTAGACACTTTTCCCTTGTTATAATCAGATCATTTCCTATTGAGGCTTGACTTTAAGATGCCAATCCTCCACTGCAGGGAGGCGGAGCCGATTAGGTGGTTCCTCTCCAGGCGCCTAATGGACCTGCTCGGGTTTCAGAGGGAGCTTGGGGGCGATAACTGATTCTCTTGTCCACAGTCCAGCAGAGTCTCTAGTGTCTACCTGGAATAGGGCAGCATAGGGGCTTAGGCCAGATTGCGCCTGTTTGATCTCTCCATGGCAGTGGATCCTGAAGAGCTCTTTGGTTCACCAAGGAACTTTGGGAGATGAAATGCCAGAAGAGATGTCTAGAGCAACTCTGGATGGCCAGTAAATCTGAGTCCAACTGAACACTACTAAGAAGCCTACATTAGGACTTATCCAGTGGCAATAGGGACGGCAAAACGTGTGTATTTTTCCACTCTTATTGCATCTGCAGATTCTCGCCTTGCCACCCTGTTTAGAGTGACCTGCTCCCTCCTTGATGTGGAAAGAGTGGTGGATCCCTTGAAGGGCAGAGCCAAGGAATTTGTTCAGTTTCTGACAGACAAAATTGCTCAGATTCAGGTAGACTTGGACTCCAATTGAGCAATGTCAAGCGAGGTGACTGAGGCAAGTCTTAGTCCCATGGTGTGGGATGAGTTAGAAGTGGACAAGGCCATAGGAGAAATGAGCACCTCCACTTGCTTGTTGGACCCGTGGCCAGTAGGGAGGTGACATGTCGACTCTTCTTTGAGTAAGGGGTCCTCCCCGCAACATTTGAAGGAATCAATTGTGAGGCCCCTCCTCAAGAAGCCTTCTCTGGACCAAGCCTCATTGTATAACTATTGTTCTGTCTCCAAACTTCCCTTTGTGGGGAAGGTTGTTGAGAAATTGCTAGTGCTCCAACTCCTGCGGACCTTCGAAGAAGCAGATTACCTAGACACATTTCAATCTGGCTTCCGACCCGGTTACAGCACGAAAACCCCTTTGGTTACGCTGCTGGATGATCTCTGGCAGGCTAGTGGACACTCCTCTACCCTGGTGCTTGATAATAATAATAATAATTACAATTATTATTATTATTATTATTATTATTATTATTATTATTATTATTATTATTTCTTCTTAGATTTGTATGCCACCCCTCTCCGAGGACTCTTGAACTTTCAGTGGCTTTCAATACCATCGATCATGGTATCTGTTAGTACATATAGAACGTAACCTACTTGGGTGTTGCCATACAGTAGTTAACCATGTTAGTTTGTAAAATGTAAATACTGTACTTTTAAGGAAAATTTACTGGTTGGCCTTAAGAGGACACCAACACCGTTCCTTTTAGGGGGAGTTACTTTGTTAGAGATATATTTGCTGTGAGCTGTATTCTTGCTATGTGCATGGTTTGTAAATTATTATTATTATTGTTATTATTATCAATGTCAGTTCAGTGAAGCAGTGGAAGTGGTGTGCCGATGCCTTGAAACCGTAAGGGTCTGGATGGGGGTTAACAGATTAAAAGTCAACCCTGACAACACTGAGTGGCTGTGAGTCCTTCTTCCTAAAGATGATTCCATTTATCTTTGGTCCTGGGGGGAGAAGATATGTACCAAGGTACGCCTGTATTACTCCATCTTTACACAAGCTGCATTGGTTGCCAGTCAGTCACCAAATGCAATTCAAGGTTTTGGTTATTACTTTTAAAGCCCTAAATGGCTTTATGGGACTGTTTCCTTTCTCACACCTTATTGCAGCCAGTAAGGGCCCAAAGAGTTGGCCTTCTCCAGGTCCCATCCATCAAACAATGTTGGTTGGTGGGACCTTGGGGAAGAGCCTTCTCTGTGGCGGCTCCGACCCTGTGGAATCAATGCCCCCAGAGATTCGCATTATTTCCTCCCTGCGGTCTTCTGGAAACCGTAAAGACCTGGCTTTTCCAACAGGCCTGGAATTAGGATTGAATGTTAGTATGTATGGGATTTTTTATATATATATAGTACTTTTTGTATTGTAGATTTTATTTATGTTTTTATTGTTCTTTTTATTAGTATTATATTTATAACTGTTGTTGGCCACTCAGAGTCCATTTCAGAATGAGTGGCATATAAATGCAACGAACAAACAAACAAATAAGTACAATAACACTGGGCCTCTTCAGATCAAGAATTTATTTTAAAAAGCTTCTTCATTTTGTTAAGTTGGCTAGAACAATAATAAAGCAGTCCTTAAAAAATAAGTCTAATAATTTGAACATTCTATAGGCTTTTATAATTATTGACTTACCTCCTTGCAGCAAACAGCCAGTTTTAGCATAGTCTGATCAGCACAAGAAAGTAAAATTCTGCTTTTGCCTCTTCCAGCTTTAGTTTCACTTTGATTTTGCCTGCAGCTTCAATCAATCAACTGCTGATCAGGAGGCTGATAATCAGTTGCTTGTGATAATTAGGCTCTATGCTGTTTGCTGCAAGGAGGTGTATTGCTGGGAAGCAGAGAACAAAGGGTGGATGTGGCTGGGGGGGACACAGCCACGTTTTCACCAGCATTTTCGGAATAAAAAGGTATGTCTGATACTCTGAAAAGCACGGTATTACTTCTCCCTAAAATATTTGTTTTTTAATTCAGTTGTACAGCTTATATGCTATATTAAAGACATAAAAAATTCTGAAATATTTTTTTTTATCTTGGTCCTTTTTTTACATCTCAGTGTATAAACTTTTTATACCCAATATATATAAGTAGTTTCCAGCTCCAAAATAAACCCAGCTATTTTAATATTTCCTAAGTCTACCCAAATTCCTATTAGCAGTAAGTATGGAGGGGGAAAAACAAGCTAATCATTCAGAAGGCATACCTTCAAGAGAACCTTTTGTCCTTCAACCGTCAAGCACATCAAATGATGTTTTATGCTCAGCTCCTTCATTGGCTCAGCAGTTAAGAGATTAGGTTCTAAACTGACAATCAGACCTTCTGAGTTCTGGAGAATACAAAATTAAAACAACTTATTCTCAGTTTTGGATCATGAACCTAGTACAGTGGTATCTCTACCTACAAATGCCTCTAACTTACGAACTTTTCTAGATAAGAACCGGGTGTTCAAGATTTTTTTGCCTCTTCTCAAGAACCATTTTTCACTTACAAATCCGAGCTTCCAAAACTGTAACCAAAAAAGGCAGGGAGAAACCTCCGTGGGGTTTCTCTAGGAATCTCCTGGGAGAAAATAGGGCCGGTAAAGTCAGGGAGAAGCCTCCATGAGGCGTCTCTAGGAATCTCCTGGGAGGAAATAGGGCTGGAAAAGGCGGGGAGAAGCCTCCGTGAGCCTCTCTAGGAATCTTCTGGGAGGAAACAGAGCCTCCACCCTCCCTGTGGTTTCCCCAATCGCATGCATTATTTGCTTTTACATTGATTCCTATGGGAAAAATTGCTTCTTCTTACAAACTTTTCTACTTAAGAATTTGATCACAGAACAAATTAAGTTTGTAAGTAGAGATACCACTGTATATGATATTTGCATGCATCCCACTTAGAGTGATAAAAAACTTTGTGTTATCCTATTTAGTCAGAAGGCTTAGCAATACAGGCTGATTATAAGACAGAATCATATTTAGGATTAAAAATATTCCTGCCTCTGGAAAGCACAGCAACACAGAATTCTTGTAAAAAGTAAAGCCAGCTCTGTTCCTCTTTGTTTCTCTGTTCTTCAGATTGCTTGATCTAACTTTTCAGCCCATCACTTTTGTTTTGGAATTGCTATAACACATATAATACTGAAAATTGTTTTTGTTGAAGATATATCAATCAACCTTAGCTTTGTAAAGAAAACAAAAATCTTACCATATATTTCAAAATTTTTGCTTCAGGATGGAGGAGGGGCAATTCAGGGAAAACATCTTGAACTAGATAAATAAGCTTTTCCTAAATTAGAAAAAAAAGTCTTCAGTAACAATCACAATATAAAACAATATCCAGCAGTATGTTGGTAGTACGTAGTATCACAATAGTGAATCTGCAATGAGCAGGTAAATATTAATGGTTAATTCTCACTTTATCTCCACCTTCAATGCAGCATATTTAACTACAGTGGTACCTCATCTTACGAACTTAATTCGTTCCGTGACCAGGTTCGTAAGTAGAAAAGTTTGTAAGATGAAACAATGTTTCCCATAGGAATCAATGTAAAAGTGAATAATGTGTGCAAGCCTGTTGGAAAAAATCCAAAACATTAAGGCTTAAAAAAAAAAGCGGCAGGTGGATGAAGTGGAGGCAAATGGAGTGGGGACATAGGCGAGGCAAGACAGCGGTGGACGAGACCATCTCGCTGCCAAAATGTGTCTGTGGGAGCCCCGGTCATCCATCGCCCCCTCCTGCCATAAGCCTGTGAGGGGCCAAAGCCAGGTGTGAGGAAGGGTGGAACTTTTGGCTTCTGGATGGACAGGAGAGCCCAGAGCCGCCACCTTCCTGCCTGCTCGCTTTGCCAGTCGCCCCCCCTTACCAAAGATGTCCAACTCGCCCACTCCAAGAGCTGCACTGAGGCCGCCCGGGAGCCGCCGCTGCCAGGACAGGATCCCCTCGCTGTCCGTGTCCCCACTCCATTAACCATTTATCAGCTTGATCTTCCTGTCCTTGTAGCCGGCAGGAGAGCAAGCGAATGAGCGAGAGAGACGACCCTTCTCCGGCCACGCCTCAGGAGGACAAACACACCTGGGCTCGCCTCTCTTGCTCGCTCACTTGCTCTCCTGCTGGCTACAAAGACAGGGCGGTGTTAGGACTTTCTTCTCGCAGTGTCCTTTTAGCGGACAGGAGAACGAGAGAAACGAGGCTTCTTCAGCCGCTCGAAGGAAGAGGAGTTGGTCCCAAATCCACGTGTGCGCTGCAGTAGGACAGCTCTTCCCAGCTGAGCTACTGCTCCTCTCCCTGGAGCTCCCAACGCGGCAGGAGAGCAAGTGAAAGAGTGAGAGAGACCAGCCGCAGTGTCCTTGTAGCAGGTAGGAGAGTGAGCGAAATTAGCCTTCTCCAACGGGCATTGGGAGCTCCAGAGGGAGGAGCAGTAGCCTGGCCAGGAACAGCTGCCCTGCTGCAGCACGCATGTGAATTCGGGACCAACTCCTCTTTCTTCGTGCGGCCAGAGAAGGCTCGGTTCTCTCTGTCTCTCGCTCTCCTGACCGCTACAAGGACACCACAGCTCATCTCGCTCGCTTTCTCACTTGCTCTCCTGCCAGCTACAAAGACAGGGAGGTGCAACATCAGGACTTTCTCCTGCGGTGTCCTTGCAGCGGGCAGGACATCACGTGCAAGAGAGAAACGAGCCTTCTCTGGCCGCCCGAAGGAAGAGGAGTTGGTCCCAAATTCTTGTACATGCTGCAGCAGGGCAGCTCTGACTGGCCAGGCTACTGTTCCTCCCTCTGGAGCTCCCAATGCCCGCCGGAGAAGGCTTGTTTCTCTCTCTCTCTTCTGCCCGCTACAGGGACACTGCGGCTCGTCTCTCTCTCTCTCACTCACTTGCTCTCCTGCCACGTTGGGAGCTCCAGGGGGAGGAGCAGTAGCCCAGCCGAGCAGAGCTGCCCTGCTGTAGCGTACACGAGAATTCGGGACCAACTCCTCTTTCTTCTTCCTGAGAGCATCTCTGCAAGGATGGTCTCAAGTGTCCCCCCCCTCCCGAAGACGGCCCACTCCAGATGGCTTCAGCATTTGGTCCCAGATACAGCAGGGTCTGGACTGGTGGGACCAGCTGAGATGCCACTGAGTGAACGAAAACTTTTTTTGTCCTCCATTTCGGCGACAACTACCAGCAAGGAGTGAGAGCCAGGGAGCCTTGTCTGAGGCCGAATGCGGGTCCTTGCCATGGCCAGGATTCCCTGCCTTGGGACTGCCTGTGCAAGCAAAAGGAGGCAGGGAATCCCGGCGGTTGCGGCAAGCAAATGGGAAATCCCGGTGGTGGCAGTCACAAGGCAGGGGAAATCCCTGCGGAAGTAAGAAAGTGCATGCACAGTAAGAGAGCCTACGCATCCGGGCTCGGGTTCGTAAGGTGAAAATGGTTCTTAAGAAGAGGCAAAAAAATCTTAAACACCCGATTCGTATCTCAAAAGGTTCGTATGAAGAGGCGTTCGTAAGACAAAGTACCACTGTATTTGGTGTCAGTAGAAACATTAGGGCTAGGGTATTAGCTGAGCTCAATATGTATGTGTTGGGGTATATTTTTATCTGAACCTAGTTTGCAGCCATGGTAGCAGTGTATTTGTTTTTGCCATTTCAAAATCACTGTACTCATCAGACTGGTTGCATAAATTTAAAAATTATTACTTTAAAGCATTAAAGTACTATCTGCATCAAATATCAATTTAAATTGAGAAATTTTGTTTTCTTCTATTTCTATTTTGTTTTTTTCATATTCTTAGCTGCCCCAAGGATGAAGTGGCAGCCTCATAATTTGTTTATGTAAATAAATTAAAAATCAATCAAAAATATTGATTGTAATGTTTAAGTCTTCCTACCTGGAAATATATTTAGGAGGAACATTGGCAAAAAATACATTTTTTCAGTTTTATCCATAGCTATTTAGAAATATGAAAAATATGTATAATTTGGCTTTACTAGTTTTTCGTTTATAAGACATAGATGGCCACAATTTTGGGGGAAATCTGACATCTATCTTAATTTCATAGGCATTACACCATATATTACTTAAAATGAATTTCAGGACCAGAAAATGACTTGCTTCAAAGAAGGCAATATAACTGAATACTTACATATTCTTCTTGTTCCTTGTATATTTCTTGAAATATATTATCCTGTAGCACACTGATTTCTTCTTTTATTTTCACCATTTCAGATTTGTTATAATTATCAGTCTGCAGAAATTTAAAAATTGCTACATAAAAAAATTAAAGTCTTATTTTCATCAGGTAATACACCCACCATAAATTGAATATACTACTTATTTTCTTTCTCTTCACCTTCCCTTTCCTTCTTCCTGTATCTGAAATTACATTAATTTCTAGATACCATATCAAATGTGCCTTCTCGTTTTTTGCCTGACCAGGTTAATGCCAATTTCTTTCAGATTTTCTTTCTTTTTTACATATTGAAGGAACTCGAGAGAAAAGGTGATTGTCAGAAGCAACTTAAGATTCAGTTTCATGGCCAAATAACAATTAATATGATATTGCTCTCATAACCATCTATTGTAAAAGACTAAGAAACATTTTATTTATCTAAACCAGGGGTTAGCTAACCATGGCTCGGGAGCCAGATGTGGCATTTTCATCCCTCTGCTGTGGCTCCCTGTCACTCAAAATATGCAGCACAACCGTCCATGTGTGATACCCACTGGCACATGATTTATTGAGCTTTTTGACCCTCAGCAGGCCAAGCATGGATAAATCCAAGAAATGAAAAGTTTCAGAAGAAAATAGAACGTTGAAGTCAACTACATATGCTAGTTCTGTGGCTGCCCAGGAAATAGTCAGGCACGGGAAGGATTTTATATCTCCTGGTGTTTTCTTTTCTATGGGAAATGGGTCCAAATGGCTCTTTGTGTATTAAAGATTGCCAACTCATGATCTAAACAAAGCAGTTCTATTATATGTTGCACTAGTCAGACTGCATCCAACGGTATTATAGAATAGAATAACAGATTTGGAAGGTATCTTGGAGGTCCAATTCCCTGATTAGGCAGGAAACCCTACACCAGAAAAGTGAATATCCAATATCTTCTTAAAAACCCTGGTGTTCTGTTTGGGTCTGTGAGACCCAAAATCAAAGTTTAAGACCCTGTAAAAAATTTTCCCTGCATATCTGAAACTTGAAATTTCATGACTTTGCATCATTTCAGGGGTTCTCTCTATGAAAATTTTTTTGGGGGGAGCTGGGGGGCTTCTTTCTTGCTGAAAAAAAATAGGCCTTAAGTTCTGTTCCCGGGTCACCCTGACCCGGCCCAAATATTCTTCATTTGAGGTGCTTATGTTTGGACAATTTGAAATGTTTTCACTTGGAAAGTAGTCTGAACATTTCTGCACACAATTATATGAAAAGTGAACTGAAAAAAATAATGCTTATTGGTTTATTTTGATCATAAAAGGCAGCCCCCCCTTTTTTGTGAACTTTTTTTCAATTTATAGATAGTTTAGCCTGCAAAATGCGTTCAATTTTACTAAAGTTGGTGTGGGATTGGTAGTTTGAACAT
Organism: Erythrolamprus reginae; assembly: GCF_031021105.1. NCBI lineage: Eukaryota > Metazoa > Chordata > Lepidosauria > Squamata > Dipsadidae > Erythrolamprus > Erythrolamprus reginae. The sequence goes on along the minus strand of NC_091963.1, from coordinate 44,110,838 downwards.
TTCTGAACATAGGAAAAGTATAAATGAACTGAAAAAAATGATGCTTATTGGAGTTTTTCTATCAGAAATAAGGCCTCACTCCCCCAAAAAATGTTTGCAACCATTTTCACTTTAAATTTTATTTAGGCTCCAAATAAGAAATATTTTTAATATCTTAAGCATTGATTTACTAAATTTAACATTGCTGATCATCATAAAAATATTTTTGGGGGGTGGGGGCTAAAGTTTTCTGGGCAACATTTTACCTACACTTGTACTGTTCCCAGGTCTATTTGACCCGAAACAAGAAAATTATTTTAGGTACTTAAATTTGGTCTTTTTGAAAACTTTTTTACTGGGAAACTAGTTTGAACATTTCTGAACAAAATGATATGAAAATTGAACTGAACGAATTGATACTTATTGGTTTATTTTGATAAAAAAAACCTCCCAAATTTTTGAGCATTTTGTGTCATTTTATATTTTTTTTAGGTTACAAATCTCCAAGGTTTCCCCAAAAGGTTTGATATACAAAATTGAACATTCCTGATCATAAGAAAAATATAAATGAACTGAAAAAATGGATGCTTATCAGTTTACTTTTGAATATAAGATCATATGGTCTTATACTTGAGTATATTTGAGTATCAGCATGGGGGCCCTTTTAAGAGCAAAATAAACCAATAAGCATCAATTTTTTCAGTTCAATTTTCATCATTATGTTCAGAAATGTTCAAGCTACCAATCCCACACTTTAGTAAAGTAGAATGCATTTTGCAGGCAAAACTACCTATAAATTGAAAAAAAAATCACAAAAAGGGGGGGGCGCATTTTATCAGCAAAATAAACCAATAAGCATTATTTTTTTCATTTCAATTTTTATTTCATTGTGTGCAGAAATGTTCAAACTTGTTTCCAAGTGAACAAAGCTTTCAAAAAGACCAAATATAAGTACCTAAAATGAACAATTTGCAGTCCGGGTCAAATAGACCCAGGAAAAGAACTTTAGGGTGTGTTTTTGAGCATAACAGCAGGATTTTTTAAAAATTCCAGTGTTGGAGTATTCACAACTTCTGGAGGCAAGCTATTCCGCTGATTAATTGTTCTGTCAGGAAATTTTTCCTTAGTTCTAAGGAGTTACTTATCTCCTTGATTAGTTTCTACCCATTGTTTCTTGTCCTATTTTCAGGTGCTTTGGAGAATAGCTTCATTCCCTCTTGTTTGTGGCAGCCCCTGAGATATTGGAACACTGCTATCATGTCTCCCCTTCTTTTCATTAAACTAGGCAAAATCGCATCACAGGGGGCCCCCAAGGCTGTATGTTCTCACCACTTCTCTTCTCCTGTATACCAATGACTGCATCTCAAACAATCCATCTGTTAAAACTACTGAAGTTTGCTGATGATACAACAGTGATTGGTCTCATTCAAGACAACAATGAAACTGCATACAGACGAGAGGTTGAACAACTATCCTTGTAGTGTGACTGGAAGAATCTGGAACTGAACACACTCAAAACTGTGGAAATGATGGTAGACTTTAGGAGAAACCCTCCCATTGTACCACCACTTACTATACTAGCTGCCCCATCTGCGGAGAGGGGCGGCATACAAATCTAATTAATAATAATAATAATAATAATAATAATAATAATAATAATAATAATAAACAATGCAGTATTAACAATAGAGACCTTCAAATTTCTAGGTTCTATAATATCTCAAGACCTAAAATGGTCACCCAATATAAAAAAGCTCATGAAAAAAGCAAAATAAAGAATGTTCTTTCTGCGCCAACTCAGGGAGTACAAACAGCCCAAGGAACTGCTGATACAGTTCAACAGGGGAATTATTGTCAACATCCGACAGTGAGATTTATTTGTCAGGCCACTAATCTATGCCCACCCATCGTCCACAAATACCCAGCCTAGGATTTGTCTAGGTGCAGGAATAGGCAAAGTTGTCTCTTCTATGACATGTGGACTTCAATTCCCAGAATTCCTGAGCTAGCATGATTGGCTCAGGAATTCTGAGAGTTAAAGTCCACAAGTCATATATTGCCTACTCCTGGTCTACGGTCTTTAACACCATAACAGTGGCACTTTATGAGGCTTCTCTACATCACCTCACTTAGCTTTTCTGGTGGCCATCACCTCCACCAGGAAGATTTTGGAACTTGCAGCACTATCAGTGCACAGGGACCTTTGCGTTTTTCACCTTGACCCTTCCTTCCTCCCAAAGATCAACTCCTGGTTTCAACAGGACCGGGAGGTCATCATTCTGAATTTTTGCCCTAATCCATCCCATCCACTGGACATCTTCAGGCTCTGAAAATTTATATGTTTCAATCCAGAAAACAGAATCTGTCTTCATTTGTTGCCATCCACAGTGGGCCACAAAGTGACTCCCTCTACGATTGGGCGTTGGCTGTGGGACACCATTGCAAAGTTGTACAATTTAATGTCAATTCCCCATCCCCTTTGAATGATGGTGCATTCCACACACAGCGCTGCAACGAAGATGGCCAGGGCAACTCAAGCCTCCATCAAGGAGGTCTGTACCATCGCCCTTCATCAGTTTTTGCCTCAGCAGATGAGGCCTGGAACGAGGACCAACCCACCCTTGGACACATGGGTTTGCTATGTCCCATGTCCGGATGCTAGCTCCATCCTCAATGGAGAAGCACTGGTCTTATCTGATATGCTTCTTCTCATAGGGAGGAGATAGCAGCCAATCCCACCCAAGTTGTTATTGGTCCTGGATCATACACACACACATGAACTGACTATTTTTCGTACCATTGCACAGGGGTAATTACCTATTAGCAGCACCACACATTGAGTCTGTTTTCACAAAGCTGGGGATCCTGACACAGAGGCAGAGCTAAACAGCTTGAAAGACTCAGTCCTATGGCTGAACGGACGAGGACAACCTATGTCTGGATGCAACTCCACCCTATGAAAAGGAGAATATCAGGTAAGACCAATGCCCCATCTGGGCAGGCAAGAAATTTGCTATAAAAATAAACACAAAAGGAGATTGATGAACATCATACCCAGAGAGAAGAGGTCTCTGAACACAAGAGGCTTCAGTCCTGACACAGATTTTTCTAGTTCTGAACAGCTTTGCTCAGAAAACGTCCCTGTGTCTATGATTCCTACATGGGAGACTGCAATGATTTGTCACATCGAGAAAGATGGGCAAATACAGAAGCCACTCTGCATGGTCTATGACTGACCAACTGAGGCAGTCTACTTGAACATTGGACTCCCCGGAGATATGCAAGCCAAGATGGATAGCAGGTGACATTCTGCCGACAGACCCAGTCTCTTGGCCTCCCACATGAGAGCAAGATTTGGTGCCCCCCCCCCGCCTATTGACATGAGCCTTCTTGCTCACATTGTCCGTGGGTATCAAGATATGTCTGCCAGATACCAGATGTCAGAGCCACTTTAGGGCCTCGTAGACCACTCACAATGTCAGCCTGTTGGTGTAATTCATCTCCACTCTGCTCCAGCGAAAATGAGCCATGGCAGACTGGATGTGGCCCCCCCAACCTCATAGACTGGCGTCCGTGGTGACTAGGAGTCTCTCCGGCTCTTGAAAAAGACTCCCTTTGGATAGGGCATCTGAAGTCCACTAGAGAAGGGATCAATGCACCTCTTATGAAAAGGGAACCCTCGCAGCTGAGGAAGCTCATCCTGAACTCTGAAATGGAAGATGAAACCATTGAAGGTCTCTGGAGTGTACGTATGCCCAAGGAGTAATTGATATACATGAAATCATTTTACCCAGGAGCCTAGAAAGTGAGTTCAGGGGAACCCTACATTGATATATAATTACAGAGATCAGATTTCTAATACTATCCTGACGCTCCTGGGAAACGTACACCCTACAGTTCAGGGAATCCACAATGGCCCTTAGATGAGTCAAGCAAGTTACAGAGGAGAGATGGCTTTTTTCCCAGTTTATGGAAAAACCGTGGTGGCAAAGGGTGGCAATGGTTATTGGACATCGTGCACCACTTGGTGTCTGGATGGAACCTGAATTAATATATTGTCCAGGTAGCATTGGATGCCCACAGGAATATCCGAGGGGGGCCGCCACAGCTGATACTTTGGTAAACTAGTACTTTGGTAAATATCCTTGGAACTGAGGATAGACCAAACAGAAGAGCTTTATGTTGGTAGTGCATACCTGCATAACAAGATCTGAGGTTTTGAAGCTGCAGTGACTGAATTGGAATATGCAGGTATGCATCTAGGAGGTTTATAGAGGCAAGGAAGTCTTTCCTTCTGACACTACTAAGGATTGTAGCCAACGAGTTTAACTTAAACTGCCTATAGCAAACATGATGGGGTGAGATGTTTCAGATCTGGACTAGCACTCCACTGCCCCCCCCAGCCCCCCCCCAAGGGTTTTGGGACTACAAAAAGAATAGAGTAGAATCTCTACCCTTGTTGATCTTCAGGTGCTTTCTGGATAGATTGAATTTATAGAAGGTGTTGAATGACCGGATTCATAAGGGCATCCTTGGTGGTGTTATTTGACATAAGGCAACATATAAAAACCTCAGGGGAATGGGGAAAAAACTCTATGTAGAGCCCAGATTGAATGATCTCTGGACTCACATCTCTGACGTAATCTCTCATCTGTTAGCATATAAGGCCAGACGGCCACCGATGGGATGATCAGACAGAACCTCACTTGGAATGTCTAAAGGGGCGACTCCCTCAATCAAGAAAAGGCCACTTGAATGGTCTGCCCCTACCTGAACTGTCTGAGCATTGTTGCTGCCTGCTCCAATACTGACTTGAGATCTGGGAGAAAATCCTAATGGATTGGAGGCCCAAAAGAACCGCTACTAGTAGGGCATGTAACGGAAGGATCCCTTCCTGGAGAAGGTATGCATTACCAACATAAAGCTCTTCATTTGGTCTATGTTTTATCCCTGGATTCAATGAGGATTGGATCGAAAGACTCCCCAAAGAGATGTTGACGTTTGAATGAAGTTGAGGTCAAGCGTGACTTATGGCTTATGTCATAGCCAGAGCATCTAATGGGCTACCATTATAAACCAATAGCCTATGAGGCAGATCTACCAGCTTGGAGGATGATGTCCGCTGAAAATTGGGTCACAGGCAGACGTTTATTGGGGTCCTGGTGGGTGCAAGTATCATCGGCCGGGATTTACTCTTGGAGCTGCTGAAGTCAGATGAACGAGGTGCAAAGAATGATGCAGTTGTGGAGACACAAACTGTCCAAGCAGTCACTAGCTGTGTCTTGAGGAGTGCTTGTTCTATCCTCCTGTCTTCAAACTTGAGGGGATCCTCTGGTTCACCTGGCATGGTAGTGGATGAATGGATGGCAGCCACTGGTGCATCTACTGTGGGCAATTGAATGCGTGCCACCAAATCCTGCTGCACATTAAAGAATATTTTGTCCACAGATTATGGGATGGTCCTGAGGAAGGAGAGGCCCACTGGTGGCAAACACCATCCAGAAAAAGAGGAGGAGATTGTATGTCATCAAGCTCAGCCGTTGATTCCACAACTAATGGATCAGTAAGAGAAAGTAGTGAGAGGAGGAGGTAGATCGGAGTTGGCAGAGGCCTTGGCCTTGAAGACGAGAGACTTGAATGGTGCCTGTTGGAAGGCAGTTAGTATCTGGGGGGAGGTCAGCAGCACTCATGCCTTCATCCTCAGATATGTCAAAGCCCATTTGATCCTCTTCCTCTGACAAATCTGACCAAGAGATAATGGAACACTCTGAGTAAATGTAATTAGTTGCTTTCTTTGACTATGTCACAAAGGATGAAGGTGGGTGCTGTGGATATTGCCTATCTGGACTTCAGCCAAGCCTTTGATATGGTTCCACATAAAGAGCTGATAGATAAGTTAGTGAAGATTGGACTTAATCCCTGGATAGTTCAGTGGATTTGCAGCTGGCTGAAGCATAGAGGGCTGTTGTTAATGGTGAGTATTCTGAGCAGAGCCTGGTTACAAGTGGTGTGCCACAAGGTTCTGTTCTGGGTCCTGTTCTTTCTAATATCTTTGTGAGTGACATAGAGGAAGGCTTGGTAGGAAAGGTTTGCCTATTTGCTGATGACTCTAAAGTGTGCAATAGGGTTGATATTACTGGAGGAGTCTGTAATATGGCAAATGATGTAGCTTTACTAGATAAGTGGTCAAAGCAATGGAAACTGCAGTTTAATGTTTCCAAGTGTAAAATAATGCACTTGGTCAAAAGGAATCCTCAATCTGAGTATTGTATTGGCAGTTCTGTATTAGCAAAAACTTCAGAAGAGAAGGATTATGGGTGAACAGTGCAGTCAGGCAATAGGGAAAGCAAGGAGAATGCTTGGCTGCATAGCTAGAGGTATAATAAGCAGGAAGAGGGAGATTGTTATCCCACTCTATAGAGTGCTGGTGAGACCACATTTGGAATACTGTGTTCAGTTCTGGAGACCTCACCTACAAAAAGATATTGATAAAATGGAATGGGTCCAAAGACGGGCTACAAAAATGGTGGCAGGTCTTAAGCATAAAACTTATCAGGAGAGACTTAATGAACTCAGTCTGTATAGTCTGGAGGACAGAAGGGAAAGGGGGGACATGATTGAAATATTTAAATATGTTAAAGGGTGAAATAAGGTTCAGGAGGGAAGTGTTTTAATAGGAAAGTGAACACAAGAACAAGGGGACACAATCTGAGGTTAGTTGGGGGAAAGATTAGAAGTAACATGAGAAAATATTATTTTACTGAAAGAGTAGTAGATACTTGGAACAAATTTCCAGCAGACGTGGTTGGTAAATCCATACTAACTGAATTCAAACATGCCTGGGATAAACATATCCATCCTACGATAAAATACAGGAAATAGTATAAGGGCAGACTAGATGAACCATAAGGTTTTTTTCTGCCGTCAATCTTCTATGTTTCTAGGTTTCTTTAAGTAAATCTGAATCTGACCAAACACTTTTAAGAGCTCATATTGAGACCTATAAAGTGGCGCTCAAAGTGGCAAGATGTGCATATCATGCCGCCTTGATTGCATCAGCGGAATCTCGCCCAGCTATCCTGTTTAGGGTGACTCGCTCCCTCCTTAACCAGGGGGGAGATGAGGAACCCTTGCAGGGTAGTGCTGAGGATTTTAATGATAAAAATCGCTCAGATCCGGACAGACCTTGACTCTGAATGGAATGCAGTACTGGCTGGCAATGAGCCAGTCAAGGTGACTGAGGCACATCTTAGTCCTATTGTATGGGAGGAGTTTGACCTAGTGACGCCTGATAAAATGGACAAGGCCATGGGAGCTGTGAGTTTTACCACCTACTTATTGGATCCGTGTCCCTTCTGGCTGGTCTCGGCCAGCAGGGAGGTGACACAGGGCTGGGTCCAGGAGATTGTCAACGCTTCCTTGAGGGAGGGGTCCTTTCTGGCTCTCTGCAAAGAGGAACTTGTGTGCCCCCTCCTCAAGCAACTTTCCTTGGACCCAGCTGTTTTTAATAATCATCCTATCTCTAATCTTCCCTTTATAGTCCCAGTCTTCCAAGATGTTTAGGCAGATGTTTAGACAGAGAGTGGGAATCCAAGTTTGAAGAAAAACATTATAAACATTGGAATCCCAGTGTTAGAGTTACCAGAGTTACCACTGAATTAGTTAGACAGACTTAAATTACCATTTAACTGATTTAATAATATCCAGAACCAACAACAAACAGAAACCGTCCAGCCACGAGGAATCTCAGCCACAAGGCAACTGAAACTTACCGGACAAAGGCAAGACAGAAAAATATCTTCAAAGCCATCAACCATCTCCGTAAATATCCTGCATGAAAGTTGAAAGCAACAGGACTCCGGAGGTTCAACTGACAGTAAGTGATTGATCCCTATTGCCCTTAGAACCCCACAGAACCCCAATCAACCCCAGCGCACCCCAGGACCACCAGCCCCAGCAAATCAATCCCAGCGATCTGCCCTTGTGCCATCAGCCTGACCCAGCCCAGCTGGTCCGATCCACAGCTGATTTATCCGAAGCGGCGGCAGCACCTCCTACCAAGCCATCCAAAGGCCAAAACTGCAGAGGAGCCATCCCAAAGCTCCTAGAAATAGCACCAGTAGGCCGACCCAGTCGAGCACAGCCTGCCCAATCCCCAGTTGAGCCATCCCAAAGCGGTTAGGAACTCAGCCAGTAACAGAAGGACTCCATAATCACAGGATCCCCACTGGATTCAGACCGATCAGCCTAACGTCTATTCCTGGGAAAATATTAGAAAAGATAATCAAGAAACAGATCTGTCACCACCTTGAATCGAACAACGTAATAACCACTAGCCAACACGGATTCATCAGAAACAAATCATGCCAAACCAACCTCATTTCATTCTTCGACACTGTGACCAAATCAGTAGACCAGAGAAACGCAGTGGACATAATATACTTAGACTTTAGCAAAGCATTCGACAAGGTGGACCACAACCGTCTACTCTCCAAAGTAAAGAAGAGTGAGATCGACAGTAACACAACAAGATGGATTGAAAACTGGCTGACCAATTGCACCCAGCGAGTAGCCCTCAATGGGAGTAAGTCCACTTGGAAAGAGGTAGGCAGCGGAGTACCACAGGGATCAGTCCTAGGCACAGTACTCTTTAACATATTTATCAACGACCTAGATGAGGGAATAGAGGGGGGATTAATTAAATTCGCAGATGACACCAAGCTGGCGGGAGTGGCCAACACCCCAAAGGATAGGCACAGGATACAGAAAGATCTAGACAGACTTGTACAGTGGGCCGAAATGAACAAAATGAAGTTCAATGTAGAGAAAAGTAAAATCCTGCACCTAGGCAAAAAACCCCAAAACATGCATACAAACTGGGCGAAACCACACTCACCATAAGTGACTGTGAAAGGGATCTTGGAGTCTTGGTGGATAACCAGCTAAACATGGGCCAGCAATGTGCAGCAGCGGCTAAAAAAGCCAACACAATCCTAAGCTGCATGAACAGGGGGATACACTCCAAGACCAGAGAGGTAATAATACCACTCTATAAGGCCCTGGTCAGACAGCACCTGGAGTATTGCATCCAGTTCTGGTCACCACACTTCAAAAGAGATATAGAGACTCTGGAAAGGATGCAGAAAAGAGCAACTAAAATGATAAGGGGACTAGAGACCAGGCCATACGAGGAAAGGTTGATGGAATTGGACATGGATAGTCTAGCAAAAAGAAGGGCTAGGGGGGACATGATAACTGTATACAGGTACTTAAGGGGATGCCACGGAGGGGAGGGGGTCACACTATTTTCCAGGGCACCAGAGGGCCAGACAAGGAACAATGGTTGGAAGCTAACCAAGGAGAGATTCAACCTGGAGATAAGGAAGAACTTCCTGACGGTGAGAGCGATCAACCAGTGGAACGGCCTGCCAGCGGAGGTTGTCAACTCCCCAGGTTTGGACATTTTCAAGAGGAGATTGGACTGCCATTTGGCTGGGGTGCTGTAGGGTTTCCTGTGTATGCAGAGGGTTGGACTTGATGACCTATAAGGTCCCTTTCAACTCTAATAATAATAATAACATCATGCTGAACTTAAAAAGTGTCAAGATCAAGGACAAACCAATCTATACATCGACTATGAGCAGGTTGCATTAGGACCAAGACCCACATCCTACCATCCAACGCTCCAAACTCCATCATCCAAAACCATCCTAGCATACATCTCTCCATCAACCAAGAACAACCCTCCGTCAACCAAGCATAACCCACCATAAACCTCAAGCCTCAAACTACTATAGCTCAAATCCATCCTAACTACCTACCCACCTCCAATCAAAACCTCAACCCTCCAACAAGTATAGCTCAAATCCACCATAACTACCTACCCACCTCCAACCAAGACCAACGCCCAATCAACCAAGACTAGGGATGCACCCCCTTACTTCCTCCTCATCAACCACTTCTAACATTAAATGTAAACTAATAAACTCAAGAAGCATTGCTAACAAAATATCCAAGCTCCTTATCTTACTAAAAACCGCCAAATACGACATCATATTTATATGCGAAACATGGTTAAAAGCATCTCTCCCCAACTCCATTATTACAATTAATGACTAACAAATCTCTACCAACAAATGCTCCATTCTACACATTGGTAAAAAGAATCTGAATACTAAATACATACTTGGTAAAAGTGAACTCACAGAGGACCCTCACTCAGTCAAAGACCTTGGAGTACTCATTTCCAATGACCTAAGTGCTAGAGCCCACTGTAACAGCATTGCCAAAAAAGCATTAAGAATTGTAAACCTAATCTTACATAGCTTCTTTTCTAGAAACACTGATTTATTAACCAGAGCATACAAAGCATTTGTCAAACCTATTCTAGAATAGAGTTCACCTGTGTGGAATCCACACTGCATATCAGACATTAACACAATTGAAGGAGTCCAGAAATACTTCACAAGAAGAGCCCTTCACTCCTCCTTGTTGTATATACTTCTGGCTAATTGGAGGATGGTGATGAGTTTGATGACTCTGATATAGATAGTGTTTATGAATTAGTAGCAGGTCCTAGGTTACATTTATCAGAACAGGTGGGAGGCCAGCCATAGGATGTTGCTATGAGTCCAGACTCCAGTGAAGAAGAGACAGATAATAGTTGGGTAAATCCTCATTTCAGAAGAGTTCAAAAACACAGAGAACAGGTGTTAGGAAAAATATATTAAGGGGAAGAACGGGTTAATTACTAGAGTGATTTATTCGTCATGTCCAGGTGCCAGCGGGAAAGAAGGGTGAAGTTTTTCAATGTTGTAAATCTATCATGGACGTGTGCCGTTATGGCTGCGAAGTAAGTTAGTTCATTCTTTGTTATTTCACAGCTGCTCCTGGGGCGTTTGAACTACGCTGCATAGACATAAATCTTAAGACAAGGGAGGAGGCATGGAGGTGTTGTGTGCTCTAATTGCTAAAGATAAGAGAGAGAGGAATGTGACTGTCTGTAATGCATTTTGAATACGGAGGAGAGGAATAAAGATGGAATTTTGTTTATGAAATCCTGCATTCAGTAAGCGTTATTTCCAATGTAACCAAAGTTCTACCAGAATCCTGAAAAACTCCTCACATAACAAATTACCCCACTCCTCCACATTTCAAATACTACATCTAGAAAATTTACAACTACGTCATCTCCAAACTGATTTAACTGATGTTCATAAAATCATACATCATAATGTACACTGTCAGTGACTACTTCACCTTTAACAACAACAACACAAGAGCATGTAATAGATACAAACTGAATATAAATCGCTCCAAACTTAACTGCAGAAAATACGATTTCAGCAATAGAGTAGCCACCACCTGGAACTCATTACCTGACTCTGTTGTTGCTTCCCCCAACCCCAAAATCTTCAATCTTACATTATCTACAATCAACCTCTCCCCTTTTCTAAAGGGCATGCATAAGTGCACTTTTGTGCCTAATGTCCCTGTCCTACTGTCTTATTGTCTTTTCTATTACTACATTCTACTTATGTTGTGTTATGTTAATATGTACTATAATACTAAACTTGTTTGATAAATAAAAATAAATAAATAAATAAATAAAAGATGGCGTCACTCCAACTCAAATGGTCCTTGGATGAAGCCAGTTATCTAGGTCCTCCGCAGTCAGGATTCAGGCCCAGCTACAGCACTGAAACTGCTTTGGTCGCGCTGACGGATGATCTCTGGCGGGCCCAGGACAGAGGTTTATCCTGTATCCTGATGCTTCTTGATATCTCAGTGGCTTTCGATACCACCGACCATGGTATCTTTCTGCGCCATCTGGAAGGATAGGGAGTGGGAGGCACCATTCTGCGGTGGTTCTCCTCCTACCTCTCTGGTTAGTCACAGTCAGTGTTAGCAGGTGGCCAAAGGTCAACTCCTAGGTCAGTCCTCTCGCCCCTACTGTTTAATATCTACATGAAACCGCTGGGTGAGATCATCTGACAGCACGGGGTGAGTTACCATCAGAATGCTGACGATACGCAGCTATACATTTCCGCCCGTGTCCACTTAGTGAAGCAGTGGAGGTAATGTGCCGGTGCCTGGAGACTGTCAGGGTCTGGATGGGCATTAATAGACTCAGACTCAACTCCGGCAAGACGGAGTGGCTGTGGTTTTGCCTTCCAGGCACAATACCAACTATCCGTTCATTACCCTAGGGAAGGAGTCTTTTCCCCCCTCAGAGAGGGTCCGCATCCTCCTCGATCCACAGCTGAGCTTAGAAGACCATCTCTCAGCTGTAGCGAGGGGGCCGTTCACACGGGTATGCCTTGTGCCCCAGTTGCGGCCCTATCTGGACAGGGAGTCACTTCTCACAGTCACTCATGCTCTTATCACCTTGAGGTTGAATTACAGCAAAGACTGTTCGTAAATTACAAATTGTGCAAAATGCAGCCACGTAAGCTATAGTGGGACTGTCAAGATTTTAACATCACTCCGTGAGCTGCACTGGTTGTCAATTGGTCTCCAGGCCCAATTTAAAGTGCTGGTTATGACCTATTAAGCCCTACATGGCTTAGGACCAGCTTATCTTTGGGACTGTCTTCTGCCTCATGTATCCCAGGGGCCAGTTTGGTCCCACAGAGTCGGCCTTCTCCAGGTCCCAAAAGGGCATCAGACACTAGGGAGCTAAGCAAAAAGGCGATTTCCAGCTCCAGCCTAATTAAAGGGTCTGCCTGCACCCGAGCCGATGCAAAGGTGAAGCACAAAGCTTCAGTAGCCAAGTGGTCATCTAATGACTGCATCTTTCTCAGACTTGGAAATGAAGTCTTCATGCCCCAGTCTTGCAACTAATGCCACTCTCACGCTCCTTGGGGTGTGAATAGGGAGTGCAAAAGTTCCTCCCCCCACTCTGCCCGCCTCTGTATGAGAGACACGAAGCCCCACAGGCAAGCCTGTAACAATTAGACAGTTGAAAAGTGGAGCGTGGAAGCTCCAGCGCAGCGCTGAAATCCATTCTGGCTATAACAAGGCTGTCCACAAGCGAGGCAAAATCATCTTTCAATCAGCTCAAGCCAAAGCTCTGGACCGCTAGCAATCCAGCAATCCCGATGGAGAGGGATCAGCTGGTAAACTCACAAGTCAGTTGGTTCAGAAGAGACATGATAATCCAAGTGAATTCTTGATAGATAGCACCACACATCCGTCCTTGTCTAAGGACTGAGTAAAACTGGGGATCCTGACACAGAGGAAGGGCTAAACGGCAGAACGGACGAAGACAACCCATTTCTGGATGTTAGCTTCACCCTCTATGGAGAAGAACCGTTGTACCTACCTCAATGGTCTTCTCGATGCACTGGAAGGAGAGTCCAACATGAGTAATTCTCTAGTCCTATTGGTAGAGACTGAGTTTAAATTAACATATTAACTAGGCACCGCCCCTTGCCTGCCCCCATGAGCTCAGTTTTAAAAAATGAAAAGGTAGTATGAATCAAACAAGAACTTTTATTTGGGACAACATAGAACTTAGAATAACTAGCAGTTCCCAACTCAGCGTCCTTGAATCAAATGCAATAGCGGGTAGGTTTGGACTCTTCTTCCAGTGCATCGAGAAGACCATTCAGGTAGGTACAACGGTTCTTCTCCACTGCATCTGGAAGGAGAGTCCAACATGGGATATACCTAAGTTAAAGTTCCATGGGTGGTAGAATGCAGATTCGGGGTCGCTGGAGAGGAACACACCCTCTGCAACACTCGTCTCCCAAATGAAGCCTCTGCCGAAGCATAAGAGTCCAGTCACTGCCCGACATATATCGTCAATGGATGCCTGCGTCGTCAACGCTGCAGATGTGGCCGCACTGCAGGTAGAATGTGCGGTGACCCCTACGGGGGGGAACCTGAGCCATTGCCTTATAAGCCTGACAGATACAATCCCGAATCCATCGGCTAATGGACCGTGGTGATACTCCAAGTCTCATAGTCTGCTGTGAAAAGGAGATAAACAACGTCTCCGACTTCCTGAAAGGTTTTGTCCTTCTAATGTATATTTTCACAGCTTGTCTAACGTCCACCTTGTGCCACCGAAGCTCTGCAGGATGATTTCTGTGTGTGCAAAAATCAGGTAGCACAAGTTCTTGCTTTCTGTGAAAAAGCAAATTAACCTTTGGTATAAAAGCCAGATCTAGGCGTAGAACAAGCCTGTTCGGGTGAAACACGCAAAGGTCTGGACGCACAGACAAGGCTGATAGGTCGGACCCCTCCGGGCCGAAGTTATTGCCACGAGGAAGGCCGTCTTAATGGACAGAAGTCTAAGAGAGATTGATCTCAGGGATTCAAATGGGGGCCCCGCGAGAGCTTTCAGTACAAGTGACAAGTCCCAGGTCGGAAATCTATGTACTGGAGGAGAGTGCTTGCTTGAAGCACCCCGGAGGAAGTCTTTCACCCATGGATGGTAAGCCAAGGACCGGTATTCCTCTATTCGAACCACAGTTGAGAGTGCCACAACTTGCCTCCTCAGGGTGTTTGGTTCTAAACCCCACTCAAGGCCAGCTTCCAAGAATTCAAGCACAGGAATCACTGGGGTTTATCCTTTTGGTGCTGCAGAATGTGCAGAAAGCCGTGTTCTTCCAGAGTTTTCATTGTTGTAAGTGCGAGATCTTCCCACGCCTGTGCTTGAGACTTGGATAATATTATTATATCGTCTAAGTAGGCCATCAGGCGGATGGACTTTGCATGAAGGTTCGCTGTTAAGACATCTGATAGTTTCGTGAAGGTTCGGGGGGACGACAAAAGACCGAATGGCATTGCCTTGTACTGATAGTGTGACCCCTCTACACAGAACCGTAGGAACCTTCCGTGTGAGGGATAGATCGGAACATGGAGGTAAGCCTCCTTCAAGTCCAGAGAAGTGAGGAAGTCCTGAGGATGGATTGCAGCCAGGATTGTCTGGAGAGAATGCATCCTGAACCTTCTGTAGAGAATGTACAGATTCAATTGCTTTAGGTTGAGGATTAACCAACATCCTCCCGACGCCTTCGGAAAGGTGAAGACCACTGAATAGAACCACCAGTTGGTTCAGAAGAGACACGATAATCCAAGTGAATTCTTGATAGATAGT
Source organism: Erythrolamprus reginae (assembly GCF_031021105.1). Lineage (NCBI taxonomy): Eukaryota > Metazoa > Chordata > Lepidosauria > Squamata > Dipsadidae > Erythrolamprus > Erythrolamprus reginae. The sequence goes on along the minus strand of NC_091963.1, from coordinate 44,095,753 downwards.
ACCACACATCCGTCCTTGTCTAAGGACTGAGTAAAACTGGGGATCCTGACACAGAGGAAGGGCTAAACACCTTGAAAGATTCAGTCTTATTGGCAGAACGGACGAAGACAACCAATTTCTGGATGTTAGCTTCACCCTCTATGGAGAATGTGGGTGTTCTATCCCAGCCCATGCAGCTTGAAAACAAAGAAGGAATCCAGTCATTTATATTTTCAAATCAGTCTTTTTATATATAAAGTCCCATTTTTAAAGCCAAAGTCATACATGTGATATAATCTTGGCAAGTTTCTCAGTGATGGTAATTAAGATATAACAGTTCAGTGACAAGGCTGCTGCCAAAGATCAAAGCTACTGGTGCATTCCTTCATGAGATGAGAAGTCTACAGATTCACAGACTTACTAATTACAGCTTCCCAGCCTCTCAGCAGACAGGGCACTTTTTCTCCAAGGATTTTTAGCAGGAAAATAACAGGTCTGTCTGGGACCTCATATCATCATCCGATTCTTGCAAAATGTTGTAACTCCACCCTGAATTACCCATACACCATCCTTAAATACCTATAGGAGGTGGGCAACAATTCCATAGAATTAACAAACTTCAGACTACTTCCCTTCTCCATACAAGTATACTTGTCTTTTTCTTAATCTTCTAAAGCAGGCATCTAGCAAAGACTCCAGATTTTCCTCCTCCTCCTCTTCTAAGTCAAATTCTATTGTAATTGGCATATATGCCACCTCTGGTGGTCTTTCAGGTTTATCCAGGTCTATTTCTCCCTCACTCTCACTCTCTGCATCCGCTGGCAACCCCTCTGGCCCAGGGTACTTATATTGATTCTATCAGATATATTAATATAAGATACAGCCATCTTAAATTTTAAAGACTAGAGGTATAAATGTATGAGTGAGGGTACAAACTATTCTAGTTTATGTCACTATCACTGATTGATTTCTCAGATTTATTTCCTTAGTAATAAGAAATTGGATACTGAATGAAACAGGCACTTGGATTAATCCTAGAGGGTGTTATTTTCCTCTAAATTTCTCTCTGGGTAACTATATAGTTCTGAGCACCTTTTTCCTTATTCAGTTTCTCCCTTCATGTTTCTTAATTTATTTATTTATTGGAGGACTCGGGGCGGCATAGAAATCCACAGAAATCCAACATATAATAGACAATAGATAATATCTTGGATCCAATTAATTAATTAAAAAGCTAAAACCGAAAAAACCATAAAAAACAATCATTTCATTCACTCAACTTTTTCTCAACACATTAATTGGCTAGGGGGCAAGAATCTAATGGCTCCAAACCTGGTGGCATAATTGAATCTTAAGACTCTTATGGAAGGCAAGGATACCTGTGTGCTCCCCATAACTCATCCAGTGATGTGTTCCTACCTATACACGCCGGAGCTCTGTTCCGGTAGTGCAATAGTTGACAAATTTAAACATTCAAAGAGCCATTTGGACCTGTTTCCCACAGGAAAAAAAATCACTGGGAGCCACAAAACCTGGGTGGCCATCACTCACTCCCACCTAGTCACATGATCCCATAGTCACGCCTACCCAGCCAGTCATTAGGACAGAGAACTGGAAGCCAGGAAAACCCTTCTCTGTGTGTGTGTGTCTCTCCTTCCCCCTTGTCTCTATGTCTTTCCCTCCTCTGTCTCTATCTCACTCTATCTCCCCCCTTTTTCTGTATCTCTCTCTCCCTATCTCTCCACTTCCTCTCTCTGCATCTCTCTATGGCTCTTTCCCTCTTTCCCTCTCTATCTACCCTATTTCTCCATCTCTCCCCGCCCTTAGTATTTCTGTGTGTGTGTGTCTCTCTCTCTCCCTCTGTCTGTATCTCTCTCCTTCTCTTCCTCTCTGTATCACTCTGTGTGTGTGTGTTTCTGTCTCTACCCTCTGTATCTCTATCTCCCCTTCTCCTTCTCTATCTCATCCCTTGCAATAATCAAGAATGAGGAGAATTATCAATGTGAAACACTATGTGCAAATTAAATAATTCACAAATTTGCCATTTTTGTTTCTTTCCAATTTTGTTCTAATATAAATACCCACATCTCCAAATAGTAATAATCTTAAAACATCAGAATAGCATTTCCATACTTCTTCCAAGTTTTTCTTTTCTGTTGATTTGCACCTCAGCTGAGCTCTTATGTTTTTGATTCTCTTCTTTATCAATAACAAATCAGCAGTATTAGGAGTTACATCTAGCCACTTGACAATCTGGTTTTTAAACTGAAAAAGAAAACACACTTAATGAGAAAATATTTCTTAAAATGAAAAAAGCTCCTATACTTTGAGGAATATTACTCCTTATATACAAATTGCATTACAATGTTTGTAAACATTTTCAAATCACATTTTTAAGTCAAACATGAAGGCTGAGTTGTTATATTTATATGACTCATTAAATAGGCACTGGACACTTACCTAAATGCCTCTTCTCATATGCTGAGCGGCTACAGCAATCACATGGGTTTGCTTGCTGTCCTATCCAATCAGGACCGAGACTTATCTTTAAAAAAGATTGCTGGATCCGCCCCTTCCCAGAATTTGCGAATCCGTAGACTTGGCTCGATGGTGGTGGCTCAAAGGATGCTCTGCTCTCAGTTGGAAGAAAGCAAGATTAAGTAAGAGATAGGAAAAAGATGAAACATAGCAAGGGAAGTGATTGCTGTACCCATCTCAATATTAAGGAGCGGGTCCAGCAGTCACATGGGACATACTAAATACATGTGTCCCTAGGGAGGGACTAGTTCAAGTGTCATGAGAGATAACTTCCTGAAGGACTCTCCGGCCAAAAGCTACATCTGCTGAGGCGTAGGAGTCGATCTTGTACTGGCAGATGAAAGAATTAGGAGTGGACCAAGTGGTAGCTTTGCAGACCTCTTCCAGGGGAGCTTGGGTGGCCGAAGCTGCTGATATGACTGCACTCCTAGTAGAATGAGCCGTAATGCCTCTTGGAATGGGCAGGAAAGCAGATTCGTAAGCCTTAGTAATTGCCCTTTGTATCCAACAGCCTAAAATGGTGAAAAAGACCTTGGATCCTATGGACTTGGGGTGATAAGCCACGAACAAGGCTTCAGATCTGGGAAAGGCCTTGGTTTGTTGAATGTATATGCGCAGCGCTCTGGTGAGGTCTAACATGTGCCATCTGATGGAGAGATGGTGGTCCAGATTTGTCTGGATGATGAGAGGCACCCTGCTGCAGCACATCACCCAAAACGGGGAGTCACCAAGGGGCCTTGACGAAGAGATGTTGAAGATCTGTGAAGCAGGTACGGCATGGCCAGAGTGGAACCACTACAATCACTTGGGCTTCCTCGAGTATGACCTTGTGGATCAAGTCCAGAATTATCAGGATTGGGGGAAAGGCATAGAGTAGATCCCGAGGCCAGGGAGTTCTGAGGGCATTGATGGCTTCCACTCCCAGAGATGAGATGATGAGAGGCACCCTGCTACAGCATATCCCCTGAAACGGTGATGGTGAATTGGTCTGAAATCCTGAAGAGGGACCCCTTGTCCAGGGCAGAGGAGAACCACCATGAAAGTGATCTCAAAATGATTGGTGGAATGGTGACATTTTATTTTATTTATTTGTTTTGTCCAATACACAATAATACACAATGAGGGTTATAGAGGATAGAGAATAGAGGAGAAAATAAAGGAGTGAAATATAACTATGAGAGAATAGCAGAAAAAGATATATGTATAGAAAAGAAGATATAGGAGATATAGGAGAGGACAGGGGACGGTAGGAACTCTGGTGCACTTATGTACACCCATTACTGACTTCTTAGGAACTTGGTGAGGACAACCTTGGATAGTCTAATGGTAAAGTGTTGGGGGTTAGGGGATGATACTACAGAGTCCAGTAGTGAATTCCATGCTTCAACAACTCGATTACTAAAGTCGTATTTTTTACAGTCAAGCTTGGAGCAGTTAATATTAAGCTTGTATCTTTTGTGGGCTCTTGTGTTGTTGTGGTTGAAGTTGAAGTAGTCTTTGACAGGCAGGACATTGCAGCATATGATCTTGTGGGCAATACTTAGATCATGTTTGAGGCATCTTAGTTCTAGCTTTCAAGACCCAGGATTGTAAGTCTAGTTTCGTAGGGTGTTCTGTTACGGGTAGAGGAGTGAAGAGTTCTTCTGGTGAAGTATCTCTGGACATTTTCGAGGGTATTAATGTCAGATATGCGGTATGGGTTCCAAACAGATGAGCTATATTCTAGGATGGGTCTGGCGAAAGTTTTATAAGCTCTAATAAGTAGTGTGAGATTGCCAGAGCGGAAGCTACATAGGATTAGATTAACAACTCTTAAAGCCTTCTTGACAATGTTGTTGCAATGGGCTTTGGCACTTAAGTCTTTAGTTATTAGTACTCCGAGGTCCTTGACTGAGTGGGGATTATCTGTGATAATTTGTTGATTCAGTTTGTATTTGGAGTTATGATTCTTTTTGCCGATGTGAAGGATAGAGCATTTGCTGGTTGAGATTTGGAGTTGCCATGTATTAGACCAATCAGAAACAGAGTCTAGGTCTTTTTGGAGAGCAGTTGAGTTATCGGTGGTGTTGAAGAGTTTTACATCGTCTGCAAAGAGAACACAGTTGCTTGTGATGAGATCGCAAAGGTCATTGATGTAGAGAATGAAGAGCGTTGGTCCCAGAACACTACCTTGGGGGACACCGCTTTTAACAGGGACAGGGGTAGATATGGTGCTTCCTATTTTAACCACTTGTTGTTGTCTGTTTGACAGGAATGCTGTAATCCATCTGTGGAGGGATCCTGAGATGCCATAGCATTTGAGTTTTAGAAGTAGTTTGCCATGGACCACTGAATCGAAGGCTTTGCAGAAGTCAATATAAATTGCATCTATAGATTTTCCTTGATCAAGATGAATTGTCCATTGTTTTTGCAGTGGAGGATTTGCAGGTTGCAGGATAGTTTTTTTCTGAATCCAAATTGTTTGTTAGAAATCAGATTATTAGTTTCTAGGTGGAGAGTAATTGATTGATTTATAATTGATTCCATGACTTTACATAGGATGCAGCATAGTGATATTGGTCTGTAGTTATCGACAATAAAGGGGTCTCCTATTTTGAAGATGGGGATGACCATAGCTTTTGACCATAGTTTGGGAAATGTGCTAGTTCTGGAGGATTTTTTGAAGGTTATGCTCAGTGGTTCAGCTATAGCAGAAGAGAGGTTTTTTAGGAAGTATGCACGTAGGCCATCTGGTCCAACTGATAGAGAGGGTTTAAGGTCACGTAATGCTTTTTCAACTCGGTCTTCACTGAAGTCTATTTGGGTTAGGTCATTGAGAGTGTTTGTGGTGCGAGAGATGAATTTGGGGGATGAGCCATTGCTGTTGACAAAGATAAAGCCAAAGAATGAGTTCAGGAGGTTACCTTTGGATGAATCGTCATGGCATTCTTTGTTGTTGGGTCCTTTGAGAGGTGGGACAGGTCTGCAGTCGTTGAGTTTGTTGTTGGCAAAGTTGTAGAAGGCTCGATTGGATTTGAAGTGTAGGAGGTTTTCCTCTTGTATGCTGTGGTAGTTGAGACATTCTGCTTTTATTTGGTTGCATATACTTTTATAACAGCTTTTGAAGTTTGCTACGTGTCCTTTTTTGTTTTTATGCCAGAGTGATTTTTTAATTGTAATTTTCTTATTGAGATGGGGAGGTTATTTTTCTAGATTGAGGTAGATGTTACATAAAGTCTGATGATTATTTTCATCTCGAGCAAGAATGTGTTGTAGAGGTCATCTGTAGAGTTGCAGTTTGCAAATAAAGTTTGCCAGTTTAATGTTGAGAGATGGGCATCAATGAGTTCATAGTTCGCTTTTTTGACGTTAAATTTCTGTGTCGCATTATTTGGGTGGATCTCGGTTTGGCTTAGGTTGAGACTCAAGTTTATCATGCTGTGGTCACTGTTGGGGAAAGGTTCTATTATTTGTAAGCCATATATTGTACTTCTGCTGTTGCAGAAGATGAGATCTAGACAGTTATCTACTCTAGTATTGTTAGTTACTAGTTGGTCAAGTCCCAGATTGATGAAGGTGTTATATATAGTAGAATGGATAGGTTCCGTGCTACATTCATTTAGTGTCCAGTTGATGTGTGGTAGGTTGAGGTCTCCGAGGAAGATGATGGGGTGTGGGCACTGGGCAGCCCATGTTAGTAGTTCTGATAATTTGTTTGAATGTGCGATGCCATAGCTCTGTAGCATAGTAAGAAGCGAATTGTGGTATTTAGGGAAAGATCACAGACAATAGTTTCAGGGAGTAATAGATCCTGTGCAACTTTGATTTGATGTTTTTTAGGTTTAGAGATTTTTTGTAGAATATAGCTACTTTGCCTCCTCTGCGGGATTCACAGTCATAACGAGAGACAAGATAGTTCCTTGTTGTAATAATGGAGTCCGAGTAGGATGCATTGAGCCATGTTTCACAAACAAAGATAATATCAAAGACTGAGGAGTCAAGAAGGAGGAGGAATTCTGATATCTTATTGGCTATACTTCTGGCATTTAATAATTTGCATTTGAGGTTGGTTTCTGTTGGGAGTAGATTTTCAGTTGGTTAGAGGCAGTAAGGGGTGCACTTTCCTAGTCTGTGGTGTTAGGGATGACATTTTGCTTTTGTTGTTGTAGTGCTGGTTGGTACGTGTCGATTTGTTTTTGTGAGATGGTCAGTTGGGAGAAGTAGGGTGGTTGGTGCGGGATGTTAGGCTGGAAGATGAAGGGAGGGTTGTGGGTACTGGATTTGATGCATTCTGTGTGATAGTCAATGTATAAGTTGGTGTCACCCAGGTCTTGGTGTCGCTTTAGTTCAGCTCTTAGTTCATGGGAACGGATGCATTGGAGGAACGACAGGTCAGGTCTGGATCTGAGTTTGTTGTGACTGGTGCTGTTTCTGGCTATGAGGTTGATGGTCTTAATAAAAAGCTGTTTTGTAGGTTCATTTGTGCAAATCACTCTGCAGAATCGTGGTGCCACTGAGCCTTCACTGTACTTGTACTCTGGTCCATTTATGGAGACTTCTAATATGTCTTCTGGGGTGATTATATGAGAGAGGTGATGTTGGCGAATAATGTTACGTATTTTTATTAAATCAGGTTCATCACTTTCTTCAAGGCCAAAGAGGATGGCATTCTTGCGTTTTTGTTCACGTTCCATTGCATCTTTGACATGAGTGAGGATGTCTGAAGAAGAGTTCGGTTGTCTGTGGTATAGGTAGGGGCTGAGGTGGACTTGTTGGGGTGTAGACAAATGGAAGTGGAGTGGAAGAGGGAATTAGGTTTGGAGGTTTTGCGTTTAACAGTGCTAGACGTGGTTCTATGTTTTCAGTGAATGATTGCTGAGTTTTGGTAATGATATCTTCAGACAGGCTGTTGAGGATTTCTAATTTGGGGGTACAGGTAGTACAGAGGAAGAAAAATTAAGAGTTTTCATGAAGAAAGGTGGCTACTGGGTTAGTTATGTTTAGGCAAGAGTGGTGTGTAGGAATTTTGCAGGATTGACATTTGATGTATCTATCAAGATCGTTTATAGTGTCTTTGCATATGCTGCAACATAGGATGTTGCTTGAATCTTTTGAATGAAGATTCTGTGTTTTCTTTTTCACTGGCATAGTTGACCTAAGAGGTTTGTAGTTTTATTGTTTTATGGTATACTGAGTGAAGGGGGCAGGAAAAGGGGGTTTGCCGGATGTTTAGAGTTTGGCTAGCCCGAGATGCTATGTAGCTCTGAGGAAAGATGATGGGGAATCACGTGGGATGATGCTTTGTGTCCTCAGTAATGGCAGCAGTAAAAAAGTATGTAAAAAAATATGTGATGGAGATTCGGCTCATAACACCTTCTGGGTGTTTGCAGAGTCGGCTATTCAGAGTTGTGGCTACGGGGAGGAATTAGCTATTTCAACAAACTCCCCTAGGGATCATACCTTCCTTATAATGTTATTTTCTTTCTTCAGGGCTTTGAGATGCAGATTGAGATGGGCTAGCGGGGAGGGAGAGAAAAACTTTTCCTCTTTAAGGATTTCTTCTTGATGCTTGCCTGAGGTTAATTTTAAGCCCCTGAGCTTACGGTTTGAGTTTAAGCTTTGGAAGAGGGAAAGAGATTTTCTGGAGTTAAGGGGAGAAAAGTATCTGGATTCTATACCTCAGATTCTGGCTGCTGAGATTCTTTGTTTTGTTATGGAGAAGCTGGAAGAAAGTGAGTGGAAAAGGGTACACGTTGCTATATTTGTAGCATGCTAGAAAACTCACCGGGTCTAATGACTACAGGTATTCAGGGCTCCGTTGCTTTCCAAGCCTTGTGAAGCTTCTTTGGCTTCTTTGTATCCTTTGTGTTTTTTTGCTTAGGAATTCTCCCCTCAGGATCTTTGCAATTCCTTATGGTTTCTTTGCAATCTCTTATGGCTTTTCGCTCGGAAAATCTCCCCTCTGGAATGTTTGATGTCTTTCCCTTACTTTTCCCTATTTAAAAAAAAAATATATATTTTAACTACTTTTTCCCATTTTGGGGGGCTTTTATCTACTTTCGGTTTGCAGCAACAGTCCCTGGGAGCGGGGAAAGCACCAAAAAGACGTTGCGAGGAGAGTTGCTGGTCCCCAACCTCTGGAAGGGTAACACAAGCCATTGGAGGTCTCTGGCGTGGAGGTGAATCCAGGGAGTGACCCCAATGCAATATACTATCTTCCACCAGGATGGAAGAGAGAGTGGCAATAGGAACTCTCTTTTGAAATTTGACTTGGGAAATGAGATCTCCAATACTGGTCTTCCTTTCATGAGAGAGGAAAACTTTAGTCTGGATGGAGTCTATCACTGTTCCCAAATGTTGGAGAGTAGTGGATGGAACAAGATGGCTTTTGGCTATATTAATTGAAAAACCATGCTCTTGTAAGATTGACATGGAGGTCCGGAGATCTGAAAGGGTACCTTGGATGGACCATTAATTAATATGTCATCCAAATAGCATTGTATATGAATTGGAATAGCTCATATATGAGCTGCTAGGGAGCCTAGAAGTTTGGTTAAAAAAAATGGGGGGCAGAAAACAAAGGACATGGCCCTGTATTGATAGTGTCTGCCTTGAATGGCAAAATGGAGGAATTGCCGAAGACCCTTGAGAATAGGAATATGGAGATAAGCTTCTGTGAGGTCAAGGGAAGCCATGAAATCCCCTGGATGGATAGATGCCAGAATGGAAGCAAGGGAATGCATCTTAAACTTTCTGCACCCAATGTAATTATTTAAACTTTTCAGGTCCAGAATAGCTCTCCATCCTCCTGATGTCTTAGGGACCACGAAGAGGATGGAGTAGAAGCCCAGACCTCTTTGGGAAGAGGGGATTGGCTGGATGGCTCTAATGGATAAGAGATGAAGAATAGCTTCCTCCATGCAGAGGTAGACTGCTGGAGACCTGGGGATGGGAAGGAAATGAAGTGCTTGGGAGGAAAGGCTAGAAATTCTAATTGGAGCCCCCACTGGATGGTAGATAGGACACAAGGATCCTGGGAGGACTGGCGCCAGGCTGTGGAAAACCAGGCTAGGCACCACCCAATGGGAATGATAGTTGTGCTACCATCTGGTTCTTTTGGTAGATTTAGAGGAGGAAGAACCTCTCTGGTTCCGGACACCCCTGCCCCTGGAAGATCTATCTGACTGAAATTGGAATCGGGAGGAATACTGACCTGAGGTTCTTTGGTACGCAAAGCTCTGGTCCGGTTGGTGAAAGGGCCGCTGAAAGGGCTGCTGAGTTTTGGCTGCTTTTTTGTAGTGGGCCCAAGGATCGTGGTCTCTATGAGTAATGGGTCAAGCAAGTCTCCAAAGAGATTCTTGCGCTTGAGGGCCCCCATGGCGAGCTGCCACTTCTGCCTGACCCCTGCTTGCCAAGGGCGGAGGCAGAGGAGCCTTCGGGCTACAGTAGAGGCCGCCACTGATTTGGCTGCAAATCTTGAAGCCTGCAGCGTGTCATCCGCTACATACTGAGCATACATACAAAGGGCTGCACCACGGCTTCTCCAAGCCAGAGCCGAGCCTAGGAGGGCTGGCTCGTAATTTAAATTGATTCCCTTGTAAAGTAACTGGGAAGAATAAAAGAACTGAAATGGAAATTATCTGAATGGTTTTTTTTTCAGGTGACATCGTTGAGAGAGAAGGTGTTAATCACGATAAGAGCTGAGCCACCACGCATCCTGCTGGTAGGAGGACCGAGCGAATCCTAGGAAGGAGCGGATCCAGCAATCTTTTTGAAAGACAAGGCTCAGTCCTGATTGGATAGGACAGAGAGCAAACCTATGTGACTGCTGGACCCGCTCTTTAGTATGGAGAATGTTATTTTTTCCTACTGAAGTTATTGAAACAGATGCATAAGTATCTTTTATTAAGCTGTTAATAACTTTCTTCATTGTAAGATATGACAAAGAAGCAGCTAGACAACTGACCTCACAACTTTCAATATATTTTTGATTTACTGTATTTATGAGATCTTGTTCTTGAAGAATCTTCCGTATAACTATACTATACATATTTAAGATGATTATTCTCTCTCTTTCATTTAGCTCCTGAAAGAAATTAGATTAACAAAATTGTGAAATTTGTTAATTTTTAAAATATAAAGTGCATTCTAAATGGAAAAATATGACTTAAATTTGAGTAATGAAATATCTGCAAGAAAACAAGCAAGCTCAGAGAGAACAAAGGACCTCTCATGTCAATCCTGTGCCATAAATATTCTCATTTATTAGTATCTTTATATCCTCCTCACCAGTCAGAACCTTTCCTTCCATTCCCTCTTCTACCCATTCTTAATTGTCAGTACCTATCCCCCATCCCACTCCTCATCCCCCCATCATAATTGATGGTTTCTTGGTTAGAAAACTAAACATTTTGGGTTTTTCCCTCAAGGAAAGAACAGTCTAATTGCCTGGGTGGGAGAGTACTTTTGAGAGTTTTATGTGAAAGGAAAAATATAGTAATATAGCTTACTGTTAGAAACATATCAGATTCTTGTGAAATATCATGCTCGACATTCTTAAGAACTTCATCTACTTTGAAATCTACATCCTCGGATTTCATTAATATTGCTGACCCTATGTCAAAAATCTTGACAGGAAAAGAGACACAAACATCAAATGGTTATCTATAGTAGTATTAATCTGCAAAGTAATTTCTAAAAGATTGTTTAAAAAATTAATAGCAAATAAGAAAAGTGCAATGTCAGACTTGATTCCATTCTGCTTTAAGCAATCTTTATCTTTTATAGCAAGAAAGCAAAAGGAGTTTCGAGGCCCTGTCAATCAGACAATGTCGCCTGGCGGGGCTTAGGGGAAGAGCCTTTTCTGTAGCAGCCCCGGTCTTATGGAATGAGCTCCCCCAAGAGATCCGCACTGCTCCCACTCTCCCTGCCTTCCCTAAAGTTTTAAGACCTACTTCTGCCAGCAGGCTTGGGGCAAATGAAATGTTAATATCAGCCAATGAATGAATGTATGATATATGATTATGTTAGTTTAACTTTTAAGTATGGAGATTTTTAGATTGTAATTTTACTTAGATTTCTTACATGTTTATATTACCTTTGTCATAAGCCGCCCTGAGTCTCAGGAGAAGGACGGCATAGAAATCAAATAAATAACTAAATAAATAAAAGAATAAATAGCTAAGTCCTCCAAAAATTACTGTCAACAGTGGCTTGCCAAAAAAGTCATCCCATTCCAATACAGTTTGTCAACATTCAAGTTGAGGGTGTTCAGTTGATTAATCTCTGCACCACCTTAAATTATTACTTTTTTTTAACAAACAAGGAAAAGCTCCTTTCAATAAGATTGTGTATTCTCTAATACCCAATGAGATGTAACCTGATGGTACTGGATGTCAATAAAAGGAAGGGCCAGGGCTTTGTCCTGAAAGAGTGTCTTCCCGGATGATGTGATTCTTGCTTGTTGTCTCTTTTAATAATGACGGCAACACCTCAATTTCTTTTAGATCAAATCTCATGAAATGCTGTTCATTCATTTTATCAATTTAATATGATTATATTTCATACTGTCAATCAGAGCCGAATATTATTCCCCAGTAAGACATGAATGCAGCCCAGCTGTCATTTTAAATTAAGTCATGATACTAATTTTCTCCTGAAGACCACTATGGCAATTTATTTTATTTTATATTTTTATTTTGTACCAACAATTCTATGTTCAAATATCAATGGCCATTTTATATAATAAAGCATTTCATTTTGGATCTTTATCTCCTTGTTTGGATTTGGTTGCAGTACACATAACAAAAAAGAAGTAGGTTGCTTTTCAACCCCCAACCTCCAACATTTTCCCTTAGTCTATCCACGGTTGATCTCACCAGGTTCCTTAGAGGTCAGTAAGGGGTGAGCATAAGTGCACTAGTGTGCCTTCCGTCCCCGTCCAATTGTCCCTCCTATATTTTATATATCTTTTCTCCCATTCATATATTCTTTCCTCTACTATTTACTGACATATTCTATTCTCATATCTTTTCTTCTATCTTTTCCCTGTTATTTACTACTACATGTTTTTATTCTCTTCAACTTTCAATTTGTATTGGACAAAATAAATAAATAAATAAATTTTGCTGCCTTTTAATGAGATTTCTCTCTGCAGATGACTATTAGCTGCAGAGCTGAAAAATTGGGAGCCTGTCTGATCCAAAAAATCTAAAACAAATTAGAACACGGACTTTTAATATGTATGTAGATAGCTGCAAATTTGAACAGGTTTTTTTTACTATATAAGACATATCTTTTTTTACCTGAATCATCTTGCTGAAACTTAATATAAGATTTTGTAAAGAAGCATCTGTAGCATTCCTAACCCGGCTGAATTTTTCCAACCTAGCTTTCTTCCATTCAAAGAACTCTTCAAACACTTCTGAATTTTCTACTTCATTAATCTGCCCGTATGTAACCTCCAAAGATCCTTGCAACTTCTGAATAGATAACAAAGAAAACAAAGTAAGAGCAACAAAAGATCATAACAACACATTATAAAACAAAGCAAGCTCCTTTGGTTTTATGCCAAAGCAGCAACCTGTAAAAAATAAATAAATAAACAACAACAACAACAACAATAATAATAATAATTTATTAGATTTGTATGTTGCCCCTCTCCGAAAACAGCCAAAAATGTTTGGCTTATGGTCTAGATATTTTTTATTTCCAGTGGGATCATCATGCCCTACTCTATTTTATACTGCTGTAAATCCAGTAGTATCATCATATCCTAATCCATTTATGTCACCATAAAAAATATTCCTCATGCCTTACTATTTTAATTTAATCTACCAATTCCAATCACACTAATAAGCTGCTTGAGTTTTTTCAGTGAAAACGTGCCAAATATTGCAAACAATTGTCCTGGTAGAGTTTAGGGAGGGCCCCCCGCAAAATGTTTACTCCTTCCTGGGGGAGGGGAGGCGCAACAGAAAATAATTGAGAAACACTGAGTTAACCTAACCTAACCAGTACTTAAAACTGTTAGGAAATTTAAATTGTTACAAAATATGTTTCTAAATTATTTGTGGAATAAAATATACTGTTTACAAAGAATAATTTTATTCATATAAAGGCTATAATAGTTACTGCAAGTTAAATTGTTTTTATACAAATAGTTGTTTTTTTATCGAACGGTAATTATACATATTAAGGTAAAAATTTTCACTTACAACTTTTTCTGGAGTGCTTAATCTGTGAACATTCTCACTTGATGCTCCAACAATAGTCAGAAATTTTATGTACATCTTGATCTCCCCACAGCCAGCTTTTTGGATCGCTCCCTCTGCGCTCTTCTCTTTGCCCAAAGCAATGGGCGTTGTTGCAGAACATACGTGAGCATGCGTGTGCTAAAACTACAGCTTAGCCTCTCAAGCCCTAGCCCTGAGGGTTTCCCCCAGGTCTGACAAGCTCAAATGTATGCTTCCTTCTCCTCCTTTCTTCTCCTTCCCCTTTCCAAAGTTTCTTCTGGAGGAGAGCCAAACTGACATAGGGTAGGGGGAATTGGAGCGATGGGGAGAAAGAGACCAAAAGATCCTGCGCTGGATACATGGTCAGCATGACTTTAAAAGTGAGAGAAAACCAGCAGCAAGGGCATGCAGACAAACACACACACACACACACACACACACTTTAAAAGTGAGAGAAACCTGCACTGGATAAAAAGTGAGAGAAAACCAGTGGACAGACAAACACACTTTAAAAATGAGAGAAATCTGCACTGGATATGTGGTTGGAGTGACTTTAAAAGTCAGGGAAAACCAGTGGGGAGGGGAGGGCATGCAAACACACACACAGACACACACATACACAGAGAGAGAAGAAGGGAGAGAGACAGAGAGAGAGATGCTTTAAAAGTGAGAGAAATTGCACTGGATATGTGGTTGGAGTGACTTTAAAAGTGAGAGAAAACCAGTGGGGAGGGAAAGGCATGCATGCAAAAACAGAGAGAGAGAGAGGGAGAGCAAGAGAGGGGAAGAGAGAAAGAGAAAGCAAGAGAGAGAGAGAAAGAGAGTGAGTTGGAGTGACTTTAAAAGTAAGAGAAAACCAGCGGGGAGAGAAGAGCAGGCAAACACACACATACTTTAAAAGAGAGAGAAACCTGCGCTGGATAAAAAGTGAGAAAGCAGTGGACACACACACGCTTTAAAAGTGAGAAAAAACCAGGAGGGAGAGAAAGGCATGCATGCAAAAACAGAGAGAGAGAGAGAGGGAGAGAAAGAGAGGGAGAGAAAGCAAGAGAGAGAGAGAGAGAAAGAGGGTGAGTTGGAGTGACTTTAAAAGTGAGAGAAAACCAGCAGGGAGAGAAGGGCAGGCAAACACACACACACACACTTTAAAAGTAAGAGAAAACCAGCGGGGAGAGAAGGGCAGGCAAACACACACATACTTTAAAAGAGAGAGAAACCTGCGCTGGATAAAAAGTGAGAAAGCAGTGGACACACACACGCTTTGAAAGTGAGAAAAAACCAGGAGGGAGGGAAAGGCATGCAAACATGCACACACACACACACACACACACACACACACACACACACACACACATACACACATGCTTTAAAAGGGAGAGAAACCTGCACTGGATAAAAAGTGAGAGAAAACCAGAAGACACACATACACACAGACACATGCTTTAAAAGTGAGAGAAAACCAGCAGGGAGGGAAGGGCATGCAAACACACACAGAGACACGCTTAAAAAGTGAGAAAAATCTGTGCTGGATAAAAAGTGAAAACCAGAGGACACACACACACGCATACACACACAGACATGCTTTAAAAGTGAGAGGAAACCAGTAGGGAGGGAAAGGCGTGCAAACACAGACACACACTTTAAAAGTGAGAGCAACCTGCGCTGCATACGTGGTCGGAGTGACTTTAAAAGTGAGAGAAAACAGCAGTGAGGGAAGAGCATGCAAACACATACAGAGCCTCTGATTGGTTGGCGGCAAAGTGTCCTGTGCACCCAGAAGCCCTGGATAAATGGGCTTTTGGACCCGTTCAGCAAAAGAGCTGGGACAAAGGGGACAGGACAGGACAGGCTGGGACAAAGAGCTAGAGCCGATTCAGTCAAGGAGAAAAGTCAGTGTCCAATATCTGGAGACAGAACACCTGGGATGAACCAGTCGTGACCAAGCGGAGGAGGTAAAAAGTCCAATTCTGTCTTCCAGAGTCTCACTGAAGATGAGAATCTTTTCCAAATAAATGAGCACTTCCTTGTACAGGTGCGGGTGGAGGCCCTTGTAGTCCAAGTGGAATGACTCTGATTTGGAAGCTCCACAGTGGGCAGTTAGGTGCATTTTTACACTCATCCTCCTCGATACATATTCAATAATACGCCAGCCCCAGTATCTCAAGTGAGAATTCAAGTATCTGCCAAACCAGGAAGGGACCTCCCAATCCCTCCAAAAGAAGTTGGCTTGCCCAACAAATGGAGGGTGCTCCTCCCCAGTCTGAAAGAACTAAGACTCTGCCAGATGAGTAACCCTCTCCATGCTCCGAGGGAGAAAGCAGCGGTGAAGACACCCCAATGGTAAGTGTAGCCATCTGCCCCTTTGCCATCAAAGCCAAACTTATAGACTGGGGAAGAAGTAGAAATAGATGCAATTGTGGAAAGGGGCTGTACACAATGCTTAATTAGCAAATCCATGGTAGAACCGGTGGGGATATATACTGGACCCCTGGCCAACCCCATCTTATTCCAATAAGTGTTTCAGACTTAAGATCCCAAATAAAATGGCTTCAGCCTAACACTTGGATGGTTTGAACACTTATAGTACAATAAAGCCAAGGATTTATCAAAGATTGTAAAAATCATTTTTTACATATGTCATTGTAGAAGCGTGGATAAAATTACATGCATCTCTGTTGCCTTTCTCTCCTCCTATTTGAGCCCTCTCCCTGGGTTCTTTATGCAGAATTGCTCATAAAATGCTTCACTCTGAAACAAGTGGAGGAAGAGGTGAAGCAAGGAGAACAAAGAAAATATGCATGCTTCTGAAACAGCAGCTACTGCTACCAGAAAAAAGCCAAATTAAAAAAGCAATTTTCTTCAGACAGGCAGGAGGAGGGGGGAAAAGGCACAGCCAAGCCAGCACAATATTGGGTAAGCTCCAGTGCTTTACCTGCTACCTATTAATAAAGAAGAATATAACAGTAAAACAAAATTGGAGCAGGGGAAGACTAAAGACAGACCAAGATGCCCAAGAATACACTGTCGAACACAACTGAATGAGTAATATCACCATCATATAAATAATAGTAATAGTACAGTAGCAATAGTAATATTAGTACAAGTATTATAGAGCTGAGAATAATAGTAGAAGAATATTGTATACAGAAATTATTAGAGAACATTATATACTACAAATAGTAATAGAAAAGGTGGTATAAGACAATTCATATAAAAACAACTCCCATACACATGTTTGTATGTTTTACTTTTATGTCCTCGGTATTCTTTTTCCAAATAAAACCAACTATTATAGCTAGATATAAAACCCCAACTGTGTAGGGTCCAATGCTTTTGATGTCTCTTTGGAATTTGAGTTAATCAAATTATTTATTTATCTATATATTTTCACATTTCTGCACTGCTAACTTCCCTCAGAGGGACTTAAGGCGGTGAGCAATAAATTTGGTATAGTTTAAAAAGAACACATTACAGCCATACTGAGAATATGGAAAAAAATATAAAGCTAGTCTGTAGCTTGAAAATATATTTATGGATGTCAGTATAAGAAGTTTTTGTAGGAGAGGAACGATAAGTAAACTCAAATTGCTAATTAATGTGATATCTTAGGGTTTTTTATGAATGAGAAATCATAAAGATGTAGAGATCCTTTTCTTTCTCTTTTTCCTTAGCTTTAATTTCCTTTATCTATGATTACTTGTTTTTGCATTACATAGTAGATTTCAAACAGGAACAGCATACATATGCCTATTCTGATGTCATTCCTAAATACTATTTTGAATAGCATGACCTGCTTAGATGGCACACTTTTTAAAAGTAAAACATAATGGACATTTGTCAATATTTCAAATTAGAAACAACTGCATCAGGAAGCTCTATGGTTACATCAGGATCATTTTTTGTCAAGAGGACCAGGTGAAAATGAAGCCTTATTTGAAAGGAAACCATCAGAAAAACAACATATATGATAGAAAAAAACATGCTCTTCCTAATGAAATAAAAATGAGGATGACTGAAGATGAGAAAACAGAGAGCGATAGAAAAAAACTTGCTCTTTCTAATGAAGATGATTGAAGGTAATGAAACAGTTCTCTGTTTTCTCACCTTCAATCATCTTCATTTTTATTTCACTAGAAGGAGCATGTTTTTTCCTAACATATATGTTGTTTTTGTGATGGTTTCTTTTCAAATAAGGCTGCAAAAATCAATCATGGAGACCTGGTCCATTTGACAAAGAATGATCCATCAGAAGTTAATTTAAATATTAATGTTTGTAAAAATAAATGTCAGAATGATCCCATGCTGTTTATGATAATACAAAATTGTAATATGATTTGGAGAGCATCTCATAAACATAAAACAAAATAAATACAATGTCATTTGGGACCCAACCTTCAACGTTTCTAAGCGCTCAGAAAGAGGCAGATCATCCACTTCCATAATGAATTCTTCTACAGCTTTGTATAATTTATGTTGCAATTCATTCCTCTGGAAAATCAAGCTCTGTATTTCATCCTGTGCAGAAGAGAATGCAAAATGGAGATTTACAGATATTCCTCAATTTACAACGACAACGGGAACCAAAATTTCTGTTGCTAAACAAAGGAGTTGTTAAATGAGCTGTGCCCAAGCTTATAACCTTTTCTGCCACAATTATTAAAGAAACGATGCATGATTGTGAATCTTGCAATCATTAACCAAATCTGCTTTCTCCCATTGACTTTGCTTATTAGAATCCATCTGGGAAGGTCACAAATTGTAATCTCATGATCCCGAGAAAATGCAATCATCATAAATATATGCCATTTACCAAAAATCCAGATTCTGATTATGTAACTGAGGGAGTGCTGTGACAATTTTAAGTGTTGGAATATTACTATATTCAGTGATGTTCTAACCTTAAGCAAGGTATAGAACAACCCTATAGGATAAGCCCAAATTTAGGCAGTTAATGATACCATCTGAAAATAAACTTAAGCATAAGAAGTGTTAACAGCCTTCTGCAGTGCATCCTGATTTACCTCCAGGTTTTTGTATAACCTAAAACACCACTGACATTGATCCATGACATCAGTTTTCAGAAACTAGTGCAATCACAAATGTTGGATCATTTACTGTATAATGCTTACAAGCCAGTATAGATAAAAGCAAAAGCAACCAAATTCTCAATGCTTGCAATTAGACAAGTGAGTAAAAGAAGCTATATTTGTTATGTAAAGTTATGTCAAATATTTTACCCTCACTTATGGACTTTTCCCAAACTACATTATTTAAGACCAAAACCTTATGGTAGTATCTACATGAATTGACAGTTTTTCAATCCAGATGCAGAACATGGGGCAGGGGGAGATGGAATACCCCCTCTCACACATTTAGTTGCAAGGAAGACAAATTTACTCTTTTGTAAACAGTTTAACAATTAACAGAAGGACCGTTGTACTCACCTGAACGGTCTTCTCAATGCACTGCGAGGAGAATCCAACATGGGTGATACTTCAGCCTGATTGGTTAGGGACTGAGTTAGATTAGAATAATAATTAGCTCCGCCCCATAGCTACCCCCAATAGCTCAGTCAATAAAAATGAAGGAGTAGTGCAAAAAACACAACTTTATTAATTCAACAGTAAAAGAATTGAGCCCCTGGGCCAAATGGCCGGGTTGGGTTTGGACTCTCCTCGGAGTGCATCGAGAAGACCATTCAGATGAGTACAACAGTCCTTCTCCAATGCACTGCTGCGGAGAGTCCAACATGGGATATACCATGATTGTCTTGGCACTGTGTCTGGAAGGCTTGTAAGGCCAAGAACACTGCCCTCAATTCTAGGAAGTTGATGTTTATCTCTGTCAAATCCTCCCGTGTCCATAATCTCTGGGCCACCTGCGAGTCGGAGTGTGCTCCCCAACCCGTAAGGTTCATGTCTGTGGTGATGACTACCTTGTCCTGTTTCAGGAACAGAAAGCCTCGGAGAATCGCTGCAGAAGTGAACATCTGACCTTTCTGGAAACAAGTACCAAACGTGTGGTGTGGCTAGTTCTGCTCCGTTGAAAGGGTAGGAGGAACCACTGTAGCGTTCTGGCATGCAGTCAGGCCCAGGGTATGATATCTATGCAGGAGACAAATTTTCCTAGCAGTTAAGAAAGAAAGGCTAGGGACACTCATTTCCGCTGGCAGAGGAGATCCACCATGCATAGGTTCTTCAGGTTGCGGTCTTCCGAAAGATACGCCACTTGGACTTGGCATCCGCTTGCCCGAGTGTCTATTATCGTGCCTAAATGTGGAAGGCACGTGGTCGGACTTAGATGGCTCTTCAATAGGTTTATTGTAAAACCGTGACTCTGTAAAACTTGAATGGTGAGACTGAGATCCTCTTGTGCCCGCTTGGGGTTCCTTGAGAGAATCACGATGTCGTCCAAATACGCCAGAAGGCGAATTGAACGAGACCTTAGGGATGCTGTGAGTATGTCCAAAAGTTTTGTAAACGTCCTCGGGGCGGAGGATAACCTGAAGGGCATTGCCCAGTACTGGTAATACTGGTTCTCTATGCAAAACCTGAGGTATTTCCAATGGTTGGGATGTACCGGTACGTGGAGGTATGCCTCTTTCAGGTCGATAGAAGTCATCCAGTCGCCTTGTCTGATGGATGAGAGAATGTAACGCAGAGAGTGCATATTGAATCTCAAATATCTGATGTAAATGTTGAGTTGTTTCAAATTGAGAATCAATCTGCATCCCCCTGATACCTTGGGCACTATGAACACTATCGAGTAGTACCCTAGGCCTCTTTGACTTGGGGGAACTGTCTCTATGGCTCCGATGTCGAGCAGATGATTCACCTCCTGGATTAGGAGGGCTCTCTTTTGAGGACAACGGATCCATGGACGTTGTAAGAAGCGTTGAGGAGGGGTTGAAAGGAAGTTGATCCGCAGACCCTGGGATATCGTGGAAAGAGCCCAAGTATCTGTTGAGGTCGATTCCCAAGCTTCGGTAAAGGACTGGAGCCGTCCTCTTATTGGGATGTCTCCCTCGGAGTCACTTCTGACCCTGGAAGCCTTTCTGGTTGTTGGGCTTGAAAGGCTTCATGGGCTGCTGATATTGTCTGGCTCGATTTCCATAACCTCCCCTGTCAACCCTAAAGGTTCCCTGGTTATATCCCTCCTGTGTATAGGACCTTGGGTTCTGGGGGTTCGCCAAGGAAGAATCCTGTCGAAATGGCTGCCAGAGAGCAAAGGCCGTCTGGTGTCTGTCAGAGCGTCTGGCAGATCTTGGCATCACCTTTGCTTGTCTTTATCCTCCACGAGGACCTTGTCAAGCGAGCTTCGAAATAGCTGGCTTCCCTGGAAGGGTGCAGAAGCTAAACGGCACTTGGACTTGGCATCTGCTATTTTTTCTCTGTCCTCCCCAACCCCTTGGGAGAGCCACTCCTATTTTCACCAAAATGCCAAAGCTCTCGCCAAACAATTTAGTATCTCAAAATCTGAAGCCTCGGCCATTGTTCAGCAGTGTCCCACATGCAGTCAGCATGCTAACTCCATTCCCATGGGGGTCAACCCGCGTGGTCTTGAGGCTTCACAAATTTGGCAAATGGATGTTACGCAATTCCAACCTTTTGCGCCCTGGAAATATTTACATGTTTCTGTTGATACTTATTCTGGCTTTATTATGGCCTCCCCACAGAGAGGCTAGGCCACGAAACATGTTATCAATCATTGTATTCGCACCTTTGCAACAATGGGACGCCCTAAAGAACTCAAAACAGACAATGGTCCCGCTTATAAAAGCTCAGCTTTTGCGCAATTTTGTAATACTTGGGGCATCAAGCATAAGTTTGGCATTATTCATAACAGCCAGGGTCAGGCTCTGTCTGAAAGGGCCAACTTAACCGTTAAACGGGCGCTAGAAAAATTAAAAACGGAGAAAATCCCTTCGGGCCTCTCGTCCTTGCAAAAACAATTAAACAGAGTACTTTTTACTCTTAATTTTTTAAACTTAACTGGGCCCTCCGCTCTCTCTACTGCTGCACAGCGACATTTTGCCTCGCATGAATCCTTGCCCCCCCCCGACCCCCCATTTATTACAGGTTACTTCCAGATCTGACCTGGAGAGGCCCCGCAGATCTCATCACCTGGGGCCGAGGTTACGCTGCAGTGCAACTAAAAGATCGTGTGTTGTGGGTCCCTGGCCGACATGTGCACCCCTTTTTGCCAAAAACTAAGGAAAAGAAGCAATCCCTCCCTGACCTCTCTGAGTGCTGTATCCTTGATCAATGATGTCCACCTCACCTACAGAGGCTGTTCCCACGCCCATCCAGGAATCCGGACTGCGTCAACCTCCACCTTATGATGAAGTTTTTCCTGACCCTCCAAGACACTTTCCTCCATGAGGATGCCCTGTTTTGCGCATTCACAAACGCGCCTCCCATTTCACTCTATGGGATAAATTAAATGGACCAATGTCATGTACGCCATTTTTCTTACATGTTTTTATTTTTCTATTGTGTTTTTTGTGCATATTTTTTATTATTGCTTTTACTACCTGTTCCCGTGCTCCCACTTACACCCGCCCCAGACGTTCTATGGACCTGCAACAACGGATGGAGTATAATATTTGGCTACGTCTCGCAAATATTTCCAACTTGTCTACATTTTGTTTGTCGCAAACTGTTGATATGCATATGGTTCTTGGGCATTGTCTGATTCCTGTATGCACCCCCCTTTCTGTGTTCCTTAATGATTCCTCTTTGTCGATGTTTTTAACTGCCCAGGAACTACATTATGCCCGGTATTATGAATGGGGTCCCAAGTCATATCGTCTCCCTTCTGGAGCAATGTCATTATATACCCCTCACGTTGCCATAGGAGCAGATGTGGCGTGTGCCCGTATTGTTAATTGTTCCATCCATCAGTCCCACCCACGCTGCTTGAAATTGTCACCTGCCACGTGGAAGCGCAATTGCTCAACCATTCAAAATGTATCATTTGCCTATGGTCATGTTCTGCTTCCCCCAGGCTGATTTTTTACATGTGGTGACAGGACCTTCAACTATATTCCAGCAAACCTATCCGAAACCGTTTGTAGCCTCACCCACCTAGTTCCCGTTCTCCCCTCCAAGCAAGATGTACTTTTGTCTCACCATTATCGGCAACGCAGAACTATTATTCCCTTGGATAACACCTGTGATGATAGCATTGCCTTATTGAACAAAGCTGAATATATTCCTTTAACTGCCTCACTTCTAGGGGTGCCCACTTTGGCAGTATATAATCAGCATTTGATAGGAAATCTTGCTTGTCCCTTGGCAAAAGATATTAACAGAACCTCCATCGCCTTGGCTGGTTTAAATGAAGAGCAATCTGACCTGAGACATGCAATATTAGATAACAGGGCTGCCATTGACTTTTTATTGTTACTTCACCATCGAGGCTGTCAGGCAATTAAGAACATGTGTTGTTTCAATCTCACTGATAACTCTGCCACCATAGAAGAACAGATTAAGGAGATGAAACAATTGGTGGACAACATGGGCACAGACATATTACCCAATTGGTGGAATGCTCTATGGTCATGGCTTCCGGGTGGCTCTTGGTTAAGGGTAATTTTTATGTATGTGATAGGTATCATTTCAGCCGCTATATTGTTATGTTGTTTTATCCAATGTATTCCTTCCTTGTTTTCTATGTGTCGTTCTGCCTTTGTTCACAATGTATTGTATGAGTCTACTCAGCCCCTTAAACCCCCCCCCCAGGACTGTTTTGTGAGGATCCAATGTAAAAATCCTTTCATTTCTCCTGTGATGAAAAAATAAGAACAGAGTACTGACATAGGTACTTGCATTCAAATAAAAAAGGAGGAGATGTTGCAGTATAGCAAATTATGTTAGAATAGGATTGTATTAAATCTGGATTTCTAGCATAAAAAATACTCTATTTCTATAAAACCCAGGACAAGGAAAGGCAATAAACTCGCCTAATCTGCATTACTGGCGATCACTACAGGGAAACAAACGGGGCTCAAATAAACAGGACATTATAGGATCAAAGGGGGGAAATTTCATTGCCTGGAGCACACAAACAGCAGGGCAATTAAGGAAGATTAGCAAGATAGGAAAAAGACTTCAGAGAAATTAGGTGTGAATGAACATCTGTTTTTAGGAAGTTCCAAGGAGATTGTTTCTTGATATCTATGGGAAAGGAAGAACTCAAAAGGATACGTATGAAGCTGTATGGTTGGATGTATCATTTGACATGTATATGTAATTATACCCCATTTCCTTATGTTCCCAAATAAAAAGGAGCGCATGGCTCTACTCCATGTCACTCCACCCAGAGAGAGAATGTGTCCAGGTTCTTCTTTCTAGGATTTGCGTTCGTGGGTGACCCCACACACGGCTGGGTTGCTCTTAGCCCCTTTTGGGGACATCATCTTCATTGGGGACTTTGACAGCATCCACATGGGAGGAGTAAGCAGTCAGGATGGGACTTACCAAAGCCCTAAGTCCCAAGAGAAGGAAGATCTCCACTTCTAAACTGTGCAACCTAGACTAATGAGGAGGCATACTTATCAATTTTATAATGCCTAATAAACTGGGACAGAGAGGACCAAATGGCGGCCCGGCAAAGCTCTTCTAAAGGACACTGAGTAGCCCAGGTTGCCGAAGTGGCAGCACTGCGCATCGAATGAGCTGTAATGCTAGCTGGGCGTGAGAGACCGCCTACTTCGTAGGCACTTCTAATCCATCTTTCAATCACCACAAAGAGAGACCAAATGGGAGCACTCTAAACTGGTAATGCTGCAGACAGGAAATATCAGTGAATGGCTTACAACTGGCAGAACATATTTAATACAGAAAGACGCAGCGAAAGGAGCCATACCAGAAAACTACAGGCCAATAACATGTTTGCCGACCATGCTCAAACTGCTGACAGGTATCATAGCTGACAGAATTCACGACTACCTAGAACAGTGATGGGCAACCTTTTGAGCTTGGTGTGTCAAAATTCGCCAAAAAACTGAGCATAACTCGGGTGGTGTGTCACCTTGAGAAAAAAACATAATTTTGTGATATTTATAGTTTAAATAACAAATATTCATAATTATCTTTCTCTCTCTTTCCTGTCATTCTCTGCCTCAATCATTTTCTCATTTCTTTTTTTTCTCCCCTTTATTCTATCATTTCTCTCCCTCTCTCTTCCTATCTTCTCTCTCACACTCTTTCTCTCTCTCTCCCTTCCTTCCTTTCTTTCCTTCTCTCTTCCTTCCACTTTTTTCTCTTTCTCTCTCTCTCCCTTCCTTTTTTTCTCTTCCTTCCACTTTTTTCTCTTTCTCTCTCTCTTTTCCTTCCTTCCCCTCTTCCCCTCCCTCTCTTTCTCCCTCTCTCCCTTTATATTTATCTCTTCCTTCCTTCCTCTCTTCCTCCCTTTCTCTATCCCTCTCGTTCACTTTTCTCTCTTCCTCCCTTTCTCTCTCCCTCTCGTTCACTTTTCTCTCTTTGGCGAACCCCCAAACTGTTCAGATTCAAGAAAAAGCTTATCAAGGGGGGTGGGGGGTTGTAAAAATCTAGTTATGAGCCGCCAAAGGAGGAAGCAAATGGTGCGACGTCCACGCAGGTTTTTTTTCCAGACTCTCTTTTTTGCGAGCCCGGCATGATTTTTTAAAATTACAAATTAATAACCCGGAAAGGGTTTACCTTAGCACCGTCTCCTGTAACACTGTTCTGGAAGGCGAGCAGGGAGCAGAGGGGCGAGGGCAGTGTTCCCTCTAATTTTTTTTCGGGGTGGGCGGAAAAGTACAGTGTCTGAGTGACAGTCCCTTTGGGACTGGGCGGCATATAAGTATAAATAAATAAATAAATAAATAAATAAATAAATAAATAAATAAATAAATAAAGTGTGGGCGTGCGCTATCACACATGAGCGAGTTCTTGCATCTATAATTCTATCCTTTCTATGTCTCCCTCCCTCTTTCCTCCCTCCCTCCCTCTTTCCTTTCTATCTTTCTCTCACCCTGCCTTTCTCCAAGCCCTTCCTTTTCCCTCTCCCTATCCTACTACCCCTCACCCTCCTTTCTATCTCTCCCTCCCTCCCTCTTTTTTTCTATCTCTCCCTCCCTTTCCTCCCTCCCTCTTTCCTTTCTATCTCTCCCTCCCTCTTTCCCTTCATCTCTCCCTCTCTCTTTATCTCAATTCCCTCTTTCTCCCTGGGCTGCTGTGCCTGCCCTGCAGCCCCACCACGGACGGACTGCCTTAGCATCGGCGCCCCCCCCCCCCCCACACGCTGCAGCTGCCGGACCATCAGCGGCACACACACACACACACACACACACACACACTCTTTTCCTTCATCTCTCCACGCACACGCTGGCAGCACACACACGCGCGCGCGCACACCCCACACACGCTGCGTTTCTCCCTCTTTCTCTTCATCTCTCCACGCACACGCTAAGCTCCCGGACCATCAGCGGCACACACGCACGCGCACACACACACACGCTGCCTTTCTCAATCTTTCCCTCTTTCTTTCTTGCTCTCTCTCACTCTCTCTTCCTTCCTATCTTCTCTCTCTCTTTCTCTCTCTCTCTCTCTCCCTTCCTTTCTTCTCTCTTCCTTCCACTTTTTTATCTTTTCCTTCCTTCCCCTATTCCCCTCTCTCTCCCTCTTTATATTTATGTCTCCCTTCCTTCCTCTCTTCCTCCCTTTCTCTCTCCCCCTCCTTCCCTCCCTCTGTCCCCCTTTTCTCTCCCTTCCTTCCCTCCCTCCTTCTGTCCTCTCCTCTTTCCCTCCCTCTCTTTCCCTTCTTTCTCTCCACATCTCCGGCGTGCAGCTGGCTTTGCTGACCGGCACAAGTCTCAAGCCAGCTGCCCCGGAAAGCCAGGAAGGTCCTCCTACCCCCCCCCCCCCCCGCCGAAAAAAACCCCCGGAGGTCTACCGCCACCAGCCTGAGCCTCCCGTTGCTCCACTCGGCTTCGCTGTGGACCTCCGTTGTGTTTTCGGAGGGAGGGAGCGGCGGGAAAGCCCTGTGCTGGCCAGGAAAGCTGGCTTTCCGAGAAAGCAGCGCGCTTTCTTACAACTTTCTTACAACTCTTTCCTGGGCAGGGGGAAGGGAGGAGGCCTGCAACCCCTCCCCTCGCTCCCAGCGGCCCCTGCGAGCCAACCACCGTTTGATGCTTGGCACCACGCCAATCAGCTGGGAGGCGGTGTTCTCGCCCCTCCCAGCCATCGCAAATATCGGCGGGGGAAATCGCCCGGCCTCTTAATTAAGGGGAGAGGAAAAATAATAATAATTGCGGTTGCAATTGCACTCCCTAAAGCTCCCTGTTTCTCCGGCGGCCGCGTGTCACCGAAAATGGCTAGGCGTGTCAGTGGTGACACGCGTGTCATAGGTTCGCCATCACTGACCTAGAAGAAAATGACATCATGCCAGTGGAGCAAAAGGGCAATAAAAGACGAAGTAGAGGTACGAAAGACCAGCTCCCAATTGATAAAATGATTTCGAAGAACTGCAAGAACAGGAAAATAGACCTATACATGACCTGGATTGACTACAAGAAAGCCTTTGACTCATTGCCACACAGCTGGATCATAAAATGCCTGGAAGTCATTGGAGTCAAAGAAAACATCAGGAAATTCATAGAAAAGGCGATGAAATATTGGAAGACTGAGCTTTTTGTTGGGAATGAAAGCTATGGATTGATCAACATCAGAACGGGCATCTTCCAGGGGGATTCTTTGTCCCCATTGCTATTCATCATCGCTATAATCCCGCTGTCACTCATCCTACAGAAAGCAAATCCAGGCTACCAAACTGCTAGGAATTCACCAAAAAATTCCCTCCTTTCTCCTCCTCTTTTTATTCAAACTCCTCATCACTGGAATATGTCAATATGTATATTTTATTTTTCATATTGTTTTGTCTTTAAAACAATTCAATTAAAAAATATATTAAAAAATTTAAGACGTTCATTCTCCCTCTCTCACTCACTCACACTCATTCTCTCTCCCCCGCCCCCATATACACACACAAAGTTATTGCAGTCCAACAAATTGTCAAATTTTACTCCATTCCACTATCCCGTTGCTGATCAGTAGTGGGAAGAGAAAAGCTATAAAAATTTGCTAATAATGACCTGCAAGTTGCTTTCTCCTCTTTACAAAATCCATAATCAGTGACAGCTCTAACATGGAGCCAGTTTGGTCTAATTGTTAAGAATCAGAAACCAGAAGACTTACAAATTCTAGTCCTCCCTTAGGCATGAAAGCCAGCTGGGTGACTTTGAGCCAATTACTCTCTTTTAGTCCAACTTAACTCACAGGGTTGTTGTGGAAAAATAGGAATATTATGGATTTTCACCATCTAGTGTTACGTATAAAGTAATAAGTAGGATAAAAATCAAATAAATTAATTCATATGGATGTATCTTAGCAAAATAGGGTCACAATTTAAATCTTTGGAAATCCTTGTGCTAAAAAACATAAGCAGCTACATCGACAAAATTTTAGAGATATTATTGGAGTTTATGATTTGCCATAAAATGGTATGATATGTCACCTACCACATCTTTACAAAGTCGTATTTCTTGCTGGGAATTATTATAACCTGCCCATATCTTTTCCAGCGTTTCCATGGATTGGGGAACCACAAATTTCTCTTTGATAACTCTATCTGCAGTTTCTAAAATATCTTCTTCCAACTGAGCTTTTGCATGTTTTTGCCTGAATATTTAAAAATGAACTGTTATAATACTATACAATTAAGGTCCACTATATAATTAAGATCCATTGCTATGTATCTCTTTCTTTTTATTCAATAAAATATGTCTCAATAGTACAAGTTTAATTAATTCTATCTGATATACAATTTTAAAAAATATACAAAACAACAAATTGCATCTTTCATGTAGGAATACTATTATCAGAGACATACTGAAACAATAGGCTTAGGTAAAAGATAAAGCTATATTTTATCGGAAGAATATAAAATTTAACCCCAGACTATGCTCAGTCTTTGAACCCTTGTTCCTTTCTCGTTCCCCAGCCTACTTGCCTTCCTGCACCTTCCCATCAGGTTGCCTACTGCTATATTTCCCTTCATTTCTTTTCTTTACCCCAGCCTATCTTCTTTCCTGTTTCCTCACCAACTGCCAAGATGCTAATCTCTATTCTGCTTTTTATACCTTCTTGTATTTCCTCCCTACTTGCCTCTTCTATTCCAACTCTTTGGTCTCATTTTCTCGCTCTTTTTAGCCTGTTCAATTTTACTTTACTTTAAATTAATTTAAATTAAATTAAATTAATTTAATTTATTGGATCTGTGTGCCACCTTTCGGACTCTGGACAGATAAAATTGTGTCTGTCTCCTGGCTGTTGTGTATACTCCTGTTCAGTTTGGGGATTTTGCAGATTCTGATTCGGAAAGTGTTCACGGTGGTGGGTTCATAAGGCGAAAAAAGTTCGTAAGAGGCACAAAAATCCCAAACCCAGGGTTCGTATCTCAAAAAGTTCGTAAGACGAGGGGTTCGTATCACAAGGTGCTAGTGTATATGATTTTTTTTGTATTATATGATGTGGAAGAAAAAAGTAAAAACAATTTACTCTGGAAAAAAAACAAAAAACCCCAGAAGTATGGTTAGTCACGGAAGATATTTTGAGAATGACGAAGAGGTGATTCGCTCAGTACAGAAATGGCTTCGTGACCAGAACAAGGAGTGGTACCGACAGGGCATACACACCTTTGTGTCTCGCTGGAGGAAGACTATAGAATGGGATGGAGATTACATGGAAAAATAGGGAGTGTAGAAGAAACATCATTCTTTCTTGTGTGTAAGTTTCATTGTATTCAATAAATAATTGTTGAAGAAAAAAATGTGGTGCATTATTTTCTGGGCAACCCTCATATAAATGTATACAGAATGTTCAAATTACACACGTCTACAAAAATATTTTTTGTAATCATCGCAGTTGATGTTGTATTTTTCTGAATCATTTTTTTATTCTGATTTCAAAAATGTATATAGATTTTGTGTAACAGGTATAGTTTCCATAGAGCAGCATCATTATTATAAGGCATAGGAAATATACTGGTGACATATTAGACTTATTTTTTTAAAGACTGCTTTATTATTGTTCTAGATCAGTGTTTCCCAACCAGTGTGCCGCGGCACACTGGTGTGCCGCGAGACATGGTCAGGTGTGCCGCGAAGAAAGCAGCTCAGCTTCTGGTCTCGAAACTTTTTGCGAAGAGCAAAAAGTTGTGAGAACGGAAGCTGAGCTTCCTTCTTAGCACTTTCCAAGTTTTCCGGCAACTGCAGCGCCCTGCCCAGCTGGAGCTTCCCTGGCGGCTGCAGCAGGTGAGCTTTGGGGTCTGGTGGAAGGGTAGCGGCAGCGGAAGGGCGGTGCGCAGCGGGAGGGTGATGGTGGCGGCAGCCGCAGCCGCAGCGGGTAGTAGCCCCCCTCCCCCCCCTCTCTCCCTCTCTCTTTCTCTCAGCAGCCGCAGTGGGTAGTAGCCGTGGGGCAGCGGCAGAGTGGTCAGCTGTGAGGCGGAGCTCCGGAACGGAGGCACCAATAGCAAGTGAGGCAGAGAGAGAGAAAGAGAGACAGAGAGAGAGAGAAAGAGAGATAGCAAGAGAGAGAGAAAGAGAGACAGAGAGAGAGAGACAGAGAGAGAGAGAGAAAGAGATAGAGAGAGAAAGAGATAGCAAGAGAGACAGAGAAAGAGAGAGAATGAAAGAGAGATAGCAAGAGAGGCAGAGAGCAAGGGAGAGAGAAAGACATAGAGGGAGGGAAGGAGGGAGAGAGAAAGAGCAAAAAAGAGAGGAAGAAAGAAAGAGGGATGGAGAGAAAGAAGGGAAGGAAGAGAGAGAAAGAGGGAGGGAGAAATAGAGTGAAATGGAGGAAGAGATTTTTTTTTGTCCAAACTTTTCTTTAGCTGCCCCCCCCCCCGCCCCGTTCAGTGTTCCCCAGGATTTTGAAAATATGAATAATGTGCCACGGCTCAAAAAAGGTTGGGAAACACTGTTCTAGATAACTTAACAAAATGAAAATGTTTTTTAAAATAAATGTTTGGTCTGAAGAAGAGACACAGTGCTATTATATCTTCTTTTAAATAGCAGAGAATAATATATACTTCCAGTATATATTTTAAAGACCTGTAAAAGTACAATTTGTTTTACATTGTTTTATTGTTGTTGTGAGCTGCTCCGAGTCTACGGAGAGGGGCAGCATACAAATCTAATAAATAATAATAATCATAATCATAATCATAATCTGAAATGTAACAGTGTCCTGTTTTAGTATTTAGATAAGGCAGTTGAGTTAAACCTGATTTAGTCATGTTTGGAATTGATCTATTTAAATAATTTGGAAGAGTTAGTGTGACTTTATGGCGTTAATGTAATGCCAGATGGCAAAGAAAAACTTTATGGCATTAATATACTGTCATAATGTACATTTCTACAATTCTTTGCTATTTCTAGGGTCAAATACACATGCATAGAAATACATAGCAAACAGTATATCATCCGCACTGTTTACTGTGAGGCAAATTGCTGAGACGCAGAGGCAGATTTTTTTTTCTTGTTTTCCTCCACCAAAACTAAGGTGCATCATATTTTCCGATGCTTCTTATACTCTGAAAAATACAGTATATATGAATTCAGCTACTGTACCAGTAAAAATGAATTAATGATTGTCTACATGCATTTGTATGGTGCTTTTAGAAACCAGTTCAAGATTCCTGTATGCTACCCTTGGCTTCCCAAAATTAAATAAATCTGTTTTATAAACAAATAGATAAAAATCCCAAAATATGCAAGCTAACTAAACTGAAATGGCAAAAATGTGTGAAATATTGCCAATTTTCACTTTTAATTATTTTTTGTGGCTGCAATATCTTGAATTATTTCTCTTCATAACCCTCAGCTTATTTTGCTAGGTCTATTTCATATAAACTATGCTTAAAACATAGGTTATCATAAAAGTAAATCAATGTTTTAAAGAATATCCAGGATTATTATTTTTTACATCAACTAAAAAATTTTCTTTACAGATATAGTCTGGAAACATACATACCTCATTTCTTTCAGTTTTTCGAAACTGATAGCCAATTTTCTCATTGTAGTTCCTACATAATTTTCCATAGAATCAAGGCGTTCCTTGGAAGCTTTCTTTTCTTTCTGCATTGGATATACCAATGAAAGCATTAGCCCACTGATATTGGTTTTTACATGCTATCAAATCTTTCATTGAAGAACTGAACAGGACTAAGTAGATCTTTCATACAGGTACAATATAATCAGAGGGTAGTTAGCCTTTCAACAGCCAAGGGACACATTTACTATTAACCAAGGAAGGCGAGGCATGATAAAGAAAATTGAATGAAGCCATATTACACATCCGGACAAGGCAACATTTTCCCAACATAGATGAATTTCAGAGTTTCATTTTAAGACCATGATAAGCCTGTATTGTAGCTAGCAATGCCTCCAATTTTCAGCAATCATAGCCAAAAGGACTTCTTTACAAATGATTGTGGACGAACTATTCTTGAGCTAAAGGATACCAGATTAAATAAATTAAAAATGTAAAGATTTGCTTATATTAGCTGGACCGCTATTGTCTCAGGCACCTACATTTATATCCATTACATTTGGTCAGGCCCACAGAATATACTGACAAAAGTTAAAAAACGTTAAAGAAAGAGCATATAGATCGGTGCTTCTTATGATAGTGTTGGATGGGAATTCTTGAAGTCCCTATTTCTTAAATTGACAAAGTCTAAGAAAAACTGCATCTACCTTTACTTTTTCCAATAAGGAGGAAGAAAGAATTTTCTATATCCTTTCATTAGTGTAAAATTGACAATTACATAATTACAGATGTAGCAATATTATATGTATCTTACCTTTAGCTCAGATGCCTGTATTTTATACTGACAAGAAAGAATAGAGTTTTCTTTTTGGAAAGTCCAGTTTTCTTCTTTCAGTTTCTCAATCTCCACAATCAGCTTCTGATCCTCACTTATCTTTTCCAGAGTAAAATTTGACATGCTTCTAAAATCATAAATTACCGTTCTACTATTATTGGAACACATAAGGAAGATTCATCGGAAGAATTTCAGAGGTGTATTTTTAAAAAACTATGTGTCAAAAGCTCAACAACAACATCTTTACTAGCCGATAATTAATTTACCATTGATGTAACTCTGAGTAAAACAGAATATTTCATGGCTCTGCTTCCTAAGAAAGTAAAGTCCGTTTTTCCAAAGTGTTCCAATCCACTACTAAGCTAGAAGAACTCTGAAAATTATATGCATTATCCCAAATGAGTTCAAAAATTCACATCACACATTAACTTGAGTGGTAACTACATTTCAAATTAAATTCCTAGAATGTATGCCACATCCTTATAGTTTTATTGACAATGTGAAAGTTTGTTGCCTTTTGAGAGTTTTTTAACTTTTCAAGTAATAAAAAATCTCTACTTTAGGATTATTTTAGTTGACTATGCAAATACTACCAATGTTTGATTCTGCTTAGCTTTTTCAAGATCACCTAGATACCATGAGCAGTTGTATACAAGACAAACATAGAGCTGTCTTCCTTTTTGTTCAAACCTATAGTCAATATTAGCTGCTTTACATGGAGTCAGAATCAAAGAGTCTACAGGATCTCATAAAGGCATCATAGTGCTGTGTGCTCTCGCCATTTTGTACATTTTTCATGAAATCACACATACAGTATGTCATAGAAGTGAGTACACCCACTCACTTTTTGTAAATATTTAAGTATATCTTTTCATGGGACAACCACTGAAAAAATGATACTTGGCTACCATGTAAAGTAGTGAATATATAGCTTGTATAACAGTGTAAATGTGATGTCCCCTCAAAATAATGCAACACACAGCCATTAAAGTCTAAATTGCTTGCAACAAAAGTGAATGCTCTCCTAAATGATAATGCCCAAATGGGGCCCAAGTAGCCATTTTCCGTCTCTGGTGTCATATGACTTGTTAATGGTACAAGGTCTCAGGTATGAAGGGGGAGCAGATGTGTTAAATTTGGTGTTATCGCTTTCACTCACTCATATTAGTCACCGAAAGTTCAACATGGCACCTCATGGCACTGAACTCTCTGAGGATCTGAAAAAAATGAATTTTTGCTCTACATAAAGATGGCCTATGCCATGGGTAGGCAAAGTTGGCTCTTCTATGACATGTGGACTTCAACTCCCACAATTCCTGAGCTAGCATGATTGGCTCAGGAATTCTGGGAGTTGAAGTCTACAACTCATAGAAAAGCCAAGTTTGCCTATCCCTGGCCTAGGCTAGGCTATAAGATTGCCAAGACCTTGAAACTGAACTGCAGCACAATGGCCAAGACTATGCAGCAGTTTAACAGGACAGGTTCCACTCATAATAGGCTTCCCCGTGATCAACCAAATAAAATACTGAGTGGAGTGGCTGTGCTCAGGGTCATATCCAGAGGTTGGTTTTGGGAAATAGATATATGAGTTCTGCCAGCATTGTGCAGAGGTTAAAGGATGGAGAGTCAGACCATAAGCTGAATGCTGCATTAAATTGGTCTGCAGGGCTGTTGTCCCAGAAGAAAGCCTCTTCAAAGATAATGCACAAGAAAGCCTGAAAACAATTTGCTACAGACAAACAAACTGAGGACACAGATTTCTGGAACCATGTCCGGTGGTCTGATGAGACCAAGATAAATTTATTTGGTTCAGATAGTATTAAGCGTGTGTGGTGGCAACCAGATGTGTTTTGCTTATAGTCAAGCATGGTGGTGAGAATGTCATTATCTGGGGCTGCATCAGTGCTACCAGGACTGGAAAGCTAAAGATCATTGAGGAAACCATGAATGCCAATATGTACTGTGACATACTGAAGCATAGCACGATGCCCTCCCTTGGGAGACTGGGCTGTAGGGCATTATTCCAGCATGATAATGACCCCAAACACACCATCCAAATGACCATTGCCCTATTAAAGAAGCTGAGGGTAAAGATGCTAATTATTATTATTATTATTATTATTATTATTATTATTATTATTATTTATTACACTTGTATGCCGCCCCACTCCGAAGACTTGGAGCATCTCAAAACAAAATACAAAGCACAAATCTAATATTAATAACAATTATAAAAACCCATTATAAAACAGTCATATCATCCAATTAAACCATACATAAAATAAAACAGCTAAGGGTCAGTTATGTACCCAAAGTCTGATGGGCATAGGTGGGTTTTCAATAATTTGCAAAAGGCAAGGAGGGTGGGGGCAGACCTGATCTCCAGGGGGAGTTGATTCCAGAGGGTCAGGGCTGCCACAGAGAAGGCTCTTCTCCTGGGGCCCGCCAGATGACATTGTTTTGTCGACGGGACCCGGAGAAGGCCAACTCTGTGGGACCTGATCAGTTGCTGGGATTCATGCGACAGAAGGTGGTCCTAAAGATATTCTGATCCGATGCCATGTAGGGCTTTATAGGTCATAACCAACACTTTGAATTGTGACCGGAAACTGATCGGCAGCCAGTGCAGGCTGATGCACTGGCCAAGCATGTCTCCAGACTTAAACCTATTGAGCATCTGTGGGGCATCCTGAAATGGAAGGTGGTGGTACGCAAGGTCTCTAATATCCATCAGCTCTGTGATATCGTCATGGAGGAGTGGAAGACGACTCCAGTGACAATCTGTGAAGCTCTGGTGAACTATATGCCCAGGAGGGATAAGGCAGTCCTGGAAAATAACATGTCCATGCAAAATATTGACACTTTGGGCCCAAGTTGACATTATCACTTAAGGGTGTACAGTGATCCCTCGATTATCGCAAGGGTTCCATTCCAAAACCCCTCGCGATAATCGATTTTTCGCGATGTAGCGGTGCGGAAGTAAAAACACCATCTGCGCATGCGCGTCCTGTTTTCCATGGCCGCGCATGCGCAGATGGTGGAGCAACGACAGTTCGGAGGGTGGCAATGGTTGTTTTTCATGCCGGCCCCCCCCCCCAGCACCTCCGGGCTCCTCGCCGCTACCCCCCCGCCCGCCCGATTCGCCCCTCTCACCGGCTTTCTTGGGGCACGAGTCCTCCTTCAGCAGCGCTTGTGACAACGGCTTCTCGGCTTTTTCCTTCCTTCCCTCCTTCCTTCCCTCCGTCCTTCCTTCCCTTCTTTCCCTCCCTCCTTCCCTCCCTCCCTCCTTCCTTCCCTCCTTCCTTCCATCCCTCCCTCCTTCCTTCCCTCCCTTTTTCCCTTCTCTCCCTCCCTCCTTCCATCCCTCCTTCCTTCCATCCCTCCCTCCCTCCCTCCCTCCTTCCTTCCATCCCTCCCTCCTTCCATCCCTCCCTCCTTCCTTCCCTCCTTCCTTCCCTTCTCTCCCTCCCTCCTTCCATCCCTCCTTCCTTTCATCCCTCCCTCCCTCCTTCCTTCCATCCATCCCTCCCTCCTTCCATCCCTCCCTCCTTCCTTCCCTTCTCTCCCTCCCTCCTTCCATCCCTCCCTCCTTCCATCCCTCCCTCCTTCCATCCCTTCCTTCCATCCCTCCCTCCTTCCATCCCTCCTTCCTTCCCTTCTCTCCTTTCCTCCCTCCCTCCTTCCCTCCCTCCTTCCTTCCCTCCTTCCTTCCTTCCGTAAAAAGCACTTAAACAATGACAGAATAAAAAACCCCAGCCCTCACCTGTGTTTGAATTTCATTCACTCAGTCATTCATTCATTCTTCTGTATGCCACTCAGTCCCAACACTTTCAACCCCACAAATTACCATTTCCCATCCCCTTAATGTACTGTAGTGTACCTCTACCTGTACCTGTACTGTACACATTGAATAACACACTTAGTCATCCTGATAGAAATAATAACAATATTTATTTACATTTTTACATTTTTGGGGGGGGGTTAGCATAACTAGGATAAATCGGGATCTTCTTCTATCACCATGTCTACAATGGACGCTGCAGGTGATGGTGTGACAGACCTCGTGGTTTTTGTGACAAACATAGTTATGGGCAGTTGTTGGCACATTTTCTTTTTCTTGGCTAACATGGCTCTGTATGGTGCAAAGGTGTTGTCAAGGGAGGCCTTAAATTGTATAGAGCGAGTCATGTTGGGATCCCAAAGTTCCACCATG
Organism: Erythrolamprus reginae; assembly: GCF_031021105.1. Lineage (NCBI taxonomy): Eukaryota > Metazoa > Chordata > Lepidosauria > Squamata > Dipsadidae > Erythrolamprus > Erythrolamprus reginae. Next base: position 44,058,898 of record NC_091963.1, on the reverse strand, counting down.
CGTTGTACATTTGCAGCAGCTCTGTTCAGTTCTGCAAGCCGCTCAAGTGTTAGGCCAACATCTTCTTCTTCCTCAGCTTCTTCAGCTTCTGCTTCCTCCTCTTCTTCACTCGCTGACCTGGTCAGCTCCTCCAGATCTTTGTCTGTCAGCGGTAGGCCATGCTCATCAAGCAAACCATTGACTTCCTCTGGTGTCATGTCAACGAAGCCTTCTCCACCCAGTGCCTGTGCCAGCTTCACAGAGTTCTGGACTGCAGCATCTTGAATTTCTTCGGGAGCAAATCCCCTGTAATCATGCACCACTTCTGGCCACAATTTCCTCCAGCAGGCATTCATTGTCTGTGACTTCATATCCATTAAGGCATTCTGAATGTTCTTCAGACAAGATGCAATTGTGTACTGACGCCAGTAGCCCTTCAATGTGAAGTTTTCATCAGCATCCATTGCTTCCACGATGCTTCCAAGAGAATTGCGCGTGTACAGTGCCTTAAATGCGCGGATAACACCTTGATCCATCGGCTGGATAAGCGATGTGGTGTTTGGTGGCAAGAATTCGACTTGCACCCCATCATGTTCATGTGCCAGGTCATCATGGCCTCCAGCATTGTCCATTAGGAGAAGCACTTTGAAATTGAGTCCTTTGGCAGCCAAATAATCCTTCACCTGTGGGATGAAGCACTGATGAAACCAGTCCCGCGTGAGGGGTTTTGTAATCCATGCTTTAGGATTATGCATCCAGTACACTGGCAATGCATTCTTATTTCTGTTCTTGAGGGCTCTTGGATTTCGTGACTTATAAATTAGCCCTGGCTTCATCAAAAAGCCTGCTGCATTCCCACACATGATCAAAGTCACTCTATCTTTCATGGCGTTAAAGCCAGGGGCTTTGGCTTCATCTTGCATCAAGAAAGTCCGTGAAGGCATCCTCTTCCAGAACAGGCCTGTTTCGTCCATGTTGAACACCTGTTCTGGAAGGTAGCCCCCTTCTGCAATTAGATCTTTAAACGTGCGCTGGACAAAGTTTTCGGCTGCACCTGTATCTCCTGAGGCAGCTTCTCCATGCAATGACACACTCTTCAGGCCATAGCGCCGTTGAAATTTCTCAAACCACCCTTTGCTTGCTGTGAATGTGGCTGGGGTTGAAGAAGCAGAAGATGTTGATGGTTGGGGGTCTTCAGAGTCACCAGCACCTTCATCTACAGAGAATGACAGGAAAGGGAGAGAGAAGTGACTTGAATGAAAGCATACAGTCCTTCCATCCCTCCCTCCCTCCTTCCCTCCTTCCTTCCCTTCTCTCCCTCCCTCCTTCCATCCCTCCTTCCTTCCATCTCTCCCTCCCTCCCTCCTTCCATCCCTCCCTCCTTCCTTCCATCCCTCCCTCCTTCCATCCCTCCCTCCCTCCCTCCTTCCTTCCCTTCTCTCCCTCCTTCCTTCCATCCCTCCATCCCTCCTTCCTTCCATCCCTCCTTCCATCCCTCCTTCCTTCCATCCCTCCCTCCCTCTCCCTCCTTCCATCCCTCCCTCCTTCCATCCCTCCTTCCATCCCTCCTTCCTTCCATCCCTCCCTCCATCCCTCCTTCCATCCCTCCTTCCTTCCATCCCTCCCTCCCTCTTTCCTTCCATCCCTCCCTCCTTCCATCCCTCCCTCCCTCCCTCCCTCCTTCCTTAAAAAACACTTAAATACAGTAATGACAGAATAAAAAAACCCAGCCCTCACCTGGGTTTCCCTCATCTGCATCGCCTCCTTCTGTGTCTGCAAGACGGTTGTACAATTGCTGCGCCTTGGTTCGTATAGTGTTCGTATCCAAAGCAATGCTCTTTTTGCGGCAGTCTTGTACCCACACAGACAAAGCAGCTTCCATCTTCATAAGGCATTTGTTTCTAGGCGTCACCATTCTTTTTGCAGCCTTGTTGAATGTTATCAGAGAAGTTTGCCTTATCTTCTTTTCATCTTTCCGAATGTATCGCACAGTCGATTCGTTGATCCCATAATGCCGACCAACATCTACATTAGAACGTCCCACTTTCAGCATGTCCAAAAGTTCAATTTTCTCCTTAATTATCAGCATCTTCCTGCTCTTTTTAGCGTCGCTGCTTCCACTCCGCATGCAACGTTTAGGAGCCATCTTCCAAGAAGTCTTCACAAACAGCTCCAAGAAACAGGTCCAAGAAACAGGTCCAAGAAACAGCTCCGACAAACAGCTCCGACAAACAGCTCCAAAAGTCCCAAAAGTTTCAAAGCAAAGCACGCTGAGCAAACAACACTGATTGGCCGAGATTTCTGTCCATCAGCATTGTCGGGCGAAATGTTTGCAATGACAACGCTGATTGGCTGAAATTTTGCTGTATCACCATTGCCAGGCAAACTTATTGCAATGGCAAAGCTGATTGACCGAGATTTCGGCCAACCAGCAATGGTAGACGTCAGTTTGGTGATGACGCGTGACGTCATCGAGCGGGAAAAACCGAGCACGTATTTTTAATTTATTATTTTTTGAAAAATCGCGATATAGCGTTTCGCGAAGATCGAGATGGTATTATTTGTTGAAAAATCACGATATAGCGTTTCGCGAAGATCAAGATCGCGAAAATCGAGGGATCACTGTACTCACTTTTGTTTCCAGCAGTTTAGACATTAATGGCTGTGTGTTGCATTTTTTGAGGGGACACTGTTACACAAGCTGTATACTCACTACTTTACATTGTAGCCAAGTATCATTTCTTCAGTGTTGAAAATATATACTTAAATGTTTACAAAATGTGAGGGGGTGTATTCACTTCTGTGACATACTGTACATACAAAGCAAGGGCACCGAAATCTTGTGAAATTTTGGTTAATTTTTACTTTTTGCCAAAATCTCTTTCTCTCTCTCTCTCTCTCTCTCTCTCTCACACACACACACACACACACACACACACACACACATCCCCTCGTGTGATTTTGCTTCTGCGTAGGCGGAACCAGATGGACTACATCCCAAGGTTCTGAAAGAATTGTCAAATGTGATCTTAGAATCACTGAATGATATTTTTTATAGTAGAGCACTGGGGAACTATCTGATGACTGGAAAAGGACTAAATTTTAGATTTAATTGTGATAAGAATATTAATTGCTTAGAATGTGACATTATATAATTAATATAACTATCTTATTAAGAGTTAACAGTTTTCTGCTTTGTTTATATAGGTTGAGTTCATATATTAGATAGATGAATTGATAATGGTAATTATTTATTAGTATAAATGTAGAAAATTAATAATTAGAGAGTGGAAATAGATCAAATAAAAAAAGATATATTTTGATTGTTTATTATTCTATATATGAGATTGGTTTAAATATATTTGAAAAATATATTACGTGAAGATTTGAAAAATTAAATGACTTGGAATAATGTAGATAAAATAATGATGATTAATATGAGAAGCATTATGAGAATCTAAGAAAATTTTACAAATGAAGTTTTGACCCTCGTGGGGCATTTAGTTATGGTAAAATAGGATATAAGAAAAACAAAGGGTGAATAAAAAGATTAAGAAAAGTGAGTACGTAATATGGCTTACATAAAAGGAAAGAGAAGGAATAACTATCTTGGTAAATTAAACTACTAGCGATCAATTTGAGGAATTTTTTTTTATTAATTGGTGGAGATCCCAGAAGAAAAAATTAGACCTTTTTTGTTATTTAGAAGCAATTCTATTTTAAAAAAAATATAGTGTTAAATATAAATAACGTGAAAGATTAAAATGTATGACTGTGTATTTCATTCTAATATTGCAATACCTTAAGGTATATTGATTTATGTATGGAATGATGGAGGAAAAATGTTTTGCAAAAACTATATGAAATAATTGAAATCTGATTATAAAAATCAGTGAAAATTTTTCTCCTAAAAATCTAAAACATAATGAGGGTAGAACACTCGTAATAGAGATACAAATAAATCAGGAAACAATATTATTAGCAACCATATATGCCCCTAATACTAGACAACAATAATATTATAAAGATCTACATGAACAAATAATCAAATTAGATGAAAGAAAGAATTTGTATAGTAGGGTACTTCAGCACAGTATCAGATATAAAGATGGACTATAGAACAGTAAATAAAAGATTAAAACAAAGAAAGGCATTACACTCTACCTACTTTGATTTGATGAGGAAATTCAATCATAGAGATACTTGGAGGGAAAATTTACAGGAACCCTTCAACTAAAGAAGAAAGTAACAAAACCCCTAGGGCAGGACCGACTGCTGGCTCCTCCCTCTTAGAAGCGATGTCTCATGGTAAGCACTTACCAACGCCTCTTCTCCAGAATGGGAGGAGTAAGCAGTCAGGATGGGACTTACCAAAGCCCTAAGTCCCAAGAGAAGGAAGATCCCCATTTCTGAACTGTGCAACCTAGACTAATGATGAGTCATAATTATCAATTTTATAAAGCCTAATAAACTGGGATGGAGAGGACCAAATGGCAGCCCGGCAAAGCTCTTCTAAAGGACACTGAGTAGCCCAGGTTGCCGAAGTGGCAGCACTGCGCATCGAATGAGCTGTAATGCTAGCTGGGCGTGGGAGACCGCCTACTTCGTAGGCACTTCTAATCCATCTTTCAATCACCACAAAGAGAGACCAAATGAGAGCGCTCTAAACTGGTTATGCGTACCTGCATAACAAAACCTAAGGTATTTGTGATACTGTTTGGAAATGGGTATATGCAGGTAGGCTTCTGTTAGGTCCAAGGAGACCATAAAGTCTCCTCGACAGATACAGGCAAGGATGGAATGAAGGGAATGCATTTTGAATTTATGGAAAAGGAGAAAGGAATTGAGGCGCTTAAGGTCTAGGATTGTTCTCCAGCTCCCCGAGGTTTTGGGCACCACAAAAAGGATTGAATAAAATCCCTGAAAACACTGTTTTTGGGGTACCTGCTGGATGCCCCGGATGTCTAGATTAAGGTGTAAGATAGCGTCTTCCATGATGGCTCGTTTGACAGCCACCCTAGAGATGGCACAAGAAATGAAAAACCTTAGTGGATGGAAGGAACTCCAGGGAGAGCCCATGGCAGATGGAATCAAGCACCCAGGAGTCAGGAGAAATGGCGGCCCAGTGGTCAGCAAAGAAAGCCAAGTGGCCCCCTATGGGAAAGGAAGCGGAGCTACCAGAGACCACTTTTTGGTGGCCGTGAGCTGAAACCTCCCCTTAAGGGACGGTTGGCCACCTTCCCCCGAGCTGCCCTGTCATAGGAGAAATGGGAGCGGGAAACGAACTAGTTCGAGGAACCGTAGTTACCTGTGGAGGTGTACTGACCTGTAGACCAGGAATACCCTCATCTTCCCATTGATCCCATTCCCCGACGGAACAAACAAGAGGCCAAAAAAAGTGAAAAGGCTTCTCGATCAGTGGGAGGGAGTGCAGCTGCTGGGGATGAGGGCGCACGAGAGCGGGCGGGGAGAAGAAGGAGGAGGCAGAATGAACGCCCCACAGCTCGGGACCACAGTGCTGCCCCGCAGACCTAGTTCTGCAGCACGACAAACACCCCCCCACCACTTCCAAACATGCCAAGTCTCTTTTTTTCCCCTCCCTCAACTTTGGAGGCACTTTAATAGCAGGATTTAAGGCAAGCAAAGAGGATATCCCAGCGGCAGAAAAGACAGATCCAGGAGGACGGGGGGAGGTCGTTTGAGCATCAATGAGGGAGGAAGAGAAAGAAAAAAAGAGGGGGAGGAAGAGGAGAAGGAAGAGGAGAAGAAGGGGAGGAGGAGGAGAAGGAAGAGGAGAAAATGAGTCCCATAACCAACCCCTCGACCCCCTCCCAAAGCCCCTTCCTTCCTTTCTTCCTTCCCCAAGTTGTGCTAGCGCTGCCCTATGGCGCTCCAGAAGACACAGCTGGGGAAGAACGATCGCCTTCCCAGCCCTGCACACCAGCGAACGAGTGAGCGACCGGGGGGGAACAGCAGAGGGACAGGAGGAGGGGGGCAGTCATTTGGATGCTGGTGGAGGAGGAAGAGGAGAAGGAAGAGGAAGAAAGGAGGAGGAGGAGAAAAAAAGGGGGAGGAAAAGGAAAAGGAGGCAGCAGGGCTGTCAAGGAGGGCAGAAACCGAAGCGGGGCTGTCAAGGAGGGAGGAAGTCTCTCCAAGCAACTCAGAGAAAAGAAGCCCTCCCTTTGATCTGGGCAACCTGGAATAAAGGAAGCATTTCTGCATTCTCTGGGTGCTGGGGGAAGGGATAGATCTGTCCCAGCGCCCATAGAAAAGAGCCCTGCCTTTGATCTGGGCAGACTGGGATTAAGGGAGCGTTTTGCGTTCTCTGGGCACTGGGGGAAGGGATAGGTCTGCCCCACTCCCTATAGAAAAGAAGCCCTCCCTCCAATCTTGGCAGCCTGGAAAGAAGAAAGCATTTAGCGTTCTCTGGGCTTGGGGAAGGAATAGGTCTGTCCCAGCGCCCATAGAAAAGAAGCCCTCCCTTCGATCTGGGCAACCTGGAATCAAGGGAGTGTTTTGCGTTCTCTGGGTGCTGGGGGAAGGGCTAAGTCTGTCCCAGCACCCAGACAAATGTGAGGCACGGACTCACGGAGCTCAAGAGAGGAGAAAGTTGTGGGGAAAATGATCAGAATGGGGGGAGACAGAAACGGGAGGCAGGGACTCATGGAGCTCAAGAGAGGAGAAAGTTATGGGGGAAATGATCAGAGGGGGGTGGACAGAAACGGGAGGCAGGGACTCATGGAGCTCAAGAGAGGAGAAAGTTATGGGGGAATGCCCCGCTGGGCGAACTGGCTTTTCTCGCACTGGCTGTGGTGAAGCCGGACAGGCAGCCATGCCTGTTCCGACATAGCTGAGGCGACTCGCAACGCCAGGAGGATAGCCGAATGAATCCATCTGGAAAGAGAAGTGAGTACTTGCCTACAGAACTGAAGAAGAGTTTTTTTCTGTCTATGGTGGTAAGAAGAGTGTGTCTGAATGGATTTTGGATTTTTGTTTCTCGTTTGGCTGCTGGACAAAGTTAAAATGGCCTCAGTTTGAAGAAGGCAGCTAACTATGCGGTGTGGCATTTCAGCGAAAGTCTCTAAATTAGCGAAATTGCCCATCTTTTTTGATTATTTTTTTTAAACATTTAATAGTTTTTTTTAAAAATTGCCCTTTGGAATTTGGAATTTTTAACTTTTTCTTGTAGAACTCTTATCTTTCTTTTCTTCTATAAACAACTGTAACGTAAGACCAAAAGAAGAACAATCATCGGACGGGAGGTGATGGAAGATTATTGTTTTTAGAGTTTCTGGAGAGGAGGTGCATGCAAAAATTCAAAGAACCGATTACCTAGTGACATCGTGTGGCCGGAGGAAATATGGCAGGTGTTGCAGGCTTAAGATTTCCCAGCTAATGTTTGGAAGGAAGGCAACATATAAGATGAAGTTGCTTAAACTGAACTAAATGGTCCTGAACTGATTTGATCTAATTGGATTGATTGGCGTTTAAAGACAATATTTCTGCTGTGAGAAGATTGATCAGCCAACGTAAAGGAGGAAGATAAAGTGCAAAATGAAAAATGAATTGAATTAAACTGATTTGAACTGAGGTGATTTAATTGGACTGATTGATGGGATTTAGCTGGACTGATTGATTTCATTGAAATTACATTTGGACTGTTTGATTGGATGGAAATTATATTGAATAATATAAAGTGAAATTATTTTAAGAATTAATTACTTTTTTAAAAATTAAAAATTAAAATATCAGTAAGAATATTTAGAAGTTATTAAAGTTATTTAGAAGCTACTAAAAGACATTAACTTTTTTTCTCTCTTTTTACAAACCTGCAAATTATAAAAAGAATTTAGTATACATGAATTGGACTTATTAATAGTTTAATTTTATGGGAGTTTATCAATGAAAATTTATGTATTTTACAAATATATAAGCAGGTGATATAAAGTGTAAAATGAAAGAACTATATAAGAGGAGAAAATTTCAATGGCAATATAAATGAAAAAATTGAAAATAGTTTTGATCATTATGTATGAAAAAGATTATGATTAATTTTGGATGATTTTTTTTCCTTTTTCCTTTATTTGTTCCTCTTTGTTTTCTTTCTTTTTTATTATTTTGGTTGATTGAAATATAAATTGTCAATTTGATCTATGGTGATAAACAAAATGCGAGGAGAGGGGTATAGAAAAGGGAGGAAAGTTATAATAACAAGAGTAGGATTAATACAGATGAAACAATGAAAAGTTTAAATCAATAGATTAGGGAAGATCACCACATTAAGTTTGATAGTGGAAGATATTTAGAATTAGGAATAATATATAGATTAGGGAAGATTATAGCATTGCATTTAGCAGCGAAAAAATAGAATAGGGAAGATTATTGCACTGACATGACAGTGACACATAGATTAGGGAAGATAATTATGCTGGGATTGGCAGTGGGATTGATAGATTAGGAAAGATTACCATACTAATAATGGCAATGGAAAATATTTAGATTAGGGAAGAACATTAATATTTTGGTCTTTTTAATATAAGACATTTTTCGTACAAAATAGTGAAATAATAATGATTTATAATAATGATTCATACTTATTTTGATTTGTTAAAGCAGAAATGATATATTGATATAATGAAAGAAATGAAGTAAATGAATTGAGTAAGAAATAGCAATTTTAAAACACAACACTTCCTCCTACTTTTCTATTCTCCTTTTTCCTGTTGGTTTCCTTTTTTTCTCTTTTCTTTCTTTCTTTTTTTTTTCCTTCCTGGGGTTTTTAAGATGTAAAGTTGGATATTTTCTATTGTTAAGGGCAGCTGCGATAAAATGAGGGTCACCACTTTCAATAAGGGCAATACTATTTGGCCTGTCATCGGCCCTGAGAACATTTACAAAGCTCCATGATGTGCTCACAGCCAACCTCCAAACTCGTTCATTATGCCTGATGGCATATCTGGATGACATTGTAATCCTGTCCAGGAGCCCACGGCAAGCGCAGGCAGACCTTGCAGAGACTATCAGGGCTTTACAACTCCACGGCTTTATGATAAATTATCCCAAAAGCCACTTGACTCCAACCACGTGTCTACCACACCTGGGCATGAACATCGAACACACTCGATTGCAGAATATATCTCTCCCCCAACTGCTGGGAGAAGATCAGGAACATGGTACATTGTCTCCAACACCAAGGAAAAGTACCTCTGGCTTTCCTGTCGCAGCTCTTGGGGATGTTTGGCCTCATCTTCACGCCAGACTCTTCAATGGTTCCTGCTTCCTTTTAAGAGGGCATGAACCAGTCACTCCAATCGATCTGTGTCCCTCAGGGCGGAGGTTCGTCACTTGCTCCTGTGGTGGACATCCTCGGCCCTGCAACAGGGCTCCCCTTTTCAGCTACATCGGGAGATTATCATAACAACCGATGCCAATCTCTCGGGATGGGGTGCCCGCACCATCTCGCATGTGGCTCAGGGTCTCTGGAGTCAGGAAGACCTCACCAAGGTCAACAGCAATCTTCTAGAACTCCGAGCAGTATTCATAGTACCTCAAAGTTTCTCTCATCTAGTGGAAGAACTCCACCTGCTCATTCTGACAGACAACGTAGCCATTCCTTCTCATGTCAACCACCAAGGCGGAACGAGGTCATGTCGACTTATGCAGGAAGCCCATGAACCCTTTTCCAACAGCGACCACAGCACAATCGACTTTTGCCTCAATGTACTTTCTCAAATAAACAACCCCAAGAACAAGACAACCAATTTCAACTTTAAAAAGGCCAACTATGAAAACATAGAATCTTATCTCTCATCTCTTGACTGGACCACAATATTCTCTGGCTGTATCACTGTAGATGACTATTACAATATATTTTTGCTCAAGATCCAAATTATATGTACCTCTAATATTCACCAAAACCAAGAAAAATAAATTACCCATAAAAATAAGAAAGCTACAATCCAAAAAAGATTACTCTGGCGTAAAAATAAAACAGGCCATATTGCAAACTTTAAAAACCACTATAAAAATTTATGTCACCAAATAAAGACTGAATGTACCAACTATCTATCAAGAAGAAAGCCTCCTACGTACAAAATCAACTTCTGCCTTCTATAACTTTGTAAACAATAAACTCAAAGACTCTAGATCCATCCCACCCCTTAAAGGACCTAATGAGTATAACAATGAAACAATTAAAGCCAACCTCTTTAACATCTTCTTCAGCTCTGTCGTTGTTAACAGCAATGGCTCATGCCCAGCATTTCCCAGTTGCAACTCAACTAACTTCAATAATCTAACATAAATTGAATTTACAGAGGAAAATGTTAAAAAATCATTACACCTAAAACCTTTCCTTTCTATCGGACCAGACTGACTATACGCATACTTCTTAAAAAAGCTCTCCTCAACCCTGGCTGAACCACTAAGCATAATTTTCAAAATATCTTCTACAACTAGCTCCCTACCTAAACTCTGGTCTCTTGCCACAGTCATGCCTATCTTCAAAAAAGGTGATCCAAGCAACGTTGAAAACTACAGACCAATCTCCCTCACTTGTGTCACTTGCAAAGTCATGGAATCCATCATAAACCAATCCATTACACTTTATCTTGAAACTAATAACCTACTTTCCAACAAACAATTCGGTTTCAGGAAAAAATTATCCTGCAACCTACAACTCTTATACTGTAAAAACATATGGACTACCCAACTTGATCAGGGTAGATCAATAGATGCTATCTATATAGACTTTTGCAAAGCCTTTGACTCAGTAGTTCATGACAAACATCTTCTGAAACTAAAATCCTATTGCATCTCTGGATCTCTGCATGATTGGATTTCAGCGTTCCTGTCCAACAGACAACAAGTGGTCAAAATAGGTAATGCCATATCTAATCCTGCTCCAGTTAACAGTGGTGTCCCACAATGCAGTGTTTTAGGACCTACTCTCTTTACATAAACGATCTCTGTGACAACATGACAAGCAATTGTGTTCTCTTTGCTGATGATGTTAAACTATTTAATACTACTGACAATACTTCTACCCTTCAAAAGGACCTTGACCATGTAGCTGAATGGTCTACCAACTGGCAACTTCAAATCTCTACCAACAAATGCTCCGTCCTACAAATTGGTAAAAAGAATCCGAATACTAAATACATACTTGGTAAAACTGAACTAACAGCGGACCCTCACTCAGTCAAAGACCTTGGAGTACTCATTTCCAATGACCTAGGTGCTAGAGCCCACTGTAACAGCATTTCCCAAAAGGCTTTAAGAATTGTAAACCTAATCTTATGTAGCTTCTTCTCCAGAAACACTGATTTATTAACCAGAGCATACAAAACATTCGTCAGACCTATTCTAGAATATAGTTCACCTGTGTGGAATCCACACTGCATATCAGATATTAATACAATCAAAGGAGTCCAAAAATACTTCACAAGAAGAGTCCTTCACTCCTCCTCACGTAACAAATTACCATACTCCTCCAGACTTCAAATACTAAATCTAGAAAATTTACAACTATGTCCTCTCCAAACTCTATTTAACTGTTGTTCATAAAATCATACATCATAATGTACTCCGTCAGTGACTACTTCACCTTTAACAACAACAACAGAAGAGCACGTAATAGATAAAAACTGAATGTAAATCGCTCCAAACTTGACTGCAGAAAATACGATTTCAGCAATAGAGTGGTCACCGCCTGGAACTCATTACCTAACTCTGTTGTTGGTTTCCCCAACCCCAAAATCTTCAACCTTACATTATCTACAATTGACCTCTCCCCTTTTCTAAGAGGTCTGTAAGGGGCATGCATAACTGCACTTATGTGCCTAATGTCCCTGTCCTACTGTCTTATTATCCTTTCTATTGCTACGTTCTATTTATGTTATGCTATGTTAATATGTACTATAATACTATACTTGTTTGACAAATAAATAAATAATAAAAAGTATACAGTGGAGTACCCTGAGCTTCTGTCTTAAGCCCAGTACTTTGCTATAAACAAGATGCTATAAACTAAAAGAGATAGAAGGGAACTCATCAAATTTACAGGATTATCCAATACCACAGAAGATAGGCTCAAGACTTGAATACTGGGCCCTATCTAACAAAATTAATTGTTGATGGTAAGGTTCTACATTTAGGCAAGAAAAATCAAATGCAAAAATATAAAATAGGTGGTACTTGGACCTAATAGTAGCTAACTGTGAGAAGGAGTCTTAGTAGACAATCACTTAAATATGAATCAGTAGTGTGCTGCAGCTGTCCAAAAAAGCTAATGCAATTTTAGGCTGCGTTAACTGAGGGATAGAATCAAGATTATGAAAGTTTAATACCACTTTATAATGCCTTGATAAGACCACACTTGAAATATTGCATCTAGTTTTGGTTGCCATAATATTAAAAAAAAAGACATTGAGACTCTATAAAGAGTGCAGAGAAGAGGCTAAAACATACAAAGAACGATTGCAAGAATTGGCTCTGTCTAGATTAATGAAAAGGATGACTGGAGGTGACAGGACAGCAGTGTTCCAATATCTAAGGGCGTGCCAACAAAGAAGAGGGGGTCCAATCTATTCTCCAAAGCACCTGAAGGCAGAACAAGAATTAATGGACAGAAACTAATTAAGGAAAGAGCCAATCTAGCACTAAGGAGAAATTTCCTGACAGAACAATTAATCAACCTCCATAAGTTGTGGGTGCTCCAATACTGGTGATTTTTAAAAAGAGATTGGATATAATCATTTGCCTGAGATGAGATAGAGTTTGAGCAGGGGATTGGACTAGAATACCTCCAAGGTCCTTTCCAAATCTATTAGTTATTCTGAAGATTTACAAAGTGTTGTTGAAGTTGAATTAAAATATGAACAATGGGCAAACAATTTTGATTACAGTGGTCCCCCGAGTTTCGCGATCTCGATCATTGTGAAACGCTATTTTCTATGGCCACGCATGCGTAGATGGCGCCGGGCAGATCAGCTGCTGGGCGGCTTCCCTGGGTCTTCCCCCTCTTGCTGGCGGGAGGGCGAGCGGCGGGCATCAGCGGGGAGTTTGCGTGGGCGGCGGGGAAACCCCAGCGCCGCTTCCCAGCTGAGTCCTGAAGCCAAACGCGGAAGTTCGCTTCAGGACTCAGCTGGGAAGCGGCGCGAGCGAACGGCGTGGGCGGGCGAAGGGCAGGCGCGCGGGCAAACAGGCGGGGGACAAGCGGCCGGCGGACAAGCAGCGGGCGCGGCAGCAGCGAGGAGTTTGCGTGGGCGGCGGGGAAACCCCAATCTTCGGCTCCTCGCTGCTGCTGCGGCGGAAGTAAAAACACCATCTGCGCATGCGCAGATGGTGTTTTTACTTCCGCACCGCTACTTCGCGAAAAACCGATCATCGCGAGCAGTCCTGGAACGGAACCCTCGCGATAATCGGGGGACCACTGTATAGTGTTTCAGCAGTGGATAAATAGGTGGAATGAAGAGCTAAAATTTATGCTGAATTAAAATCTTAAAGAAAAATCTATAAAATGATGTACTATTGGTATTTATGGAAAATTGACAAAGGTGTATAAAGGTGTTTTAAATATTTGCTGGAAAAGAAGTACTTTTCATCGTATCTGTTGGACTTGCAACAAGGCAAAGAAGCACTGGGACCAGATTGAATTTTAATTCAGAAGATCGTTGTAATAAATTTATAGCAGAAGTTTAAAAATATGGCTGTTGGTCATAGATCTGGAAGGGAAAATGGAAATTATTACATATGCAACTACTTTAATTTGGGGAAAATAATGTAATTAGCTTGGTTTCTACTAGAATAGAATAGAATAGAATAGAATAGACATGATCGAAACATTTAAATATGTAAAAGGGTTAAATGTTCAGAAGGGAATTGTTTTTAATAGGAAAGTGAACACAAGAACAAAGGGGCACAATCTAAGATTAGTTGGGGGAAAGATCAGAAGCAACGTGAGAAAATATTATTTTACTGAAAGAGTAGTAGATGCTTGGAACAAACTTCCAGCAGACGTGGTTGGTAAATCCACAGTAACTGAATTTAAACATGCCTGGGATAAACATATGTCCATCTTAAGATAAAATACAGTAGTACCTCGTGATACAAACCCTCGTCTTACGAACTTTTCGAGATACGAACCTGGGGTTCGGGATTTTTGTGCCTCTTCTTACGAACGTTTTTCGCCTTACGAACCCGCCAATGCGAACGCCGAACCCTGAAGTTCAGCAAAAGTTCGGGTTCGGCGTTCGGGTTCAGCCGAGAAGTGCCGCTGCCCAGCTGTCACCTTTTGAAACAGCCGGGGGGCTTCTCGGCATTCCCCCGAACGCCGAACCTGGAAGTTCAGCAAAAGTTCGGGTTCGGCGTTCGGGAGGCCACCGAGAAGCACCGCCACCTGGCTGTCACTTTTGCAGAAAAACTGCGGAGCTGTCGGCTGGTCGGGAGGCTCAAACAGAGGTGGGGAATCCCAGTAGGGAATTCCATGGGCAGAACTTTGACATCACGGAGACATCCTTCCTGGCCGGCCGAAACGTGGACTCCAGGAAGGACGTCAAAGCTCCACCCATGGAATTCCCTATTGCGATTCCCCACCTCTGTTTGAGCCCCCTGACCGGCCGACAGCTCTGCAGTTTTTCTGCAAAAGTGACAATCGGACGGCGGCGCTTCTCAGCGGCCTCCCGAACCCGAACGCCAAACCCGAACTTTTGCCGAACCTCTAGGTTCGCCATTTGGGGGAACAGTGAGAAGCCCCCGGGCTGTTTCAAAAGGTGACAGCCGGGCGGCGGCACTTCTTGGCAGCCTCTCAAACCTGAACCCAAACTTTTACCGAACTTTTCGGGTTCAGCGTTCAGGAGAACACTGAGAAGTGCCCAGCTGTTTCAAAAGGTGACAGCGCCCAGCGGAGCGCCGTTTTTGCTATTTTTTTTCCCTTGCACGCATTAATCCATTTTACATTGTTTCCTATGGGAAACATTGTTTTGTCTTATGAACCTTTCGCCTTACGAACCTCCTCCTGGAACCAATTAAGTTCGTAATACGAGGTATCACTGTACAGGAAATAGTATAAGGGCAGACTAGATGGACCATAAGGTCTTTTTCTGCCGTCAATCTTCTGTTTCTAATAGAACAGAACAGAATTGAATTCTTTATTGGCCAAATGTGATTGGACACACAAGGAATTTGTCTTTTCTGGAGTTTCTGCTCTAAAGATATACAAATGAAGTTTTTATTTTGGCTTTTGATGATTAAATAGGTAGTTATTACAGAAAGTCTAGCACTATCTTTATATAAGTAAAAAGCTGAGGAGATTAATTTTATTATATAACTTACTGCATATAAATTATTATATAACTTCCTGTACTAAAAAAAAGTTGGAAGGCAGTTTTTTTTCTCTCTGTTTTATTCTCCTTTCCTTTTTTCCTTGCCCTCTTTCTTATTGTCTGTTTTCATTTATATTTTATATCACTAAAATACGAAATAATTATTGCTTAACAAATGAGACTCATTTCCTTCTAGAGAAATTCAGGCTGCATTAAGAAATCAGATTACATTCAGGCACTTGGCTGGACCACCCTTGGTGTTTCAGTATTCTGCTGGTGAGTATGCTCCAAAATATAGGAGAAACCAAGAAGTAAGTCAATCTTTAATGAAATGAGGATCAAACTAAAGTTCTGATAAATTACCCTTTCAAATGTTAATATAATTAAATATGTGAGGAATAATAAGTTTTTCCATTGTAGCAAATTAAAAATTGATGCAGTATATTATATCATTATATACCATTGTTTTTCACAGCTATCAAATTATATCACAGAAAACCCTTTCCCACTACAACTTACTGGATCGAAGAAATATGATCTATAGATTTATTCTCATTTCTTCCAATCAGAGACGTATCACCAAAACTTCCTGTCTCTCTAGTACTTCCCAAGGTATTTATATCCAATTTTGGAGCTGATGTTTTGTCATTCTTATCCAAAAAGAAATCTGTTTTACTGTCCATGAATTTTTTTTTTATGGAAGATTTCTGAAGTTCAACAAAGCCTCTCTTAATCATTTCTTCCCCAACATCTAATGTACCACATTCTGCCTGGGTAACAATGGTACTGTCCTGATGCACAGTTTTATGTGTTATCATCATTTCTTTTTCAAATATCAAACTATTCAGAAACATCCTCCCCTGCAAAATAAAATGTAGAAGGTATTATAGCAGAAATATGATCTTACAATTAAAGAATCTCAGAACTAATCAAGTTCACTACTGCAGAATATACTCTCTCTCTCTCACTCACTCACTGACTCACACACACACACACACACAGCAAAGGTTCATTATTTATGTCAAAAACAAATTACACAAATGTACAAATTGCTTCCAGTACTTCGATCACCTTGATAGCTATCATTCAGAGCCACACTCAATCTGATTTAACCAAAACCTAGAAAGTATATTCACTTCAAGTATTGCTTTAGACAGTTAGCAACTGAATGCATTAATTTTATTATTTATCTATTTATTTATTCGACTTCTAGGCCGCCCAATCCTGAAGGACTCAGGACAGCTTACAAAATAATACAATACAAATACAAAAAGATGCAGAGCAATAAGAAGAAGTCAAATATAATATCTAAAACTAAAACCACATAAAAACCCATTTGTTATAAAAACAGTCATAATCGCATGCATACACACCATTCATATAGTTTGGCCGTGAAAGATGTATAATTCATGGCCCCCAGGCTTGCCAGCAAAGCCAAGTCTTCATGGCTTTATGGAAGGCCAATAGGGTGGAAGCAGTACAGACATTGGGGGGTAATTGCTTCCATAGAGCCATGGCAGCAACAGAGAAGTCCCTCCCTGGCAATCCCATCAACCTGCATTGGTAGTCGACGGGATCTGCAGGAGGCCAACTCTGTGTACTATTATTGGTCACTGGGAGGTATGTGGCAAGAGACGGTCCCATAGATAGTCTGGTCCTGAGCCATATAGGGTTTTATAGGTAATAACCAACACCTTGAATTGTGCCCGGACTAATAGGAAGCCAGTGCAGCTCGCAGAGCATAGGTGTTATCGGGGTATACCGAGGTATACCCATGATAGCTCTCGCGGCTGCATTCTGGACAATTTGCAGTCTCCGAACATTTAGCTGGCTGGTTCATCTAAATATTCACAGTATCTCTTTGTCTGTTCATTTTTCACACCCTAAAAATTCCTGGTAATTCTTTTATAAGTAAGAAAAGAATATAAAATGGAGTAATCATGACTTTTAATCAGAACAAAACAGATTGCTCCTTTTTGTTTTTGTTTTTTTAATTCTATTCAACTGAGCACTGCAGGGCAGTGCCGAGGAGTTTAACTCATTTTTCGCTGACAATGTCGCTCGGATCTGGGTGGACCTCGACTCCAATTGAATTGCAGTGTCAGCTGACAACGAGTCAGTCGAGGTGACTGGGGCTCGTCCTTGTCCATCTGTCTGGGAGGAGTTTGACTTGGTGACACCTGATGAAGTGGCCAAGGCCATTGGAGCTGTGAGTTCCGCCACCTGTTTAGTGGATCCGTGTCCCTCTTGGTTGGTCTCGGCCAGCCGAGAGGTGACATGGAGCTGGGTCCAGGAGATTGTCAACGCTTCTTTGGGGAGGGGGTCCTTCCCGGCTCCTTATAAGGAGGCACTTGTGCGCCCCTTCCTCAAGAAGCCCTCCCTGGACCCAGCCGTGCTTAATAACTACCGTCCAGTTGAGAAGGTGGTGGCGCTCCAACTCCAGCGATCCTTGGAAGAAGCCGATTATCTAGACCCTCAACAGTCAGGATTCAGGCCTGTCTACAGCACGGAAACTGCTTTAGTCGCGCTGATGGATGATCTCTGGCGGGCCTCTGTACGCTGTCCTGGTACTTCTTGATCTCTCAGCGGCTTTTGATACCATCGACCATGGTATCCTTCTGCGCCGGCTGGAGAGGTTGGGAGTGGGAGGCACTGTTCTTCAGTGGTTCTCCTCCTACCTCTCCGGTCGGTCGCAGTTGGTGTTAGTGGGGGGGTAAGAGGTCGACCTCTAGGTCTCTCCCTTGTGGGGTGCCTCAGGGGTTGGTCCTCTCCCCCCTGCTATTTAATATCTACATGAAACCGCTGGGTGAGATCATCCAAGGGCATGGGGTGAGGTATCATCAGTATGCTGATAATACCCAGTTATGCATCTCCATCCCATATCCAGTCAGCAAAGCAGTGGAAGCAATGTACCGGTGCCTGAAGGCTGTTGGGGTCTGGATGGGTGTCAACAAGCTCAAACTCAACTCTGACAAGACGGAGTGGCTGTGGGTTTTGCCTCCCAAGGACAATTCCATCTGTCTGTCCATTACCCTGGGGGGGGGAATTATTGACCCCCTCAGAGAGAGTTCGCGACTTGGGCGTCCTCCTCAATCCACAGCTAACACTGGAACATCATCTTTCAGCTGTGGCGAGGAGAGCGTTTGCCCAGGTTCACCTGGTGCACCAGTTGCGGCCCTATTTGGACAGGGAGTCATTGCTCACAGTCGCTCATGCCCTCATCGCCTCAAGGTTCGACTACTGCAACGCTCTCTACATGGGGCTACCTTTGAAAAGTGTTCGGAAACTTCAAATCGTGCAGAATGCGGCCACGAGAGCTATCGTAGGGCTTTCTAGATTCGCCCACATTTCTCCAACACTCCGTGGCCTGCACTGGCTGCCAATCAGTTTCCGGTCTCAATTCAAAGTGTTAGTAATGACCTTTAAAGCCCTACATGGCATCGGACCAGAATACCTCTGGAACCGCCTTTTATCGTACGAATCCCAGCGGCTGATAAGGTCCCACAGAGTTGACCTTCTCCGGGTCCCGTTGACTAAACAATGTTGTTTGGCGGGCCCCAGGGGAAGAACCTTCTCTGTGGCAGCCCCAGGGGAAGAACCTTCTCTGTGGTGGCCCCGGCCCTCTGGAATCAACTCCCCCCAGAGATTAGAACTGCCCCCACCCTCCTTGTCTTTCGCAAATTACTTAAGACCCACCTGAATCGCCAGGCATGGAGGAACTGAGACACCTCCCTCCCCCAGGCTTTTACATTTTATGTATTTTATGGTTTTTTAGTTGTTTTTTAATATTAGATTTGTTTTCCATTGTAACATTGTTATTTATTGTTGTGAGCCACCCCGAGTCTACGGAGAGGGGCGGCATACAAATCTAATAAATAATAATAATAATAATAATAATAATAATTATTATTATTATTATTATTATTATTATTATTATTATTATTATTATGTCAGTTACTTTTCCTTGCAATTTTGTATATATAGATTTTACATTTGAAATTTACATGGAAAAACATAATCACATGAAACATCTGGCTTACCCGATCAAATTGATTCAAATCTATGTTAGCTGATATCTGTATTCCCCACAATTTATACTTTTTTGCCATACCAGGAAACTGCAAGTTTTCAGGGATCTCTACTATTTCTGATCTTCTGAGGATCTCAGAGTTTCCATAGTCAATGTATAACACTTGACACTGTAACAGCAAAATAACAAAGTTTTTTTAAAATCTGCCTTTTGAAGCTGTAAGGTATTGAAGTGTATTCTTTCCAGTTGACATTCCATCCCATTCCCTCCTCACTGGGCTTTCTATAATAGTTTTCCACAGTTTGGAATTCTCCAAGAGCACTAAGTAACTCTATTTATACTAAGTCACTGGGGTGTTCTAAACCTTATTTTATTTGAGGATCACTGTTATTTTGCTCCTTAGTTTTGAACAAAACAGGAAAGCTTTATTCTTTTCTGATTTTTCTCATAGAGACATTATGTAAAAAAATCAGAAAGCTTAGCATTATAAACAAGATGATGTATTAGGAATCAGTTTTCAAAGAGCAAACAGTCTGATAAAGAAATATCACTTTAATTTGTAATAAAAGTAGACATGCACCTAAAGGAGATAGTGGAAATAAAAATAATTACTGAATATGTGTTTACAGAAAAGAAAACAAGAAAACAAACTGTACAAAAAAAAAGAAAATATAATCTAAGTAATTACATCCTATTGTCGGGGGACACTTCCATAAACTTTCTGTTACTTAAAATTAATGGCTGAACCTTTCCTTGAATCACAGCTGTGAATATTATTTGAACTATTTGACCATTAACCATAGCTGCCTTTTATTTGAAAGACTTTTAAGGCATCAATACAATTGTGTACACTAGTAAAAAATAAAGCCTGGAGATCTTGGTGGATCTTACTTGTAAGTATGCAAATGTAACAAAATAAGACAAAGTTTATCCAAGCTTAGCTGTACAAAAACAATCTCTTTGTTTAGACTTAGATATTAAAATCAGAAGTCATTTTTTTTTCTCAATTATATAAAGAAGTGGGCAGAACAACTAAATTCCCCACAATTAAATCTATCTTGTTAGTTTTTAAAATACAGCAGCAAAACAAGACAAAAGAAATTTGAATAGTGTACATTGAATTATTAACTAGGCTACAAACTTCAACCTGCTGCGCTTTACAAAACTGAAAATGTTACAAAATGTTTTTCTTCTCAATTTATTTTTGTATTATATTTTTAAAAATCAAACTGAGTAATTATTAATAAAAATATACTTACTTTTTCAGCATTGATTACTTTGAGTATTTTACATCTGTACCAGCGGTTATCTTCAGAAAAGCAACCTGCATATATCTGAGAATTAAAACAAATGTAGATAAATTGGTAATTTTCTATGTAATATTTAGATACTAACCTCATTATAGTATAAATAATTTTACCCAGAATATAAATCAGGTCTTCGTGGCCTTACGGAATGTAATCTTTTAAAAATGAATTAACCTACTTTCTTCTATTTTTATAGCTACCAATTCAGGTTTTCTTAAAGCAGCCTTTTATTCTAAAAAGGGTGTATTTGTATAGTACTACAAAAAAAAATCTTGTTCTTAAAGGAGAAATTAATAAGTCACATTGCATATAAAATACAGATGAAGAGTGTACAGAAAGTCATCATGACATCCTAATAAACGGCACAGAAATAAAGATAGCCAGCAATTTCCCACCATATATCCCATACCACTTTTCCAGAATGCAAGATTAAACAAGATCAATAGTACAAGATCTCACGCTACTGATCTTGTATGGTCTCGCGGTGAGTTAGGACTACAGTGATCCCTCTATTATCGCGAGGGTTCCGTTCCAAGACCCCTCGCGATAATCGATTTTTCGCGATGTAGGGTTGCGGAAGTAAAAACACCATCTGCGCATGCGCGCCCTTTTTTTCTATGGCCGCGCATGCGTAGATGGTGGAGTTTGCGTTCCCCGCCGCCCAAGCAAAGGGGAAACCCCGATTCGGCTCCTCGCTGCTGCTGCGCTACCAAGCAGATCAGCTGCTGGGCGGCCGAAGGAACCTTCCCTGGGTCTTCCCGGCCGCCCACGCAAAGGGGAAACCCCGGCTCCTCGCTGATGCCCGCCGCTCGCCCGCCCGCCAGCAAGGGGGGGAAGACCCAGGGAAGGTTCCTTCGGCCGCCCAGCAGCTGATCTGCTCGGCGCAGCAGCAGCGAGCAGACAAAGATCGGCGTTTCCCAGCCGCCCACGCAAAGGGGAAACCCCGGCTCCTCGCTGATGCCCCCGCTCGCCCGCCCGCCGCCCGCCGCCCGCCAGCAAGAGGGGGAGAGATAGAGAGAGAGAAGGAAAGAAAGAGATGAGAGAGGGAGGAAGAGAGTGTGAGAGAGGAAGCAAGATAGAGAAAGAGAGAGAGAAAGAAAGATGAGAAAGGAAGGAAGAGAGTGACGTCATCGGGTGGGAAAAATCGCGATATAGCGTTTCGCGAAGATCGAGATCGCAAAAATCGAGGGATCACTGTATACAGTATTCTCTTTGAATGCAGGCAAAGAAACCGTGACAGAGAAGAGATCTTTGCAAAGTGCCTGCGAAGATGAGGGGAGGGGAGAATAAGAGGGGTGAAAGTTGCAGAACTTCTATGGTCATTCGTAACAGTGAACAGTTGCCATGGTGCTACAATATTCATAATTTTGGGACTTCTTAATGCTACGGGCGTAGCATTCTTCAAGCGTTTGCTAAGGGAACGCTCATAAGCTAGGGATTACCTGTATTATAAAATCATAAATAGAAAGAGGGAATGGAAGCAACATCTCTTTGTCTGTTATCTTAATGTGTTTGCTCATACTTATTATTTATTTGTTATTTCAATTTACAGGCAGCCTTTCTCCTGACAGACTCAGAGTGGTGTGCAAGGTCAAAAACATAAATCTAAATTTTAAACCACATCATTCATTCATAACTAATGGCTAGAGCAAGATGTCATCGCTCAACAGCTCCAGACCTTTTTAGGCCTTTTGAAAGGCCAGGAGGGTGAGGCAGTGCGAATATCTGGGGAGAATTGGTTCCAGAGGATTGGAGCTGCTACAGAGAAGGCCCATTCTCGCAGCCTCACCAGCCGACACTGCTTTGCTGAAGGGATCTAGAGAAGGCTGATCCTATGTGATCTGACCGGTTATTGGGGCATATGAGACAGAACTGTCTTAACTGTTTTATGGTTAAACATGCTGGTAATGGATCCTGGATATTGACCTAGCAAAAGAATTACTATTTCCTGCTGCTATGTGCATAAAATCATTCACATAAAATTCTTTGCATGAAATTATTTTTTTTAACTTTTTCAAAAGTAGAATTTTTACAATCTTGCCTGTAACTTCTATCCCCCCCCCCCATATTTTTTTTTTAAAAAAATTCTCCATAATTATAATGGAGAAGCAAACATTTTCAATCCAGATTTCGCCACTCACCCATCCCCGGAAGTTCAGATTGCTATAATTTTTATGAATATTTTGTCAAGTGGTTTAGGATGAAATTTCATAAACCCACATAACCTGTGTGCATATTAAACTACGTATGAGAATATAAGAATAACTTATTTTAGCCCTGTATTATCTGCGCATTGAAGCCTACGTGTTTGCAAACGAAAGGAAGGCTTCCCTCCGTTTGCTGTTTCCTTGCTGAAGCCTGAAGGGAGATTGCAATCCTATATGCTCTGGTGGTGGGAGGAATGGGTGATGCCTCCAAGGCTCTGTTCCTACCCTGTTTCCCAAAGATGTGCTATATCTTATTTTCAGGGGATGTCTTATTTTTTTTCAATAAAGAAGAATTCACATTTATTGCTGAACAAAAAGAATGAACATTTATTATATACTGTACAGTAGCTGTCATCACAAACCAGCATAACCAGACAAATTGTGAATCCTATCAAGAATTTTTTACTACTACCGTAACATTATTTCCATGTACAACAATTATACTTTCTTCAAATATATGTTACATATGTTCTGTTCAGGAATGCTGCGAAACGAAACGTCTCCTATGTTTTACTTTCGGGGGTGACTGATTTTCGGGAAAACAGGTTTGCAGTAAAGGCATTTTGCAAAGAGCTGCTGAAGCCTACATGGACGCAATCCTCAAACCCCTTGCCAATGACAAAGCAAGCCTGAATAGAATAGGACTTTTGGTCTCCTACCCTTGCCCGCGCCGCTGCTAGGGTCCCACCTCCACCCATTAACCTCTAGCTTTTCTCCTCGGCTGGCCCACCCTGAGCTGTTCATCTGGCCATTGGGCCACTGCATCTCCGTCCCATAGTTTTTGGCGTAGCCCATTCGCCGAAATGTCCAGGGCTTTTTGGCCACCTGAGACAGATAGCCACCAGCCAATTGGCTAACTGCCAAAGCTGGTTACCAGAAGCCGTGATGTGATCAATAGCAGAGACTGCAGGGTTTTGGGGAGATGCTGTAGCCAAAGGGCCTCAGGCACTTTTTAGAAGAAGGAAGCAGAAGGGTGGAAGGTCCACTGTACCTGATCATGCTTCCCTGACACTGAATCGGCAGTGTTAGTTGCTGTGACTGCTGCCCCAGTTTAGTTGGAAGGAAAGAGCGATTGGGGTGTGTGTGTAAATAAGCCAGCTTCATCCAAAGGTAGCCTTAGAAGGAGGGAGAGAAGGAGGAAGAGAAGAGAGAGATAGAGAAAGAGAGAGTGGGGGAGAAGTGATACAAGAATGAGAACAAAGAAAAAACAGGTGGAGATGTATAACTGGGTATCATCAGCATACTGATGATACCTCACTCCATGCCCTTGGATGATCTCACCCAGCGGTTTCATGTAGATACTAAATAGCAGGGGGGAGAGGACCAACCCCTGAGGCACCCCACAAGGGAGAGACCTAGAGGTCAACCTCTGACCCCCCACTAACACTGACTTCAACCGACCAGAGAGGTAGGAGGAGAACCACTGAAGAACAGTGCCTCCCACTCCCAACCCCTCCAACCACCGCAGAAGGATACTATGGTCGATGGTATCAAAAGCCGCTAAGAGGTCAAGAAGCACCAGGACAGAGGACAAATTGAGTGAAAGACAAGAAATGGAAACACAAGAAGAACAAGAAACAGAGAAGGAAGGGAACAAAGAGGAGAAGACTAAAGAAATAGAAGAACAACCAAAACCAAAAGAAGCCAGAACAAGAACTCAGAAGGACAATCAAACAAATCAAAACTAAACCAAGAAGAAAGTGAATGAAAGATGCAAAGAGAGATAAAATTAATATCAATCAATATATGCTGTACTGTTCGGGTCTGTGAGACCCGAAATCAAAGTTTGAGACCCTGTAAAAAATTTTCCCTGCATATCTGAAACTTGAAATTTCATGACTTTTCATCATTTCAGGGGTTCTATGAGAATTTTTTTTTTTTGGGGGGGGGGGGGGTCTTTCTTGCTGGGGAAAAAAGTCACACTTGTACTGTTCCCGGGTCACCCTGAGCCGGACCGAAATTTCTTCATTTGAAGTGCTTATGTTTGGTCAATTTGAATACTTTTTTCACTTGGAAAGTAGTCTGAACATTTCTGCACACAATGATATGAAAATTGAATTGAAAATAAATTATGCATATTGCTTTATTTTGATTATAAAATGCAGACACCCCCCTTTATTTGTGAACTTTTTTTCAATTTATAGATAATTTAGCTTGCAAAATGTGTTCAATTTTACTAAAGTTAGTGTGAGATTGGTAGTTTGAACATTTCTGAACATAAGAAAAATATAAATGAACTGAAAGAAATGATGCTTATTGGTTTTTTAAAATTAGAAATAAGGCCTCCCCCCCCCCCACCCCCAGCTGCTTGCAACCATTTTCACTTTAAAAAAATTTTAGGCTCCAAATCCGAAATATTTTTAATATATTAGGCATTCATTTACTCAATTTAACATTGCTGATCATTATAAAAATATTTTTGGGGGTGGGTGCTAACTTTTTACTAGGCAAAAGTTTACCTAAACTTGTATTGTTCGAGTCTATTTGACCCGAAACAAAACAATTCTTTTAGGCACTTAACTGTGGTCTTTTTGAAAACCTTTTTCACTGGGAAACTAGTTTGAACACTTCTTAACATAATATGATAATTAAACTGAAAAAATTGATGCTTATATTTTTATTTTGATCAGAAAGCCCCCCCCCCCCCTACGTTTTCAGCATTTCGCGTCAGTTTATATTTTGTTTAGGCTACAAATCTCTAAGGAATGTTCCCCCAAACATTTTGATATACTAAATTGAACATTCCTGATCATAAGAAAAATAGAAATGAACTGAAAAAAGTGATGCTTATTTGTTTATTTTAGTCACAAAAGGGCCACACCCCCTCGGCCTTGCTGTGTGCCATTATTTTCACTATTTACTGTATATATATTTGGCTTGAAATATTTGGAACATCCTTTTAAAAAGCAAGCACATGATAGCCAGACAACTAATTTTATGAAAGAAATCCATTTTACTAAAAACAAGTATGTAATTTTGAAATTAACAGCATAATTTTTATATAAATTGAAATAATTGAAAACAGTGGGGTGGGAGACTTTTTGTGCAAAATAAACCGATAAGCATCAATTTTTTCAGTTCAATTTTCATATCATTATGTTCAGAAATGTTCAAGCTACCAATCCCACACCACGTTTAGTAAAATAGAATGCATTTTGCAAGCAAAACTATCCATAAATTGAAAAAAAAAATCACAAAAATGGGGGGGCGCATTTTATCAGCAAAATAAATCAATAAGCATTACTTTATTCATTTCAATTTTCATTTCAATGTATGCAAAAATGTTCAAACTTGTTTCCAAGCTTTCAAAAAGACCAAATATAAGTACCTAAAATGATCAATTTGCGGTCCGGGTCAAATAGACCCGGGAACATGACATTAGGGAGTTTTATCGAACAGTACAGCAGGGTTAAAAGAAAGAAAACATTAACAAAACTAGCTAAACAAAAATATTACATGTTTATAAGAGACGCACATCAAAGAAACGGAAAAGAAATATCTAGATTTTCCAAAATTGGGCAAGGTATACATGACCGCAGACAGAAAAAAAGGGGGAGCATGGCAATTTATGAAAAAGAAGATCTAAGAAGTAAAGAATTTTATAAAGATAAAAATGGAAGAATCTTAATGATAGAAATAGGGAAAACAAATATTTTGATAATTAATATTTATGCTCCCAATAAGAACCAAAAATAATTCTATAAAAAAGTACATTTTAAAATAACCCAAATGGAACACAAAACTATATGCATAATTGGAGATTTTAATGGGATATTTGATGGGAGAAAAGACCATATGGGAAAGAAAAAGAAACAACCAAGTAAATCTACATTACCAAAAACCTTTTGGGATATGGTGGAAGAATTTAATTTAATAGATTTATGGAGGACATTCCATCCTAAAACTAAACAGTTCACATTTTATTCCAATCCCCATAAAACACACATCAGAATTGATATGGCATGGATTACAAGTGAAATAAATAGAAAAATAGAAAAAATAGAAATTATGCCAAACATATGGGCAGATCATAACCATTCAATACAAATAACCTGGAAAAATAAAGGATTCAATAATAGAAGATTGACTTTTAATACACATCTCACACAAATGATCATTTTATACAAATGTTAGCAAAAGAATTAAAGATGTTTTTGATAGAAAATAAAAAACAGCCAACTTCCAACCAAAATTTATGGGGCATGATAAAAGCGTATACAAGAGGAATAATAATTTCATATACAGCAAAGAAAAATAAAGAAAAAATGGCAGAATATAATAAAATAATAAAGGATCAAGGTTAAAAATTCAACTGCAAAATAAAACATCTTTCAGCTGTGTCGAGGAGGGCGTTTGCCCAGGTTCGCCTGGTGCACCAGTTGCGGCCCTACCCGGACCAGGAATCACTGCTCACAGTCAACTCATGCCCTCATCACCTCGAGGTTCAACTACTGTAACGCTCTCTACATGGGGCTACCTTTGAAAAGTGTTCGGAAACTTCAGATCGTGCAGAATGCAGCTGCAAGAGCAATCATGGGCTTCCCTAAGTATGCCCGTGTTACCCGGTCACAATTCAATGTGTTGGTTATGACCTATAAAGGTCTTCATGGCATCGGACCAGAATATCTCCGGGACCGCCTTCTGCCGCACGAATCCCAGCGACCAGTTAGGTCCCACAGAGTTGGCCTTCTCTGGGTCTCGTCAACTAAACAATGTCGTTTGGCAGGACTCAGGGGAAGAGCCTTCTCTGTGACGGCCCCGACCCTCTGGAACCAGCTCCCTCCCAGAGATCAGAATTGCCCTCACCCTCCTCGCCTTTCGTAAGCTCCTTAAAACCCACCTCTATCGTCAGACATGGGGGAATTGAGATATTGAGATAGTTATTTTAAATATTAGATTTGTCATATGCTGTTTTATTGTTGTTGTTAGCCGCCATACGGAGAGGGGTGGCATACAAATCTAATAAATAAATAAATAAAATATGCTGCTAAAATCTGTAAAGAAGGGGGATAAAACCTTCTTCAGATATATTAGTGATAGGAAGAAGAAAACTGCAGCATCACAAAGCTTAGTACCGGCAATAATACATACATTGATGGGAATAAGGAGGTCGCTGACCATTTGAATAGCTATTTTTGTTTGGTTTTCTCAGAAGACATCTTACAATATAATACTATGGATCGATATAGCATTGCTTCCAGTTGTAGGGATTCAGCTCCAGTGATCTCAGAGGCTGATGTCTTAGTTGAACTTGAACAATTAAAGATAAATAAGGCAATGGGTCCAGATGTCATCCATCCCAGAGTTCTTAAAGAACTCAGATCAGTGATTGCTACCCTCCTGACTGATTTGTTTAACCAATCCCTTTTAAAAGGAGAAGTTCCTGGTGATTGGAGAATGGCCAGTGTTGTGCCTATCCAGAAGGGCAGTAGAGAAGAAGTTGGTAACTACAGGCCAATTAGCTTGACGTCAGTTATAGTTAAAATGATGGAGACTCCACTCAAAAAGGTGATAAATCAGCACCTAAAAAACAATAACTTATTGGACCCAAACCAGCATGGCTTTACTGAAGGCAAATCTTGTCAGACTAATCTCATTGATTTTTTTGACTATATGACAAAGGTATTGGATGAAAGTGGTGCCGTGGATATTGCCTATCTGAACTTCAGCAAAGCCTTTGATACGGTTCCACATAAAGAGCTGATAGATAAATTAGTGAAGATTGGACTTAACCCCTGGATAGTTCATTGGATTTGCAGCTGGCTGAAGCGTAGACATCAGAGGGTGGTTTTTAATGGCGAGTATTCTGAGCAGAGACTGGTTACAAGCGGTGTGCCACAAGGTCTGTTCTGGGTCCTATTCTTTTTAATATAGGGGAAGGTTTGGTAGGGAAGGTTTGCCTATCTGCCAATGACTCTTAGCGTGCAGTTGGGTGATATTCCTGAAGGCGTCTGTAATATGACAAATGGTTTAGTTTTATTAGATAAATGGTCAAAGCAATGGAAACTGCAGTTTAATGTTTCTAAATGTAAAATAATGCACTTGAGAAAAAGGAATCCTCAATCTGAGTATCGTATTGGCAGTTCTCTATTAGCAAAAACGTAGTCTCAAAATGGGTGAACAGTGCAGTCAGGCGGCAGGGAAAGCAAGTATATTGCTTGGCTGCATAGCTAGAAATATAACAAGCAGGAAGAGGGAGATTGTGATCCTGCTGCTGGTGAGACCACATTTGGAATACTATGTTCAGTTCTGGAGAACTCACCAAAAAAAGATATTGATAAAATTGAACGGGTCCAAAGACGGGCTACAAAAATGGTGGAAGGTCTTAAGCATAAAACTTATCAGGAAAGAGTCTGCGGAGAGGGGCAGCATACAAATTAATTAATTAATTAACTAACTAACTAACTAACTAACTAACTAACTAACCAATCAATCAATCAATCAATCAAATAGCTAGCCTAGAGGATAATTCTCTGCCTTACAAGGCAAAGGTTGCAGGTTCAATTCCCAGTGCGTATGGCTAGCTGATGAGGCCAAAATGAGGCCAAAATAGATCTATCCTAGTCACCCTTAATTTTCAAATTCAGCAAAAAAAACCAACAGCATGTGACATATATATAATGAACTCAATCTGTATAGTCTGGAGGAAAGAAAGGTAAGGGGGGACATGATTGAAACATTTAAATATGTTAATGGGTTAAATAAGGGAAGTGTTTTTAATAGGAAAGTGAACACAAGAACAAGGTTAGTTGGGGGAAAGATCAGAAGCAACATGAGAAAATATTATTTTACTGAAAAAGTAGTAGATGCTTGGAACAAACTTCTAGCAGTTGTGGTTTGTAAATTTACAGCAATTGAATTTAAACATGCCTGGGATAAACCTATATCCATCTTAAGATAAAATACAGGAAATATTATAAGAGCAGACTAGTTGGACCATGAGGACTTTCTCTGCTGTCAATGGCACCACCTTCATCCAACATCTTTGTGACATAGTCAAAGAAATCAATGAGGTTAGTCTGACATGATTTGCCCTCAGTAAAGCCTATTCTATTCTATTCTATTTGAAACATAAGTCCTTAAAGTGCATGTTAAAGCATACAAATTCAACTGATGCCTGCAAAATGTTATCTTGTGTTTATATAAGATAAGTATGTATATAACCTACCTTATTAAAATCTGGTTTGCCAAAAACTTGGACAGCATGAGGACAGATTGCAGACAGTTCAGAATTAATCTTCAAAATTTCCTGAGATCTATAAACTTTCTAAACAGCACACATTGAAATCCAAATAAATATTCATATTCACGATTTTTATAGATAATCAATGACAAATACTAAAGTGATTCAAACATAAAACATTCTACATGTATAATTTTGAGTTTATCTTTAAAAAACCCTTTCATTTTATCAAATTTAAGCATAAAGAATTTCTATTTTAGATAAATAATCTGAGGCATGAATTATTTTAATCTCACTTTAAATAACAGTGCTATTCAGAACACCCCACAATTTTGAGCTTACCTGCGCCCAAAAAGTTACAGCGTCTTCTATATGGCAGCCAAATACAATTTCCACTGAGAAGAACAAAGAAGTTGAATCAGTTTTATATTAAGAGGGTAATAAAAGAGGTTTAAAACCCCTATATTAAGAGGTTTTTTAAGAAAATCTATACCCTCTTAATATATGTACCTTTATTATATGTTGAATCCTCCTCCATTCTGACAGTACCTAAAATAGGGAAGCAATTGTTAGTTAAATTAATAGCCTATTATTTATTAGCAGTAACTTAAATAATTCAAACATTACATACTGTATTTTTTGGAGTATATGATGCACAGTATTTCTCCCTAAAAGAGACTGAAAAAAGTATTCAAAAAGACCATTTCAGTAGCTAGAACCAACCCTTTTATACTCCGGGTCTAAAAGAACCCGGAGGGTAACAAGTGTATAGTAAATGCGAGGAGAGTACCAGGGTTAATGTATAAAGCAATATGCTTTATTTTGTCTTGTTTGTATGTATGTATGCTTTTTTTCTATGTCGTTTTTGTTTTTATTAATGTAAATAACTAATAAAGATATTTTTGATATAAATGTCTTGTTCTCCTTTAGCTAAGGCCTAGCTGAAAAGTCCAGGTCTTCCTAATTTTTTTAAACAAGAGTGAATGATGAATAATAATAATAATAATAATAATAATAATAATAATAATAATAATAACAACAATAACAATAACAATAACAATAACAATAATAATAATAATAATTTATTAGATTTGTATGCCGCCCCTCTCCGCAGACAATCTGGATCTCAAAGCAAATCTTGTATATTCCCAAGATCCCAATAGATATTAAAGAGCCCAAATAAGATTGAACAAGCAGATTCTATCAGAGTTCTATAGAGGATTTTGAGCTCCTAGGAATGAATAAGTATCTGTAAGGAGAGAAGGTGGTGTTGTAGAGCACAGAGATTTTAGGTACATGGGGAGTTCATGCCTTCTCATTCTTAAAAAGTAAAGTGTTTATACTTCAATCAAACCAAATTTTAATGAAAGGTACCTATAAGATTCTGTCCCTTAGATCCAGCTATAAACACTAAAAGCCGTGATGGCGAACCTATGGCATGTGTGACAGAAGTGACATGCAGAGCCATCTTCTAGACCCACGGAGCCATCGCTCATTGCCCTTCCAGGTTCCGGCATACCAGCCAGCTGGTCTTCGCAAGTGCAGGAGTGCCAGAAACCTAAAGAGCAGTCAGCTGGTATGCATATGCGCACCAGAAAGATGAACTTCCTGTTTCCGATGTGCACATGTAGGCCAGCCATTTGGTCTGGTATCTGGCACACATGCATGCATGAAGAATAGTTCACATGTCCAAAAACTTGGAGACAGGATCCCAGCGGTCATTTCCTAAGGGAGCAGAGCTGTCAACCAGGATCGGCCAGCTAGGACTTCCCTCCCTCCCCGAACGGACTTCTTGTGCAGCCCCAGTCCTACAATCAACAGCGATGACCATCCATGGTTCAGACCACCTGTCAACTCGAGCACATCAGAAGAGAAGCAGCAGAAGTGCTGCTTTTTCTCGGTGGCAGGTGAGGGCGGCAGTTCTCCTCCAGAATCCTGGCAACAAGTGACAGGGTGAGAACCTCTGTGCAGCCCTAGGAGAGGAGCAAGGGCAGGATTGCTTGTTCTCAGTGGTGGGCACAGGGGGTAGCGATTTCATCCAGAATCCTGGCTGGAAGCAGCAGGATTCGCTGCATATCCCCAAACGAGTAGAAGGGCAGGGCTTCTTGTTCTTAGTGGCCACCGTCCCCTCTTGCCCACCACCGAGAACAAGCAGCCCTGCCCTGCTGCTGTCCTGGGGTGGCAGGCTACGTAGTTGTCATCCTGCTGCTTTTGACCTGGATGCTGAAGCAGAAATCCCCACCCTCCAGCCACTGAGAACAAGTGGTTCTGCCCCTTCTGCGGTCCTGGGGCTCCACAGGGCCACCCTGATACTTGTGGCCAGGATACTGGAGGTGAAATCCCCTCACTTCCAGCCACTGAGAACAAACAGTCCTGCCCCTAATGCTCTCTTGAAGCTGTACAGCAATTCTAACCCTGCCACTTACAGACAGGATGCCCCTTGTCAGCCACCAAGAGCAAGCAGCGCTGCCAAAGGAGCAGAGTCCATGCAAAGTAATATCTGTATGAGACATCCCAGCTGGGAAGGGGCCACTCTTCCTTGGGAGAAGGCGTGGAAGGGCTATACTAGCTTGGTCTCGGTGGCAGGCTGGGGAGCACACTTCATTGACATTCTTCCGGGTTCTGGAAGACACAATTCCCCCACAGCCTGTTTTTGTTCCCAGGCTTGCCAGGTTCAAAATGGGAAGGGTGTGTGAAGCAGGCATGCACAGGGGGAGAGCAGGGATCACATGTGCTTTCAGGGCAAGAGCAACTTAGGGGTGTTGCGCACGCATGCGTGAGGGAGAAATGGCATCATGCATGCATGCATAAGGGAGTGGGAGCGTATAGGTGGTGTGCACGCATTCACATGGGGCATGGTACAGTGTGGGCACTGCATTATACGCATGTAATTAGTAGTAATGATAGGTACACTAAAATAATTTCTAATTCCAAGAATATCCTTTTACCAAGGTCTAAACATAAGGGACAGCCTCAGTTGCAAGCTTTGTACTACAGTGATCAGATAAAATGTTAACATAACTTTTCCAATCTAGAAAGTGCTGATTCCAGTCTCACCTGTTTCAATCTTATTGCCCAACATCACTCCTTTAATTTCAACAATATTTTATTTATCAAATTTATAAATTACCCATATTCCTCATTTGATAATATACAAATGTACAATTGCACTCTGGGTAGTCTACAAATAAAATATTAAAACAAAGATAAATAAATTTTAAATAAGAGGCAATGGTTAAAATTCAGCATTAAGAGTGAGTTAATGAATTGTTGTCACTGTTACAATTGACAATGTTATAAAATGATTGATTAGATTTATATCCTGCTTTTCATTCAGGAGTTCCAGATATTGTTTGTTATAATATTTTGTTCTATTTTTCCTTTAACAATTCTGTAAGATAAGTTGGACAGAAAGAAATTTGCTTAACAACCATGTTACTATTTTGGACTCAATTGTGATTGTACATCTAAGACTACCAGTATTGCTATAGCTGAGGCTGGTTTACAACTTAAGCTTTCTGCTTTAATTCAAGATTCCAACCATTATGCTGCAATTCATCAACAAATTCATTAGTGGATCAGATATACTTTTAGCCATTCTGCTCTAAAGATTACCTCAATTTTTAAAAGTAGCTATTCATATAATTACCATTTTCTATGGACACAAGATTTATAGAGAATATACCCTATCTAGCTTTAATTAATCTTAAAAAAGTACAAATTTGGTTGAATATTGCAAGAAGCAAAACGGAAATGTTTATTCCAGATGATTCAATAGTTACAACAATTGTTTTATCTCACTTGTAAGTTACTGAGTACTACACCTTTATCGTTGTAGTTGCCAATCTTCCTATAATTATTAAATCATTAAAACGATAGCTATTCCACGAGGTTGGGCTACAGATATTCCACAAAATGGACCTCTTGGAATTGTACCAAAAAAAGTAACTCATGGACTCTTGGTAAGCCACTTACTTACCCACAGTTGTTTGAATCAGGGTAACCTAACTGGCTGGCTTTCCAGCACACACCGTAGTAAACCACAAATTCTTACGTAGCTGAATCTCCTGATTTAATAGCCAACGTTTTCGTTTAAGGCGTCATGCAATCTAGCCACAGCTGAAAGTCAAATACTATTAACGGACTCCACTTTTCAGCAAGACTAGGTGACTCAAGACTGTCGGCCTCTTCGCGTTTTTATTTCATTTTATTTGCTGCAAAGATGCGATTCAAGAAAAGCACTTATGGTTTCAGCTTTTTAGAATCAAATCACCACTTAGCAAGTTGCTGTGAGATGCTCTTTGGATTTTACTTCGCTTCCTCCCGCATTCACTCTATTTTAGAATCGCAGGCAAAGGTCTGTTTTAATAATTGGGCCAGAATTAGAATTTCGAGAGTTATAGAAAATACTCGCAGAGCGCAAACAATATTACGCCCTTAATACAGTCACATGAGGTAGTAACAGCCAACCTCTGTGCGAGAAGTTAACGGCCAAAAAACCTTTCTCGGATCTGATTGGGCAAATGTGAGAACCACTCTTTCTCGGATCTAATTGGGCAAATGAATCTTTCGGTGTGGCGTTTTTTTCGGAATACAGTAATGCCTTCATTCCCGTTTGGCTACTGAGTGTTATGATGAGCATGCTTTCTCGCCACGATTGCTACAGAACTCTGTTTCATTCTAGATAGCTGAATTGCCCGATCCCTCTTACACAGTAATCTTCTTGAATAAAACGGTGTTTTTTCCCCATATTCATGAAGTACTGTATTGTGAATATTTTGCCAGTGGTTTTTGAAAAAGTTAGTCTTTTTTTCTTTTTAAATTAGCTTCACCTAAACAGGGTTCTAGTGATCCTTTTTCACTTACGATTTCTAGCTACTTTTTAATCAGGCAGAAGTAGCAAAGCTAACTTGCAAGCTTTCGGGATCTAAATGCATATAATAATTTTTAATGCAGCATTAGTGTCATCAAAACTAAGCTAGTTGGAAATAATTTCAATTGCCAGATCATCACCATTTTAACCAGTCTATCCCAGTGTTTTTCAACCTTTTTTCTTCAGGGGAATCCTTTGGTGTCGTCAGATTTCTGGCGGAACCTGTACCGTGTACCAGTAATGTTTATGTCCCTTCAAGGCGAGCCCCCACTTTTTTTCGATCTAAAAAACATCAGGCGATTACTCAGTAACGTCAGCTTCATCTAACTTTCATTTTTTAATAAATCAGTCCGTGTTAACGGTAAATCTGTATAGTCTGGAGGACAGAAGGGAAAGGGGGACATGATCAAAACATTTAAATATGTTAAAGGGTTAAATAAGGTTCAAGAGGGAAGTGTTTTTAATCGGAAAGTGAACACAAGGGTGCACAATCTGAGGTTAGTCGGGGAAAGATCAGAAGCAACGTGAGAAAATATTATTTTACTGAAATAGTAGTAGATGCTTGGAACAAACGTCCAACTGACATGGTTGGTAAATCTACATTAACTGAATTTAAACATGCCTGGGATAAACATATATCCAGCCTAAGTGGATTTCAGTGGATTTTAAGCTGGCTGAAGCATAGACATCAGAGAGTTATTGTTAATGGCGAGTATTCTGAGCAGAGACAGGTTACAAGCGGTGTGCCACAAGGGTCTGTTCTGGGTCCTATTCTTTTGAATATGTTTGTGAGTGACATAGGGGAAGGTCTGGTAGGGAAGGTTTGCCTATTTGCCGATGAATCTAAAGTGTGCAATAGGGTTGA
The DNA here is from genome assembly GCF_031021105.1 of Erythrolamprus reginae. Classification (NCBI taxonomy): domain Eukaryota; kingdom Metazoa; phylum Chordata; class Lepidosauria; order Squamata; family Dipsadidae; genus Erythrolamprus; species Erythrolamprus reginae. Next base: position 44,023,131 of record NC_091963.1, on the reverse strand, counting down.
TATTCCTGGAGGGGTCTGTAATATGGTAAATGATTTAGCTTTACTAGATAAATGGTCAAAGCAATGGAAACTGCAGTTTAATGTTTCCAAATGTAAAATAATGCACTTGGGGAAAAGGAATCCTCAATCTGAGTATTGCATTGGCAATTCTGTGTTAGCAAAAACTTCAGAAGAGAAGGATTTAGGGGTAGTGATTTCTGACAGTCTCAAAATGGGTGAGCAGTGTGGTCAGGCGGTAGGAAAGGCAAGTAGGATGCTTGGCTGCATAGCTAGAGGTATAACAAGCAGGAAGAGGGAGATTGTGATCCCCTTATACAGAGCGCTGGTGAGACCACATTTGGAGTACTGTGTTCAGTTCTGGAGACCTCACCTACAAAAAGATATTGACAAAATTGAACGGGTCCAAAGACGGGCTACAAGAATGGTGGAAGGTCTTAAGTATAAAACGTATCAGGCAAGACTAAATGAACTCAATCTGTATAGTCTGGAAGACAGAAGGAAAAGGGGGGACATGATCGAAACATTTAAATATGTCAAAGGGTTAAATAGGGTTCAGGAGGGAAGTGTTTTTAATAGGAAAGTGAACACAAGAACAAGGGGACACAATCTGAGGTTAGTTGGGGGAAAGATCAAGGGCAACATGAGAAAATATTATTTTACTGAAAGAGTAGTAGATCCTTGGAACAAACTTCCAGCAGACGTGGTCGGTAAATCCACAGTAACTGAATTTAAACATGCCTGGGATAAACATATATCCATTGTAAGATAAAATACAGGAAATAGTATAAGGGCAGACTAGATGGACCATGAGGTCTTTTTCTGCCGTCAGTCTTCTATGTTTCTATGTTTCTAAGATAAAATACAGGAAATAGTATAAGGGCAGACTAGATGGGGCATGAGGTCTTTTTCTGCCATCAATCTTTATTTATTTATTATTTGGATTTGTATGCCGCCCCTCTCCGAAAACTCGGGGCGGCTCACAACAAGTGAAAAGACAATCCAATACATAATCCAATTAATTAAAATATTATAAATTTAAGAAAAACCCCTATACTAACATACACACACACACACAAGCATACCATATATAAATTCAACGTGCCCTGGGGAAGATGTTTAGTTTCCCCATGCCTGACGGCAAAGGTGGGTTTTGAGGAGTTTACGGAAGGCAGGAAGAGTAGGGGCAGTTCTGATCTCCGGGGGGAGTTGGTTCCAGAGAGTCGGTGCCGCCACAGAGAAGGCTCTCCCCCTGGGGCCCGCCAACCGACATTGTTTAGTTGACGGGACCCGGAGGAGGCCCACTCTGTGGGACCTAATCGGTCGCTGGGATTCGTGCGACAGAAGGCGGTCTCGGAGATATTCTGGTCCAGGGCCATGAAGGGCTTTAAAGGTCATAACCAACACTTTGAATTGTGACCGGAAACTGATCGGCAGCCAATGCAGACTGCGGAGTGATGGTGAAACATGGGCATACCTGGGTAGGCCCATGACTGCTCTCGCAGCTGCATTCTGCACGATCTGAAGTTTCCGAACACTTTTCAAAGGTAGCCCCATGTAGAGAGCATTACAGTAGTCGAACCTCGAGGTGATGAGGGCATGAGTGACTGTGAGCAATGAGTCCCGGTCCAGATAGGGCCGCAACTGGTGCACCAGGCGGACCTGGGCAAACGCCCCCCTCGCCACAGCTGAAAGATGGTTCTCTAATGTGAGCTGTGGATCGAGGAGGACGCCCAAGTTGCGGACCCTCTCTGAGGGGGTCAGTAATTCCCCCCCCCAGGGTAATGGACGGACAGATGGGATTGTCCTTGGGAGGCAAAACCCACAGCCACTCCGTCTTATCCGGGTTGAGCTTGAGTCTGTTGACACCCATCCAGGCCCCAACAGCCTCCAGGCACCGGCACATCACTTCCACCGCTTCGTTGACTGGGCATGGGGTGGAGATGTAAAGCTGGGTATCATCGGCATATTGATGATACCTCACCCCATGTCCTTGGATGATCTCACCCAGCGGTTTCATGTAGATGTTAAATAGCAAGGGGGAGAGGACCGACCCCTGAGGTACTCCACAAGGGAGAGACCTCGGAGTCGACCTCTGACCCCCCACTAACACCGACTGCGACCGGCCAGAGAGGTAGGAGGAGAACCACTGAAGCACAGTGCCTCCCACCTCCAACCCCTCCAACCGGTGCAGAAGGATACCATGGTCGATGGTATCGAAAGCCGCTGAGAGATCGAGGAGCACCAGGACAGAGGATAAACCCCTGTCCCGGGCCCGCCAGAGATCATCCATCAACGCGACCAAAGCGGTTTCCGTGCTGTAACCGGGCCTGAAGCCCGACTGCTGGGGACCTAGATAATCGGCTTCTTCCAAGGACCGCTGGAGCTGGAGTGCCACCACCTTCTCGACAACCTTCCCCATGAAGGGAAGGTTGGAGACTGGACGATAGTTGTTGAGTACGGCTGGGTCCAGGGAAGGCTTCTTGAGGAGGGGGCGCACAAGCGCTTCTTTATAGAGTGATGGAAAAACTCCCCTCCCCAAGGAAGCGTTGGTAATCTCCTGGGCCCAGCTCCGTGTCACCTCCCTGCTGGCCGAGACCAACCAGGAGGGACACGGATCCAGTAAACAGGTGGCGGAACTCACAGCTCCAATGGCCTTGTCCACTTCATCAGGTGTCACCAGATCAAACTCTTCCCAGACAGGTGGACAAGTACGTGCCCCAGTCACCTCGACTGACTCATTGTCAGTCGACTCTGTGTTACAATTGGAGTCGAGGTCAGCCCGGATCTGAGCGACTTTATCAGCGAAAAACGTGTTAAACTCCTCGGCACTACTCTGCAAGGGCTCCCCAACTCCCCCCTGGTTAAGAAGGGAGCGGGTCACCCTAAACAGAGCGGCCGGGCGGGATTCCGCTGATGCAATCAAGGCGGCATGGTACGCGCATCTTGCCGCCTTGAGCGCCACTTTGTAAGTCTTAATATGAGCTCTTACAAGTGAGCTCTTAATATGAGCTCTTACAATCTTCTATGTTTCTATGCGTCCTTGAAAAAGGGACTTCTCAGTGGTGGTCCCTTCTTTATGGAACATCATCTCCCCAGGAATACAATTCCCCCTCACCTTGTTGCTTTTCCAAAAGACTCTTAAGATATGATTTTATCAGCTCGTCTGGGGACCTTGAATAGAGATGGAACCAATCAAGTAGTTGACCTGAGTGTGTGGTTGCTAGCATTGATGAGGCATAGTTTTATGTTGTAGTTTTTAATGTTGTAAACCACCCAGAGTCACCGAGATTTGGGCAGACATACCAGCATGGGCACAATCTGAGGTTAGTTGGGGAAAAGATCAGAAGCAATGTAAAACCGACGGTTGTCGAAGGCGGAGCTGCTGCCACCACAGCAGTGACCAAAAGCAAAGCTGAATCACGGCGAAAAGGCGGCTGCGGGCTTCTTGGTGCACTTCCGAAAGCTTCCTTAAAACTATACTTCCCAGGATGCTGCTTGTGTGGGGGAGGCATTCGGCCACTGGCATCCATAATGAGAGGAGGGAGCGCAACTTCGACGCAGTCCACGAATAAGCATTCTGAGGGGGGGGGGGGAGGCAAAAGTGGAGTAAGGCAATGAAAGCCCAGACCAGGGGCGGCAAGGGTTCCTGCTGCTGCATGATAGTCCTGGTCGGGGTTTTTTTTCTCATTAAGTCACAGAAGCCCTGGTTGGTGCTTGCAGAACCCTTGGGTTCTGCAGAACCCCGGATGAAAAATATTGGTCTATCTACTGGAGGATGAAGGCCTCTTCTACATGGTCTTGAACTTTGTTTTATCAGTTCAGCCCACAGTACTTGCTGATGTTATCAAACTGTCTTGGATCCAAAGCTTACAATTAGGTATGTTTCTCAAACATACTGGGCAACACTGATATGAACAAATGTGAATACTACTGCACAGGTGTCAAAAACTCAATCTCATCACGTGATGTATTGCCACGTTTTTTGCCTTTGTGGAGCCAGGGATGAGTGGCCTGCGCATGATGCATCCAGCCGTCAGTTTAACACCCCTGTTCTACTGTGTCTGCTTATATTAAAAAATGTCTGGAAGGTGTCAGTGTTCTTAAGACTATTGTTTTGAGAGCAAATGAGAAACCTTGGATGTCTCATGTCAGTTTGATGTTGAAGATGAAAAACACCACTTTCAAATCAGATAATGTGGCAGCATTTACCATAACAAGAGCTGATTTGAGACATACTTCAAAAACAGCAAAGCAGGCCTATAAGTCAGAACACAGAGACTTTCGTTCAAATCCTATGGATCCTAGTATGGCAAGGTGTATGGGTTATTACTGACTAGAAGGCAGCTTCACTAACATAAGGGTGACACAAATTTTCTAAACAAGCTGAATATTTTTTTTTGATCGTTTGAGGCAGAAAACAACATTCCAGCAAGGAAGGCTATTCCCCTTCCTGATTAATACCGTGTTTCCCCGATAGTAAGACACCCCCGATTGTAAGACATATGGGGGGTCTCAGGGGGGTCGGCTAATATAAGCCGTACCCCGAAAGTAAGACATATGTCTTACTTTCGGGGAAACACATGGGTATTGCGGGGGGGGGCGTTCCCGGAGGGCTCTTCTTCCCCGGGGTTTTCTTACGCGCCTTGCCCACCGCCGCGCCCCGGCCTTTGCCCGGGGAGCCCCGCTCGCCAGCTGAGCCTTGCGCGGGGCTGTGGCGTGGAGCGGCCAGGCTGCCCAGGATCTCTGCCTCGGGGAGGTCTTCGGCATCGCTCAGCGAGCCCGTGGACATGGCCTCGGGACGGCGGGGGCAGGGAAAGGAGTCGTCCCGCCGCCCGGGGACCCCCGCTAAGCCTTCTGCGCCTGACTCGGCGAGGCGAGAGGGAAGAAGGAGAAGCCAAGTGGATGCGGAGCGCCTGGGAGGAGAAGGAGGAGACGACTTCACCGAACTCCCCCCCCTTCACTCTGAAAGCAGCCGCCGCGGCCTGTCCCTTTAAAAGGTACTTCGACGCTGCCCGCCGTCGGGCCCTGTGCAAAGGCAGCCAGCCGAAGGAAAAAGGACTCGCCTCTCCTCAAGCTGAAGCCGGGTGGTGGGGCGCGGGGAGCGACGAAGAAAGAGAGGCAGTCGTCGAGGAAGAAGCGGTTAAAGTTCGTTAAGGGGCCTCGGAAGGAGGGGGAACGGGTAGAGCAAGCGAAAGGGTGAGACCGCAGTGGAAACCTGCGGGAGCGAGCGGGACCGGGAAGGGGGGAAGGTGTCGGAGTTGTCCCCTCAGAAAGGCAGGAGGTGGGGCGTACAGACCGATCTCCGCGGCTTGTTTTGTTAGCAACTGGAACTTAGAGGGATTCTGGGGTCTTACGAAAGCGGCGTCGGTTGCGCCCCCTTGCCCTGAAGCGAACTTTTTTCTTTGAAGCCTGGGTAGCCCAGTACGGCTCCATCTCTCCAGTTGTTCTTTGTATTCCCTCCCGCCGCCTTTTGCTGGTCCATGCTGAGAAACGAGTTTACCTCACGAGTCTCGCTCGGTTGCCTTTCCCCATGGCCGTTAAATTTCTCATCCTCCCTCAGGCGCTAGACCCTATTTAGCGAGGCGAAGCAGGCGCGCCGGTGGGGAGGGGAGGGAGGAATATCGAGGGTAGTTGGTTCCAAAGGGCCAGGGCAGAACAGAGAAGGCCCTCTCCCGCTGGCCTGCCAACCTGCACTTGCTTAGTTGACGGGACTTGGATAAGGCCAACCCCGTGTGATCTGATTGGTCTCTGGGAGGTATGTGGCAGGATATGGTCCCGTAAGTAGTCTTATGTGGGTACCATGCATGCTTCCCTCAAACATGAGTGGGATAGGAAGCACCTGGAAGAAAATAGTTGAAAATGTCTGAAGGTTTCATACTCCTCCATAATAGAGAAGGTATTCCTTGAAATACCGAATTACCTGCTAAGATATCATTTTGTTTTATCCATTGTATCCAGTTTCATGCTGAAGGGCTTATCCATAAATTGAAAGTGACTACATAACTTCTCATTTAAACTCATAATAAAACTGGATCTCTGGTACATAACTTAAAATTGCTGTAGAAAGCTATGTGGCAGAGTAGAATCAGGAAAAATATATTGATCAAACAAATATAAAACAATGAGCTTTGATGATTTTTCTTAATATAGGGCTATAAAAGTTTACTATTCCATCAAAATTAAAATTCTGTTTGAATGTAATTAAAATTATAGAACATGTTGCTATTGCTGTAATTAACTTGGAATTAATATTTGAAATTTGTTTACTCATAATTTTAATATTGTTGCAGGCTTATTTATATATATATGTGAATGTGTGTGTGTGTGTGTGTATTATAAGGAAATATTACATTTTGGCCAGAAATGAGTATATTTTATTTATGTAAAATAGGCAAGCAGTACATACTTTCTTTTGCTTTTTAGTTTTTTGAAGAATGTTTAGAACTAAATAACATTAGGAGAAACTGATGGATAACTCTATGGCTCAGTGAATATGGAAAAAGTTACATTCTGTATACTGAAATAAAGTCTCTCTCTATAATATGCTAGTAGGATCCCTGTAGAAGTTGTGGTAACATTTGTTGGCAAAGATATGCAAAAACGGTAGAAATCCACAACAGGTCAATTTTTTTTTAACCGAACTATGTGACACGCTTGGTTTTTTTTTGTATATTATGTTTGGGAAGTGATTCTAAAGATAGCATTTGTTATTTCATGTTTACTAATGTATTTATACAACCCTTGCCCGGGACAATATAAGACATACCCCGAAAGTAAGACATAGTGGGGCTTTTGGGGATAAAAAGAAAGTAAGACACTGCCTTACTTTCGGGGGAAACACGGTATGTGCTCAGGTTTAATATAATTGCTGTTTAGAAGGTACGGAAAAAGGTCAACAATGTTCTGGGTCCTGTAATATCCCTGAACAGTACTTAAAGGAATGTGTTGTTCAGCTAGCCACTGTTCTCACAGACATGACTGCAAACATTGTTCCAGTGCCAAAAAACTCATGTGGCTTAATGATTGCACTCACTTCCATTATGTCTTTATCCCTTATATTTAACCAGTTTGTCTATCAGAAGAACCACTTTATAGATAATACACTTTCCTGTGTGCTTCATTTTAGGTTGGCAAACCTGGAGAAAAATATTCATGCAAATGCTGTTTGTTGATTTTAGTTTGGCATTCATATTCATTCTTCAGCATTTGGGCCTATTAGGTTTTAATACTCCTTTATGTAACTTGGCATTTGATTTCCTTATTGATAGGTCCCGGTTTGTGTGACTTGGAAGAAAGGTCTCCAACTCCATCTCCTTGAGTACATGTTCTCCACAGGGCTGTGTCTTGAATCCACTACTGTTCATCTTAATAACCCATAACTGCTGTGCCAAACCTGCTACAAATCATATTGGATGACATGGGAGTGGTGGGTCTTAATGTAGGATGATAATGAAGATGCTTATAAGAGGTGATTGGTGGACTGGTATGATTAGAAATGTTAATAAAACAAAGGAGATTATTGTAATTTTAGGAAGAGCCAGTATAGTCATATTCCATTCAGTATCAAGGATACAGCTATAGAGGTAGTCAACATTATTATATATTTGGGGGTGGTTCTGACTAGTTCTGGAGAACCATTAGCGGAAATTTTGAATAGTTGAAACAGTAGCGGAAATTTTGAGTAGCTTGGAGAACCAGTAAATACCACCTCTGGCTATGCTCCCATCTATTCTCTGCCTCCCAAGTCCCAGCTGATTGGGAAAATTTTTTTGAATCCCACCGCTGCCCCATATACCCACTTTATAGTCCATTTCTGTTGCTCCACTTTGGGAGGAGGTTTTGAAGTACAGTGATCCCCCGAGTTTCACGATCCCGATCATTGCGAATCGCTATATCGCGATTTTTCCACCTGATGACGTCACTCCCTTCCTTTCTCATCTTTCTTTCTCTCTCTCTTTCTCTATCTTGCTTCTTCCTCTCTCACACTCTCTTCCTCCCTCTCTCATCTCTTTCTTTCCTTCTCTCTCTTTCTCTATCTCTCCCCCTCTTGCTCTCGAGCGGCAAGCGAGCAGCCGGGCGGGCAGGCGAACGGGCAAGCGAGCAGCCGGGCAGCCGGGCGAACGGGCAAGCGAGCAGCCGGGCGGGCGGGCGAACGGGCAAGCGAGCAGCCGGGCGGGCGGGCGAACGGGCAAGCGGCAAGCGAGCAGCCGGGCGGGCAGGCAAACGGGCAAGCGAGCGGCTGGGCGAGCGGGTGACGGGCAAGCGGCAAGCGAGCAGCCGGGCGGGCGGGCGAACGGGCAAGCGGCAAGCAGCAAGCGAGCAGCCGGGCGAGCGGGTGACGGGCAAGCGGCAAGCGATCTTGGGGTTTCCCCTTTGCCTGGGCGTCGGGAAGACCCAGGGAAGGTTCCTTCAGCCGCCCAACAGCTGATCTGCTCCGCAGCGCGGCAGCAGCGAGGAGCCGAAGATGGGGTTTCCCCGTTGCCTGGGCAACGGGGAAACCCCATCTTCGGCTCCTCGCTGCTCCCGCGCTGCGGAGCAGATCAGCTGTTGGGCGGCCGAAGGGTCTTCCCCGCCGCCCACACGCAAACTCCACCATCTGCGCATGTGCGGCCATGGAAAAAGGGGCGCGCATGCGCAGATGGTGTTTTTACTTCCGCACCACTACATCCCGAAATATCGATTATCGCGAGGGGTCTTGGAACGGAACCCTCGCGATAATCGGGGGATCACTGTATTTCGTACAGGACTATCAGATTCTCTAACAGTATTGTTCTCTATGTCATCCATATGGTAAACTCACTAGATTTATTTTTCCTCACCATGTAAATGTATATATTTGAACTAGATTGCATTATTTCCCTGGATCATATAATATATATGGGTACATGCGTATTTATTTATTTATTTGTCATGTTTATATAGTCTATATTGAAGATGGAGACCCTTTGTATATGCAATGAAATTTCATTTTAATATATGCTAATCAGTATACTTTTAAAATGACAATAAAGTTATTATAAGCTATTGTTATTTGTGATTAAGATCCATTTTCAGCTATCATCTATAAGGATGATTTTCAACATTTTCAAATCTTGAAATACAGAAAACAAAATCACTCTTTTCATAAAATGCAAATCTTTAACAATAATAAATTCTTTGAAGCAGTAATTCTCAATGTTCATCCAATAGGTTTCTGCCAGAAAACCTGAATTGTTTCCATTACTGATTTTGAAGTATGCAGAATTAAATAAATAGCATTATTTTGCTTCAATGCCTGAAAAAAATTATCATTTTATATACAACAAAATTGGATAGAAAAATAAACATGTACTATAGTCACTGAAGATAGACAGGCAGATAAATAGGGACAGAGATGCTGATAAATTATAGTGAAACCCAAATCTATCATTAATGATGCTGCGTCTTCGTTGGCATAGGTCTTTTCCCTTTCTGATCCCTCGGCTTCTCTTGTTTCAACTGTAATGAAAAAAATAATAAAATTAGTTGAAACATAAGTTCTACTTTTTTCCTGCAAAGTATAAAAATCAACTTTCATCTAGTTCTAGTTTCAGATCTAGTCCCATTATTGCTACATTTTCTTATCCTACAGTATTAGAAATTTATTTTTCAGAATGAATCTACATCCAAGCGCCCATATGAATTGTCACAAACTCACAAATTGAAATGTATGTGTTATGCCATTGTTGGAAATCTCATAGCTGTGATCTAAGGTGAAGGTAGAGAAACACATGACAATTGGCTATCATGCTAATTTAAAACTTGTAGCAAGTTATAGAATGTTTAGAAGGGAATAGAATGGAATAGAATAGAATAGAATATTTTATTGGCCAAGTGTGATTGGACACACAAGGAATTAGTCTTGGTGCATATGCTCTCAGTATACATAAAAGAAAATATAGATTTGTCAAGAATCATGTGGTACAACACTTAATGATTGTCATAGGGGTCAATTAAGCAATGAAGAAACAATCAATATTAATAAAAATCTTAGGATACAAGCAACAAGTTACAGTCATATTAAATGGGAGGAAATGGGTGATAGGAATGATGAGAAAAAACTAGTAGAAATAGAACTGCTGACTTAGCAAAAAGTTTGACAGTGTTGAAGGGAATTATTTGTTTAGTAGAGTGATGGCGTTTGGGGAAAAACTGTTCTTGTGTCTTAACGTGCAGTACTCTATAGTGATGTTTTGAGGGTAGGAGTTGAAACAGTTTGTGTCCAGGATGCGAGGGGTCAGCAAATATCTTCACAGCTCTCTTTTTGACTTGTGAAGTATACAGGTCCTCAATGGAAGACAGATTGGCAGCAATTGTTTTTTCTGAAGTTCTGATTATCCTCTGAAGTCTGTGTCGGTCTTGTTGGGTTGCAGAACCAAACCAGACAGTTATAGAGGTGTAGATGATAGATACATTAGCCAATAAATGTTATTTGTGCAATTATAGTACAGTGGTACCTCTACCTAAGAACGCGTCTACTTAAGAACTTTTCTAGATAAGAACTGGGTATTCAAGTTTTTTTGCCTCTTCTTAAGAACCATTTTCTACTTAAGAAACCGAACCCTGAAAAATTTCCCAGGAAATTTGAGAGCAGTACGAAGGCCTGGCCAGTTTCTTGCCATTCCCCCTTTAATCTCAGGCTTTTCTGGGCTCTTACAGCAGCCTTTTGATGGCGCTTAAGGAGACTTTGGCAATCCAGACCAAACGAAACATTTTCCTTTCTCTGGGCACTTGGAGGGAATAAACCTCTGCCAGCATCCAGAGAAAAGAAACACTCCCTTCACTCTGGGCAGCTCAGAGCGAATGGAGTGTTTTCTGTTCTCTGGACGCTTGGAGAGGGAATAAACCACTTCGCTGTGGTGATTCCCTCATGCTGCCCCCCATACACTCGGCGTGAGGTTCTGGGCACGGAAAGGCAAAAGGGTGCGCTCCGCCCCGGCCAGATCAAATCGGGCTCAGTGAAACTGAGGAGTCACCACAGTGAAGGAAAGGCACTGGCTACAAAGCGAGCGACAGGAAAGGGAAGCTCTTCAGCACGGGATGGAAGAGGAAGCAGGAAGCAAGGAGCAGCAGCCTTTCGGTCAAAGAGGCGGGATGTCCCCCCCCCTGCTTGGGTTTCTCTCTCTGGCGCAGTGTATGGGAGGCAGCCTCACACCTGGTGTATGGGAGGCTTGTGCTCCTCCTTGCCGCCTCAGAGTCCCTCTTTTTTTTTTTAAGCCTTAAAGTTTTGGAATTTTTTGATTCCCCTCATCTCACCTTCTTTCTTCAGCAGCGATTGTCTTCCTCCTCTTCTTCCTGCTCCTCCTCCCACCCAAATTCCAAGCTTTTATTTATTTCCTAATGGATTTGCACACATTATTTGCTTTTACATTGATTGCTATGGGAAAAATTGCTTCTGCTTACAAACTTTTCTATTTAAGAACCTGGTCACAGAACAAATTAAGTTCTTAACTAGAGGTACCACTCTACTAATAATAGGCAAATGTGCTGCCTCTAAATCTTTTATTGCTTTTGAAAAAAGTCACTAGTCTTCAATATAAATTATATAAACACTCTTCTTTGTTTTGCTTGTCTCAATAATCCTGATATTCCCACCTAAGTACATGTGATTTTCAGATATCCCTACAGTTTCCCAATGTACTATTTAAAATTGTCAACACATTATTATGTGTGCTAAGTGCCATTTGAACAAATTATTTTTAAACGGAAAGATGTTTCTGCTTTAAATAATGTGTGCTGTGGACTTACCCTTGCCTGATACTGTCTTTCAAAATAAGCCATATCATCTTCTTCAGATCTCCTTAAACTGGAAACTTGCATTGCTGTACTTGTACTTCCTTAAACACAATAATTTTGTTAGATTTTAAAATACATTTAAATATATATAATCAACTATTTTAAAAATGTAAAAATCATTACCATCAGTTAATTGAGAGTAGGCCTGCATAGAACTAGATGGACCTTGGAATGCTTTTAAAAATGGATTATCCATGTTGGTTACAGGAGCGTCTAGTAACTGAGTAGAAGGTGCTCCTTTAAAGTAAACAAATATTAACAATTAAAGTACTACTGCTTTTGAATAAAGTCTCTAGGTTAAATATTTGTTTGATTAAGACCACCAAAGATATTGAACAGCATTTCTATTAGTTGATGGTGTAATATAAAATGAGCAAGTTGATAGTGTGGATAAAATAGGATAATCAAGATGAATCAACACTTATCAAAAGGGTTGATTCCATTTTTTGCAAGTCACATTGAAATTTTAAAAATGTAAATCATACTACATGTATTAACCTAAACATGAAAACCTAATCTTGGAAATGGCCACTGTTACAAACTGCTGCAGTTCATTTCCCTTTTTTTGTTCGCCCTATCCCAAATATCAATATAAACCTCCAGCTTAAGATAATACCCCACTTATCAGAAAAAATGTAGTCCAATTCACAGAACATTTGAATATAAAGTAAAATTTATTATTTTATAAATATAAATTATATTTATTTAGAGTCACTTGGCAGGGAGATGAATGGCAAAAATTTAATAAATAAAATAACAAATACATTTATAAAATATAACATGAAATATGAAGTAGCACATTTCTTTAAAGCACCACATTTTTGTTGCAAAATGAGAACTGCTATTCATTTGGGAATAAGTATGAAATATATTTTAACAAGAACAATGATTAAGGTATTACAGTGGTACCTTTACTTATGAACTTAATTCGTTCCGTGACCAGGTTCTTAAGTATAAAGGTTTGTAAGAAGAATCAATTTTTCCCCTAGGAATCAACGTAAAAGCAAATAATGCATGCGATTGGAGAAACCAGAGGGAGGATGGAGGTCCTGTTTCCTCCCAGGAGATTCCTAGAGAGGCCCCATAGAGGTTTCTGTCTTTTCCAGCCCTGTTTCTTCCCAGGGGATTCCTAGAGAGGCCCCACAGAGGCTTCTCCCTACCTTTTCCAGTTACAATTTCGAAGACCCAGGCTTGTAAGTGGAAAATGGTTCTTGAGAAGAGGCAAAAAAATCTTCTTATCTAGAAAAGTTCATAAGTAGAGGCGTTCTTAGGTAGAAGTACCACTGTATTAAAGTTTAAAAAACAATCAAATATATTTACGGAAGCAACAGTTAAAATGTATCCTAAGATAGCTTCTTACATCTCTGTAAAAGGGATGAAGTATGAAAAGAATAATAGTTTTTTCTATATCAGAATTTATTTGAAATGTATTGATAAGTTACAGATAAAGCTCAGCTTAGAGTCATTCCAGCAGGAGAGTCCAACAGATTCAATGATAGAAAAAAAAGAAAACTCAGGATAGTTAGGATAGCTTCCTCATACAGTGTTCCCTTGACTTTCGCGGTTCCGACATTCGTGAAAAGTCTATACCACAGTTTTTAAAAAAAATATTAATTAAAACATACTTCACGGGTTTTTTTCTATACCACGGTTTTTCCTGCCCGATGACATCATATATCAGCAGTCCCCAAACTACGGCCCGTGGGACGCATGCGGCCTGCTAAGGCAATTTATCCGGCCCTAGGTAGCGCACAAGATTTTATACATACACAATAAGCTCCCGAATCTCCCGTCCACTCACCACGAAAAACAACCCCTCGCGCAGCCTTTTCCAAGGCTGTGCAACAGAGCCGGGTGTTGGAGTTGGGGGCGGGAAGCAACTAAAGTGCTGAGGCCGACGAAGGTTTTTCTTATTTTGAATGTCGTGCACGCATGTGCACGCACTCCCCATCCCTCTGCCAGCCCACCAGAGTGGGGGGCAGGGAGGCCACAACCGAGAGGCTCAGCACCGGCCCATCCACGGCGGGTGGGGTTGGCTGCGGCTCCCCTTCCTTATTGCTGCCACCTGTGCCTCCACTCAGGGAGTCACCATGGTCACCGTGCCTTTTCCTCTCGCTCAGCTCTACGGCCATCGGCTTGGTGGTGGGAGAAGGAAAGGGAGCCACCCCCGCCCACCACGGATGTGCTGGTGCTGAGTCTCCCTGCCCCCCCCCCGGCGGCTGGCAGAGGGATGGGGAGCATGCGCGCACAACATTCAAAATAAGAAAAACCTTCGCCGACCTCCGCAGAGAAGAAAGGAAGAGAGAGAAAAAGAGAGAGAGAGAGCAACAGACAGAAAGCAAGATAGAAAGAAAGAGGGAGGGAGAAAGTGAGAAAAAGAGAGAGAGCAAGAGAGGGGGGGAGAGAGAAAGAGGGAGAGAGAGAGAGAGAAAGAAAGGGAGAGAAAGAGGGAGAGAGAGGAAGGAAGAGGGAGAGATAGAAAGAGAGTGAGTGAGAGAAAGAAAGCAAGAGAGAGAGAAAGAGAGGGGCAGAGAGAGAGAAAGAAAGAGGAAGAGATAGAGAGGGAGAGAGAAAGGAAGAGGGAGAGATAGAAAGAGAGTGAGTGAGAGAGAGAGAAAGCAAGAGAGAGATAGAGAAAGAGAGGGACAGAGAGAAAGAAAGAGAGAAAGAGGGAAAGATAGAGAGGGAGACAGAAAGGAAGAGGGAGAGATAGAAAGAGTGAGAGAGAGAGAAAGAGAGTGAGAGAGAGAGAAAGAAAGAGAGAGAGAGAGAGAGAAGGAGAGGAGTCTTCGGAGAGGGGCGGCATACAAATCTAATAAATATAAATATATATAAGAAAGAGAGTGAAATAGAGAGAAAGAGAAAACTCGGCAAGGAGTTGTGGACTTGCTTCACTTCGCCTCCTCCTCCTCCCCAAGGGCGGCGTTAAGAAAATTGCAGGGCTTTTTTAAAGTCCGGTCCTCGAACAGTCTGATAGACCAGCGTTTCCCAACCGGTGTGCAGCGGCACACTGGTGTGCCGCGAGACATGGTCAGGTGTGCTGTGACGCTCCCCGCCCGATCTGCCCCCTCTCCTCCTCTGCCGCCCCCTGCCTTGGGGCGCGACTTCTCTCGCGGCGGCTGCAGCTTCAGCTCCTCGGGACAAAAGCGCTCCCAGCCAGGGGGCTGCGAGAGGGACGGGGCGGGGAAGGGAAGAGCGCGAGACCCCCAGACAGAACGGCTGAGGGGAAGGAAAGACAGAAGGAGGGAGGGATTGAGAAGCGAAGCCAGGGAGGGCTGAGAGAAAAGGGGAGCGGTGTGCGCGCGAGAGGGGGGGCGGGCATTACTGAAACGAACGGAGAAAGCCCTCTCTCGCAGCGAAAGCGCTCCCAGCCAGGGGGCTGCGAGAGAGGGCTTTCTCCGTCCGTTTCGGGAAAGAAACGGACGGAGAAAGCCCTCTCTCGCAGCCCCCTGGCTGGGAGCGCTTTCGCTGCGAGAGGGCTTTCTCCGTTCGTTTCAGTAATGCCCGCCCCCCCTCTCTCGCGCGCGCCGCTCCCCTTTTCTCTCAGCCCTCCCTGGCTTCGCTTCTCAATCCCTCCCTCCTTCTGTCTTTCCTTCCCCTCAGCCGTTCTGTCTGGGGGTCTCCCGCTCTTCCCTTACCCGCCTCCCAGACTTTGCCTTTGCCACCCCCACCCCTTTTTGGGTTGGCAAGGAGTCCTTTGCCGCATCCCGCAGTTCGCTGCTCTTTCTCTCTCTCTCTTTCCCGTGAGGTGGGGGAAGGAAAAAAAAAGCAAAAAACCCCTCATACTCGTCCCTTCAGCAGTGAGGGAGGGAAGTCAGAGGGCGAGGGAGCGAGCGAGCGCTCTTGTCCTCGGTGCCCTCTGCAGCGTGCCTTCCTTCTTCTTTGCCGCCGCTGAGGGACGGAGAGAAAGATAAAAAGGAAAGAGGGAGGGAGAGATAGAAAGAAAAGAGATAGAAAGGAAAGAGGGAGGGAGGAAAGAGGGAGGGATAGAAAGGAAAGAGGGAGGGAGAGATAGAAAGGAAAGAGGGAGGCAGACAGAGAGAGAGAGAAAGAGAGACATAGCAAGAAAGAGAGAGAAAAAGAAAGAGATAGCAAGAGAGAGAGAAAGAGATAGAAAGAGAGACAGAGAGACAGAGAAAGAGAGAGAAAGGGATAGAGAAAGAGAGAGAGACAGAGAGAGAGAGAGAAAGAGATAGCAAGAGAGACAGAGAAAGAGAGAGAGAGAAAGAGATAGAAAGAGAGACAGAGAGAGAGACAGAGAGAGAGAGAAAGAGAGAGAGAGAGAGAGAGAGAGAAAGAAAGACATAGCAAGAGAGATAGAAAGAGAGAGAATGAAAGAGATAGCAAGAGAGGCAGAGAGAGTAAGGGAGAGAGAAAGACATAGAGGGAGGGAAGGAGGGAGAGAGAAAGAGCAAAAAAGAGAGAAAGAAAGAGGGATGGAGAGAAAGAAAGGAAGGAAGGAAGAGAGAAAGAGGGAGGGAGAAATAGAGTGAAATGGAGGAAGAGATTTTTTTTTGTCCAAACTTTTCTTTAGCCCCCCCCCCCGTGCGCCCCCCCCCCCCCCCCGTTCAGTGTTCCCCAGGATTTTGAAAATATGAATAATGTGCCGTGGCTCAAAAAAGGTTGGGAAACACTGTGATAGACAGTGAACTGGCCCCCTGTGTAAAAGGTTTGGGGACCCCTGTCATATGTCATCGCCCAACTTTCATCCACCATTGCTGATTGCCCAAAATCTCAGCCAATCAGCGGTGTTACCCCAGTGTGCGTTATTTGTGAATAGTTTTACAACTATTAAAACTATTATAAGACATGTTCAAGATGCCTCCTAAAAGTTCTGCGTGGAGTGTAGGCAGCGACAGTAAAAAGAGTAGGAAGATGCTGACGATTAAACAGAAGATTGAACTGTTAGATATGTTAAAAGAGGGTCGCTCATATGCGGAAGTTGGGCAGCATTATGGAATAAACGAATCGAGTGTGAAATACATTCGAAATGATGAAAAGAAGATAAGACAAACAGCTGTGATCACATTCAACAAGGAAACAAAAAGGATGGTGACGCCTAGAAATAAACGGCTTATGAAAATGAAAGCTGCTTTGTCTGTATGAGTACAAGACTGCTGTAAGAAGAGCATTGTATTGGATACCAATAAGATACGGACAAAGGCACAACAACTCTACACCCATCTGGCGAATAAAGGAGGCGATGCAGCTGAGGAAGAAGACGTTGATGACGGTGCTGATGACTTAGATGACCCCCAGCCATCAACATCAACTGCTTCTCCGACCACATCCACATTCACGGCAAGTAAGGGCTTGTTTGATAATTTTCAAATGCGCTATGGCCTGAGGAGTGTGTCATTGCACAGAGAAGCTACGTCAGCGGATATAAGTGCAGCCGAGGAGTACGTCCATGGCACGTTTAAGGAGATAATTGAAGAAGGGGCCTACCTTCCAGAACAGGACTTTAACATGGACAAAACAGGCCTGTTCTGGAAGAGGATGCCATTGCGCACTTTCTTAATGAAAGAGGAAGCCAAAGCCTCTGGTTTTAAGGCCCAGAAAGATCGGGTAACTTTGATTATGTGCAGAAATGCGGCCGGCTTCATGATCAAGCCAGGTCTCATTTATAAGTCCTGAAATCCCAGAGCCCTAAAGAACAGAAATAAGAATGTGTTGCACTATATACACTAAGTACACTGGATGCATAATCCTGAGGCATGGATTACGAAAGCCCTCACGCAGGACTGGTTTCATCAGTGCTTTATCCCACAGATGAAGGATTATCTGGCTGAGAAAGGGCTCAATTTCAAACTGTTTCTCCTAATGGACAATGCTGGAGGCCATGATGACCTGGCGCATGAGCATGATGGGGTTCATCGATTTATAAAGCTGAAGGAGATAACAACCTAAATCAAGCTCTTATTGGAATGCAGAATTATAACTTCAAATTAATCAGGAAGAAGAATTTTAAATCTATTACAGGGTGTCCAGGGGGAAATCATTTTGAACTTCCCTGATATTTCCCTGAAATTTCTCTGCAACTTGTGATTTAGTTAAGACATGCTCGTAGATGATGTCATACCAAATGGCTAAGGCATGGAGAAATATCGGTAGCTGAGGAAGCAAATTGTTGCCAGAGTTATGCTCATTTTTGCTTGACTCTGCTGGGCAGCGCAATCCATTTGGGGTTTTTTACATGATTTTCCCAACTTTTAAACATTTTAATACAGTTTGGGTTTTCCCCCTGATTTATTATGTTTTTTTCACTAATTTCCTGATAAGTCCCTGATATTTCCCGAACCGCCGATTTCCCTAATAATTCCCTGATTTTCCTGTTTTCCAGGTTTGCTGGACACCCTGCTATTAGGTTTCAAGTGATCTTCAAGGTAATTCTGTATGAATGAAAACATGACAATATTCATTTATTTAAAAAGTTCAAACATATTTGTACTAAACTATAAGTCTTGATAGTACTAAAATACATTTCATAATCAGACATTACTATTTGAAACAGCACTGATTTTGCTAGTCATGCAATTAAGCTATCACAGTTGTTACTTCAATGCATGTTCAACATCTCTACCTCACCCGTTTCTTCATGGATTTCAAAGTAAAATATATACTGGTAGTACAACCAATACTTATCTTCCCCCAAACACTCTAGGACAGTGATGGCTAACCCTTTTCTTGTCACATGCCAGCACCCATAATGCAATGCAAGCATGACACCCCCCCTGCATGCTCCACCACGCA
Organism: Erythrolamprus reginae; assembly: GCF_031021105.1. Classification (NCBI taxonomy): domain Eukaryota; kingdom Metazoa; phylum Chordata; class Lepidosauria; order Squamata; family Dipsadidae; genus Erythrolamprus; species Erythrolamprus reginae. The sequence continues at coordinate 44,004,564 of NC_091963.1, read as the reverse complement.
AGTGTGTGTGACCCCCCTCTCTGCTCCCTCCATCCCCGCACATGCATGTGTGACCTTCCTACACCCCATCTCCCTCTTGCATACGCACGCAATTCCGCCACCTCATTTTCGGCCTAGCAGGCCTCTCTGCAGCCTCCTGGGACCAAAAATGGGCCATGCGTGGGGTACTACACTACTCCCATATCCTGTTTTGAGCCTAGCAAACCTCCCTGCAACCTCCTGGGACCAAAAAATGGGCTATGGGAGCTGCTGCCTCCCCACATCCTCCCCGCACATGCATGTATGACCCTCTACCTGTCCCGTACGTGCTGGCTCAATTTCCGCATGCACCCAGCCCTGCGTGTATGCATAGCAAATACCCCCAAATCAGCTGGCTAGCAGGGGGCGCGTGCATGCACGGTGCAGTTAAGCTGGGTGATGGCTTGAGTAGCTGCAGAGTGGGCTCTGCATGCCACTTGCGGCACATGTCCCATAGGTTTGCCATCACAGCCCTAGAATATTTGGCTGAGAAATACAAAGGCAATCAGACATAATTTTTTTAAAAAATTAATTTCATCCTTACCTATTCCACTATCATCAAGTCTCATGTAGCCTTCTGCTAAGGAACTAAAACCTGTTAGTCCCCCCATTGCAGCATAAGGGACATCGTGCCCAACTGGCTTTCCTTGGGCTAAACGTTCCTCTTTTGTTTCCACTATTGTTTCATGAGAATATGCTGGCTGGCCACATCCACAAGTAAAGCAACTGTGAAACCCTGCACATTTGGAACCTAATGCAAAACGTATTTTGAAAAAGTCAGAATTTATTTGAAAGGTTTCCATTCAATGTCAATTTTGCTTGCTGTAGCCTTGGTGATATAAACAACTTAAACCTTTTAATATTCATATACTGTATGTATTATTTAAATAAGACAGACATGACAAAAAGAGTAATAACTACAAGATGATTACTTCTACACCTGGAATCATAAATACTACTATCCTTGCTTAGATAATAATTTGCAGGTGAGTTCTAATTTTGCAAAGAGTTATATGAGAGTAGGACATGTTGACAATGATCACATTGAGGATCTCCTATTTAGAAACAGCACATATTTTTTAGAATAGAATAGAATTCTTTATTGGCCAAGTGTGAGTGGACACAAGGAATTAGTCTTGGTGCATATGCTCTCAGTGTACATAAAATAAAATATAGATTTGTCAAGAAACATTGGTACAAAACTTAATGATTGTCATGGGGTCAAATAAGCAATGAAGAAACAATCAATATTGATAAAAATCTTAAGATATAAGCAACAAGTTACACTCATACAGTCCTGAGCAGAAGGAAATCGGTGAAAGGAATGATAAGGAAAAAAACCTAGTAAAAATAGAAGTGCAGACTTAGTAAAAAGTTTGACAGTGTTGGGGGAATTATTTGTTTAGTAGAATGATGGCTTTTAGGAAAAAACAGTTCCTGTGTCTAGTTGTCTTGGTATGCAGTGCTCTGTAGCGACGTTTTGAGGGTAGGAGTTGAAACGGTTTATGTCCAGGATGCGAGGGGTCAGTAAATATTTTCACAGTCCTATTTTTGAATTCTTTATATCATTATGCAAATTAACCAGATTTAAAGTTTATTTTTTTAGCCTATTTGCTTGCCATTTCAATCAAAATTTACACTGGGCAACTCACATAAAAATACAATATAAAAGTAACCCAATTTAAATTAAAAATAAAGCATCAAAACAAAAATAGAGAATAAAGGATAGTGACAACACAAATCAGAGATTTTCCAAAAAATCCAGTCTTTAGAAGCTTATAGAAATCAATAAAGAAAAACCAGCCAAATCTTCTCAGGAACACTATTCCACAATATTGGAGCGGCAACAGAAAAGCAGCACCTCCTTATCTCAACTCCCTGAACCTCCCGCAGTATGTAATTTTCAGCAGTTTCTGGACTAAATCTAATCAGGCAGGCTAAAGCTAGATAAAAAATATTTATGGTGAATCTTGAACTAGTTTCCTGATTGCAGAATTTGAAATGTATTAGTTACTTCCAAAGCAATAGATATACAGTAGTCCCTCACCTATCGCTGGTGTTACGTTCCAGACCTGGCCGCGATAGGTGAAATCCGTGATGGGAAATTTATCGACTGATAGTACTTATTTAAGTATTTATATTGTAATTGTTTGGTAAGTTTTCATTGTTTTAAGTGTTTATAAACCCTTCTCACACAGTATTTATTTTAGATACAGTATTTAAATACAGTATTTACAATTTTAGATATATTTTTTTTTTTAAACCTGCCGATCGAGTTCGGCGGGCTGTTTAAATCTGCCGATCGACTTCCTCAGAAACCCGCGATGAAGTGAAGCCGCAGTAGGTGAAGCGCGGTATAGCGAGGGACTACTGTACATTGTTATGATACCGAGACAGTATTGAAAGAAAGGTATCTATAGATAGCAATTACTTTTAAATATAAATTACTCATTTAATCTAAGTACACTTACATATATTGCATAGAAATCCAGTTGCTGGACTATGCTGATCTGCAAAATGCTTACATCTACAGCGGATGGGTTGAGTACCATTAAGAGGAACAAAATGATAAGATTTGCAGGGGCACCGGCTCACTCTACAAGGTATAGAAATAGGACGTTCTTTTGGAATCACTTCAAAATCTGTTTTGTGTTGTTTATATCTAGAAAAAAATTCAAAAAAAATGCAGATGCACTGTTTAGTTACTATTCTCATGCATATGTACTCAGAACTTGATTTGGGCCCCTTCTGCAGCAATTACTGCCTCAATGCAGCATTGATACTATTCTATGTGCAATCCTTGTTTTATTGATGGCAGGTAATATTCTAATTATTTGAGAAGTTGGATTTGGGGTTTTCATGAGCTGTACCCCATAATCATCACAATTATGATAAATCAGGGCTTGAACTATCTTGCCTTGCATGTAATGAGTCTCTCTCCTATATTATGTTTCACCTTTTAAGTTGCATTACTGAAATAACTGAACTTTTGCATGATATTCTATTTTTTCGAGTTTGACCTGTACAATATTTCTTCAAACGAAAGACTAAGACAATCATAAATGATTTTATCTTTAAAACGAAAGAGTGGTTTTGCATTTGTTGCCTCGTCTTATTAGGAAAAACGGGTATTGTCTTAAAATCTTGGTTATTTTACTTTGGGTTGCCTTGCATGTAGTGAATCACTCTCATTTTTACGTTTCACCTTTTAAGTTGCATTACTGAATTAAATAAAATTTTGCATGATATTCTAATTTTTCAAGTTTCACCTGTATTATAAATATACAATATACAGTGTTCCCTTGATTTTCGCGGGTTCGAACTTCGCGAAAAGTCTATAACACGGTTTTTCAAAAATATTAATTAAAAAATACTTCAGTTTTTTCCCCTATACCAGTGATGGCGAACCTATGACACGCGTGTCAGCACTGACACGCGTAGCCATTTTCGGTGACACGCGGCCGCCAGAGAAACGGAGCTTTAGGGAGTGCAATTGCAACCACAATTATTATTATTATTATTATTATTTTTCCTCTCCCCTTAATTAAGAGGCCGGGCGATTTTCGCCCGGCCGATATTTGCGATGGCTGGGAGGGGCGAGAACACCGCCTCCCAGCTGGGCGTGCCTGCGCGGAGCGGAGGCTCGCCCACACGCTGCCTTTGGCAGCACAAGCATGCCTGTCCGGCCGGGGGAAGAATCGCCCCGGCTGGACGTCAGTTTCAGCTGGGGGGGGGCGCCGCCTCCCAGCTGATTGGCGCGGCACCAAGCATCGGAGCCCACCACGAACGGTGGTTGGCTCGCAGGGGCCGCTGGGAGTGAGGGGAGGGGTTGCAGGCCTATTTCAGGGTCTGGACCCCTCGCCCTCGCCCCTCTGCTCCCTGCTCGCCTTCCAGAACGGTGTTACAGGAGACGGTGCTAAGGTAAACCCTTACCGGGTTATTAATTTGCTGGGCTCACAAAAAAGAGAGTCTGAAAAAAAACCCTGCGTGGACGTCGCACCATTTGCTTCCTCCTTTGGTGGCTCATAACTAGATTTTTACAACCCCCCACCCCCCTTGATAAGCTTTTTCTTGAATCTGAACAGTTTGGGGGTTCGCCAAAGAGAGAAAAGTGAACGAGAGGGAGAGAGAAAGGGAGGAAGAGAGGAAGGAAGGAAGGAAGAGATAAATATAAAGGGAGAGAGGGAGAAAGAGAGGGAGGGGAAGATGGGAAGGAAGGAAAAGAGAGAAAGAGAAAAAAGTGGAAGAGAGAAGGAAAGAAAGGAAGGGAGAGAGAGAGAGAAAGAGTGAGAGAGAGAAGATAGGAAGAGAGAGAGAGAGAGAGAGTGAGTTTTAATAGTAATAGAGTTTGGTTTTGTTTTATTATTAATTTCTTTTAATAAAAAAGAAGGGATTTGTTATTTATTTATATTTATATTTATATTTATATTTTGTTTGTTTATCTGTCTATCTACCTACCTACCTACCTACCTACATACATACATACCTACATATATATATATATATATATATATATATAAAATATACTTCTATGCCGCCCAGTTTTTTTCTCAAGGTGACACACCACCCGAGTTATGCTCAGTTTTTTGGCGAATTTTGACACACCAAGCTCAAAAGGCTGCCCATCACTGCCCTATACCATGGTTTTTCTCACCCAATGACGTCATATGTTATCGCCAAACTTTCGTCTGCCTTTAATAAATATTTTTTAATAAACTTTAATAAATAGATATAGTGAGTAAAAATCTAAATGGTTGTTAAGGGAATGGTAAATTGCAATTTAGGGGTTTAAAGTGTTAAGGGAAGGCTTGTGATACTGTTCATAGTCAAAAATAGTTTATTTACTTCCGCATCTCTACTTCGCGGAAATTCAACTTTCGCGGGCGGTCTTGGAACGCATCCCCGCGAAAATTGAGGGAACACTGTATATAACTATTAAAGACACATATTCTCTAATCATTTTTTTTAATCTAAGATAAATTTTAGTGTATTATCCATTGGACAAATATAGAATGCCTCACCTGTGAGAACAAAAGCAAGGTGTTTCTGGACCCACAAGTTTACAGTCAATGCCGGTTGGTGATCTCCAGCTCACATATAATCTATTTTGCAACCTGATTGGTAATACTTGTTTCTTATATTGTTCATATTCTTCTGGGGTAAACAGTTTTCCACCATCATCTTCCCCTACAATTCTGAAAAAGTGTTGATTTCTGTAATACTTTACATTATATACTGTATTTAATTAAAATTGTAACCAACAACATTTTTAATAATATGCACATAGAATACAGGGGGAACTTGTCATATCATAAGTGAACTAGACAGAAAACAGGAATATCTAGGAATTCTAAATCTGAAAAATAATCTTTTAAATAATGTCAAATTTGATTTTTCTTTTCTTTTGTTATTTTTTCTCACAAAACTTTTCAGAATTTTAACAACCCTCTTGCAGATCCAATATAAGAAAAGTATCCAGGTTACTCTCGTGATTTTTTGTGTATATATCCCTTTGTGAATATATTTAGATATCAGCAAATATTTTTATATGTCTACTGTAGCATCTTTTTCTATGTCATTTGTGTAAAAATTCATGTTCAGTCTCAGTCTTAGAAAACTTATTCCTCTTCAATAACATATTTTAGACACATTCTAATGTCCAATTTTTGAAATGTTATATTATTATGTTTCAAAACAAAAGAGTTTTCCTATGGGAATTATTTTTAATAATTAATTCTAAATTATCTGGAGCCTTAATCAATTTGTACTTTCTAAAATCAAAGTTTTACTTTTCTTTTACTGTTTTTTTAAAGGATTCTTTAATTTTTTAGTTAAAACTTTCACTAAGGATTGAGGAAAACTTACAGGTGCTATAAAAAAATCTCAATCCAAAAGTTCCTAATAGCTGATGAACAATTTTCAAAAAATAGAAAAAGTAGTATGCAGACTTAGTGTGACTAAGATGACTACAGTATTCCCTAATCTCTCCGAACTTTAAAATTGCCAGAGAATTATATCTTCTGAATTCTTCAGCTGCTCCTATCAGAAGCACATGTGGGTGATCTTAAGTCCTCTCCTTCTCTGGAGAGGAAGAATCGGTCTACACAGCTTTTCACTGTGCTATGATCATCAGCTCCATATATTCAGTCAGATATTTCTTCTCCTTAAGTCAGGCATATTATTTTCTCACTTCCTACCCGTACAATAAAAGCTAAGAAATAGAAATTATTGGAATTGTTGTCTGGGCAGTAGGAAGAAAATGGTATGCAACAAAAGTGAGTGATCCCTGGACAAAGGATAGGCTATAAACCATAGTTATATTCACATTTCTAACATGATATATGAAATTAATTCAGACAACCATATATGTACAACATGCCAAATCATAAATTAATCATATTGGCTGGATTCTCATAACACAGTAGGTCACAAATTAGCCAACTATATTTTAACTTGGCATGTTCTGCAAATTCAGATAAGAAGTCTAGAATATAGTGGTTCCTTGACTTTCGTGAGGGATACGTTCCAAGACCGTCCGCAAAGTCAAATTTCCTTCTTTCCTTCTTCCCCCTCCCTCCTCCATTCCTGGTTTTACTTACCCCCAGAACCCGCAGGGGCAATGGGGCGGCAAGCTGGGGGCTTTACTGCATGACGGCAGGGGGCAGTAAGGCTCGGCTTCAAGTGGAGTGTACCAATGCTCCGAGAATCAGAGGGGAGGGATTGGGCGGCTGGGGCGGAAGCGGAGCTTTAATTTAAAGAAGCAGGACGGCTGGGATGGGGCGGGGTAGTTAAAATGCACAGTATTGTACATCGGGAAGCCACGGGAAAATGTTCAAATGTTCAAAAAAAAAGCGAAGTATTTTTTTATTAATATTTTTTGAAAAACCGTGGTATAGCCTTTCCGCAACAGCCGGACCCACGAAAGTCTGCAATCATTGAGTTTGAGTTGCCCTCCAAAATTCAATGTCAATGTACAGTATATAACGTCAAAATGGAAAAAGCAAATAAAATCCAAACAGACAGAAATAAAAACAGCAGCATGCATATGTTAAAAATAAATACAAGGATTAATAACATCAACCAATATCACCTTTCAAATTTCATATCCCCAATCTTAATACGGCTATAGGTCACTTTATAGCTTCTATGGCTTTAGCATGGAATGTATATTTAGTCAATAAATGAAAGCACATATTAACCCTGCTGTTCTCCTCGCTTTTACTATACACTTGTGATCCTCAGGTCATATATGACCCAGACTAAAAAAAGGTTGGCTTTAGCTACTGGAATTGTCTTTTTGAATACTTTTTTCGCTAATATACTAATTTGAACATTTCTGAACACAATGAAATGAAAACAGGAGTGAAAAAAATTAATGCTTATTTGTTTATTTTGCTCAGAAAAGCCCCCCCCCCCCGATTTTGTGTAATTTTTTCAATTTATAGATAGATTAGCCTGCAAAACCAGAACCTTTTGATTATCTTAGCATTGGCCTACTAATTTGAACATTTCTGAATATAATGAAATGAAAAAAATGATGTTTATTTGTTTATTTTGTTCAGAAAAGGGCCTTCCCCGCCTGTGTGCAATTATTTCACTTTATATATAGATTAGCCTGCTAAATCAGAATTTTTTGACTATCTTGGCCATTGGCATACTACTTTGAATATTTCTGAACATAACGAAATGAAAAAATGGATTTTGCAGGCTAATCTACCTATAAACACCCGGATGCTTTTCTGAGAAAAATAAACAAATAAGCATTAACTTTTCCATTTCAGTTTTCATTTCATTGTGTTCAGAAATGTTCAAATTAGTATGCCAATGCCCAAGATACTCAAAAAGATGATAAATCAACACCTAAAAACCAATAATTTATTGGACCCAAACTAGCATGGCTTTACTGAGGCCAAATCATGTCAGACTAATCTCACTGATTTATTTGACTATGTCACAAAGGTGTTGGATGAAGGTGGTGCCATGGATATTGCCTATCTGGACTTCAGCAAAGCCTTTGATACGGTTCCACATAAAGAGCAGATAGATAAGTTGTTGAAGATTGGACTTAATGCCTGGATAGTTCAGTAGATTTGCAGCTGGGTGAAGCATAGATATCAGAGGGTTGTTGTTAATGGAGAGTATTCTGAGCAGAGACTGGTTATAAGCAGTGTGCCACAAGGGTCTGTTTTGGGTCCCATTCTTTATAATATATTTGTGAGTGACATAGGGGAAGGTTTGGTAGGGAAGATTTGCCTATTTGCCGATGACTCTAAAGTGTGCAATTGGGTTGATATTCCTGGAGGCGTCTGTAATATGGTAAATGATTTAGCTTTACTAGATAAATGGTCAAAGCAATGGAAACTGCAGTTGAATGTTTCCAAATGTAAAATAATGCACTTGGGCAAAAGGAATCCTCAATCTGAATATTGTATTGGCAGTTCTGTATTAGCAAAAACTTCAGAAGTGAAGGATTTAGGGCTAGTGATTTCTGACAGTCTCAAAATTGGTGAACAGTGCAGTCAGGCGGTAAGAAAAGGAAGTAGGATGCTTGGCTGCATAGCTAGAGGTATAACAAGCAGGAAGAGGGAGATTGTGATTCCCCTGTATAGAGCGCTGGTGAGACCACATTTGGAATACTGTGTTCAGTTCTGGAGACCTCACTTATAAAAAGATATTGATAAAATTGAATGGGTCCAAAGACGGGCTAAAAAAATGGTGGAAAAGCATAAAACCTATCAGGAAAGACTTAATGAACTCAATGTGTATAGTCTAGAGCAGTGTTTTTCAACCAGTGTGCCATGAGACATGGTCAGGTGTGCCATGGGGAAATTAAACATGGGTCCCCAAACTACGGCCCACGTGCTGGATACGCCCTGCGGAGGCCATTTATCTGGCCTGCTGCCAGCCGCCTCCACCTGAACATAAACATTCCCCTCATAATCCCTCCACCTATCACCGACAGGAAGAATGGAGGCACAGGGAACGCTCACTGACCAATCACCTTCTAGGATTCATCCTGACCACTTGTCATTGTGTGGCTGCGGCGAGTAGTTGAAGCTGCTACTCCTCTCCATGGTCCCGATTTCTAATCCTGATCAGTACTGGAGGTAAATATTGCCACCATTAGATGAAGTCTCAGCGTCAGCTGGTTATGTCTATCTTGATGGTGTATATAGATACTTGATCTTTTTCTTTTTATAAGAGGCCCACGCAGAGGGTGATATATAATGCATTGCAATGCATCACAATGTTATCTATATTGTATATGGCCTCATGAAGGGTCATCTTCTTAAAGAGCTCAAATCTCTATATATGGTTGGTGGTGTGCCCCAGGATTTTGTAAATGTAAAAAATGTGCCGCGACTCAAAGAAGATTGAAAATCACTGGTCTAGAGGACAGAAGGGAAAGGGGGGACATGATTGAAACATTTAAATATGTTAAAGGGTTAAATAAGGTTCAGGAGAGAAGTGATAAATAAAATTGGAATGTAAGAATAGAGATATTTTTAAAGAAGTATATTAATAAAGCAAATCAAACTTGATAAGTAAAATTGGCGTATAAGAATAAAGATGGTTTTGAAAGATTTATAAAACTTTAATTAGTGAACAATAGATGATTTATGATACTGGAAAAAATGTATAGAATTGGTTATTTTTTTTCTATCTTTTCTTTTTCCTTCTTTTTCTTTTTTAATAATTTTAATAATTTCAATGTTTCTGATTCATAGGGGGTTTTAGATTTACAAAAAATGTGTGAAGAGAAATAGGAGGCACTACGGCCTACCAGTTAATTAGAATGCTAGAAATATTATTTATTTGTCAGTATATACTTAAGGTTGAGTGGAATAAATCCGTCATTTTATCCAATCCCTAACATTTGTTCTTGATTCAGGTGAGCAACCCTAAGTCTGTTGCAGAGTTTACAGTGCAACTAGGCTACAAGATCTGGCATACAGAAATCCGAACCGCCACAAGACCACAGCGCAGGTCTTCAAACATGATCTAATAACCGCAGGTCTTTAAGACATGGGGTTACCCACGCTTCGTACGGGCAACTTAGCAACGACTTTCCCACTCCCTTTTCGGTGAATAAGAATCGCTCGTTCAATTGGCTTCCTTACCTCTTATATTCCAAATAGTCGTCTATAGCCGCGGCAGCCCCGGACTGAAATGTCAGCCGCTCCATTACTTCAGGAACAGCCTAGGGGCTATCCGCAGCACAGATTCCCTTTCACAGATCCCGCGAAGCCTTTCTGAGAGGAACTCGAGACACGCTGCGATGGCCTCGGGGAAGGGGGGAGGTGTCTCACTGTTAGAAGGAGCGGCTGGGCCGCGGTGTCCCTCGGGAGGATTCGACGCTGCTGTGGAGGCAGCGGTTTCAGAACTCCTTCAGTGCCCGCCTCGGTTTTGAAAATATTTCGTTGAAACTGCCGCTTTTCCGTTGCTATGTCAACCCTTTCAGCGACAAAATTACAGTTTTAAGGATTTTGCAATAAGAGCAGCTAGTAAAGAAACGCTAGCTAGGCCGCCCTCCCTCCTGAAATTGAGTCTGCAGTTGCCAGAGCCACAAACTTTGCCTCTCTAGCCAGGGCGATTACTGCTTTAGTATGTCATATGAACTAATCGCCGGAATGGCGATTCAGTAACTACGTATATTTTTATATAAACTTAGCCAGTTTGATGCCATAGGAAAGCAGCATTTCACAACTTGGTAGTTTGATAGTATGTGGACTTCAACTCCCAGAATTCCCCAGGAAGCAGGCTCTGGAAAATTCTAAGGTTGAAGTCCACCTCTTCAAGTTGCCAAGGCTAAGAAACAATATAAAACGCTGGCATACAAATCAGGAAACTGAGTTCTGCCGTAGCCATAAAAGTTGCCTGAATGATTTTAGATCAGTCCATTTCTCTCAGCCCAGCCCAACCCAACCCACCTCAGTTATGGGGAAACTACAATAGGAAGCAGGGCCATTAGGTAGGTTCCTTGCCTTGGGTTTTATTTATTACCAGTATATACACAAAACTTTGTGTGCATGTGCATGTATATTGACTTATTTATACACGTATATTTACATATACTGTATACAGTACATTATATACATGTATATATACCATTGTGTCTACCTGTCCCTGTCCTACTGTTCTATTGTCTTCTATCATTACTTTTTATCTTTACTTATCTAATGTTTTATTTGTACAAATTATTTTATTTGTACAAATACATAAATAAAAAAATAAAATACCTTTTGTAACTTCTGACAAAGTCAGTGGGGAATCCACATTCACTTAACAACCATATTACTAACTTTAAAACTGGTGATACATTTAGCAACTGTAGCTAGAAAGGTTGTAAAATGGAGCAAGTGCAATATGCTGCAGTGTCCTACTGGTCAATGACTACTTCAGCTTCAACCGCAACAACACAAGAGCACACAACAGATTCAAATTTAATACGAACCACTCCAAACTTGACTGTAAAAAATATGATTTCAACAATCGAGTTATCGAAGCGTGGAACTCATTGCCGGACTCAATTGTGTCAACCCCTAACCCCCAACATTTCTCCCTTAGATTCTCCATGATTGACCTTTCCAGGTTCCTAAGAGGTAAGGGGCGTACATAAGTGCACTGGTGTGCCTTTCGTCCCCTGTCCAATTGTCTTTCCTTTCTCTCACTTATCATATATATTTTCTTTCTGTCGTATATCCTCTCCTCTAAGTTCACTTTACCCTTATATATATTACTACATGTCTATTTTTCTTCCTATGTATTTGTGTATTGGACAAATGAATAAATAAACAAATAAGTCATTTGAGTGTCCAGATGTCAGCAACCCTTTGGGCTCTGGAGCACATGGCTCTTTGATTCCTCCCCTGCAGCTTCCTGCTGACCTAGTCACATGGCCTAGTCTTTGTCCAGAGATACTGGCCAAAGCTAGCCGTAGTTGATGCCAATAACGCTAACAGAAGGACTGGCAAAGTGGGAATAGGACCTAGACAGGTACAACAGAAAGTGGGATAGGCCTGCAGCTGAGCAAGCATGAGCCATGGTGGTGGCTTCCCCAAAAGACAACCTTCCGTCTCATCATGCAATCTCCTGGCCAGCTGTTGAGAGTCTGGGAGGGTATGCACAAGTGGTGATATCCTCCTCAAGTGAGCAACCAGGCTCGGCCAAAGCACAGCGAACATGCATTGTATGGGCAGGTTGACAGGCTAATCTTTGGCCAGAGTGCTTCAGCTTTCTCCGAGCCTGATCCCTGGGGTGGGCATTCAATGTTTGGCAGGGCCAGCCCCTTTTTCGGCTGCCCTGAACTTTTATACTCCTCCAGCTGAACAGGGCCACTGGTGGCATTGATTGAAAAGTGTCCTCTGGGTTACACATCTGCCATGAGAGATCTAATGTCACCTGAGGATGCTTTGCAGTCAATGCCACCGGCAGCATCGCTCCATTCACTTAGAGGGTAAGCGCATGCACACATGCAAGAGAGAGATAAATGAGAGAAAAGGGGAGAAAAACAAAGAAAAATGAGAAAATGGTGGAGAAAATGAGAGATTAAAACTTTTGAAAAAGTAAGTTAAAAGATTAATAGGGACTCATAGCATGGTCATATATTTTATTTAACCTTTCCAGATGTTACAGTCGTGTGAAAAGGAAATAATTTGTAACTGTATTATGTAGAACCACAAATCTTGTTCTTTTTCTAAATATTTTTAAACCATATAGCATATTCTAAGCAAAAATAGCAGAACAATCCTTTTACAAATCATTTTATATAACTGGCACTTCATTTTGTAATTTATGATGCAGAATATAGACTGTACTATAGAGCACCTTCGCCACAATTCTCCACCATAAGGCTAACATGGATATAAGGCAATGTTGACCTCTCTGCTCCCATTTAAAGTTCATTTGAAAAGATCCTGGTTATAAACCCAGCTATTACTGCTTCACGAGAATTGTGTGCATAACAGACTACTGCTTTAGCATAGATTTTCAGTAAACATCAAAATGCCTCGCCTCCAATAATCTATTTATTTATTTATTTATTGGATTTGTATGCCGCCCCTGTCCGCAGAGTTCAACCCACTCCTCTTGTTTTTATTTCAGTAGTAACTTAAGATACAGTATGCCCCATGTATCATTGGCTGTAAAATATATTGAATAGGAAAGCAATGAATAAGAAGCTAATAGTGTTCAACATCCAATTAATGTGACTCCATCACAGGTTATATCTTCAATTACTAAATACATGTATTAAATGTTTCTGGAATAGCTATATACAGTACAATATTTTAATCAACTGCTCTAATTCTGTAGCAAAATTACACTTTGGCACACATTGCTACTTAAAATTTTCTCAAGTGTACTATTTTTAAAACATTCTTTCTCAAGCTATTTCACAGTGCAAAAAGAAGACACTCTTTGGACCACCATCTTTGAGATGGAACAAATTTCAATGGGAACAAAAAAACTGCCTAGTAATTTTAAAATATTTAACCTATCTATACTTAACACCGCTCACTTTAAAGGCATTCCTTCTTCACTGTGGATTAGTAAACCAGTTCATAAAATCAAGCCTATTTCATATTTAAATTTATTTAGATATTAAATCTATACCTTTTCTGTAACTATAATAGAATTTTCTACTTGATTTGTATAATACTAAACTTTTCTATTCAATATCTTTAATTAATGTGAGTTAAGTTTCCTTTCAAAATGAGGCATCTCCATATCCAGCAAAAGATCAGTCCAAATGCTCAGACCTTGGACTTCAAAGTTCCCATCCTGGGCCTTGAGCTGTCTTAGCCAAGTCTGGACTGCACTGGCCAGAGGCTCTGACTCCTGGTAAAGGCAACAGACACGGTCCTGCATTTCCTCCCAAGATACTTCATTTTCTTTTAGACCACTAGTTTGCCATTTCCCATGCAGAGGATCATAACTGAAGCAGTTTCCCAAGGCTGAGAGGAAACTCAAATAGGAAGCAAGTAATTCAGAGTAATGGGCACAAAGTGAAGCCAAACATCTTGGAGACAAAAAGCGGCAGAAGGACAAGAGACGAGCTGGGTCTCCGAACAGCAACCAAGGGAGGAGAAACACCTTGGCCTCCATTTCCCAACCAGGTTCCATCAATGCCGCAGCCACAACTCTGTACAGCATGGAACTACAGGGCAAACAGTCTAACAAGGCTGAGGAAGATGGATCTTGGTTCCCATCACCATCTCTTTCACCTTGTAGCTGTGAAAGTAGCATCTGAGCCTGGACTCTCACTGGCAGTCCTTCCCATTGATCAATACCAGCTGTTCTTTTTATAGGAGATTCCAAGAAACCAAGAAGTTGAGAGGCAGCTCTACGTCTTGCCAATAGATTGATGAAAGGCTCTGCTCTACCAGTTGCTGGGATCAAGAAGCTACAGAAAAGGCTGTGACGGGTGGTAGAAGATAATGCTGGATTTTCCAGTAGTGCCAAACCCAGAAGTTCTGGGCAGTGCTTCAAGTGTCTTAACCTGACTAAACCTCTTTTTTTTAGCTGTTGCTTAAAAGCTTTCCGGAGGGTTGGTTGAGCTCGAAGACGGCTGTAAAGTTGATGAAAGGAGTGCCCCCTATTTAGAGCTCGTGTTAGAGTTGTGGGATCCCAATTTTGTACCATTTGTGAGTTGGAAGCTGCCAAAAGGGTGGGCAGCTGTTTGGTTTGTAAGAGCAGCCTCTCCATGAGGCAGAGAGCAAAATACCTTGTTACTGTTAAATGGCAACCTCAGAAGAAAATGTTTTCTTTTGCTAAGAGATCCTTCCCTAGAAATATTGTTCGGTTTATGATTGCTCTAAGATTTGGTTTTCATATAGAAAATTTCTGCTGGTTGGTTTGTTGCTGTAGGTATTGTTTACAATTCATTCCATAAATTTCTTCATTTTTTCTTCCTATTGTTAGATTTCTTTTTTGTTTTTGGTGGTGGTGTTGCGAGGGAATTTTCTGGGTAGCTGGATCTTTGTGTGTGTGTATCTGTCTGTGTGTGTACTTACCTTCCTACAAAAGTTTTATTACCCATACACCTTTTCCAGTTACAGCACAATGTTGCTTTATGAAGCAACACAAATATTTTTAGATAAAAAAATTGGGTCTCTATGTGTTCATTTTTTTCTGCTGAACTGGATATAGACTGCCTTTAGTCAACTATTTGCTTCTCTCCTGAAACTGCTCCACTTGTGCAAAGTATTTTGACTATTATCTTATATTGTGTGCTGCAATTACTCGTTTGCTTGTAGTTGATGGCATTAAGTTCCCATTTGTAGTATTTGTTGCTGAACCATTTACAACCATATAATCAACCTTGTTTTCCAGTTTGACCAAGCGTTGCAAGATGTGATCTAGAAGAACGGCAATTGTTCTTTTCAAATCAGCTGGGGGGGGGGGGAGAAAAGTACATTCAGAAAGTTAGACTGAATTGCGCAGGCAAAATCTCAAGAGTTATTTTCTCATTGTTTTTCTGGGTATAACTTTTACTGTATCTGTTTAATGTAATTGAAAAATATGCAAACTTTTTTAATGTACTGTTTATATTCAGTTTTTCAGTTTTAATTTTTTTCTCTGCTTTTCTTAAACAAATTAAATAAATGCTATACTCCTTAGAGTACAACACTCTAAACTTTCATTTGTAACAAAAATACTAAATGTACCATATAAATTTAGAGTTGTCTAAATAAACAATTTCTTATCTAATATACAGTACCTCTGTAAACCTTCATAACAATACACTGAAAGTCATTCATTATAATAATCAGTAAAACAATTGTATTTGAATTTCTTCAAATCCTCCATTGTTTTAAAAGTTCTGAAAATTTTATATTTATAGTATTAGACAAATACCTATATTATTCAAAGCAAAATGTTTCCATACATACCATATCCAATGCCAGTATATCAGCTCTTTAATATTAAAACCAGGAATATTTCTTACAAAATGAAAACTATTATACAGTATGTCCCACTTCAGTAGAACATTGAATATATATCAAACGTAAGTTCCACTTTATAAATATAAAAACTTCTTATGCTACTTTTACATAATATTGCTTTATATATTTTAAAACACTAAAGGGAGGACGAATTTACAGAGATTATATAGGCTTACCATATCCCGCCATTGCAACTCCATTATCACCATTTATTACATTCTTGTTTTCTTCTGCTAGGGCTCTAACGTATTTTTTACTTAAGTCAAGAATTTGTTCACGCAATTCAGCACTGCTCTGTTGTCTTGGATGCTGAAAGGTGTAGCGCAGTAACATTATGCCCCAGATAAAACCAAAAACTAGCAACAATAAGCTCAATTTTTGGGACACATTTTTTCTAGAAAATGCAAAAACCATTTCTGAGCAGGCTAAATATGTCAGTAGAAGGTAGTAAGTGTGAAGTCACAGTATCTTCAAGGTAAGTTGTTTTGTAAAACATCTTCACAGGATGCTTGGTCTTCGGGGGAGACTATTTTGTCTAATTTTTCCATTTGTTTCCTGAAATTTTTTATCAAAAAACTTGTGTCAAAATTGTTTATTTTTTGTAAACTACAGTATTAATTTGGAATGTGTTATATAATTTAGAGCATTATTATTGAAACCCTGTAAAATGACTGCTGAGAATACAGTCAATATAAGAACAAAAATCTAGTAACTTTCCAAATTATAACTGTATACAATAGCAATACATTCATGAATTGGAAATCCCTGGTAAAAATACCCTTTCAGCGCTGAACTGGTTAGTGTCTTTGTGTAAATTTTAATCTCTCTAATTCAGCTTTACATCTGTGCTATGAGAATGGTTCCATTATTAACAACAATTCCAATTCCATTATCTAAAAAGATTGCTACATTGATTAAATGCTAACTATATTAGAAAAAGCATCAGCAGTAAGGTGAAAAGTCATTTCATCAGCCCTGTAGATAAACTATTAAGCTTTTTTTTTGTCTTTAAACTATACCTTGCTGATAAATTATAATATGAAATCCTAAGCAATTATGTCTAAATTTTCTATGGTGTCTTTTAAATTGAAAGTTTGCTATCCATGACTGTCATTTCTTTCCCCCACCTCGCATTCTGCTTTCTGAACAGATAGACAAAAGTGCTTTAATGTTAGTCTTCACTTAACAGCCATTCATTCAGCAACCATTTGAAATTACAAGAGTGCTGAATAAATGATAGTAATGACTGGCTGCCTAAAATATAACATTTGTTACACTCTTGTGGTCTCATGATCTAAATTTGTGTGTTTGGCAGTCCACTCATATTTTTGTTTGCAATGTGCACATCAATGTGTACATCAATTGCTTGTCTCCCCTGACCTTTGCTCTTTTGGCCATCCTGTACTTGCCACCATCTCTACCAGGTTGCCCCAACTGATTTTGCCATCTTTTCCTTCCTGCTGCTGAAGAGGTACTGTATGTCTGACTAAGGCAGCTGCTGGTCTTTTACAATGTCTCCCCAGAACTAGCAACTCCTCAGCCAGGTGCACCTGATCAATAGCTGAAGGAAGATGGCAATGGTCATCTGAGGATGGCAGACAATTCAGCAGAGTGCAGGGCAGGTAAAAGGGCAGAGGTGGAGGAGGTAGCGGTTGGAGAGATTTAAAGAAGAGGTCAGGATGGAATGAAAGGAGTAACATGAGATCTTCAGCTAAAAATTGCAACCAGGAGTATAGGAATTGCTGCTGCTAAGCAGTGTAATAATAGGATGTTTCACTGAACAACTGTTTTGCTTAGGGATGTACATTTTGATCCCAATAAGAGTTGTTAAACAAGGGCTACCTGTAAACCATGTGCAAGTGAGAAATTTGTGACTTCCCTAAAGGTTTTGTATTTCAAACCCCAAAACCTCAGGGAGCTTGATTAACAGTGAGAAAAGCTGCATCCAGACACTGAGAACAGGGGTGTCAAACCGCTCACATTGCAGACCTTATCGTGACATTTGGCTTTTTTTTTTGCCTTTATGGAGCCAGAGTGGGCTCTGCCTGCATGGGTTGTATCTGGTCCAAAAGCCACCAATTTGAAAGGCCTGCTTTAGAACAAGCCCCATTAGAAAAAATAACAACCCAGAACTACTTATGTAAGAATTGCAGCTAACCAGTGTTTTATCTGACAGTTTTCAACTGCAGATTAATATTGCATATTGCAAAGGTTGCATATTGCCAACACATAAAATATGTACTTTTCAAGATAATAAACACCTACCATTTTATAATCCTGCTGCTGTAGTTGGAGCTATCCTCAATAACCAATATTCCAAGACAACATTTGCATCCATACTCAGCTCAATATCATTTTGAGTAATCACAAGGACTATTTAATCACAAGGACTATTTGGTCTAATGCAGTTCTTCTTTTCCAGAATTAAGAGTACCACATTTTGCTGGTCAAATGATAAGCACTTAGGAGAGGGAGAAACATCTGAGGAAAAAGAATGTTTAAAAATATTAAAAACTTGTTCAAATTATTATTGTTATAAATGTAGGCATGAGAAGAAATTTTAAAAGGCATGTTGGCACGTCAAGCATGGATTTTTATAATCCCCAAAAGTGGCACACGGACTCCTCTCTGTAGTCACTCAAGCCATTGACCAGCTCAGCTCCACCGCACATTGGCCCATGCCCCCCTCTGGCCAGCTGATTTTCAGATCAGACACAAGCATGCTAGCTCCTAACTTTCTGCAGCCAGTATTTTCCCAGATCTCTGGAGATTCCACTCCCAATGCTGTTTGGGCACACAAGGCTTTTCCTCCCTCCCAGCTCCATTTGGGTAAAGGAGGCTTCCCCCCCACCTCCTAGCTCCATTTGGGGAAAGGAAGCTCTTCCGCCCCCATTTGGGGAAAGGAGACTTTCCCCATCCCAGTCTTCCCCTCTCCCAGCTCTGTTTGGGGAAAGGAGGCATCTCCCTCCTCCCAGGTCTGCTTAGGGATGGGAGGTTATCCCCTTCCCACCACTGTTTGGCATGGGAGGCCAAAACGGGGGGAGGGGGGGAGTGTAGGGGGCAGGATGAGAGGGGGGGTAGCATTATAGGTGTGGGCATTCACTCATGTGCGCACACACACTTTAGGCATCCAAGGGAAAAAAGGTTCGCATCACTGCCCTAGTATAATCAGGAAGATATCAAAGATGCCAAAACATAAAAAATCAGATATTCCAAACCGTCCAAACCCCAATCAATGTTCCCTCTATTTTTTCCCGGTGTGGGTGGAAAATTATAGTGTCTGAGCAGCAGTCCCTTTGAGACTGGGCGGCATAGATAGATAGATAGATAGATAGATAGATAGATAGATAGATAGATAGATAGATAATAAATAAATAAATAAATTTTCATGCCTGAGCGCCTGATTTTTTTTCACAGATGTCACTCAAGACAACTTATTGCGTAATTATTTGGGGCTCGGTGCTGGGGCAGAATAAGGTCCCTTCCCACTATGTTATTCTGTTATTTTATATTTCAATTAATATCATTATCCTCTTAGAAATCCAGATAGGCTGTCATGCCTAATCCTCCTTATACATTCTTCTTAAAAGAAACAAAAAGCCTTTATACAACTTTTTCCTAATTAATAGGAGAAAAAAAATTCCCTTCTCTTTTATTAAAAGAAATTAATAATAAACCAAAACCAAAATCTATTACTATTAAAACTAAAACAACCAGCAAAACCAAAAACACAACTATTAAAATCTGCAACGTTAGTGTCCATCTAAGTTCACATGTCCCATTGAGATCATAAAAGTAATTACATAAAAATGTAATTTATAAAATTACATATTTTTAATGAAGTTAAACTCAAGTACAGTACTGTACTTATACAACATAATGCTTTTAAAAATGTTACCATATAAAATTAATTCTACCAGGAGGAAAAGGTCTTTTAAAAAAAAATCAATCCTGTTCACTATCTGTACTTATTTATTTCAAAATCTGCAATATAGATAAGTTGTAGGAAGCTTGACTGAAGGCACAAGATGGTTCAAGGAGCAAGGAAGTTAAATACTAATACAGTACCTTATTTTCAGGAAAGCTATTAAAAAAACAATCTTTACAAGGCATAAAGAATAAGCAAAATCTCTATGGTGCTTAACAAAACAAAGACCAAAACAAAGATTGTGTATGTTCACCCACGTGACTGTCATATAGCTTAACCGCGATTTACTTAACCCCCGTATTGAACCAAAAACTAGAGGCACGAATTGAGTTCGCGCCAGGCGCTAGG
This sequence comes from Erythrolamprus reginae, assembly GCF_031021105.1. NCBI lineage: Eukaryota > Metazoa > Chordata > Lepidosauria > Squamata > Dipsadidae > Erythrolamprus > Erythrolamprus reginae. The sequence continues at coordinate 43,984,323 of NC_091963.1, read as the reverse complement.
TTAGAACTTTGCTTGCCGTTTTTGTGTATGTCAACATACCTCCGTACACATCCCGAATTGTGCCTTAGAAAGACAGATATTTTTCACCAAGCGACTCACACAAATCCATTCGTCGCCTCTCAGTTGTTTTTTCTCTTTACGGCGCAGGAAAAGCTGGCAGCGGGCAGTCACCAAAACCCCGTCCGCCCTTCCGGCACTCGATCTCTTTCTTCCCTTTCCTCAGAATCAGATGTATTCTTTAAACCTAAATGCAAGCGATAAATTGCCACCGAACCTCACGCATCCTGCCAGCGGTACCACACAGAGAGGAAGCGTCCCTACACCCCGGCATAAATTTCAGTCAGAACCTCCTACCTGCGCAGTGCATAGAGAAAACAGCAATTGAATCATATCCAGGCCGCACTTCCGGCTGCTGGTGAAAAGAGGGTAAAATTACCATATGCTGAGTGGAGCAAAAGAAAGGAACGGAAGCCTCATGTTTGAAATGCTGATTTTTGCTCCTAATTTTAAAACTACCTTGATTTATTATTGTGCATTATTTTTTCTAGTACACTTACTGAATTTACAATGAATTCTAACTTAGTTTCATTTTTTTTAATTTTTAGCTATTTTTATCTATTTTTATCTTTTCAGTATTTATTTATTTATTTAGTCAAGTAAGTATTGATAGTATACAAAGATAACAATGTTTATATACACGATATTGATAATAGTAGAGAAACATCTAATAATAGAGAAATATTAGAACAGGGATGGTAGACACGTGGTGTACCCCTTTTCAACGGTATGTGAGGTTACAAATAAAACACTTCAAAACTGGACAGAGTTATCTAAAAAGATAAACAGCTCGAGGACTCTGGTTGTGTATGTTCAAACACATGATTATTATAGCTTAATAGAATAGAATAGAATAGAATTTTATTGGCCAATTGTGATTGGACACACAAGGTCTTGGTGCATATGCTCTCAGCGTACATAAAAGATAAAGATACATTTGTCAAGAATCCTGTGGTACAACACTAAATGATTGTCATAGGGGTCAAATAAGCAATGAAGAAACAATATTAATAAAAATCTTAGGATACAAGCAACAAGTTACAGTCATACAGTCCTAAGTGGGAGGAAAAGGATGATAGGAATGATGAGAAAAACTAGTAGAATAGAAGTGCAGATTTAGTAGAAAGTCTGACAGTGTTGAGGGAATTATTTGTTTAGTAGAGTGATTTATTTAGTAGAATTTTATAAATTGATTACCTGGGCCAAAGTAAACATACCTAGACATACATCAAAGGGGGTTCCTGAACCCTTTAATTTATATACAATATAGATAATTTATATATAAATTATATTAATAAAATATTTTATTATAGATTCACCAAGAGCATCAACATTACCAATGAGATGGATGAAGGTATTTTCTTCTAAAATAGGTTTTAATCAATACCTCTTTAGCCATGCTGGCCAGAAGTTACTATGGGTGTGTGAGGATCCTAATTAAGATCAAGGCTATGAGCAATAACCCAAACTATCCTTATTTACCGGGTATATACCAAGGTGTTCTGATAAATATTCTTGGTAATAATAACAACAACAATAATAATAGTCTTGATTATTGCCACATGCTTTACATGGGTCTACCCTTGAAAAGTGTTCGGAGACTGCAAATAATACAGAATGTTGCTACAAGAACCGTCATGGGTGCACCTCGGTACACTCATATAACACCTATGCTCTGCGAGCTGCATTGGTTACCGATTGGTCTCTGATCACAGTTCAAGGTGTTGGTTATTATCTATAATATGGCTTAGGGACAGACTTACATGGCTTATTATCTTACATGGCTTAGGGACAGGCTATTTACGGGAACTATTTACGGGAGAGGGGCGGCATACAAATCCAATAAATAAATAAACATCTCCTGCCATATACCTCCCAGACACCAATAATATCACACAGGGTTGGCCTTCTCCAGGTCCCATTAACTATGCAATGCAAGTTAGCAGGGCCATGGGGAGGACCTTCTCTGTGGCTGCCCTGGCTCTATGGAACCAACTGCCCCCCAATATCTGTACTGCTCCTGCCCTGCTGGCCTTCCGAAAGGCTACGAAGACTTGGCTTTACCGGCAGGCCTGGGGGCCATGAATTGTACATCTTTCATGGACAAATCGTATTGAATGATATATATGTTTTGATTGGATTGCTGAATTGTGGGTTTTAACTGGGGTTATTGTTTTAATTTTTACTTGACTTCTTTTTATTAACTGGTTTTTTTTATATTGTTTGTAAGCTGTCCTGAGTCATTCAGGATTGGGTGGCATAGAAAGAAAGAAGGAAGGAAGGAAGGAAGGAGAGAGAGAGAGAGAAAGAAAGAAAGAAAGAAAGGTATCTAGGTTTTCCAGCAACTACATGTAATCCTCAACTTACAACCACAATTGAGACTCAAAATTTCTGTTGTTAAGTGTGTTTCACTCCATTTTATGACTCTTGCTACAGTTGATAAGTGAATCACTGTAACTGATGTTAGTTGCCAGTTGTTAAGTGAATCTGACTTCCCCCATTGACTTTCTTGTCCGGTAACAAAAGGTGATCCCATGATTTTCAGGCATAGCAACAGTAGTGGATTGCTACCTGTAGGGTTGAGGATGGTGCACCGGTAGCAAACAGTGTGTTGCATACACAGCTTCATTCTCTTGCATGCATACACATGCATCCCAGCATATTTTTGCTTTGTGCGCATGCGCAGAAGCAAAATCTTGTGAGGGGACCTGCACCAATGAGATTTTGGCAAATTTTTGCTTTTGCGTATGCATGGGAGCTAAAAAATCGCCAAAAACTGGTACATGCACACATCCCCTCAGGAGATCTCAGCACAATTTTGCTTCCTGCACATGTGCAGAAGCAAAAGCATGCTGTGACACGCACACAAATGCACGCAAGAGAACTGAAGCTGTGCGCACACCACACCGGTAGTGGCAGCAATGGCACTGTGCCTCTGCATAGCAAGTCTTAAATATGACCCAGTTCCAAGCATCTGAATTATGATCGCATAATCATGGGGATGCCGCATAGGTCATAAGTGTCAAAAAATATTCATGTCACATTTTTCAATGCTAGTGTAATTTTGAGTGGGCACTAAATGAACTGTTGTAAATCGAGGACTATCAGCTGCCAGTGCTCACATTTTGGTGTATTTTTTAAGTAATGAACGGTTGTTGGATTTCGTTCTCCGTTTTTATGTTTGTATCCAATTGTAAACTATCCAGAGTCACTTTGCAGTTGAATGAACATATAAATTAAGTAAAAGTAACGAATAAAGACCGCAAAGCAAGAACTAGTATGCTATTGCAATAAGTCCAACACGTGCAAAAGCCTAGAGCCAACAAACTGCGCGTGCGCCACTCCGCTCAGCCTACTACCGGTATGTTGCTACATTGTGGCATATCTGGGCGTGGCACCAGGAGTCCCGCCCCTTCCATGAGTGTCGGGCGCAGACCTTAGTGACTGAAGCGCCATTTTGCGTTGCGGTCGCCACAACGTGTAAGTTAGGTAATTGGAGGCAGTGGCAGGAGAAAGTCGGGGCTCGGCGCTCCTTCCTTTGGATTCCCACTTCTTTGGCCACCTGCCGCCTTAGACACGCGCCATCATGAGCGACGCGGAGGAGAATAACTTCGAGGGGAGGGTGAGTAGTGAGCGGTTTCTGTTCAGGCCGAGGTGTCGGAGGTCTGGCCTGGCCCTGAGGGCGAGAAGTGGACGAAGAGGAGGATAAAAAAGGAGCCTCCGAATCGGGCGCTGAGCGGGGCGGAGTCATCCTGAGAGACTTCGTTGTTCCTTACCAAAATGGTTCCTTCTTCCGAGGTGGGGCTACGCTGTATCCCGCTCGCAGGGACCGCGCTCTCGTTGCCTGTTTCGAATCGTCCCTGCTTTACCTCCTTCCGGACCAAGGGTCCTCGGACTTAACAAACCGTGATCCCCGACTCCTCTTTTGGCGCCATCCGCCCCCTTCAATGGGTTTGGGTTTTGGCGCCCCCTCGCGTTTTTAACCATTTGCCTGTTCCTATTTTATTTTATTTTTGCCATTTTGAAAGTTATTTATTTTATTGTATTTGTATGCCGCCCTTCTCCGAGGACTCGGGGCGGCTCACAGAAAAACAAGAATAATAGCAATCCAATTAATGCATTAAAAACAGTCTTTAAAATTCTAATTAAAAAGAAAAAAGCATTTTAAAAAGCATTAATTTCATTCATTCATTCATTCATTTCATCCCCTATCGTTTTAAATGCCCTTTTCACGTTAACAAACATACCCCACCCCCCCAACAAATCCCAATAGACAGTATGCAGGGCTACTGTCCTATGTGTATAGGGAAGGAAACCCTATACACATAGAAATCGGGAGGGCTGGCTCTAAAGAAGCCCCTGGGAGAGAGTTGAGGATCGTTTCTAATAAATAATACGCTGAAAATGGCGTCAGGATTTTTTCAGGTAAAAATGCTGCTAAGCCTCCAGCATTATTTATTAGGTTTGTACCAGAAGACAGTGTCAACATTTTATTACCATAAGGTATTTAAGGTATAGTACTAGTGGAAATTTTCTGCATTATTGTGGGCAGTAATAATAAAAAGATTTAATTAGAAGCTACTTGCCACTGTTTCAATTTTAGGTTTGCCTTATCTTAAATAATTATCAGGTCATTATTTTAATTATTGAAAAGGATTTTTAATTTTTATATAGAGAGTATAGTAACATACTTTTAGTAGCGCGCTGTCTGGGAAGAGTGGTAACAGTATTTTTAGATTTGTGTGTGTGTTCTATTACAGTATAAAAAACCTTTGAGATAATTTTGTGCATCTCCTATCTTAAAAATTTGGGGAAACTCATTTTTCAAAAAACCTGGCATGTTACTACTTTCCTCAAAAATCATAACAGGAGTGTGTGATTCAGTGCAAATCCTATCCTTGTATAAGAATATCATATTCCAGCCTTTACAATTAATGTTCATTTGGATCTAATAATGATGTTTCATAAAGCTTATTATTCTCACATATTTTAAATCTTGAAAAACAACCAAACCAAATATAAAGCTTTTTCAATATATTTAAGATTATTGTATGATTTTCTATGCAAAAATTAGTAACACTTGTCTTAATATTGAAGCATGTTGTGAAGAAATAAAAAAATGAAACCATTTGAAACTATATTTTAAATATTTAAAAAGAATAAATTGCCCAGTATAATCAGATTAAGAATCTGGGTGCAATAGAATCTTCTTTGTTACTTTAAAAATAGTTCCTTCTGGTATTGAAGTACATTTTTTTTGCTGTGTTTTGCTGAGATATACTTCCTTCAATTAAGAAATTAGGCATTTATATGAATCAATCATAAATTTAAATCCACATGAATAAGTTTAAAAATACTTAATATAACTAATTCATTGTCTTTCCTAAGGGTTGATGATATGTAATTTCCTCCCTTCTATTCAGTTGTGCCATTTCTCAAGAACTGCCTGCAGTTTTATCTCAAAGGTTTTTCAAAAGTGGTTTATACCTAGGTCAGGGCTAGAATTTATGGTATCCCAATTATTGGCTGTCCGACTAAAATTATAACGTATACTGTATTACATATTTGATTTATATCTGTCTTTTCTATTCAAGTACAGTGCGCTATCAATATAGTACAGAAATGGGTATTTTAAATTTAATATTAAAATTAACAGTGGTAGTAAAGCACTACATTTATATGGGTCCATCAGTGTTAATAAACTGCAGTCTGTGAAATCCTAGTCATGTAACAATGTACCATATTTTTCAGACTATGAGATGCACTTTTTTATCTCCCAAAAGGGAAATAATGTCTGTAAATCTTACAAAATGAATATTGCCAAAGCCCTGTCCATCTGACAGCCAATTTTAGCATGCCCCACTTTGTGGCTTTTTTCAGCTGGCAAAAGTTTTTTCAGGAAAAATGCCCCCCAAAATGGCCTGAAAACAGTCTTAAGAAATGGGCTGGAAAAAGCTTAAAGACAGGCGGGGGGAAAGGCCCAAAAATGGGGTGTACAGTGTTTTCCTTTTCAACATTTAAGTGCATTTTATAGTCAGGTGCTTCTTGTAGTCTGAAAAATAGGATATGCAATCTCCAAATATAAGTCCAGTTGAACAAGTAAAGAAAACTTTAATTCCTTTTATAGGAATTCATCATTTAGAAAAAAAAAACATTCCTTAAAAAATCTTGCATCTCAGTCTGGTAAATTGGAATTATTTGTTAGTCATTATATAAGATGATTTTATCTGTTAAATAGCCATTTTATAGAATTATGAGCTGCTAAAATGTGATATTCCACAAGAAGAGACCTTTTATTTGGGCAGCTTGAATCAGAAAATATTTTTCAAAAATTAGTACACATAATTTAACTTACCACAGTTTCACAAATGAAGGTGAATAAATGTGACCCCTGGGTAATGTTGCAGGATCCAATATGGGTCAGTCACCAGAACCAAAGCTTTCAAACTCATTATGGAGGCCATCTTCTAGCTAGAGAGAAGTTCCCTGAAAATAGAGTCCAGCTTAGAAGACAAAACCTTTGGTCCCAGTGACTGACTCATAGTGTTTGTCAAAAATTAGTACGGTAGACCATGACTTATAACAGTTTGTTTTATGAAGTTAAACAGCATCAAAAAAGTGACTTCACATTTAGATTGTTGCAGCACCTCATAGTCCTATGATCAAAATTCAAATGCTTAGCAACTGACTCATATTTGTGACAGTTGCAGTGGCCCTGGGTCATGTGAATTACCTTTTGTAATCTTCTGACAAGCAAAGTCAATGGGGAAGCCAGATCCCCATTTAACAATCTTATTAACTTAACAATTGTAGTGATTTACATAACAACTATGGCAAGAAAGGTCTTAAAATGGGCAAAATTCTCTTTAACAAAAGTCTCACTAAGCACAATATTTTTTGGCTCAATTGTGGTTGTAAATCTGCAACTATCTGTAGGTAAGCTATCTACCATTATCTATAGTCTTGTGCATTTTCTGGTGTTAAATTTATTATCCCTTTTTCTCCCATTAAAAATCATCTGTTCTTAGAAATTTTTTTTGGAAGTGGTTAGATTACATGAGATTTAATTGTGGGAAAGTATTGTAGAGAATAGTACATAAAAGTTGAATTATACAAAAGCCACCAAGCATTTTCAGATCCTTGCTAAAAATACAAAATATTTGAGATTTTTGCAACTTTATTCAGTATTTTAAAAATGATAGGGAAAAGATCTGAAAGTTTGTGAGAACAAATGATTATCTTTTTAAAATATAATATGCATACACACAACTTGCTCTTTCTATGTTGCCTTACCTGATATATTTTTTCTTACAGTACAAACTAGACATTTAATCAGGCAGTTAGTTAACTCATTACCCACATTATTAAACCATACTGATACTAATAAATAGTTTAGCTTTATTTTTATTTTACTGTACAAATATTTGTATCTTGAATAAAATAATCACACTTAATAGATATGAATGTTAGGATTTATACAGCAAAGGTAACAAAGATAGCAAATTTATATAGCAATGGCTCAGATTCAAAGAAGTACTGTAAATCAAATTTGAATTTTAAGTAGAGATTTGGAACTTGAATAAACAGCAAGGTAATATGTAATTTAGAATCAGATTTATAATAAATTGTGCAATATTTATGTTTAAAAAGCAGAAGTTAAGTTATTTGTATTTGTTTTAATGGCTATGCCATTGTAATTCTTTGAATCTTTGCCTATTAGTCTACTTCACTTTTTAACCTCAGACAAGTATATATTTGAGAGAGAGTGTGTGTGTATGAGAGAGAGAGAGAGAGAGAGTGTGTGTGTGTACATGTCTAATAATACAAGTCTTGATAAATATTACAGACTTGAAAATTACTGAAGTTAGCAAGCAGAATAGGGGTACAATATTTGGCAAATACTGCAACAGAATCAGTGGATTCATTAGTAGAGCCTATATTACTATATCAATTAAAATATTTTTAAAAATTGCTTTTATAAACTAGTTATTTGCATTTCACCTGCTGACTATTCCATTTTAGTCAATAAAATTATGAAAATCCTGCAGGATTTTATAATCCCCACATGCTTAAATATACTAAATGTTCTTTTTCCATTAAGGTTAATGTTCGTGAAGAAATGGAAGAGTTTTTTCCAAGAATGTGGAAGATAAATCAAGATAAAAGAAGGCTAATGAAAAATGTTAAAGATCAGAAAATTAAAATTGAATGGGGGAAAAAATTGAACAGAAGATTGGTCAGATAGAAGCACTTGAATATTTTTAAGTCTATAATGAATTGTTTGAATTGGGGAAGAATACACGAAGTATGAAAAATGAAAAATGAAGAATGAAGAAAAGTAGAAAGCAAGAGTGAAGTAGCATTAAAAGAATCTGGAAGAATGAATGGGTCCTAGGTTAAGTAAATGTATGGCTTATGTTCCAGTGTCTGTATGATCAAGTTATAGATGAATTTGCATGATTACTTAGTTAATAGAACATTGGTCATCTGGTTCATGTAAGGAACTATTTGAGGAAATTGCGCAGTGTAAATAGTGGGTTAAAGAGAACCTTGCCCTGGAGGGTATGCCTAACCATTTATTTTTCAGGCACAATCAATAAAATATAGTTACTTTTAACATTAGAAGGTAGGCATTTGTGCAACCAATACCATTTGTAATACTGCTTCTTTTGGTAGGCATCACGCTCCCAGTCAAAATCTCCAGCTGCGAGTCCTGCTCGTGCAAAATCTGAGAGCAGGTCAGGATCTCGTAGCCCATCAAGAGCTTCTAAACATTCTGAATCACACTCTCGATCAAGATCAAAATCCAGGTATGTTTATGTTTATTAAAAACTTGAATATGTTAAACTTTATTTGTACACTTGCTGATTGGATCTTTCACTAGAAAATTTAGACATTATAAAACTAAGATTTTTGTCAGGGCTTGAAAAATTCCCAGAAACTTCATAAGTAGTCATATAGTGATAATGGCAAAAATAAAAAGATAACATTATGACATTATAGAACCCATCTGCATAATTGTACTGTGCATGTTTTCAACCAATTGTGATTTAGGTTAACAATATGTAAGTATGCACATGCAAATAAAAAAATACAGGTAAGCTATTTAAATTCATTGCTACATGTAGTTATGAAAAATATGAAAATATATAAGGAATATATAAAAACTATTTGAACAGAACTTAAAAGATTTCCATGACAAATTGTGTTCCAAATAAAAATATACAAAATTCTACTCATTTCACACCACCTAGAATGGCAGTGATCATGCAGTTTTGGGAGTCTTTCTGCCATTTACTACTCCAGTTTAAAATATTATTAAGACCTATAGTATTACATTGTTTGATTTGTAATTCCAGCATCTTAACAGCATGTCAGGTGCAGATCTTATTCCATAAGTTGTCCATTAGTTTAGAATTAATGTTTTTATCAGTTGTTACATAAATGCTTTCAGTTGTTTTAAATGGCTATTAATAACTTTTAATATTAATTTTGATGGCTTGTTGCAGTTTTTATATGAAACTTTATTTTTTCCATTTAAAGATCTAGATCCAGAAGACATTCTCACAGACGATACAGTCGTTCTAGATCCCATTCTCACAAGCGGCGATCACGAAGTAAATCATATACCCCAGAATATCGGCGTCGAAGGAGTCGAAGCCACTCTCCTATGTCTAACCGAAGAAGGCACACTGGAAGCAGAGTATGTAGTGTAAGCTTGTAGGAATATTATTATTTTTTAAAAATCAATTTTAAGCTGGCTGGCTATAACACAGTTTCTGTAGTCAAGAAAAAAGACAAATCTTTGCATTTTCTGCTTAATATGTATGTACAGTTACATTCATCTTCGCTACTAGACGTTCCCCAAAAAGTAAATGTGTGTTTGCTATTTAAACTTGTTCTTTATTCCTCTTGTAAACAAGATGAATGCAAACAATAGGGTGTGGATTAGAAACCATGAGAAAAGTGGTAGCTGGTGGAAGGAATTAAGGAACCAAAGCAGCTTGCTCCTAACATTTCTGCTGAAAATTTATACTGATATTTCTTTTGAGAAATATTTGGATTGGCCATGGAGAATACAAGTTTAAAGCCTTTCCCTATGAGGAGATATTTAAATAGCATAATTTAAACTGTAGGATAACTTAAATCCTGTAATCAGAACTTCGTGATGAAATAAGGAAGATTGATACATACAGTGATCCCCCGCTCTTTGCGAGGGTTCCGTTCCAGGACCCCCCGCAACGAGCGGGTTTTCGCGAAGTAGCGCTGCGGAAGTAAAAACACCTTCTGCGCATGTGCAGATGGTGTTTTTACTTGGGGGCGGCGCGGGTGTTTTAAAACGTCCCCGCCGAGATGGGGGGCTCGCTAGCACCCCCCTAACCCAGGTTGGGGGTTCGGGGGTGTGCTAGCGAGCCTCCCATGTCGGCGGGGATGTTTTAAAACACCCGCGCCACTTTCCAATGAGTCCCGAAGACAACGCGTTTGTCTTCGGGACTCATTGGAAAGTCGCGCGGGTGTTTTAAAACATCCCCGCCGACATGGGAGGCTCCCTAGCACACCCCCGAACCCCCAACCCGGGTTTGGGGGGTGTGCTAGGGAGCCTCCCATGTCGGCGGGGATGTTTTAAAACACCCGCGCCACTTTCCAATGAGTCCCGAAGACAACGCGTTTGTCTTCGGGACTCATTGGAAAGTGGCGCGGGTGTTTTAAAACATCCCCGCCGACATGGGAGGCTCCCTAGCACACCCCCGAACCCCCAACCCGGGTTTGGGGGTGTGCTAGGGAGCCTCCCATGTCGGCGGGGATGTTTTAAAACACCCGCGCCACTTTCCAATGAGTCCCGAAGACAACGCGTTTGTCTTCGGGACTCATTGGAAAGTCGCGCGGGTGTTTTAAAACATCCCCGCCGACATGGGAGGCTCCCTAGCACACCCCCGAACCCCCAACCCGGGTTTGGGGGTGTGCTAGCGAGCCTCCCATGTCGGCGGGGATGTTTTAAAACACCCGCGCCACTTTCCAATGAGTCCCGAAGACAACGCGTTTGTCTTCGGGACTCATTGGAAAGTCGCGCGGGTGTTTTAAAACATCCCCGCCGACATGGGAGGCTCCCTAGCACACCCCCGAACCCCCAACCCGGGTTTGGGGGTGTGCTAGGGAGCCTCCCATGTCGGCGGGGATGTTTTAAAACACCCGCGCCACTTTCCAATGAGTCCCGAAGACAACGCGTTTGTCTTCGGGACTCATTGGAAAGTCGCGCGAGTGTTTTAAAACATCCCCGCCGACATGGGAACCCCCCAACCCGGCTTCTGGTAGAAGCTTTGCCAGGCTGCGATCGGGCGCTTGGAAGGGGAAGAGAAGCGTTGACAGACGCGACGAACTTCCAGGGCTGGGGGTTTTTTATTTGCGCCCCGAGGGAGGAAGAGCCCCCGAAGTGACCCGCAGGAGCCGGGCGAAGCAGGCAGGCGGCGATCGCAAGACGCCGGCTTGGCTGCCGGGCTTTTCCGCCGGCACCTGAAGTGGAGCTCCGGCTGGGCTGCCCCCGGCTCGCTCGCTTCCTTCCTTCGCTACCTGCCTGCGCGGTGCGTGTCTGTGCGCGTCCCCCTCGTTAGCCTAATCGGCTGGAGCTAATTGCGCGGAAACTACCGGGCGACCCCGCTTGGCCCGGGATGCAAAGGGGGAAGCTGTTTGGCAGAGGAAGGAGCGGAGCCCCCTTGGCCAAGCGCTCTGGGCGGCCGTCGCATCGGGCAGCCCGGGAGACCCCCGTCCGGCGCGCTACGATCTGGCCCCCACCTGGTCCCGCCCGATCCTCCTCCCTGAGGCAGCTCGCCCTCCCATGGCCGCTTCCTCCACCCTCTATTGCAAGCCCTCGCCACCGCAGCCAACGCGCGCTGCGATCTTCAAGCCCGGCTCCTTTCGGCCCAGCATCCCGGGCCAAGCAGCTGCCTTCCGTGACTGAGCCTGGCTGGCCCGGAAGATCGTAGCGCCCGTTGGCTGCAGCGGCGAGCGAAGCCAAGCCGGCAGCAATGTCGCCGCCGGTGCAGCCAACGCGCGCTACGATCTTCCGGGCCAGCCAGGCTCAGTCACGGAAGGCAGCTGCTTGGCCCGGGATGCTGGGCCGAAAGGAGCCGGGCTTGAAGATCGCAGCGCGCGTTGGCTGCGGTGGCGAGGGCTTGCAATAGAGGGTGGAGGAAGCGGCCATGGGAGGGCGAGCTGCCTCAGGGAGGAGGATCGGGCGGGACCAGGTGGGGGCTGGAATTTCTCCGCCAGGGCGAAGGGCGGGCGAGCGGGTGCTGGGGAGGGCTTCTCGCCCTCCCGACAGCAAGAGGGGGGAGCGAACGGCGTGGGCAGGCGAAGGGCGGGCGAGCGGCAGCGAGGAGTTTGCGTGGGCGGTGGGGAAACTCCTCGCTGACGCCAGCAAGAGGGGGAAGACCCAGGGAAGCCGCTGCCATCTACGCATGCGTGCCCGGCACGCATGCGTAGATGGTATTTTTGACTTCCGGGTTGAAAAATAGCGAAGTACCCTGTTCGCAATGGTTGGGGACGCAATAAACGGGGGATCACTGTAGTGAAATTTCACAGTAGATTCCTTTCTAATGCCTCTAATAATTTGAATGAAATTCTTTGAAAGAAATTTGATTTAGTGATGGTTAAACAGAATATTTATGTTCTTTTTATAAGCTACTCAGTATGCAGCTTCTTGAAATATTTTGCTATCACTGTTTCTGAGGTAAGAGTAGGTATAAAGTATCTCAGTTGACAGCCATTTTGTTTAGTGACTGTTTGAAATTACAGTGACACTTGAAAAAGTATGACCATTTGTCACTTGGTTATTGGACCATCCCTGTGGTCATGTGAGCAAAATTTGGGTGTTTGGCAACTGGCAAACAATTTATTTATGACAGTTGCAGTGACCCTTTGATCACTTGCAACCCTTGGTAAATAGAGTCAGTGGGGAAGTCAGATTCACTTAGCAACTGTGCCAGTAACTTAACTGCAATGATTAGCAACAGTAGCAAGAAAAATCATGAAATGAAAAACTCCTGCTTAGCAATGAATTTTTTGGCTTTAATTGTGGTCATAAATCAAGGACTGCCTATAACTGGTTCAACTGAGAATAAGATACTTAATATTTTAACTTGGTACATTTTAGGCTAATCCAGATCCTAATACATGTCTTGGAGTGTTTGGCCTCAGCTTATATACTACTGAGAGGGATATTCGAGAAGTCTTTTCCCGTTACGGGCCATTGAGCGGAGTCAACGTGGTGTATGATCAACGGACTGGGCGATCAAGAGGATTTGCATTTGTTTACTTTGAAAGAATAGACGATTCTAAAGAGGTAAAAAAAATCTGAAATTATCAGATTATTTTGCCAAAAAAATGGAATTTGTTAACTTTCAAACTTTCTGATAAATTTCTGTAATCACATATAATGAAATAAATGGCTTCTTTGGAGGACTTTATAGTTTAGCTTATGTAGGATCCTAGATATATGGCTAATCTTGATTATGTTTTTTAAAGCAGAACCTTATATCAGATTTTATTGTTTTATCCAATAAAAGCTAATAACTATTCTGAGGAGCAGAGGATCCATCTTGGATGTGGGTTGGGCTATTCTATGCAGAAAGTCCCTGACTCCATTTTTTTAACTACCGTTTTTGTGGGCGTGGCTTGGTGGGTGTACAAAAAACATTGCGAATGATATAGTTTTATCTTGGCACAACATTAACCGTATTATTTATTTGTAAGTGTACATAATTTTGTAGTATGTGTCCTTTTTATATTAAAACGTGATAGCTAAAACATTGCTAACTCAGAGTATAAATCCAGGGCATCCAGCCAGGGTTGGGCAGCAAGTGGAAAGGCATGGAACGCTGTTCCACCGGTGGAAATGGAGCTGCTTGCGCAGCTCTGTCATCACTGGCTGTGCACGCAAGATTCTGCTTCTGCAAATCTCACCGCCCCAGCCAGCAGCAACTGCATTCCCCACTATGTGGGCCCAGAAAGTGGTGTGCTCATCTGGCCAGTGTGGGGCACGCTGATGCAGATGTGGCTGCAGGTCTGGGTCCTGCGAGGCGCGGCAGCAGTCAGTCCCGGCCACGAGCCACCAGCAGGAAGAAATCCTCCAGGAAGGAGAGCAGCTCATTGGGGAGACTGGTAAGCGGGTGACGGGGGAGTGTCGTCTCCCCGACGAGCTGCTCTCCTTCCTGGAGGATTATGAGTATGATAATATCATATCAGCATAGAGCAAGATGTTAAATTTCTATTTAGAATCATTGGCATGTGCATCATAGAGTCCCTTATTAATCTTGGCAAGTCGTAGTTTTGATGGAATGGAGCAAACGGCCTCCACTTATTGCCCCGCTCAGGCCTTGCACTCCCTGCGAGGGTACACGGTGCAGTCTCTCTCTCTCTCTCGCCCTCTTTGCTACACTGCAGCCACAGACCCCCACGCAGTAGCAGCAATTGCTGATTCTGCCTCCATCCTCTAAGGCTGCATTACTATTACTATTAGTCTTCTCATCATTCCTATCACCGATCTTCCACTTATGACTATGACTATAACTTGTTGCTTGTATTCTTATGATTTATATTGATTGTTTTTTTATTGCTTTTTTGATCCCCATGACAATCAAGTGTTGTACCTCATAAGTCTTGACAAATGTATCTTATTTTTATGTACACTGAGAGCATATTCCACCAAAGACAAATTCCTTGTATGTCCTTTGAGCCTCCCCGAGTCCTCGGAGAGAGGTGGCATACAAATCCAATAAATAACACTTGGCCAATAAAAGAATTCTATTTCTTGTACATTCAGGATGTACAGCTTAATGCAGTGTTTTTCAACGAGCGTTCCGCCAGAAATCTGACGACACCAAAGGGTTCCCCTGAAGAAAAAAGGTTGAAAAACACTGCGTTATACAGACAATAAGGTATTGAAACAACACAATTGTATAAGATTTATGATATAATACAGTGGAACCTTGGTTAGCAAACGCTTTGGATAGCGAACATTTCGGATAACAACCAAACATTTCAGTAAAAAATTGCACCAGATACCAAACAAAAATTTGGATACGAACAGCCGCAGAAATGTTTGGTTATTTTCCGAAATGTTATACACAGCAGCAAAGTGTCGCTTTGACACGAGGCAAGTGCGCTGCTGTCTATGCTGGTTTAGAGCAGCGGGCTCAGCTGTAACTTGGATGTCCCGAGGAACTGCGGTGAGCCTTCTGCGTTTTACACCTCCTCTCAGCAACATGGGGGGCCTGAGTCCCCTGCTCTGAGCCACAGTAGCAGAGGGTGAAGGCATTTCCCTTGGCAGCGGGATTTTTCCTCAGGGTGATCCCAGGGTCACTTGGCAAAGCAGCTGCCACAAGATCTGAGGAGACAGGATGGGAGTCGGGATCCGACACGCCCCTTCTGGCCACCCGCCTTATATCCTCCTAGTCTCTACCGTCTAACCTCTTTACGCTGCTGGAAAGGTGGGGGCTGCTGCAATACCAGCAGCTTCGGGGGATTCCTTTCCTCAGTGGTTCGTTTTCTTACCTCTAGGCAGCTACACCAACCTTTTCCTTCCCGGCGGCGGCAACTGCTGAGGCAGCTCCAACAGATTCCCTTCAAGGAGCAGCAGCGCTGGGAATGAAGGGAAGCCGCCAGAGCTGCCTCAGCAGTTGCCACCACCACCGGGAAGCAAAAAGTTGGTGTAGCTGTCTAGAGGTAAGAAAACGAACCACAGGGGAAAGGAGTCCCCAAAGCTGCTGGGTATTGCCGCTGCCCCACCCTTCTCACAGCTTGGAGTGGTTAGACGGTAGAGACTGGGAGGCTGTTAAGCAGGCGGATCTCGACTCCCATCTCATCCCGTCCCCTCAGATCTTGTGATAGCTGCTTTGCCAAGTCGCCCTGGAATCACACTGAGGAAAAATGCGGAGCCTCCTTGAGCCCCTGGTGAGGATTTCCCGAGAGAGAAAGAGGAAGGCAGAGAGACGAAAGGTAAAGAGGGGGGGGGAGTGAGGGACTGTGTATGGGGGGAGAGAAATAAAGGAAATACTTTTAATTGGTTCGCGAGTCAACAGAGGCTGGGAACCAATTAAATCTATTTCCTTTATTTCTTTTGGGGAAAATTGTTTCGGATAATGAACATTTCAGGTAACGACCAAATTTCCAGGGCGGATTGTGGTCTTTAGCTGAGATTTCACTGTATTTCTGTGGAATAAAAAGAAACACTAGGTGGCAGTATAGTCTACAATTAATGAGGTTTTAAAATACAGTAGTACCTCTACTTAACTTAATTCGTTCGGTGACCAGGTTCTTAAGCAGAAACGTTGGTAAGTAGAAGCAATTTTTCCCATAGGAATCAATGTAAAAGCAAATAATGCATGCAAACCCATTAGGAAAATCCAAAACTTTAAGGTTTAAAAAAAAGGCCATGAGCGAAGGAAGCGGCGGGCAAGAGGTGATTTTTGGAAGCAAGATCGTGCAGCGAAGGAAGCGGTAGGCGAGGGGGGATTTCGGATGGGAGATAGGGCAAAGGAAGTGGCCTCCCATCTGAAATCCCCCGTTGCCTGCCCCTTTTCTTTGCCCGATCTCCCATCCAAGATCCCCACTTGCTTGCCCTTTTTCTTTGTCCGATATCCCATCCAAAATTCCCCTCTCGCCTGCCGCTTCCTTCGCCTGATCTCCCATTTTTTGCTTTGCTTGGAAATAAAATATGAAGACTGTATTAGCATTTTCCTTTGTTGAAGTTAATTTGTAGAGGATTGCTAGATAAAGACATAAGAGTTTGGGGTTTTTATTTTTTTAACTTTCTTGTAGGCAATGGAACATGCAAATGGAATGGAGCTGGATGGTAGAAGAATCAGAGTGGATTACTCTATCACAAAGAGAGCACACACACCTACCCCTGGCATCTATATGGGCAGACCAACTCAGTAAGAGAATTATTTTTATTTCAAGATTGTCTTAACCCTATTACTATGAAAAATGCATTTGCCGTTTAAGTAAAATGCTTAGTTCCTTTAAACATGTTCCAATGTTTGACTGCTTTATTTTACTCTTGTTTCTACAAATATATTTTCTAGTTGGCATTTTAAATGAGACTTCAGGGCCCAATGAATAGGTGTAAACATACACAAACTTGCTTATTCAAATTCCAAACAATTTATCTCACTAGAGTGTTCCATCAGAATGTTTCAAAAGATTGGGTTCCAATACAACATAAATAGTTCCAACATTTTGCTATAGGAATCCAATGCAACTCAAAATAAGCCCATTGTTCCCTTTTATGTCTTGGTCCTGGGGCTCCAGAAATAGGTGTAATTGTAGCCTGTGCTATTTCCTGAAGAATAAATAAATATTTTTAAAATTGCCATAACATGGCATTTCCATAAAGGGAAATACTTCTTCACCCAGAGGGTCATTGGTTTGTGGAATTCACTTCCAGGAGAGGTGGTGACAGTTGACAGCCTTGATAGCTTCAAGGCAGGCTTAGACAGATTCATGGATGCCAAGTGTATCCATGGTTATTGAAACGGATGTCCATGTGCCGCCTCTATGTTGGTTGAGGCAGGAAGGATTCCCTTGAGTACTATTTGTTGGGGGTCAAGGGAAAGGGAGGTCTTGCCTTCTCTTTCTCCTCAAGATTCCCATGTACAATTGATGGGCCACTGTGTGACACAGAATGATGGACTCAATGGGCTTTGGCCTGATTCAGCATGGATGTTCTTACGTTCTAACATTCAATGAAGCAATAGTGGTATGCATTTTTTGGAGCTTTTCTTGACATATAGCTCAGAACCTAATTCAGTTAAGAAACTTTCAATTAAGGACAAGCCATGAATAGTATTCCTCCTTAATGATTGACTTCAGCTTTCTTAATACATGTGTACAGGGTTACCTGCCAAGTTTAACAACATTCTGTACTTTTCATAGTTAGATGAAAATTTTAGCATGTCATGAACAGCTTTCTATCTGCCAACTGCCAGAAGAACACACTCCTCCTTTCACTCTATCTAATCAAGAGCTTCAGAGATTATTATATTTGTTACGTGGCCCCAGTCTTACAACTCTGAGCAGTATAGCAATAGTACTTAGACTTACTAGGTACTTAGACTTACAGTACTGCCCCATAGTGCTTTACATCACTCTCAGAGCAGTTTAAAGTGTCAGCATATTGCACCTAACAATCTGGAACCTCATTTTACTAACCTCTAAACTTTTTGCTGATTAGGATTGAACTCCAGAATCTGGGCACAATTAGCCTGCAATACTGCATTCTAACCACTGTGCCACTGGGTTTTTGGTGTACAACAGAATAACTAAAATGAATAAAATTAAACTATAGAATAAAAGCCAATTTAAAATATTACAGGAATGTATACATATAGAGGGATGACCACATATCAGGTAACTGGAGTTGAAAGCTTGCTTTAAAAAATGTTAAGGATTTCAATATTTTTCCTGAAGCATACTTATTCACTCTTTTTTCCTAAGTTTAGGATAAGACTTGAGCACATTTTGTAAATAACTTTCAATATGCCAGTTTGAAAATAATAACTGCAGAATAACTGCTGAAATTAAGTCAATTATGGATCTTCAGTTCTTCAATTAGAATTATTGTCTTGATGCTTGATACAAAATCTTAAATAGATGTATAGCTTTCAGCGTAACCTGTCTGAACTCTCTTTTTAATAAATAGCAGTGGAGGTGGAGGTGGAGGAGGAGGAGGTGGTGGTGGTGGAGGAGGAGGAGGAGGAGGAGGAACTGGCCGTCGACGTGATTCCTATTATGACAGAGGGTATGATAGAGGATATGACAGATATGAAGAATATGATTATCGCTATAGGTAAGTATTCAAATTATATGTGAAAGTTATGAAAAACTTTAACACAAGCAATAAATTCAGATAGTGATGTTTAAAAGTTTGTAAAACCTTTTGAATGTTCAGTATTTCTGCATAAATATGACCTAAGACATGATCTGTTCTTCATGGATCCTAATTAAATAGATAATTTAATTATAAAGCAGTTTTTAAAATACACCTCTTCATTTATTTGTTATTTATTTCAATAATGGCTGTTTCCATTGGGCAACAATAACTGCAATTAAATATAACTGTAATTAAATGTTCCACTGCTGAAGAATTTTAGCTCATTCCTGTTTTCATAATGCTTCCACTTTTAGAGAACCAGTGTACTCTTATGATTAAGGCACCAAGCTAGTAAATAGGAGGCTGTGAATTCAAACCTCAACTTAGCCATGAAAGCTAGCTGGGTGACTTTGGGCCAGATACTCTCTTTCCCAGCTCACTGGGGGCAAGGCATGTTAAACATGTTTGTTCAATAACAAGGATGGAATACAAATACAAATTTTCAGAGTTCTGTTTGGTCTCTCCTCCATGTACAGAACATTTTTCATTAACCTTTCAGTTTACACTGGTTGTTTTTCATAGATGGTAGATGGACAGAATTGTTATTTTTGTAGAGTACAAATGGTCCTTACTTTACAATCACTATTGAATCAAATACCCACACATGAACTTCTGCCAATGACTGAAAAAGAGAACGTATCAGGTACGACCATTCCTTATGGTCGTAAGTTGTGATGGCTGTTAAGTAAGGCATCAACATAATTGTTTTACCTAATGGCCACCCCCCCCTAATCTCCTCATTGCAATTGTTAAGAGGAGCAAGGGGTATTTCAGGGTGGGAAAGTCCATAGGAAGACCAACACAGGCTCAGGCTTATCACTGCAGTTCCTCCTCAGCTCCTATGTGACCTGCTTAAGATTCCCCAGGCCTTTCATGACCCCCAGACTCCTTGGGCTCCCCCATCTTGTTTCACTTACCTTTTTCAAAGATTGCCTTTAGGAAAGCAAAGCAATCAGTCTCCACCGCCATTGTTCCTTTCCCTCCATCTCTGCTGTTTTTTTTTAGAGAGAGAGACAGAGAGAGAGAGAAATTATGTTGAAAGCTATACATCTATTCTGTGGTCATTTCATACTATCTTGGAAGTACAGTGATACCTTGTCTTAAGAAACCCTCGCAACTGGGAGCGCTTTCTCTGAGCGCTTCGAGAACGCCTGCCCCGTCTCATGCAGCCCCTTCGCTGACAGCTCTGGATGAAAAGCACTCCCAGCGAAGGGGCTGCAAGAGGAGCGGGGCAGGCGTTCCCGAAGCACTCAGAGGAAACCCTCTCACAGCCTCTTCGCTGGGAGCGCTTTCACCGAGCCAGCCCCTTCACAGCCGCTCGGGGCTGCCACGTCCCGGCGGATTCATTCCTCTGGCCAGGACAAGAGGAGAGTGGCGGTGGCGGTTTCCCTTTGAGAAGCAGCATCGCCGGGAATGTCACGTCCACCACCACCGTCCCCCCCGCCCCCAAACAAGGATCCAAATGCCGGCAGTAATGGGCAAAAGGGGTGAGTTTTAGCCTTGCACGCATTATTCGCTTTTCCATTGATTCTCATGGGAAACATTGTTTTGTCTTACAAACTTTTCACCTTACAAACCTCGTCCCAGAACCAGTTAAGTTCATAAGACAAGGTATTACTGTACGTGCCATTTTGGAAGTGGTCACAGTTCTCAAAAGCAGTCATTCCCCAAATGAGGCTTTATTCCAGGATATCACAAATCAGCCTCTGTATAGGATGGCCATTTGGGAGGTCACCAAGTTCTGTTTCCCTAAAGCAATATTTGAGATGAGTCCTGGAAGTGATAACCATTTTGGGAGCAAACACAATTATTGGGTTGCAGCTGTGTAGTCTTTATTGCTAGAAAATAGTTTTGTAAGTTTTTACACCCCAATAAGAATCTACATCTTTTCTGGAGGTCCTCAGAAATCTCCTTTGTTGAAGCTTAGACACACTTCTCCATTTAGCAAAGATGGACAATTCAAGAATCATATGAGTCCCCTAATTTCCATTTGTGGACACTAGACCATCCTAACAGTACACAACTAAATTTGGGAGACAAATCTCAATTATCTACACTGCAGATTTAATGTGACAGAAGTATATAACCTGCATAAGCTAAATATCATCTGTAAATTTATCTCAAAATGTGTGAAAAATATGCCCAAAATGTTTAGACCTACCTCTTCCAGGACATTACCAGAAAGAATTTGGGAAAACTTGAGTTTATTTATTTGCTAAATTTCTATATGCCTGCCTTATCTAAGTAGACAGTTTACAGACAAGTAGCTGCTCATAAATTTCATTTGTATTATGTTTGAAGTGAATAGAAACAATCAATGTTTTAGCCATTTTATTGGCTGCTATTAATATGATATACAGTATAGTGAATATTATTAAAATACTCAGAATACCATAATAAAAGTAATTAAATAAAATAGTGTGAAAAAATGGAGCATAATGGTGAATATTATACAACATTTCATAAAAAATGAATGAATCTTTGTAATTTGGATTGAGGGGAAGGAATAGCTTTTTTACTTTGTACCCAACAGATATATAAACTATTTTCCTTTGTTACCATGTTTAAAATCCAAACTGGTAATAGCAGATACATTTTCTAACAAGGAACATTCTTTGTTCCTTGTTAGATAGAAAATAATCAGTCAAGCAGTCTTTGTTATTTTCTAAGAAAAAATAAGAGAATGCTTATTTATTGAATGCTCTTGTACTTTTTAAAAGGAAAAATAGATTTATCAGATGCTATCAGGATTTATTTATTTGATTTTTTTTTATGCAGCCCTTCTCCTTAGACTCAGGGCGGCTTACAATATGTTAGCAATAGCACTTTTTAACAGAGCCAGCATATTGCCCCCACAATCCTGGTCCTCATTTTACCCGCCTTGGAAGGATGGAAGGCTGAGTCAAATTTGAACCGCTGACCTGCAGATCTAGTCAGCTTCAGTGGCCTGCAGTACAGCACTCTACCTGCTGCGCCACCCCGACTTGCCATTGGCCATGATAAGAATTGGAGAGCCGGTGATGAGATTTGAACCACTAACCTGCAGATCTACAGTCAGCTTTAATGGCCTACAATACTGTACTCTCTATCCCATGAAAGAGGCAAAATAAATAGGGAATGAATTTTCTATTTTAAATTTTCTGTGTGCTATGTTCTTGATTCTGCCAAACATTTAAAAAAGAAAAGAAAAATAAAGATTAATGGATAACAGTTTAGTGTAAAGGCTTAATTAGATTGTGACAAAATAGTTAATGCTATTTATTGTAATATTCTTTCATTGGTATAATTAAATCACTTCAAAATCATAGGAAAGATATACAATGTGAAAAATAAATAATAAATTAGAAATGGAAGAAAGTTGATTTGGGAAGAAAATATCCTAGGAAGTGCTTAGATGTCAAATAGGGTAATTTGGAAGTTTTACACAAAAGTCCTGATCCTATCAATCTACATGTTTGGAAGTTATTTAAAAATAGAATGTACATTTATGTTAAGTAACCTACAGATGTTATATAAACCAACATAGGTAGTTCACATTACCAATTGCATTTGGGACTGGCAACTTTGTCTTTAATTGATGCAGTTGCTAAGTGACAATATCACATGACTATACTGGACTTAGCAACTTCAGTTCCGGCGCAGTTGTTTAGCAGATCACTATCTCATTAATATCACATAACCACAACTTCCTGCTGCATTCCCCATTGACCTTGCTTGTTAGAAACGGACTGTAAAGATCACAAATGGCATCCACATGATCACAGCCATCATAAATGCATGCCAGTTACAAAGTGCCAAAATTGCAGTTATGTAATTGTGAGGACACAGCATTTGAATGGTCACTAATTGAGATAGTAAATAAGTGTAATGGACTACCTATTTGTGTATAGTCCATTTGCAACCACAATTGACTCAAAAATTTGCAAGATAGTTGTTAAGATGGTTTTGCCTTATTTTATTATATTTCTTACCACAGTTGTTAAGTGAATTAAGTGTGGCTATTAAGTTAATAGCATGACTGTTAAGTGATTCTGGCTTCCCAATTGACTTTGCTTGTCAGAAGTCGCAAGAGGTGATCTCATTATCCAGGATATTGTAACTGGCATAAATACATACCAGTTTTGCTTGCTTGACCATGGGTATGCTGCAACCACAAATATACAAAATGGTCATGTCATTTTTCGCAGTGCTGTTTTAACTTCAAATGGTCACTAAATGAAAGATTATAAGTCAACCCGTATACATTTTTTTAATGTTTTAAAATGTTTTTCTGTTTCCACATTATAAACCCTACAAACAATTTTTCAATTAATATTTTCAAACCTCTTTAATGTATATACCTATGAACTGGTATAATAATGTATGAATATGAAAATCAGCCACTGTCAACCAAAATAATTTGTATTTTCTTTCAAAGAAGGCGATCACCTTCACCATATTATAGTCGTTACAGATCAAGATCAAGATCTCGTTCCTACAGTCCAAGTAAGTACAACTATTAATTAAAGAATAATATAGTGAGAGGTTTTAAGAGTAGCATTGGAAATGCTAATACAATGTACTCTTCTTTCAGAGACAACTAAATTAATGTAGGAGCTGATATGGAGATATGAATGTAATAATAATAATAGTTACAGGATTCTTTTTTCTTTCTTTCAGGGCGTTATTAAGAACAGAAGTCAGTTACAGAGCAAATACCATTTTTCAACAGCATGTTCCAAACTTAGCTTTTCCTGTTGGTTCCCTACCATTATCCTGTATCCAATTAAAATGTTCCTGGTTCATTAAGATTTATTTACTTTTGAAATACCCATTTTCATCTCTTCTTACTGTAATATTCCAGGTGTAATTGTTGTAATTTTATGTACTTAAATATCTTTAAACAAAAAATAATGGGATTCCCACAATGGTGAAATATTTTGTAATTCATGAATTTGTTTGTTTTTTAAATAAGTGGATTTTTGTTGAACATGGAGAAAAAACTGGTATGTGCTGATGTTTGCATATCGTATTTTCAGTAGAAAACTATTATTTTATAAGACTTCATCTTTTTATTTCAAAAATATCTTCTTGTCCAGTTTATTTCATTTTAATCCAATTTGGTATGTAATCTGAAGCCAGAATTTTCCTGTATCTTTTAGTTTAATAATTAAAATAATAATGGACTAGAAGGACTATCCCTTGGAAGTTGAAAATTTTTTATGCCAACACACTCTCTTTAATGGGCTTTGGTAAAAGTGCTTCTGAGAGGAAATTGAAATTTCTGTTAAATATCAAGATGACCTGCGAAGTATTCCTCCTATTTTTATTACCCCATAATCAGGATAAGCCTAAGTGACTGGATATAAGAAATATTTGATCTGTTCTTACAAGTTTATATGATACAGAAAATAAGAAGAAGCAGGTTCTATTTAGTAGTATGATCTGAAATTGTAATTATTTGAGTTTTCAAAATAAATTTAAATTGTACAATTGCAATTGTTCAGTATTTATATCATTTGTCAAGAGTTTTTTAGATTTGAAGCTAGGAATGGATAATTCAAAGTAACAAATAATTAGACATGTTGATAAGCTGACAGCAAACTGCTTGTGTCTATCTTGACATTCCAAGGAAAAATCACTTGAATACACACTGAACTGAAAAACAGTACAAAAATTAAGTTCTTAAAATTCAGCATATGAAAGTGGATTTAAGAATATGATTCTTATCACTTTCTGTATTATTAAAAGTTTAATCATACATTGTTACAAGAAAAAAATAAGAGAAAAAGTGCAGGTCCCCTAATTGGGAAAAAAATCTGAGGTTTTATGAATGCCTGTATTTTTATGATGGTAAAAAGCAGTCTTTAATCCTTACAGAATCAGCATGAACTGAACTGCTTTTGAACCGAGAACAGGCCTTGGTATACTCAGATTTGACATTTCCTGAAATAGGACAGTATGTTGAACAAAAAGAAGAATTAAATAAGAAGACCTATTCTTGTGTAACATTAAAGAAAATTATATCTGAAGTGTGTACACCACTTATGTGGAGCTGGTTTGGAAAGAAGAAAGATTGCTGGCGGGAGGAAGGGAAACCATAGCCTGCTGTTCCTCCCGCCCTCACCCCTTCATACGTGGCGACGGCAGTTTTCGCCACTTCCCTGGCGACTGGTAAATGGTAATACAGGCGCGCTGGCTGGGAATGCTCCCTTCTAAAGCACTAACATTTGCCAGCATGAACAGCTATGCTGAACGCTGCTTTGAGTGCAAAGTTAGCAGGAGAATGGGGAGCAGTGGCAACAGACCCTTTGCACTGACAAAGTTTGATGCAGGAGGCTTTCCAGGCCCAAAACAGGCAGGGGTGGCATGATCGGGTGGCACGTGTGTGAAAGCATGCATGGATGGAGGAGCCAGTCATGCGTGCATCCACAGGTGGGGCATGCATTGCATTGTGAGTACCGGCAGGCACGGCTGATATTGCAGGCGTGCACACACACACTTTTGGCATGCGGTCAAAAAAAAGGTTTGCCTACCCCTAGCCTATACCCATCAAGGTTTATAGAGCATGGAAACAGGGCAAACTTGCAACTCCAGATGGAATTATAATAATAATAAATATTTATTAGATTTGTATGCCGCCCCTCTCCGAAGACTTGGGGAGGCTCACAACAACACAGTGTACAAATCCAATTTAAAAAAAAACAATTTAAAATGCTTATAATAAAATAATCACACAATCCAATCAAACCATACACCAACTTTGACAATTAGGGGGGTGTCAATTTCCCCATGCCTGGCGGCAAAGATGAGTTTTTAATGACTTAGGAGGGTGGGGGCAGTCCTAATCTCTGGGGGGGTTGGTTCCAGAGGGCCAGGGCCGCCACAGAGAAGGCTGTTCCCCTACGTCGCACCAGACAACTTTGTTTAATTGACAGGACATGGAGAAGGCCAACTCTGTGGGACCTAATCGGCCGCTGGGATTCGTGCGGCAAAAGGTGGTCCTGGAGGTATTCTGATCCGATGCCATGTAGGGCTTTATAGGTCATAGCCAACACTTTGAATTGTGACCGGAAATTGATTGGCAGCCAGTGCAGGCCACGAAGTGTTGATGAGACATGGGCATACAGGGGGTGGACAAAAAAATGGAATGTTTGAACATGTTCAAATCGATCAAAACTTGACATATTTTAATGTTTTTTAATTCTGGTATTTGATATGTTTTTTTAAACTACCTTTTAAAAAAAAATTAAGGAAATTGGTTATAACCTTCTAGAAATGGCAGACCTCTCAGACTTTCAAAGAGGCCAAATTGTTGGTGCTCGAATGGCAGGCACTAGTGTAACAGAAAGTGCCCGAATGTTTGGCGTTTCAAGAGGTAATGTCTCAAAAGTAATGACTGCTTTTGAAAGAGAACAGAAAAAGTCCTCAGCCAAGCACAGTTCTGGTCGAAAGTCGAAGTTGTCTGAACGAGACCGTTGGACTCTAAAGCGAATTGTTAGAGCGGATTGCAAGACCGCAGCTCCTAAAATCACTGCAGAGCTCAATAGACACATACAGAACCCAGTTTCCACAAAAACTCTTCGAAGGGAGCTTCACAAATTTGGATTCCACGGAAGAGCTGCAAGGTGTTTCCATTTGTTTGTCCACCCCTGTATGTGGGAAGGCCCATGATTCCTCTCGCGGCCGCATTCTGCACGATTTGAAGTTTCCGAACACTTCAAAGGTACCCCATGTAGAGAGTGCTGCAGTAGTCAAACCTCGAGGTGAGGAGGGCATGAGTGACTGAGCAGTGACTTCCGGTCCAAATAGGCAGCAACTGGTGCACTAGGCAAACACCATCCTTGCCACAGCTGAAAGATGATGCTCTAATATTAGTTGTGGATCAAGGAGGACGCCCAAGTTGTGGACCTGCTCTGAGGGGGTCAATAATTCCCCCCCCCGGGTAATGGACGGACAGATAGGATTGTCCTTGGGAGGCAAAACCCACAGCCACTCCGTCTTGTCAGGGTTGAGCTTGAGCCGCCTGTTGACACCCATCCAGACCCCAGCAGCCTCTAGGCACTCGCACATCACTTCCACCGCTTCACCAACTGGACATGGGGTGGAGATGTACAACTGGGTATCATCAGTGTACTGATGATACCTCACCCCATGCCCTTGGATGATCTCACCCAGCGGTTTCATGTAGATATTGAATAGCAGGGGGGAGAGGACCGACCCCTGAGGCACCCCACAAGGGAGTAACCTAGAGATCGACCTCTGACACCCCCCTCCCCACTATCACCGACTGTGACTGCCCGGAGAGGTAGGAGAACCACTGCAGAACAGTGTCCCCCACTCCCAGCCCCTCCAGCCGGCGCAGAAGGATACCATGGTCGATGGTATCAAAAGCTCCTGAGAGGTCAAGAAGCACCAGGACAGAGGCTAATCCCCTGTCCTGGGCCCGCCAGAGACCATCCATCAGTGTGACCAAAGCAGTTTCCGTGCTGTGGCCGGGCCTGAATCCTGACTGTTGATATCCTAGATAATCGGCTTCTTCCAAGGACCACTGGAGTTGGAACGCCACCACCTTCTCAACAACCTTTCCCATGAAGGGAAGGTTGGAGATTGGACGATAGTTGTTGAGAATGGCTGGTTCCAGGGAAGGCTTCTTGAGGAGGGGGCGCACAAGTGCCTCCTTGTAGGGATCCGGAAAGGATCCCCTCCCCAAAGAAGCGTTGGCAATCTCCTGGACCCAGCTCCGTGTCATCTCGTAGCTGGCCGAAACCAGCCAGGAGGGACACGGATTCAGCAAACGGGTGGCGGAATTCACAGCTCCAATGGCCTTGTCCACTTCATCAGGTGTCACCAGGTTAAACTCCTCCCAAACAGATGGACAAAGATGGGCCCCAGTCACTTCAACATATTTATGAAATAGACTTAAGGCAATTATTTAATAT
Source organism: Erythrolamprus reginae (assembly GCF_031021105.1). NCBI lineage: Eukaryota > Metazoa > Chordata > Lepidosauria > Squamata > Dipsadidae > Erythrolamprus > Erythrolamprus reginae. The sequence goes on along the minus strand of NC_091963.1, from coordinate 43,956,417 downwards.
AAAAATTCTTGGTGGATAGGCAGTTCAATGACTGTTGCATGCTACTTGGCAATTGTAAATGCATCATACCAACAGAAACCCAATTTTTACCAACGTTGCTTTTGCTTCAGAAAAACGAAGGAAAAATGATGAATATAAATAAAACAATAGAATAGAATAGAATTCTTTATTGGCCAAGTGTGATTGGACATTCAAGGAATTTGTCTTAGTGCATATGCTCTCAGTGTACATAAAAGAAAAAGATACATTTCTCAAGAATCATGTGGCACAACACTTAATGATTGTCATAGGGTCAAATAAGCAATGAAGAAACAATATTAATAAAAATCTTAGGATACAAGCAAGAAGTTACAGTCATACAGTCCTAAGTGGGAGGAAATGGGTGATAGGAATGATGAGAAAAAAACTAGTAGAAATAGAAGTACAGACTTAGTAAAAAGTCTTGACAGTGTTGAGGGAATTATTTGTTTAGTAGAGTGATGGCGTTCGGGGGAAAACTGTTCTTGTGTCTAGTTGTCTTGGTGTGCAGTGCTCTGTAGTGATGTTTGAGGGTAGGAGTTGAAATAAACTGTCCAGGATGTGAGGGGTCAGTAAATATTTTCAGCGCCCTCTTTTTGACTCGTGCAGTATACAGATCCTCAATGGAAGGCAGTTGTTTTTTCTGCTGTTCTGCTTTCCCAAGTTTAGTTAAACTTCTGGGCTGATGCTTCTCTTTCTTCATGATCTTGGTCATACAGTTCTGCTATTTGGACAGTGTTTTGTGGGGACTGAAAATCCTGCCTTACGCTTTGCACTATTCCTTACACACACACACACTGCTGAAATTGGTATGACACTAAAATTTAAAGATTGCGTTAAAACGGGATGTATCTTTTAAGATACCCATTAGCTTTGTTTCTTCTAGTGATAAATAACTAAATGGTTGAGACTTTTACAGACTTTTTGTAAATAATTGAAAAGCAGGTTGAGTTTAAAGTTAAATCTTGTGGAGCATGGAAATATTGTATTGAAGGCCCCCCAAATATTTATTTATTATTTATTAATTTGACTTCTATGCTGCCCAATCCCGCAGGACTCAGGGTGGCTTGGAACAATAAAACAACACAAAAAGTCAAATTGAAAGACTTTCAAAGAGCCAGGTCTTCAAGGCTTTTTAGAAGGCCAGTAGGGTGAAGGCAATACAGACCTTGGGTGGGGTGGGGGAGTGTAGTACTGTAGATAGTAAAAACTCACATAGGTGAAGGAAAAAAGGGACATATGCCAATATCGGTGTGGGGAAAAATTCTCTCATCATAAAGCTGAACCTTGTGGGCCATGCAGATGTGTGTATTGAAACCACCACCATCCCAAATAAAACATAGTAGATAGTAAAAACTTACATAAGTGGACAGAGGATATTTGACAAGATCAATGTGTGAAAAAATTGTTCTCTCCAATTTATCAAAACAAAGCAAAACAAATTGTGGTAGCAGCTTCTATCTTCACCCTATTTTATGAGCTTTTATGTTAACTGCCAAAAATATTTCTTTTCAGATTAGCCTTAGATAAGGATAATAAGTCCAAACTATGGAATGCAATTGGCAGTAAGTAGGGATGGGAGGAGAAGCTTACCGTGCAAAATATTTTATTTTATTTGGGTAGCAACTGTCTGCTGGAAAAAGTTGAAAGCTCAGTTATTTCAGTTGTCTCTTGGATAATCTGATGTTTTCCACAGTGCTCCATATGAAGCTTCTCCCAATAAGTATATTTGATTGGTGCTCGGAAATTATCAGCAAAAAACAATCAACATAGAATTATTACTGGTATTCACAAACCATCTTCTCTTGACTTTTAGATGCCCAAAATAAATAAATAAAAATTTAAATCAAGAGCTGTAGGGCAACAAGAGGCAGCAATCCATGTTCTTAAAAATTTAATTATGGCTGCAAGGTTTAATTTCCTCATTCTGATCAGTTTAACTGGAACTTCATTTTGCGCCAGGTTAAAAGTGCATGCTTTCAGTTCAAAATACTTTTTCATTTCCATTTTAATCAAGGTTGAGAGAGGGAAGACGATTCTCTTCCCACCTGGCTGCCCTTTGTGAAATACTTCTACTAAGTTGTCTTCTTTTTTTTTCTTAAAAACTCTTTGAATTTCTTTGTGTACTTTTTTTGTCCATCAGATCTTTCTCCCTTGTCAACACAATAAGCAGACATAATGTAACATAATGTCTACATACTGTATATGCTATTTTCACTGAGTACTCAGTCCCATAGAAAAGATTTTTTTAAAAAATTGCCCAAAAAACTGTCATTGAAAACTATTGATTTTGTATGCCTTGCATTCTGTATATGTAGAGAAACTCAGTGAAACCTTGGTGCAATTGGGGGGAAAACCGTATGTGTAGAAGCACTGTAAAAATCCCGAAAAAGGTGTGTGAGGGAATCTGTTCCCGGTGATATACTCTAGAACAGTGTTTTTCAACCAGTGTGCCGTGGCACACTAGTGTGCCGCGAGACATGGTCAGGTGTGCCGCGAAGCTCAGAGAGCAAGAAAGCAAGAGAGAGAGAAAGCAAGAGAGAAAGAAAGCAAGAGAGAAAGAAAGCAAGAGAGAGAGAAAGCAAGAGAGAAAGAAAGCAAGAGAGAAAGAAAGCGAGAGAGAGAGAAAGAAAGCAAAAGAGAGAAAGAGAGAGAACAAGAGAGAGAGAAAGCAAGAGAGAAAGAAAGCAAGATAGAGAGAGAAAGAAAGCAAAAGAGAGCAAGAGGGAGAGAGCAAGAGAGAGAAAGAAAGCAAGAGAGAGGGGGAGGGAGGGAAGGAGAGAGAGATAAAGACATAGAGGGAGGGAGGGAGGGAGAGCAAAAAAAGAGAGGAAGGAAGGAAGCGAAAGAAAGAGGGATGGAGAGAGAGAGAAAGAAAGAGGAAGGAAGGGAGAGAAAGAGGGAGGGAGAAAGAAATAGAGTGAAGGGGAGGAAGAGAGAGAGAGAGAATTTTTTTGTCCAACCTTTTTTTAGCCGTCCCCCCCGCTCAATGTGCCCCAGGGTTTCGTAAATGTAAAAAATGTGCTGCGGCTCAAAAAAGGTTGAAAATCACTGCTCTAGAAACATTGTATTGCCTTCCCCACCCTTCTGTATCCTCTCTGTGACCTTCAATTAACGGGAAGAGACAGAAGAAACACCTACCAAAGAGGCAGATACCTTAATTAGCAAATCTGGAGGAGAGAACTTTGAGCCTGGGAAAAGGCTAAATCAAATTAAAAATGGAGATAGGAAAAACCTCAGACATTTCAAACAATAAAAAATAACAAAAAAACCCATCTCAACTTCCTTGACTTATCACAAAATTCACATAAAACACACACATCAGAAGAAGAAATGTGAATGTAGGCATGGCCAGTGCCCATATTCACCATGGGAAAAGATTTAGCTTTTTTAAAAGGACAAACATAAATTCCAAACTTTTTCTGTACAGTTTCAAACAGATACTTTATCTTGTTTTATACACCTGCACAAAGAAATGTATAAAAACGATCATTGGTGCCTTAGCATTGACAGTGTAACAAAAATATCTTCCTATTTGTGTTTGCATGGAATCTATCAAAGATCATAATAAATCTTTTGTAGAAATTAATATATTGTGTTTTTACCAAGGAGAAATCACATTCCCACAAATACTAGCAGAACAAGCTACTATACATAAAATAAAGAGCAAACCTTACACTCACTAACACCGGTGATGTTATCTAGTCTGCAGGGGTGAAATGTTGCCAGTTCTGGCGTGCCTGCCGGTAGTCGGCAGCGCCATTTGGGTTATTTTACCCTTTATGCATGCACAAAGTGTTATGTGCATGCAGAGAGGGTAAATGAAGGCAAGTGGTGGCATCTCTTATCTTGCCATTATTACCAGCTCTCCAACTAATGACAGGCATGCCCAAACTGGCACCATTTCACCCCTACTCAGTGATGGGCTCCTACAGGAACGGTCAGGAACGCAGTTCCGGTAGCAAAATTTGGAGTTCTACCAAAGAGCACCCAATTTGCACTGAAAGACGTTGAAACAAAATGCATAAGCCACGCCCACAGCGTGGTAGTAAAAATTTTGGTAGCCCATCACTGCCCCTACTAGTCTGGTGATGAAACATTTGCAAGAAAATAATCAAGTGCAAGAAATCCAGAACTCCATAGAATTAAATATTTTTGACTGGTTGCAATGTCAGAATTAATTCCAAAAGCAAAGAAATAGAAAATGTCCAAAAATTGTAATATCTGCTAGAAATATATATGGGAACAAAGTACAGTATATTGTTTAACTTTCCTTCATAAACATATTTAGATCCAAACTTTAATTTAAATCAAATCCACACACCAAAGAAGATAAAAATATATTTCATTCTTAACTGCAAGCATCCCACAAGATTTCTGCTTTTGAATTTTATTTGCTGAGAAGAAAGTTTCAATTTATTTTGCAATTAAATACTTGGTTTACTGATTCAAATTAGGTAGGTCTTTCACTGCTACTAGTCCATGTGGATGTCAAAAGTGAAAGAGGCGTTCTAATAACTAGTGTTGGGCGAACCAAACTTGCATAGTTCGGGTCTGTGCAGAACTTTGCAGTATTCGACAACCCGAACCCGGACTTTTTAAAAAGTCTGTGTTCAGGTTCGGCGTTCGCTCGAACACCGTGGTGGGCAGGAGGGGGAGGTGGGAAGGGCTCTGACTCAGTGAAGCTGGCTGAGGAACTCTGGGAGTTGAAGTCCACAAAGTCTTAAAAGTTGCCAAGGTTGGACTAAATAAATAAGGAAGTTAAGGCCACAACACCGCCTTGCTCGTCCTGCAACCCAGAGCAATACTGATTGGCTGCTGAGCAGGAAACAAAACCAAAGTCTGCACCAATCACCTGTTGTGCCCATTGCCCAGGGCAGGCTTAGCTCACCCGGCACTCTTTGGAAAGGGGAGGGGGTGGGTTCTGTGTTGATGTAGGCCCCGCCCTCCTGTCTTCCGCAAAAGTAGCCCACGGCCGCCTGTCTCCTTTTATTTCTTACAGAAAAGGCTCAGCCACCACGGTCATTGGCCATCATGGTGGTGTGTTGCTTGAGCTGCTCCATCGCCGACTCCACCTTCTGCTTTTTTACAGGGGAAACTGACATGATGCGTGCGGTGGTGAAAGAAATTAAAGGAGGAGGCACGGATGTGGCGCCCGAACCTTTTCCGTAAGAAATAAAAGGAGACAGGTGGCCGCGGGCTGCTTTGGCAGATGACGGGAGGGCGGGCCAGAAGTGTTGGGGTTCGGGTTCGGGTTTGGCAAACTTATCCTAACTCTGCCGCCAAGTTCGGCCGAACCTGCCGAACCCGAACTTCAATGAGTTCGCCCAAAACTACTAATAACCTTACAATATATGTAAACTGTCTATCTCATCTATACAAAGAAAAGAATTTGTTACCTTTAAGGTGAGTTAATTCTAAGAGAAGTTCTGTTCAGTCTCTTGCAACAAGCTGACCAAAAACATAAACATGCTGTAAGCTACATTTTGGCCAAAATATATTATTTAAGTGCATCATTTGAAAGAATAATCCGAATTGCAATCTTCAAATAATTATATTCTAACTTCCTTTGGAGAATTTTACTGTTCTGTATTTTTGCACCTCGGGTATAATATTCTCAGTGTATCATATCATTTCAAATGAAAAATACATTGGAATTACAGATATATTACAAATGAATTGAAATTCACAGCAAATGCATACTCAGACACCTCATGGATTTGTCTGCATGTATATGTTTATTTTTATTTGTATCCCACCTTTATTATTTTTACAAATAACGCAAGATGGCAAACATATCCAATACACTTTCCTCCTATTTTCCCCACAAGGACAACCTTGTGAGGTGAAGGGCTGAGTCAGAGTGACCCAGCTAACTGTCATGGTTACATGGAAACTAGAATTCATAGTCACTATCTTTTTAACCTGATGCTTAGATATGCAGACTGCTGAAGCTGGCTTTATGGTTATGTTATCTTAAAATAAAAATTAACTGAAACATAATCTACATAGTATTCTGTCGGGCTCTCTGGTAGAATCCTCCCAAAAATTCACAGGTACAAATTTCAGACACATACACGTTTGAAAATTCAAAACAATGTTCTTTATAGTGAAAATTCATTTAAACCAAGCCCTCTTTTGGTATAGCAAAGAACACTCGTCTCCAAACAAACTGGTAATTTATACAAGTCCCTTATCAGTTCTGTGATACTTAGCTTGCAGCTGTGAGGCAATTCAAAGTCCTTCTTTCACAAAGTGAAACGCCCTTTGCTCTGGTTTAGTTTCAAAGGGGGGGGGGAAATCAGCACACAAAAAGTCAAAATCAGTAAAGCAGTGATGAAACACAATGATCAGATAATTCTCCACAATGGCCAAACCCACAGGCTGCTATTTATAGCAGCCTCACTAATTACCACAGCCCCACCCAACCACAGGTGGCCTTATTTTCTTTGATAATAATCTCTCAGTTGTTGTTGCCTATGTATCGCTCTCCGCATGCGTGGCTGTATCATTAACTTTTGTTCTGAATCCAAGGAGGAGCTAGATAATTGATCTCCTTCTGAGCTGTCTGCCACACTCTCCTCCTCCCTGTCACTCATGTCTTCTTGGTCAGAGGAGCCTTCATCTTCAGATTCCACCGGGAGAAAAACAGGCCTGCAGCATGTGGATGTCTCCCCCACATCCACAGTCCTTGGGACAGGAGCTGGGCCAGAGCTAACCACAACACATAGCAAGGAAAGAAACACTGAAGATGATAAGCAATATAATAAAAATTATTATGATTATTATTATGATTATGATTATTATTTGATTTCTATGCTACCCAATCCCTTAGGACTCAGGATGACTTACAATATAAAAGCAATACAATATAATAGTACAAAGTCAATATTAAAATTAAACATTCTAAAATTATAATCAATAAAATAAAATGAAATAAAATAAAATATAATGATCTGCTATGTGCAGAAGCACATTTTGATAGTCATTTCTCACAAAACACACATATGCAACATACATAACATGCACTGTAATTCTGCCACTAGCACATTGTAATTTATCAGTTTTCATTAGTAAATATTTTGACATTAATTCACTTGTTCTAGTTTTTTCCTATTTTGACATTAATTTGCTTGTTCTAGTTTTTTCCTACAATTTTATTAAATGGCAAACATTGCAGTTTTATTTGTAACTTTCCACAACCTGAAGTTGCTGAGTGCGTGAGCAGCAACAGAAGAGATCTGCCATTTTGTTTACTTTCCATACACCTGTGTGAAGAAGACATACAATAGGCCTTCTCAATCCATGCTTGGATTGGATATACTGATACAGTTTTGCCTAATGCAGTGTTTCCCAACCTTGGCAACTTGAAGATATTTGGACTTCAACTCCCAGAATTCTCCAGCCAGCATTTGCTGGCTGGGGAATTCTGGGAGTTGAAGTCCAAATATCTTCAAGTTGCCAAGGTTGGGAAACACTGGCCTAATGTATTCTGGTGCTGCATTGTAGAAAATATTTGTATGTAACAAATGGCTACCAGATAGGAATCTGACATAAGTAGGAAGCACTGATTTTTCTATCATAAATAACCCTTGATCTTCAATATGTTATTTATTCCAGCTATTTATAAAATTGATTGGCTTATTTTATCATAAGATAACTCAGAGGGAGGGGCTTAAATATAAAAAATATTAAAACCAAATATACAGTACTGTACTTTCCTCCTCCTATTTTTTCCACAACAAGCCTGTGAGGTGACTTGGGCTGAGACCAGTGAAGGGCTACCAAACTTTTTACTACCCCGCTATGGGTGTGGCTTATGCAGGACACCCTGCATTTTCTTTCAAACATCTTTCAGTGCAAATTGGGTGCTATGTCATTGCGTCCCCCCCATCCAGACAGTAGCCCACCCCGGCTGAGACAGAGTGACACAGCTAGCTGGGGAGGCTGGGGACGGAGTAGGGGAGGAGGTGGGATCTGTTATTACTTAATCAACCACTTCTATTGAGCTGTTCTCTCACTGGTGCCTACGCCAAGTGGCACAGCTATGACTAGGCCTATAGGAAAACATGTTGTCAAATTCCTTGTTGCATCATTCAACAAGCTAACTGCTAATCAACAGTTTTAAATCAACAAATGTTCATTTAAGCTTCTCATATGACTTGCTGGAGAGTATTAGGCTGAGGGTGAGTCAAAAAGTAATGCCATTTTATTTATTTCAGGTGAAGTTTCATTATGATGAATGATACATGTTTCTGTATTGGTAATTATACCTATCCTAAATAAAATGGCATTAGTTTTTGACTCACCCTTGTAGTATGTTGAACCCTGTTGCCAGGGGTTCAGCATGGCACTATTATTCTTTTTTTTTATTTTATAAATTTTATTATTAAAATGGAAACATGTACATCATATAATACAACGTATGGTACAATACAAAACATAAAACACACAATACGGAAAAAAGAAAAACAAAGCAAACAAACAAAAACCAAACAGGTAAAAGTATCGGCGAATAAACAGGGGAGTTGTATTGAAAATTAGATCCAATTATATTTGCTCATTACCATGTTTCGAATAGTTTATCAAAAATGTTAAATGCCAGAATTGAAATAAACACTTTGCAGAGAAGTTAACAAATAATAATAAAATTTCATATTTAAATATATATAAAGTCTCATGTTATTATATAAGATAATAGGTTACTTTATACCAGATTTGTAACAGTTCAAGGTTATATCTAACATATCAATCTTGTAGCCTGTTGTTCTCGCTTTTGCTTCCTAGCCAATTATAAAAAGGGTCCCAACAATTGTTGAACGTAGCCAACGATTCATTTCTAACTAGTAAAGTCAGTTTCGACATTTCTGCGCAGTATATTATTTTTTTAATTATTACTTCATTTGGGGGTAGCTCATCATTTTTCCACCACTGCGCAGAGGTTAGTCTTGCTGCCGTTGTTAAGTGAATGATTAAGTGTACTTGGGGTTTCGATAGATTTTGTCTGATTATACCCAATAAAAAACATTCAGGAGTTTTGTCTAGTGCTAGATTTAATATTTCGTCGATCCAAATTCCAATCTTATTCCAATATAATTTAGCTTTAGTACATTGCCACCATAGGTGGAAATAGGTGCCCAATTCTTGTTGACATTTCCAACAATTTGGTGAGAGTTTGTTATTTAATTTGGTTAGCTTAATTGGGGTAATATGCCATCGGTAAAACATTTTGACCAAGTTTTCTTTATAGGAAGTGGCAATAGTCAATTTATAGTTCCTAGTCCAGAGTATTTGCCATTCCTCCTCTTTAATCTCATTTTTAAGGTCCAGATTCCATTTCTTGACATTAATTTTTGTGTTAAAGTTATCCAATTCATTGTAATTTAAGTAGCAGTAAAAAATTTTGATTAGCTTATCTTGAGGGCCTATACATAGCTTATCTAGCAGAGCATTTTTCCTTATCCCGGATTTTTTTTAATCTTTGTTAAATTTGGTTTGAACCTGAAGGTATTCCCACCATTCCACTTTTTGACCCAAATTTTCGAGTTCTAGCCTTGTTTTAATTGCCCCGTTTGGGTTTAGAATGTCTTTATATCTTATTATATTGTTTCTTTTGTGTAAATTAGGATGTACATAGGCTTCTAAAGGGGCGTACCACATGGGAATTCCTTTATAAAGTTTAGTTTTGATTTTTTTCCAGGTGTAGATAAGCGATTTCCTAATCAAGTGGTTGGAGAAGTATTTGTGGGTTGTCAGCTTTTCGTCCCAGAGATAATAGTGAGCACGGCACTATTATTCTTATATAAATCTTTATAAAGTACTTCTTCCAGCATTCCCTCACTGTTTCATTTCAAATAATTTCATCCTATTTATTTTCAATTTTATTCATTCTGCTGACAATCCTCTCCACCTTTTTTCTTTTCCTCAAAATCTCTGCATGTCCTGTCTGTCTTTTTTTCACTCCATCTTTTTTTCACTTTATCCACATTACACCTTTTTCTTAATTTTTCTTTTTGCAGCAGCCATTGTCCTTTGCATTTATCTTCATCCACAATAGCTGCTCACTTCACTGTATCAAGGACCTGTATTTCCCATTAGCAAGACCACACAAAATGATGTGGCACTCTAACATAATTTTTAGTCTGCTACAGACATGTATCAATTTTCTTTCATTATATCTGCTCTTGAAAATACTGTGGACCATCACAAAGAAAAGAATCACAGAACAAATCGATCCAGAGTTCTCACTATAGTTGCACAAGGCTAGACTCAAATTATCTTCCTTTAGGCCCTTTATGTAACCATCTAACTCTCTAAAGAAGGCATTAATGTGGGGGAAGGTGGAAGGAAATAGAGCAACCAACAGAAAGATGCATGGCCCCAGTTATAGTGACAATGTCTATACCTGTGGTTTCCAAACTTTTTCAGTCCACCCCCTCCCCTTTTTCAGTCCACCTGTTGGTACTACAAACTCACCCCAGTACCTACCATGCCCGTTTTTCCAAGTGGGCTTGGCTTGATGGTCAGCTGACTGGGTAGGTGTGTCAAGTTGTAAAATGTGGTGAAACTCACTTAACAATGCTTTTGCTTAGCAACCAAAATTCTGGTCTTTCTTTTTCTTTCTTTCTTCCCTTCCCCCTTCTTTCTTTTTCTTTCTTTTATCTTCCTCCCTTCCTACCATCTTTCTTTCTTTTTCTTTCTTTCTTTCTTCCACATTTCCTACCATCTTTCTTTCTTTTGTCTTTCTTTGTCTTTCCCCCCTCCCCTTACTTGTTTGTTCTCCCTCCCTTCCTAACATCTTTCTTTCTTTGTCTTTCTTAGCCCCCTTTTCCCTTTCTTTTTCATTGTTTTTCTTCCCTACCTTCCCTTCTTTCTTTTTCTTTGTCTCCCCTCCTTCCTTTCTACCATCTGTCTCTTTTTCTTCCTTCCTACCTACCATATTTTCTTTCTTTCTTTCTTTTTCTTTCTTTCTTCCTTCCTACATCTTTTCTTTCCCCTTCCTTCCTTCCTTTCTTGCCCTTTCTTTATCTTCTTCCTTTCTTCCTCCCTCCCTCCTCCCTCCTTCTTTCTTCTTTTTCTCTTTATCTTTCTTCCTTCATTCTTTCCATCCATCCATCCTTTTTTCTTTTCCTTCCTTCCTTCTTTCTTTCCTTCCTATCACTTTTCTTTCTTTCTTTCCATCTTCTATCGGATCCCTGAGGTTGGTGGAGCTTTGTATGTGCACCCAGCCACCTACATGATGCTTCCCAGCCTGCGAAGTTTCCAGAGCCAAAGCCAGGAAGGCGAGAGGAGTGACAGTGGTGGCAACCACATTCCGGCCTGTCCTTCACTCCAGCTGTCTCCTGGGAAGTTCATGGAAAGTGGGAGAGGACAGAGTTTGGCAGAGCACAGCCGCTAGTGCAGCAATGCCCGGCAGGTGGGGAGGCGCATCCGATTTTCTCATTCACAGCAGGGCGAGGCAGATGGGCTGGAAGTAGTTGCGGTTGAGGGGGCCAGGGAAGCTTATTGTGCTCTACTCTCCATCCCAGAGGGCCACGCATTCCTCCACCAACCCTGCATACAAACTGCCCACACTGTTTGCAGGGCAATTTAAAAAGGGGATGTGGATGCTATAGAAATGGCTGCCTTCCACATGTGCCCCTCATGCTTGGGGCTCTGAATTAGCCCACAGGCTTCCAACCTAATGCCATGGGCCAAGTTCCCAGAGTGGCACCAGCAGATGGCTGGGCCAATCCACAAAGAGAACATTTTAATAGGAAAGTGAACACAAGAACAAGGGGGCACAATCTGAGGTTAGTTGGGGAAAAGATCAGAAGTAACGTGAGAAAATATTATTTTACTGAAAGAGTAGTAGATTCTTGGAACAAACTTCCAGCAGATGTGATTGGTAAATCCACAGTAACTGAATTTAAACGTGCCTGGGATAAACATATATCCATCCTAAGATAAAATACAGGAAATAGTATAAGGGCAGACTAGATGGACCATGAGGTCTTTTTCTGCCGTCAGTCTTCTATGTTTCTACCAGACAGGTGGCTGGGTGACAAACCAGTGGATTGCTTCAGAGCTCCAAACACCACGGGTGGAAGGCGGCACCCCCCCTCCCATCTTTGGGGAAGGCTCTGCTTTTATAAAAATGGGGTGGACACATTCCCTTACCTTCCACTGGTCCTCTCAGCATCTGCATTTTCACCAAGGATGCCTCTCCACTCACTGGTCGGGCTGGGCTGGACGCTGACTTTGAAAGGCAAGTGGGCATAGAGGTCTTCCGGGGAGGCCGGATAGAAGGCTGCCAAGCATGGTAGGGCTGCGGAGAAGGGAGTAGGCTGCTACTGCCCTTCTCCACTGCCCCAACATGCTTTTCTGCCATACACGTAGCCTCTTAGAACCCACTGCCACTCCCTTTGCTTCTTAGCGCCCCCTAAGTCATCTCACTGCCCCCCAGGGGGCAATACTACCCACTTTGGGAACCACTGGTCTACATCATTGGAAGACCCAAACGACTAGGTTGGAAAGATACAGTAGTACCTCTAGATACGAGTTTAATTTGTTCCAGAAGGGAGCTTGTATGTCGAACAACTCGTATCTAGAACAAATGCCTTTAGACTTTCTTTTTCCCCTCCGAGATAACCAAAAGCAAGGATTCTTGCACCACCTAGTGGACGCTCGGCTCCTATCCCGAATTTGAGCTCGGGTCTGGAACAGAAATTTCTCTCCCCTCATGGCTCGTATCTTGGAATACTCGCATGTGGAGCAGCTTGTATCTAGAGGTACTACTGTATCTTCATGGACAAAAAAAAGATGGACATTAACAGTTGACAATGGCACATTATCAATCACTGTTTTGAAAGATGTATATTCCAAAGCTCTTTTATACAGAGTGTATACTTTTTCTTCGCGTAGTAATTCTTGTACAGTACTTTTCCCCTTTTTTCTTTCAAAATCCATTCAGGTGCTTCCAAGCTGCCATCTAACCCATGCTTTCCAGACCTCTCTAGGCAGTTTAGAAAGTCAGCCTAACTCAGATTGCCCCCAACAATCTGAGTCCTTATCTTAGGCACCTTGGAAGGACGGAAGGCTGAGACAATTTTGAGCCGGTGAGAATCAAACTGCTGGCAGGCAACACAATTAGCCTACAATACAGCATCTTAGCACCATCACAGCTAGTATTCTTGACTTCCTAGCAGAGGCAGGTTCCTCTTACCTTTTCCTACTGGTGCACTGCATGCACACGTGTTCGCTACCCTCGAGTGTATGCGTGAATCCCCTAGCGTGAATTTGCTTCTGCGCATGCGCAGAGAGGCGATTTTACTTCTGCACATGCTAAGAGAGCTGAAAAATTGCAAAAAATATGAAAAAAATATGGGTGCACGCACGCACCGGCAAAGACAGCACCAGAGCCATTGCGCCAAAATTGCATCATCGGCAGGCCACTACTGGAGCAGCGCACTGGACCACATTGGTAGGAACCTACTTCTGCTTCCTAGCTAATGTGCTCAATGAAGAATGAGCAGTTTTTGACTCTGCTATTGAGCAAAACAACTTCCCTGGCACATTGTTATATGTTGTTATAGCAAAGAAAAACAAGCAATGTTGTTGTTGATGTTTTAGTATTTGCAGTTCATTGGTTATTCTAGATCAAAACCAAAATTAAATATATGATTTATAGTGCTGTAACTTTAATATTTTCTTTTATAGAAACATAGAAACATAGAAGTCTGATGATAGAAAAAGACCTCATGGTCCATCTAGTCTGCCCTTATATTATTTTCTGTATTTTATCTTAGGATGGATATATGTTTATCTCAGGCATGTTTAAATTCAGTTACTGTGGATTTATCTACCACGTCTGCTGGAAGTTTGTTCCAAGGATCTACTACTCTTTCAGTAAAATAATATTTTCTCATGTTGCTTTTGATCTTTCCCCCAACTAACTTCAGATTGTGTCCCCTTGTTCTTGTGTTCACTTTCCTATTAAAAACACTTCCCTCCTGGACCTTATTTAACCCTTTAACATATTTAAATGTTTCGATCATGTCCCCCCTTTTCCTTCTGTCCTCCAGACTATACAGATTGAGTTCATTAAGTCTTTCCTGATACATTTTATGCTTAAGACCTTCCACCATTTTTGTAGCCCATCTTTGGACCCGTTCAATTTTGTCAATATCTTTTTGTAAGTGAGGTCTCCAGAACTGAACACAGTATTCCAAATGTGGTTTCACCAGCGCTCTATATAGCGGGATCATAATCTCCCTCTTCCTGCTTGTTATACCTCTAGCTATGCAGCCAAGCATCCTACTTGCTTTCCCTACTGCCTGACTGCACTGTTCACCCATTTTGAGACTGTCAGAAATCACTACCCCTAAATCCTTTTCTTCTGAAGTTTTTGCTAACACAGAACTGCCAATGCAATACTCAGATTGAGGATTCCTTTTCCCCAAGTGCATTATTTTACATTTGGAAACGTTAAACTAATTATATCTAAGTATTGCTGAAAACTCTGTTATGGATAGTTCCCAACTTACAGTTGTTCATTTAATGTCCACCCAAAATTACAACAGCAATGAATAAAAGGACTTACCATTGGGCCCCACAGAGGTGGTTCAATTCTCCCATCTACTATCTTGCCATATATGCCATTTTGGCCCCCTTAGCTGATCTTTGTAGCCTTCTTAAGCCTACTATTAACCAAGCATGCCTCACCTATCCATTTGCAAAGCAGCTGTGGCTCCATGAGGCTTTCTTCACAAGGTTGTACATGGCAGTTCCTTCACAACATCTGGAAAAGCCATGATTTCCTCATGAAGGGCCATAATAAGATATGCCTCATCAGTAGCAGGAACAAGATGATGGTGAAGACAGCAGGAGTGGTAGGGATATCACACTGCAAAGTAATAAGGATGACTTCAGCAGGTATTAAGCAGGGATGCTTTTTGGATTAGCAACAGCTTTGGACCACATCTTTGGAGTTTCCTGGGGTGTGATAGGATTCACTGTTGGAGCTCCCTGTGGATGGTGGCTTTGGGCACGGATGGCTGTAGCTTCAAGGAGTAGCGACAGTTTTGCACTAACTATGCCTCAGAGTTTTCTTGCAGTTTCTGAGCCACCTATGTGGCAAGAAACCCCAGAGCTGCATGGTGCTGGGCTGTTTGCTGCCCCACAAACTAGGGTACCAGGTAGCCAAAAGGGCAGATAAGGAGGGAAGCAGGCAGTCCTTTACTCTGGAAAAACTGAGGGTTGGAGCTGGGAGAGATCAAGCCCTGAATGACTTGCATTGAGATAAGTCTTCATCTAATATCTAATAACTGGTGGAATTTGCTTAACCATGGTAATGAGTAATGCTGGGATTGCCAGTGTTAAGAGATGTGGTTATATGATATCAGGCTTTATAAACACAATACTTAGTGATGGAAATTCCAGAGCCAATTGGGGTTTAGGTTGAAGTCTACTTGTGTACATTCTGATTCTAGTCCAAGATAGTAAAGTACTTGAAAATAATCTCGAAAGGGATGTAAAGTTGTGCATTATTTACCCTAGAATTACTAGGTTATAACTTTATTCACTGACTCATTAACATTTGTTTGTTTCGAAGTACTAGCATGTTGCATTAAATATTTTATTATAATTTTAAACCCATGACTTCAGTTTTTTATCTAGTTTTTTCAATATAAGATGTTTATTTCAATAATAACTTATGGAAAAGAAATATTGTAAGAAGGCAATCTTTAAAACTGTTGTACATTATCTGTTGGAATTTAGCCTCTTCAAACTTGAAATCTTAACATATCAAGAACAAGATATACAATTTTATTTTAGACAAAATGAATGTCATTCTGTTGCTGTCATTAATTAAAGTAGAAAGAAACATTTTTTTCCAGAGATATTGAGAAAGCTGGAGAAGGAATAAAAGACAAAATAAAATAAAAAAGAATAGTGGACAAGTCAGAGATAGCTTATCTCATAAATGGCAACCTTGCACAGGTGGAAAGGTATTCAGAAATAAGTATTTCAAATAATTCAAAGGCATCTTTGTAATTCACTAAGACTAGGAAGAGTTAGTTTGCAAGATTCTATATTTCAGATTAGCATTAAAAGTACAGTGGTATCTCTACTTAAGAACTTAATTCATTCCGTGATCAGGTTCTTAAGTAGAAACATTCTTAAGTTGAAGCAATTTTTCCCATAGGAATCAATGTAAAAGCAAATAATGCATGCAAACCCATTCGGAAAGAAATAAAAGCTTGGAATTTGGGTGGGAGGAGGAAGAGGAGGAGAAGGAGGGTCACTGCCGAAGGAAGAAGGTAAGGTGAGGGGAATCAAAAAAATTCAAAACTTTAAGGCTTAAAGAAAAAAGAGGAACTCTGAGGCAGCGAGGAGGAGCACTCGCCTCCAATACACCCGGCGCGAGGCTGCCTCCCATAAACTGCCTCCCACACACTGGCTGCTGCTGCTGCTACTTGCTGCCTCTTCCTTCCCATGCTGAAAGGCTCTCCTCTCCTCTCACTCACTCGCTTTATAACTGGCGCCTTTGCTTCGCTGTGGTGACTCCTCGGCTGCCCAGAGCGAAGGGAGCGTTTCTTTTCTCTGGGCACTGGCAGAGGTTTATTTCATGTCCAAGCACCTAGAGAAAGGAAAATGCTTCGTTCACTCTGGACTGCCAAAACCTCCTTAAGTGCAACCAAAAGGCTCCTCTGGCAGTTCAGATGGCCAGAATTAAAGGGGGAATTGAAGGAAACTGGCCAGGCCTTCGTGCCGCTTTCAAATTTCTTGGGAAATTTTTTCGGGCTCGGGTTCTTAAGTAGAGGCAAAAAAATATGGAACACCTGGTTCTTATCTAGAAATGGTCTTAAGTAGAAGTGTTCTTAAGTAGAGGTACTACTGTACTACAGTAGTCCCTCGCTATACCGCGCTTCACCTACTGCGGCTTCACTTCATCGCGGGTTTCTGAGGAAGTCGATCGGCAGATTTAAGCAGCCCGCTGAACTCAATCGGCAGGTTTAAAAAAAAAAAATCTAAAATTGTAAATACTGTATTTAAATACTGTATCTAAAATAAATACTGTGTGGGAAGGGTTTATAAACACTTAAAACAATGAAAACTTACCAAACAATTACAATATAAATACTTAAATAAGTACTATCAGTCGATAAATTCCCCATCGCGGATTTCACCTATCGCGGCCAGGTCTGGAACGTAACACCAGCGATAGGTGAGGGACTACTGTATATTGAAATATGTATAGCTTTTGTTTCTTTAATCTTGCCCAGGTGTTTGAGGCTTAAGATGTAACCATGACTGGTGCAAAAACAGCAGTTAAATATTAATATACAATTAAGCTATATTTTCTTATTACAGTGATTGTTTACAACTAATCTTCAGACCACAGTCATTTTTTTTCTTGGCTTCTCTTTACAAAGCCCTATTTATTCCAATTGATGGTGAAAATATGTAGTCACTGTTTATATTTTCAATTTAAAAAAAATAAACACCGCTTTCTTAATATTCCTTCCAACAACAGAATACTATGAAGACATTATTTAAATATGCTTGAGACATTGATAATATACCTGCCATGAACACAATAGTATATCTCTATACAAACAGAACAGAACTAGACCAAATTTGATCTGGAGAGAAGCCAGAAAAATAAAGATTGACTTCACAAAGAAGTTGGATTTGACTGGAGATTGTGGAGGAAAATATTCTGCAAAACAATTTTTCCATATTGGAGAAGTTAGTGATATTACCTGAAATTTTAGGCTTTATTAGTATCATTTTAATAAAAAATTATATTTTAGCATGCCATCCATTGCTTTGAAGTTTAGGAAACCCTGACTTTCCTTTGATCCACAGCCATTTCCTTTGAGCTCCAAAAAATAGCCCTTTCAGGAATTGTGAATCAAACATTAGAGTTTTATTCTGAAGTCCTTGAGTGTTATAAATGGTAATAAAACAAACTGGGGTGAGAAAGAAGATGCAACATATTTTAAGGGCTACATCTTATAAATGTACTGTACAGCATTTTCTTGTTTGATTTATTGTTTTTTGACAATAACATGCATATAACATATATATTCTCTCCTTATCTCTTATATCATATATACTCTCTCCCTCCCATCTACTTCTCTTCTTTTTACTTTCTATAATCATATATATTACTTAATGTCTATTCTCTTCCATATGTATTGTATATTGGACAAAGAATAAATAAATAAAAATAAATAAATAAAATAAATGTTTCTGGATCTCCTATAATACTTGATATCCTCCACTTTTGCCTGAAGAACCTATGGCTTGCACTAGATGGGGAGAAGGCACTTTGCAAAAGTAATGAGGGTTTCTCTTTCAAATTCAGGGACTAGCCTCTTTCCAGCTCCAAGCCAAATCAGATGCTTGAGTTTTATTGGCAACAGTGCTATCTCAGGAATTGTTTCCTCTATTCTAAACTCCTATTCAGGTACTCCTTATTCAGAACTGGGCCTCAGAGTGTGCTTCCCATTTCACAGAATCTACAACACGAGATGGAAGCATAAGACATGTACATCAAAATAGAATGTAGATGTATCTGCTCTAATTAGACCTCCCAAGAACACACAGGCAGGATACGCACACCCTAGGCCTCAGAGATAAAGTGCATGCCTACATACAGAGATATAGATGTAATGTGGCTTCATTACACGGAAGGAAATAAAAATGCTTTCTATGGCCACAGCTGATCATTCAGTTGGAAAGAATTCCAAAAGCCATTCTTGGCATGCTGTCCCTAATTTGCTTTTAATGCAACTAATAGGATCAGTTCGTGGCAAAAACATTTCCTGCTTGCAGGTTATACTGCTGTGCTGACCAGCCCATCCCTCTCCCAACATCAACATCTGCCAAATCTCTGATAATCCATGTGATTTCAGGGACATTCAAGGCTTTTGTCTAGAGCTGGATGTGCAAGCGTCTGTCCTTGCAACTATTCACTGTGTTGGACACCAGAGAGAGGAACTAGTTCACAGCCCAACACAGGAGAAACAATTTGAAGAGGCATACAGACAATTCTAAATTTGATGACATATCTCCTTTCATAAAACGTGATGCTTCTTCAGAGGAAGTTATGTGTAAAGAAATTTTGAGAAAATATACAGGTAGTCCTTGGCTTACTACAAAATTCCCATGGCTAAGCAAGAGAGTTTTTAAGTGAATTTGTCCCATTTTTTGACATTTCATTATAACAACTGTGGTTGTTAAGTTAGTAATATGGTTGTTAAGTCAATCTGGTTTCACCTGTGACTTTGCTTGTCAGAAGATTGCAAAAGGTGACCACATGACTCATGGGTCACTGCAACTGTCATAAATATATGCCAGTTGCCAAGCATCTGAATTTTGAACATGTAAACACAGGAATACTGCAATGGTCATAAGTGTGGAAAAATAATGGACACAAGTGACTTTTTAGTGCTTTTGTAACTTCCAATTGTCTCTAAATGAATGGTTTTAAGTGGAGGACTACCTATAGTTGTGATAGATTGACATTTTTCAATTAAGCCATTTCATTAATGCCATTAATTTACAGATAGCTTGTTACCTTGAAGTCACCAAACCTTCAAGCCTCCAAATTTGCTGCAAACTGTTAGTGATATGGCAGTGAAATATTGCGTACCTTCATTTTATTCCTTTCCAAAATAAAACTCCCAGTTCATCAGGTAGAAATCTTAATATCTCAGGCCAGCTGGCTTGAAGAGTTTGAAGCTGACATCTCCTTTGTTTCATCCCTTTGTATCATCTGTATCTTCACTAACTTTTTGTAATGCCCAGGCTTAGCTGCAAACCCCCCCCCAAAACTCATATACCTGTATATTGGTATATGTAATGATACCAATCTAGAAATGATGCTAAAACCTATTTCTAGGGTTAATATCAAGCTAAACACATTATAAAGCATTTCTTAAGTGTCCTCTTCTTTTTACTTTTACAAATTTATAATACGGCTATTGTTGGGGACAGCACTTTTTTCTCCACTCAAAATTTTGCTTGCAGTAATAGGAGGAGTGGGGGATAAATCCTTTAAAATTCTTCTTTTCTGAAAACAAAACATAGATTTGATATGTTCCAAAATCTAAACTAACTAAAAGCAAGGCAGAAAAAAAGTTATAGCAAGGGGAGAACGAGAAGATTCCAAACTGATAGCAAACTTTTTATAATTCTAAATGTTACCAAAAGCCCCAGCAGCTGAGTGAGACAATACTGTATTTCCATCTTTGACTGAAAGGGTTTTGTAGGTTCTAACAACTTCATGGTGCATTAATGTTCTTTCTTAAAGCAAAATTATCCACTAATTGGATTTGTCAACAAATATGTGGTTCACACTCAGTAAATCTATTGCTTTTGCATTTATATACTTTTATAGTTTTAGCTTCCGTTATCAAACAAGTATAATTAATAGAATTCAAAGCTGGCAATAGTTGTATGCTCCATGATACCTGGCAGTAGCAACAAATAATTACTTGTTTTCAGAATTATTTTAGATACTGCCACCAGAAATATAGTCATATGGCAGAAACATCTTAAAGGACTAACATTGTGAAATATACTGTTTCTACAGTTTGGAATATAGTGGTAGTTAACAGTATAATTATAAATAATTCAAATGTTTACCTATTATTCCAGTGCCAGTCCTTAAAACAATTCTACTAATTTCCATAAGGAGGTTGTTTGATGAATTAATGGAAGAGACGACTACTGAAAATCTACTGAAAGTCTACTGAAAGTCTACTGAAATCTACTGATTTCATAGCTCATACTGAGTTCACAATATGCTTGCCCTAGAAAGAGTCAACAAATGTCCTTTCTTTGTCCCATCATATTTTCACGTTGTATAGGCTATTTTTTGTTGGTATCTGCCAAGGTTTATCTGCCTAAATAGTAATGTCATCCCTGGTGTTGGGCTGTTAAGAAGAGTTGCAAAAGTTCAGCAACCAGAGCTCGGTTATAACATACACATAATCCTCAACTTACAAACAGGGGTGAAATCCAGGAGGTTCTGACAGGTTTTGCTGAACCAGTAGTGGAAATTTTGAGTAGTTTGGGGAGCCAGCAAATACTACCTCTGGCTGGCCCCAGTGTGAGGTAGGAATGGAGATTTTGCAATATCCTTTCCCCAGGAATGGGGTGGGAATGGAAATTTTGCAGTATCCTTTCCCTGCCATGCCGAAGCCATACCACCCTCACCAAATCATGCCCACACAACTGGTAGTAAAAAAAAAAAGGATTTCGCAACTGCTTATGACCATTGCTTAGCAGGTATTTGAAGTTATGATGGACTTCCCAAAAGATACTTAACAACCAATTCTGAAGTTCTGACAGCCCCATTCATGTGAGCATCTCGCCTGCATTTTCAGTCATTTGCAATGTCCCATGGTCATGTAATCGTGATTTACATCTTTGCCACACAAAAAACCCAACCCTGACATTTACTTCTGGTTTTTGGTATTAGTACTTCATAGTGACTAATAACTTAATTTAATGGCAACTACATTTGCTTAATGACCACAATTTAACTGAACAATCAGTGATTCATTTAACAACTACAGTGAATAAGTCTGTAAAACAGGATCAGTCATGGGATGACCTACCTAATGACCATCATGACTTTTTACTATTCTATACAAGCATTATGCTTGCAAATAAAGAATTGCCAATATATACATTTATACAAGCCCAAGCAAGGTTGGTGTGCTAGAAAAAGTAGACCATAGATCAACCGCAGAAGATGGAAGGGGTTAGGACCTGGACTGAATTCTGGGAGTTGAAGTCCATATATTTTAAAGATGCTGTTCCAGCACGTGGGCCTATAGACTGGGAATCCCAAGCACACATTTCTTCTATTATAATATTAATAGGTACTCTGACTTCACAAAAGAAAAAAGGGGTGGGTGTGGATGTTTTGATAAAAGAAGCATATCTTTTATGTCTGCTCTGAAATCATTTAGAATGAATAGAATAGAATTCAATGTTTTATTCACCATGTGATTGGACACACAATGAATTTGTCTTGGTGCTTATGCTTTCAGCTAACATAAAATAATATATACATTTGTCAAGAATCATAAGGAATGCCCAACACCAATAAACCCCACTTTGGGGCACTTTTTCTTTAAGATTTTTTGTTTGTTGTAATAAAAATTTAATAAAAATATTTTTTTTTAAAAGAATCATAAGGAATTCTTTTTTATACTGTTAGATCACCAGTCCTCAATATTATCTCTTCCAATACTTCAGTTGAGAGTACTGTACTCCAGTTACAGTAATAAGCTGGGAGGGATATGTATGAGAGAGAGCATGAGTGTGTGTTATTTTTTACCAGTTTTTTTCCAGAGTTCCTTTCACAAGCTTTTGCCCTCTGGGATAACTAAGCTTTGTCATGTTTTTTGTTGTGGACTCCTATCCATGAACTGTCAAATCAGCAAGAATGCATCTGTTTTTAAATAAATCCCTTGGGTTTTAAGTTGTCTGCACTAATATTCTGATTTTCACAACAGTTTCTTTACCTTAAATAGAGCAAATGTAGGAAGACTTTCTATTTGGAGCAGGAGATAAGTCAACCCGGAGTGCAAAACAGCATCATACATGAAAGGTCATCAGACTTCGACCTTCTGGAATTTCACACGGCCATCAAGACCTGATGTTTCCAAGGAAGTCTTTAGAGACTGAACTGAAAATAACTCCCTGCAGACTGTGATTGCTTATATTGCAATAATTTCCTGGCACATTTTGAATCCTGATTATTAATATTAGTGGTTCCTATTAATCAGATTTACAGAGAAGGTATGTTTGACTCTTAAAATTGGATATGACTGAAGCAACCAATAAGCTTGAATAAAATATATGCAAGAGTGAGCTGCTTCCCAGACCGGGGTGGGGGGGGGATGCAGTGGGTAATGAAAATGGAGCTCCACCCCAGAGCACCCAATTTGCACTGAAAGATGTTGAAAGAGGGCATCCTGCATAAGCCACACCCACAGTGTGGTAGTAACAGGATCGACACAGACTTCAGAGGATAATCAGAACTGCAGAAAAAACAATTGCTGCCAACCTGCCTTCCATTGAGGACCTGTATATTGCATGAGTCAAAAAGAGGGCGGGGAAAATATTTACTGACCCCTCACATCCTGGACACAAACTGTTTCAACTCCTACCCTCAAAACGTCGCTACAGAGCACTGCACACCAAGACAACAAGACACAAGAACAGTTTTTTCCCGAACGCCATCACTCTACTAAACAAATAATTCCCTCAACACTGTCAGACTTTCTACTAAATCTGCACTTCTATTCTACTAGTTTTTCTCATCATTCCTTTCACCCATTTCCTCCCATGTTGACTGTATGACTGTAACTTGTTGCTTATATCCTAAGATTTTTATTAATATTGCTTCTTCATTGCTTATTTGACCCCTATGACAATCATTAAGTGTTGTACCATATGATTCTTGACAAATGTATATTTTATTTTATGTACACTGAGAGCATATGCACCAAGACAAATTGCTTGTGTGTCCAATCACACTTGGCCAATAAAAATTCTATTCTATTCTATTCTAAAAAATTAGGTATCCCTTCACTGCATATATGTAAACAAATATATACACACATACATTCAATACAATTGCAACTAGCATTTGGCCTAATACCGGTAATCCTCTAGTAGGTCTTTTCAGATACTATCACGAGATATTATCATTTGAATGCTTTTAGGCTTCTGAAGGAGCTGATTGATGGGATTTTGGAACTGCTGAACAAAATCAGAGTTCTTGGAGCATGGGGGAAGTGTCAGAAGACTGAAAAGAGCCACCATGGTTCCAACTTTAAAGGGGTGGTGGTGGAACTAGGCAACTACAAACCAATCAGATAATTAATACCTCAGAAAATCCTAGAAAATATAATTAAGTAGTGGATTTGTGAATATCTAGAAATGAACAAGGCAATTAACAGAAGCCAGCAATAGATTGCGCCAAACAAACCTTATTGCTTTCTTTTGACTAAATTAATGACTCAAGGAAATTATATGGTTACTTGCAGCCTACTTCTTAAGATAGAACAATGTGGGACAGAAAGTATCAGTACAAAATGGATTTGCAGTTGGCTAACCAACCACACTCAGTGTTTAGGCCTCCACGAAAGTACATCTACATAGAGAAAAGCATGTAGTGAAGTACCTCAAGGTTGTTTTGGGTCCGGTTTTCTTCAACAATTTCATAAATGATATAGATGAGGGGATACAAGGGGAACTCAACAATTTTTCAGGCAACAGCAGGCGGATTGTTAACATTTTGGAACATAGATTCAAGATTCAGAAGGATGTTAGCAGACTTGAACAAAGGAACCATCCAATATGATACAGTTCAGTCGTGAGAAAAATAAAGTTCTGCATTTAGGCAGCAAAAACCCAACGTACAAGTTTAGAATAGGCAGTACATGGTTTAACAGTTGTAACTTTAAGGGATCTAGGAATCCTAGTGAATCACAACTTGGGTATGAGTCAGTAATGTGCTTCAGCTACCAAAAAAGCCAATGCGGTCCTAGGCTACATCAACATAGACTGCATCAACATGATCATATAAGGTAGTATCAATTCATGCTATTCAAAAAAGATGCTGAAATCCCAGAAAGAGTGCAGAGAAGACCAATAAAATATTAAGAAGTCTGGAGACTAAATAGTATGATGGCTAAGGAAACTAAATATGTCTAGCCTAATGAAGAAAAGGCTTAAAGGTGACATGATGGGTGTCTTCCAATGCTTGAGGGGCTGGCATAAAGAGGAGGAGCTTGAAGCACCTGAAGGCAGGACAAAAAGTAATAGGTGAAAGCTGATGAAACAGAGATCCAACCTGGAACAAATAGGAAATTTCTCAAAAGGGAGAGGAATTACCCAATAGAACAACTTATCTCTGGAGCTGTGGATGCTCCATCTCTGGAGGTTTTGAAGAGTGGACATCCCTTTGACTCATATGGAATACTGTATAAGGATTCCTGCCTTGGACAAGGGATTGGACTAGAAGTCCAAGGTACCTTCCAGACTTATGATTCTGTTTCTTTTCATTACAAAAGCAAGGCACTTCAGGAATAGGTTATTAGTTCTAAGGCTTAACATGTAGAATTTAAAAAGAAAAGTCACAGCAAATATTTGGCTTCCACCAAATGGAATGTACTGGTACCTCTGGTAACAGAGTACAATCAGGATGTCCCAGATTTTTTAAGCTATAAAAATTTACAACTGCACTTTTGGGATACCCTGTATATTATATTAAATTGATGACATACCGGTATTTCCAGTTTCAAGCAAGTCCATAATGGAAAATTATCCAGCCAAATTTGAGACAGCTTCCAATTATCCCATAGGAAGAAGAGCAGGCAAAGGTAGTTGTTGTTGTTGTTGTTGTTGTTATTATTATTATTATTATTATTATTATTATTATTATTATTAATTAGATTTGTATGCCGCCCCTCTCGGGAGACTTGGAACAGCTTACAACAACAATACATAGTACAAATCTAATACAGTAGTTAAAAAAAAACCAGTTTAAAAACCCTTATAATAAAAAACAGTCATGCATCCCAAACAAACCATACATAAAATGAAACGGCCCAGGGGAATCAATTTCCCCATGCCTGATGGCAGAGGTGGGTTTTTAGGAGTTTGCGAAAGGCAAGGAGGGTGGAGGCAGTTCTAATCTCTGGAGGGAGTTGGTTCCAGAGGGTCCGGGCCGCCACAGACAAGGCTCTTCCCCTGGGCCCCGCTAGATGACATTGTTTCGACCCGAAGAAGGCCAACTCTGTGGGACCTAATCGGTCGCTGGGATTTGTGTGGCAGAAGGCGGTCCCATAGATATTCTGGTCCGATGCCATGAAAGGCTTTAAAGATCATAACCAACACTTTGAATTGTGACCGGAAACTGATTGGCAACCAATGCAGACTGCGGAGTGTTGGTGTAACATGGGCATACCAAGGGAAGCCCATGATTGCTCTCGCAGCTGCATTCCTCACGATCTGAAGTTTCTGAACACTCTTCAAATGTAGCCCTATGTAGAGAGCATTACAGTAGTCGAACCTTGAGGTGATGAGGGCATGAGTGACTGTGAGCAGTGACTCCCGGTCCAGATAGGGCTGCAACTGGTGCACCAGGCGAATTTGGGCAAACGCCCCCCTCGCCACAGCTGAAAGATGGTTCTTTAATGTTAGCTGTGGATCGAGGAGTACACCCAAGTTGCGAACCCTCTCTGAGGGGGTCAGTAATCCCCCTCAAGGGTAATGGACAGACAGATGGAATTGTCCTTGGGAGGCAAAACCCACAGCCACTCCGTCTTATCAGGGTTGAGTTTGAGTCTGTTGACACCCATCCAGACCCTAACAGCCTCCAGGCACCGGCACATCACTTCCACTGCTTTGTTGACTAGACATGGGGTGGAGATGTACAACTGGGTATCATCAGGCAGTTATAACTGGCTATGGGAAGCAAACCCTAGGACCATGATGGAGAACCCATGGCACACATGCCTCAGGTGACACGCGGAGCCATATATGAAGGCAGCCATGCACGTTGCCCTATGTCAGCTCCAGTTAATTTTCAGTTTTCAGGGAAGGGAGGTTTTCCTCCTTCCCATGCTCCAGGAAAGCCTCCAGAGCCTGTGGATGACCAAAAAAACCAAGCTCAACAGGCCTATCAGAAGTTTCAATAAGTTTGCGTGCATGCATTGATGGGGAGCAATGTGAGGTTGTGTTCACATGCATGGGAGGGAGGAGCAATGTGAGGTTGCTTTTGACACCTGAGCACAAAAAGGGTTTTCCATCACTGCCCTAGGAAATTCAGTGACAGACAAGCAGACAAAATATGGATAAGGAAATTATCAGTTTTTATTAAGCAAATTTATTTTTGTCCATTTACTTAGCACACATTGCTTCCTAGCTCTAGGGTTGAAGCCAAGGCACGGTAGTAAACAGGTTAGTGAAAATGAGCAATCAGCAAGTGGTCACTTTATATACCCAATTAAATGCTGATATTGGTAACTACTATAGCTAATAAACCCTTGGAATACATTAGCTAAATAACTCATTAAGGCAATTAAACCTGTATTAATTTGATTCTATAAACTAGTTGGCGATAAAGCCTTTATTATATTTAACTATTTCTGAAATTTCCAAGGAGATGGGATATCAAATATTTCTGCAAAAGCTAAATACAATGGTACCTCTACTTAAGAACGCCTCTACTTAAGAACTTTTCTAGATAAGAACCAGGTGTTCAAGATTTTTTTGCCTCTACTTAAGCACCATTTTCTACTTAAGAACCCGAGCCCAGAAAAATTTCCCAGGAAATTTGAGAGCGGCACGAAGATCCGGCCAGTTTCCTGCCATTCCCCCTTTAATCCCAGCCATCTGGGCTGCCAGAGGAGCCTTTTGGCGGTGCTTAAGGAGGTTTTGGCAGTCCAGAGCGAACAAAGCATTTTCCTTTCTTTGGGCGTTTGAACAGGGAATAAACCTCTGCCAGCACCCAGAGAAAAGAATGCTCCCTTCGCTCTGGGCAGCGACTGTCCTCCTCCTTCTTCCCACCCAAGCGAAGGTCACCACAGCAAAGGAAAGCCGCCGGCTACAAAGTGAGTGAGCGAGAGGAGAGTGGAGCCCTGCAGCATGGGAAGGAAGAGGCAGGAGGTAACAGTAACAGCAGTCAGTGTATGGAGGAACCCTCATGCTGGGTGTATTGCATGCGCTCCTCCTTGCCTCCTCCCTCTTTTTTTTAAGCCTTAAAGTTTTGGATTTTTTTGATTCCCCTCACCTCACCTTCTTCCTTCGGCAGTGACTCTCCTCCTCCTCTTCCTCCTCTTCTTCCTCCTCTTCCTCACACCCAAATTCCGAGCTTCTATTTCTTTCCTAATGGGTTTGCACACATTATTTGCTTTTACATTGATTCACATTGCTTCTACTTAATAATGTTTCTACTTAAGAACCTGGTCACGGAACGAATTAAGTTCTTAAGTAGAGGTTCCACTGTATTAAAATATCATGTTCTCTTCACACACATACACACAAGGTAATTAAATACAGTTTCATCTTAACATAGCACTTAACTCAGAACATGTGGAAATTTTTGTGAGCTTGTTTGCTTCTTTAAAATAATATATTTCTTGTTTTTTTACTGCAACTAAAATACTTAGGGATGATTGCCTACATTAAAATGAGCATTCATTTACATTTACAACTAAACTTTAAAATTATATGGGCCCAAAACTAAAAACATACAAATATGAATTCATCAAAATGCTCGCTTAAATTTTCTGCACCTAAAGCCTACAGAAATAAAAATATGTTCTATAAATAATGTAAAGCCTAGAACAGGGGTGTCAAACTAAAGGACCACTGCTGCATCCCGCTTGTGGGGTCTTAGATGTGGCCTGCAGGGCTGCCCTGGAAACAGTGAAGGACCAATCTGTGATGTCTCTGCCAGTGAAAATGGAGCGCAGGAGGGCCAATCCTCCTAGACTCTGTTTTTGGCCCCGATGGCCTCCTGCTAGCAAAAATGGAGTCGCCCAAGCTCCACTTTTGCTGACAGAAGGCTGCAGCAGGCTGTCATGGCTGAAAACAAAGCTCGCTGGTAGAGCTCACTGTGTTTGTTGGCAGAACACATGAACCACTGCAGGTATTACCCAACATGAGTGACATCAAGCTACCCATACCCACCCTGGCAACACCTGCCCCCCCCAGGGTTAAACACCACCCTGATGCAGTCCTCAATGAAATCGAGTTTGACACTCCTGGTCAAGAGACTTTGGGTCTATGGCAAGGAAAGCAACTGGATGGTATTTCTATCTCATGCTGCCTGTTTTAAGAATTTGACACAACATGGTACTGAGCTTCATCTACACTTGTTAAGGTGCAGATAGATTTGTATGGTAAATCCCATTGCTAACCTGTTTCATTTCATGTTTTTACCATATTTTTGAAAATAATAATCTTCCCTAGTCTACCCCAGATAC
The DNA here is from genome assembly GCF_031021105.1 of Erythrolamprus reginae. Classification (NCBI taxonomy): domain Eukaryota; kingdom Metazoa; phylum Chordata; class Lepidosauria; order Squamata; family Dipsadidae; genus Erythrolamprus; species Erythrolamprus reginae. The sequence goes on along the minus strand of NC_091963.1, from coordinate 43,927,387 downwards.
TTCCAAAAAGAAAATATTCATCATAATCAGTACTATTTATTTTTTCCATATTGATCCTCCTTTAATAATCATAGCTTTATTACACCCCTTTTCACTTTCCCTGTTTTTATTTTCCATTATAATTCACATTATAATAATCTTATAGTTCAAATAATCAATAAATTCAAATTTATATCTAAAAATCCATTGATAGTTATAAATTTATCATTATCTAAGTCTTTGTTCACCTGCTCCTTCTCCTTTCAACTCTTATTTTCTTATTTAAATTTACCGAATAACTGCTACATTTTCATAATACAATTTTAATATTACAAATAGAGGCTACTTCACATTTCAAGTAATAGTTCAATTAATAATTAAATGTCTATTTAGCAATCTTATAAATTTGTAGTTTTATCATTGTCCAAATCTTCTTCCATCTGCTCCTTCTTATTTCAGTTCTTCTTTTACTTTCTTGCTTTTATTTTTTATTGTTATTTTAAAATGTTTAGTCCCCTTTCTCAATTCAGTTTCTGAGAGGCAAATGAAATCTGTAATATCCACATGTTTCTGCAGTTCTGTAAAATAATTCTTGTAGAGCAATGTAAGTTCTCCTCTTCAAAGTGTTGCAGCCTCCAGATGGAAATAATTTAAAAAGTTCACAATCACAATCAGCATAGATAAGATGTTCCAAGAGCCAAGGTTAAAAAACAGATTATGTGTCCAACAAATCTTCTCCTGTCATTATTCTTCCAACCAGAAGGTGGCAACTTTGTTATTGCCACAAAAAATAGGTTAAACTTATTTATATAATAAAAACTTAATTTTCTCAGCTGATTAAAACCAATTTGCTAAAATTCATGAAAATAGTTCAATAATTAGATAAACAAATTTTAAAATCCTCAATTTATTATCCTTTCATAGGCTTTCCACTACTGTATTCAATTGCCAATTAGCCGCTTCCTCTCCATTTTCCCCCTAAGCTTTTGTTCCCGTTTAAAAATCAAGAAAATCAATCCAAGCTCCGACCAGCACCATTCTTAACTTAGCTCCTCTTATTCCAGCACATTTCTTATTTCCTCTTTTCAGGTGACTTCCAGGTTACTTTTAAATCTTTTCGTTGCAGTGTCGGCTCGGCTTCATCGGCTTAGGCACAGCAGACAAGCCAATTTCACACTGCCACCAGTGCAAGACAAGCCGGTTCACCTGGTGGGGTATGCCAACCCCAAACCAGACCCCCTGCAGCATCCCCACCAACCTCTCCCCTTCAGGGAGGATCCGGTCTGGTTCCATCAGAACCAGAACCCCCCAGGTGGTGGGGATTCAGAGTTTCCCCATCGGTGAAGGGGAACTCCGTGCTGCTGGTGCCATTGACCCCGCCCCTCGTGTTAGTAAAATTGATCTTTGTCTTACTTCACAATTTGTTTCCTCCCCCCAACTTTCTTCTGCTAAAATCATACAATTCTCAGTTCCTAGTGATTCAATGTTTCCTAGTGATTCAGCATGTCAATTGTCTTACTAGAGGCAAGAATACTTTAGACCATTGCTATTCAACATTAAAAGATGCTTATCGATCTTTACCATGAGCAGCTGTGGGTCACTCTGCATGATTCACCTTGTACCTGATTAAAGGCAAAGATGTAAAGCCATAAAAAAACTCCAACAATTAATCAGTTGAGGACTTGGACTGAGGAAGCAAAGCTAAAGCTACAGGCTTGTCTTGATTGCACTGATTGGAATGTGTTGCAGACTTGGATGAACTCACAAATCTCGTAAAATCATATATCAGTTTTTGTGAAGATCTGTGTGCCAACCAGAAACAGTAACAATAAACGGTTGCAGCTAAACTTAAGCAGCTATGTCGTACCAAAGACGAAATCTACAGAAAAGGTGATAGGATGATGTACAATCATGACAGGTAACACAAGGGAGATTAGAGCAGCAAAAAGAAGCTACTCTGAAAAGTCAAGGAATCAGTTCTCAACAAATGAACCAGCAAACATGTTGAAAACATGGGTTACAGCAAACCTCCATCCTATGCTGAAGGAAATCAACAACTGGCAGATGACCTGAATGTGTTTTACTGCAGGTTTGAAAGAAAACTACTGCCGCCCATCTCCACAATCCTCATCTCAGACACACCAGCATCAGCCAAACCTCCCAGAATCTACCCCATCCCATTGGGCCCACTACTTCAGATGATTACAGAGAAGGAAGTGCAAGATCTATTTCACAGACAAAAGCCAGGGAAAGCATCAAGTCCATACAAGATAACTCCTTCTTGCTTAAAAGCTTGTGCTGACCAACTGGCCCCCATCTTCACCTGCATCTTTACTAAATCAGTAGAGATATACTATGTTCCTTCTTGTTTCCAATGCTTTACGACTATCCCAGTGCCTAAGAAACCCTTCATCAAGAAGCCTTCGGAGAGGGGTGGCATACAAATCTGATAAATTATTATTATTATTATTATTATTATTATTATTAACTGAATGACTTCAGACTGGTAGCTATAACATCTGTAGTTATGATGACCTTTGAAAGGCTAATGCTGGACCATCTGAAAAACATCACAAATCTGCTGTTAGGCCCCATGCAATTTGCCTGCTCAGCAAATAGATCGACAGGTGATGCTGTTAATGTGACTCTGCACTACATCCTACAACATCTTGCATCTCCAAAGACCTATGCAAAGGTCCTCTTTGTGGAGGACTTTCAGCGCAGCATTCAATACCATCATTCCAGATATTCTTCTTACTAAGCTAAATCAACTTGCTGTACCTGACCACAGAGTGGCTATGGGTTTTGCCTCCCAAGGACAATCCCATCTGTCCATCCATTACCCTGGGGGGGGAATCATTGACCCCCTCGGAGAGGGTTCGCAGCTTGGGCGTCCTCCTCGATCCACAGCTCACATTAGAGAACCATCTTTCAGCTGTGGCGAGGGGGGCATTTGCCCAGATTCGCCTGGTGCACCAGTTGCAGCCCTATCTGGACCGGGACTCATTGCTCACAGTCACTTATGCCCTCATCACCTCGAGGTTCGACTACTGTAATGCTCTCTACATGGGGCTACCTTTGAAAAGTGTTAGGAAACTTCAGATCGTGCAGAATGCAGCTGCGAGAGTGGTCATGGGCTTACCTAGGTATGCCCATGTTTCACCATCACTGCGCAGTCTGCATTGGCTGCTGATCAATTTCCGGTCACAATTCAAAGTGTTGGTTATGACCTTTAAAGCCCTTCATGGCACTGGACCAGAATATCTCCGAGACCGCCTTCTGCCGCACAAATCCCAGCGACCGATTAGGTCCCACAGAGTGGGCCTTCTCCGGGTCCCGTCAACTAAACAATGTCGGTTGGCAGGCCCCAGGGGAAGAGCCTTCTCTGTGGCGGCCCCGACCTTCTGGAACCAACTCCCCCCAGAGATTAGAACTGCCCCTACTCTCCCTGCCTTCCGTAAACTCCTTAAAACCCACCTTTGTCGTCAGGCATGGGGGAACTGAAACACCTCCCCCGGGCATGTACAATTCATGTATGGTATGTTTGCGTGTGTGTTTGTTAGCAAAATGGGGTTCTTTTTAAATATTTTAAATTATATTTGGATTTGTTATGAATTGTTGTGTTGTGCTGTGAGCCGCCCCGAGTCTGCGGAGAGGGGTGGCATACAAATCTAAATAATAAATAAATAAATAAATAAATAAATAAATGGATTAGAAGCTTCCTAACAGACAAGAAGCAGCAGGTGAAGCTAGGCAAAATCACATCAGATATCTATACAATTAGCACAGAAGAGTGCCCCCCATCCCGGCTGTGTGCTCGCTTCACTTCTCTATATACTGTATATCAATGACTCCATCTCAGAAAGATCTCTCTATTAAACTACTGAAGTTTACAGATAATACAACAGTGATTGGTCTCATTCCAGATAGCGATGAATCTGTTGGGAGGTTGAGCAACTAACTTTGTGATGCAACCAGAACAATCTCCGGAACCTCTGGAACCACCTGCTACCGCATGAATCCCAGCGACCGATAAGATCCCACAAAGTTGGCCTTCTCCGGGTCCCGTCGACTAAACAATGTCGTTTGGTGGGCCCCAGGGGAAGAGCCTTTTCTGTGGCGGCCCCGGCCCTTTGGAATCAACTCCCCCTGGAGATTAGAACTGCCCACCCTCCTTGTCTTTCGTAAACTATTCAAGACCCACCTATACCGCCAGGCATGGGGAAGCTGAGACACCTTTCCACCAGGCTCTTTATATTTTATGTTTGGTAGGTATATGTTGTTTGGTTTTTAAATATGATAGGGTTTTATATGCTTCTTTTTTAATATTAGATTTGTTTCGCTATAATATTGTTTTTTTATTATTGTTGTGAACCGCCCCGAGTCTTCGGAGAAGGGCAGCATACAAATCTAATAAATTATTATTATTATAAATTAATCTTGAACTAAATACACTCAAAACTCTAGAAATGGTGTAGATTTTAGGAAAATGTTCTATATTACCACCTCTTATGATGCTAGACAACACAGTAACAACAGTAGAGTCCTTCAAGTGTCTAGGTTCTATCATATCTCAAGACTTAAAATGGACACCTAACATCAAAAACTTTATCAAAAAAGTACAACGAATGTTCTTTCTTTCAACTCAGAAAGCTCAAACTGTCCAAAGAACTGCTGATTCAGTTCTACAGAGGAATTATTGAGTCTGTCATCTGCACCTCTATAACTGTCTGTTTGGCTCTGCAACCAAACAAGACAGACACAGACTTCAATTGATAATTATAACTGCAGAAAAAATAATTGCTACCAGCCTGCCTTCCTCTGAGAGTCTGTATTCTGCACAAGTCAAAAAGAGGACTAGAAAATATTTACGGACCCCTTACATCCTGGACACAAACTGTTTCAACTTTTACTCTCAAAATGATGCTATCGGACTCTGAACACCAGAACAACTAGACATAATGACAGTTTCCCCCCGTATGCCGTTGCTCTGCTAAACAACTAATTTACACAACTCTATCAAATTATTTTCTAAGACTCTATTGCTTATTATTATTCTCATCCTTCATAGTACCTTTCTCTTGCTATAACCTTGCTATAACTATAACCATGTTGCTTATATCTTCACAATTTATATTGTTTCCTAGTATGATTCTTGAATATATTTTATTTTTTTCTTTATGTACACTGAAAGCATATGCACCAGACCAATTCCTTGTGTGTCCAATCACACTTGGCCAATAAAGAATTGAATTCTATTCTATTCTCAAAATAACTAATTTTGAAAACATACAATGCAAAAGTAATTACAAATACCACCAACTATTGAATGTGGAAGATAAATATTGAATTGTCTTCTGATGTGAACATTTTTTTCAGAGTGAAGTCTGCAAAAATAGACATTTCCTAAAGCTACAGTAACAACCAAGTTTCTACATACGATTTGAATTTGAAATTTCAGTTCTCATTTACAGTAATAGTTAAAATGTTCAGACAAAAGTTGCATCAATGTTATTTACTTATTCTGTAGTCTGGAATTCTTGACTACATACTTCTATTAAGTATAAATTGTTATCAGTCCCACTGGAGTGGACTTATTTTTTTTTGCCACATTTAGTCAGATTATTTAGCTCTCAGAAGAATTTCACAGAATTTAAGTCTTCAAATGAACAGTGCAATTCATTGGGAAGCAGATAAAGTGCACCAAATGTCATTCTTTATGTTTTCTTTGTATTCAAAGATATTAAATTGATATGACTATGAATGTAATACCAGCATACAATCTTGAAAATTACTTTTTGTCTGGAAACTTTCAAGTAATTTGTCTCTCTAAAGCCAAATTTCCAACCGCCTTTAGATTACCTGTACAATTAAAACATGGAACCTATTTTATAGGCTTATCAATGTCATTAAATATGCTGAATTTTAACATTAAATGTAGTTTTAATTCAGTTTCCACTGAAGGGTGAACAATCTAAATCTTTAATGGAAGAACTGCAGTTTTACAGATAATAAAAGACATTGTGGTTACTTATCACCAACTTGTATCACAGAGAAAGCCACAGCTGTTTCATGCAGCATCTAATTTCAAAACATGCTACCCTTTAAGCATATTAAATTTTCTAAAATACAGGAGAGCCAATCAACTCTTGAGTGTGCACAATGGACTTTAGTCTGATTTTAGTCTTGCCAATATACAATCTGCATGATTTTGCTAAAGAGTAGGAAGAGAAGAAGTAATCTGTTTCAAAGAACTATCCAGGTAGTCCCCAATGTATGGTGACACTTGTGCTCAAAATGTGTGTTATTAAGTGAGTTGTAAAATTAATTTTGGCCCATTTTATGACTTTCTTTGCCACAATTCTTAAGTGAATCACTGCAATTGTTAAATGAACGACATAGGTCATAAAAGCTGGTCACGTGTTCTTGGTATATTGCAGTTGTAATAAATATGAGTCAGTTATCAAGCATCTGAATTTTGATCACGTGACCACAGAGATGCTACAATGGTCTTAAGTGTGAAAAATGTTCATAAATCATTTTTTTCAGTGAGGTTGTCACTTTGAATGGTCACTAAATGAACAGTTGCAAATCAAGGACTATTTAATGAGGCAGAAGATTTTAAATATTATTAGGCATTCCCTTTGGAAAAAACAGCTTCATATTTCAATACTGATAAATTGAGGAATAGAAATGCAGATTTTTAAAATTACCTGTAATCAATACATTAAACCAGCATTTGCTATTATCTCTGATGAAACTGTTGGAAAAAAACTCTGGCTATTTGATAATTGAGCAAGTTTAAGATTTTAATTAATTCTTATTTTTGTTAGCTATTTTATTCATTTTTTATTTTTTACATGTTTTATTTGTAGGGTTTTCAGGAGAGTTTTAAATTTGTTCTGCATTAAACTATTCCCACTCATGATTGCAGTTATGTTACTAACACTAACATATGAGAAATGCCTCAAATGTCTTTGTCCCACTACCACAATGCTGATCTGCAACAGATATTGGTTGTAGTTTAATTCTTTCAATTTATATAGCTGTCCTTCTTACTGTCATCTCTAGGCAGCCAACAGTTAAAAACAAAATGTAACAAAAAAAAGGACCACAAAATTGGCAGCTGAGATAAAACCAAAACCAACCACTAACAAAACCATATTCCATACATTGCAACCCCAGTTGCCTGGTTTCATAGTCAAGTCTACAAAAGACTAAGTATTTTTGAGATCAATGCAGTCTCCCAGGATATGATATTCTAAGCTAAGGAGCATAGTTCCCTCTAAGCTGAGCAGTGAGCAATCGCTCACTTAAAAATCATCATCAACTCAGAGTTTTCCAAACCTGCCCAGAAGCCGAGAGGGAAAGAGTGAGAGGGAAGGAGAGAGAGAGGAAGAGAGGAAGAGAGAGAAACAGATAGAAAAAAGAGAGGAAGGAAAAGAGAAAGAAAAAGAATGGGAGTAAGGAAGAGAGAAAGAAAATCAAAATCTAGTTTGAAACTAGCTCAACTATTTAAGTGGCATTTTGATATTGATAGAGTTGCCCTATTATGAGCTCACTGTTATAGACACACAGTACAGTATTTTATTTTGACATTCTCTGAGGCAAAACAGGGTGGGTTTTTAATTTATTTGTTTGTCTGTCTGTCTATCTATCTATCTATCTATCTATCTATCTATCTATCTATCTATCTATCATCTATCTATCTATCTATCTATCTATCTATCTATCTATCTATCTATCTATCTATCTATCTATCTATTTATTATTTCTGTGCTGCCCAGTCCCAAAGGAACTGCCGCTCAGACACTATACTTTTCCGCCCCCCCCCCCCCAAAAAAAAAAAATTAGAAGGAACACTGCTAAGGAGTAAGCACTGCAATAGAAAAGGCTTCACTCCTTCCCCAGTTTAACAACAATTTTAAATTCCTGGAATCACCTGGAAAATATCTTTTTGCTGATTTTGGACTGGAAATTAGTAAAACAGTAATTATAGTTTATTAATGTTCTAATTTAAACCTTCTTTAATGAAAACAGAAAATATACAGCAAAGTGGCAATATGATCATAGAAAGATCCAGTGCACCTGTGTGTAACTATACAATTCTGGAAGAACGCACAATCAGACAACACTTTTATATTCTGTTTTAATTTTTCCTAAACAGCTACATGTGGTATCTGTTTATGAATTATATCTTTCTATATCTTATTGTAGAAACTAACCTAACTTAAATTGTTGCAAATATTTATATGTTATTATTTTACTAGAATTCCAGATAGCTTGAAATAGGAACAAAAAAGAAAGTTTATTTAAATTCCGTTACATGAAACTACTTCTTCAGAGTGTTTAAGTCATAAGTTGTGAAGCATCAGCCTTTGATGATGCTGCACACATTCTTGTCAATTGAAAATTGTATGAATCTCCAGAAAGGGTCACATATTTAGAACCTTATTTAAAAATAAAAAAAATTGAGGCATTTGGAAGAAATAATCTTACTTATTGTAAGCAACAAACCTGCACTTCACCATTAAAATTGCATTCTTCATTTCAAAGGTTATCTCCAAGAGGACAGAATACCCTGTTTAGGCTGAAGTTAACTGTAGAAGTGATAATCTATTATTAAGTTTTCTTCTCTTTATACTTTTGTATCAGTTTTATATATTTGATACAATCGACTTAATAAAATCCGCTTCTACTACTTTATGTTATACTATCTTTTATTTTCACTTTATCTTACCTATTGTCTTTTATTGTATTTTATCTCGCCATAGTTATTTTATGTCACTCAACTGTATCTCATCTCATTTTATTGTATTTCACTGTGGTTGATACTCATATGTTTGGTCAATTGATTAATCAATGAAGTATATTGCATCGTAACTTGTTAATGGAGATATTTCTTTGCTTTTCTAATATAAACATCATAGTTTATATTGGTTAACATAGTTTCATCTATGAACTCCGCAAGGGTTAGTACTGCTTTAAAATCTGGACAATGTATTTTACTTGTTCAGCAATAAATTTTCAGTAGAACTAGAACTTCTTACAGATGGAGACAGCATGGAAGCATTCTCTCCATTCCAAAATTATATCTTTGTTTCCTTGTGTAATTCAATTGTTCAAAGTTTTAAGATTGATATTTTGAATTATAAGTGGGGAAATCAATATATGCTTACAGCAGCATAAACAAAACACTTTCATTTAGTGAAAACAAACAATATTGTTTAAGATTAAAATTAATAAAGCAGTTGCCCCCAAAGAAAGTTGAATATTTGTTCCCCTATATATCTATGTCTAGGTTCATTCTACTACTAAACCAATGGAATTTAAATGGCCTCAACAGGTTGATGACTTTTAAAGCCTCAGACTGTATGTAAGAAGAAAATGAAGGCAATGTGAATGATTTTTAACCATTTTTTAGTTTAAGCATTCATACAAAATGTACAAATTGAAGAGTTCAATTCCTCCTTGCTTATTCATACTAAGGAAACACTTAAAACTTTTTCTAGTATTTAACAGAAAAAACTTTTTTTAGTATTTCACTGAAAATTTCAAAAGTAGAAGTTATGGCAACAGAAACATTTCATTGCTTATCCAAATAGCTTCTTCAATCTGAAGAAGCTATTTTAGTCTGAAGAAGCGACTTGAAGAAGTCTGAAGAAGTAGTTCTTAAGTCTGAAGAAGCAACTTGAAGGAGCTTCAATCTGGAGAAGCGACTTGAAGGAGCTTCAGTCTGAAGAAGCGACTTGAGGGAGCAGTGAAATGTTTCAAAGAAAAGAAGTCCGATTGGCATGACATACCTTCCAGACAATTCTACGTGGAAAAATTGATCATCTTTATTCCCTCAAGTATTGTCAAGGAAAAAAGTAATTACCCACACGAGATAACTACTAGGTATAATATAAAGAAAGAAGTTTTGAGTTCCAGTTTAAAAAACTGTTTTGTTAGCATAAGGGAATAGGATTTTTATATTAACTAAACTGCCTATTTAAAGGAATCAGGTTTTCTAATATATTATTCATGTGTATAACAATCTATTCTGTTCATTAAATTAGATTTGGTTAAAAACTTGATATTGATATCCCTTAAACAGCATTTTAACAAAAGAGGAAAGTTGAGTTTTTTCCTGATAAATTGCAATATTATAAATCTTCTGAAACAAAATAGCATTTCCTGTGGCCCCTTTATGATACTATTTTACATTCTGAGAAACCACTATCCAAGCCTGAAAAATATTGAAACAAGAGAATATAACTGTTTAGCTAAATCAAAAATTTATTCACTATATCCCAAGTAAACAATCTATATACAAATTTAGTTTCATAATTAATAAAATATATTCCTACTGATACAAAAATAACATTTATATAGAAAAATAGAGATAGGGAGGAAGGGAATTCAGAATTTTAGAATTTAAAAATTTTCATTCAAGTGAGACAAAGTGCTAGAAAATGTTAGCCAAGCATGTACACTAGGAAATTTTAGAGTGCAAAACCTATCATCTGAAATGTGGACAAGTATTGCATTCAGGAAATTCTAGTTACAAGGGTTCATCCATCTATCAACAAACATGTAAACAAATGTAAGATACTACAACTTCATAATCCAAGTTGTTGTTAATACTTATATTGCTGGGGTCACAATGAACAAATGTATTGCAATCTTTCTGCTTTTTAATTATTTTTTTCTGGCTAAATTCATCTCATTTGCAACTTAAAACATGAGAATAAATTAAAAAGAAACCTAAATTAAACGAATTTTTAAGAGGGGTGTGTTTGAAACTAAATAAAATTAATAGCTTGTATTCTATTTGCTAATTCTGTTTCAAATATACATGAACTATAACTTATTTTATACACTGTGAAATTTAAACTTCAGGTGGTAACAAAGACAGAATTCAATTGAAACGCATTTATTATGCTTTTTCATTAAAGTACATAGAATATTGTTGCATATAAAACTATTCCTTGAATACAAACTACATGACCAAAAGCCCTAATTGCATCCACATTTTGAACTCCAGAAAAGTGGTTATTCTAAAAGCAAGAGAAAACCCACATTCTGATTCACAATGGTTGAATTTGTTTCTTAAATAAACCTTCATAAGACTGTATCAATAGCCTTACTTTTCCATGCAATAGATTGGGAAAACTTAACTGTTCTCAAATCCATGCAAGTAACTATCAGGGACTGATCCACTTTCTGTCTTAAAATTGTGATTGTAACTGTGCAGGTATATATTCTACTGAATCCAGTGGATTTTGGTTCTAACTAAATATGGTTAGAAGTTCAGTATTTTGCAACTAATATAACAAATTATGCAGCAATAAATTCTTGTATCTCAATTTATCTGACTCCTTTTATTAAATAATGCAACAGTATCTTAAAATGTCAGCTATCTAGTATCACTAACATTTTGTTATTGTCTTGACCCAATTGAATAAGAACATTTTAAAAAAGCATTAAAATATCATATGATGTATTCTTAAAATATTTTCTGAAAGTTGTCACTTACCCACCAAGTCAAAAAATATTTCTAACAACTTAATTCCAGTCAGCTATTAAGCATTCACATTGTGAAGTTCTGATCTTCTTTTGACAGCACATTTAATTGAACAGGGGATACTTTTATGCAAATCTTCACAAGGTTCTTCCACATAACTACAATCCTAAAAATATTTAAAATTCATCAAAGGCAATGATATTTATTCATTATATATGAAATGGCAAAGGAACCTGGTTCTTAAGGATAGAGGGGAACGGATTTGCTTCAATAGGATTATCAGTTAAATATCTTCCTCATTTGAAAACCAAATAATTCACATACAATTCACACTGTCTTTATTCAAGTACAAAACAAAGTTATGTTTAATTTGCAAACATATTGTCTGCACCAGCCAAAGTTAATTTATAAATTTCCATTAAAACTCCAAATTTCAACAGATAATCTAAATGAAATGTTAGTGAGGCATGTAAACCCTATCTCAATTTTATCTGAGTTTTAAAATATTTATAAATGATTTCATAATAATCTTATTCATTACAAATAACATTCACAAGTAATGCTTTCGTTTCTTCTGCAGCTTTATAACCTGAATTTGTTTTTATTGAGATCACTTGTTTCCAATATTTCGTTATATGCAAACCTAAAGATCAAAACCCAAATTAATTATACACAATTTTATTTTACCATTTGGTTTCCAACTAAGTAAAACAGAGGTATCACAAAAAATCCCATGGATATTAATCTATTAAATAATCTTCTGTGTAAGTACAAATTCTTCTTGGGTGGACAGAATATTAGTTTGTTAATTATGATTTTAATTCCCATTTTTAAAAGTAGATTAATATTTCAGTGTAATTTTTAAAAAATATATTTAATATATTTAATATATTTATTAATATATTAAATATATATATTTAAAATATATTTAATAACATATATTTTACTGGGTTTTTTTGTTTACTCTTCCCAAAATAAGCTTCCTTTACATATCTCAATATAAAAAGTAGATAAATATTCATAATGCAAGTGAATATGTTAAGTCTAGAGAATAGATTATATATTTAGCTAATTGATCCAATATTAACATGAAGAATTGCCCAGTTTGTCTATTTTTTCTCCCTTCTGGCACATTTTCTACATAACTCTATGGGGGCAGCAAAAACTTAACATAGGTGAAATAAAGATGCAATGGGAGTTTTAGCTTCTTTCTTTGTAAAAGGTACAGAAACTTGGTAAAGAGATAGCAGTACTGTACCTTCTTAAATCTATCACTAAATAAGCAGCAGTAAATGGTCATTTACACCATTTTTCTGAAGATTAAAAATGCTTTTATATCCCACTTTCTCAATTTAAATAAAATTTCCAGAAGTTAGCAATGTAAATTATTTATAGTCTTCAATTGTCTGTGAAAATCGAATGTGTTTTGCTGAAATATTTCTGAATCTTTAGTGATCTCATTCTTTTCCCCATCATTTAACGTTTTTTTGAAGATTTTGTTATGAACTTTTAAAACTGTGCCACATTTTTATTCAGAGTTCTAAACTAATGCACCAAATTCAAGACTCATGAAACATTTATGTTCTTTGTTTACATGGTATTATTGATTACAAACACATTAATAAGCAATTCGTCTGATGTTTGGGACCCAAGTATGATTTGTATAATACTGATTTATATAAATCATACTGAGTGATAGAGGACATTCCTTAATTAAACCTCTTTTAGGGAGGTGCAGGCTCAATTCTACTTAGTATTAAAGTCCTGCTCTAAGAAAACTACTTTCTCGTTGTCTTCCTGCTCGAGAAAGACACAACTATAGGCTCGTGAAACACTGCAATCAACCCTTCAGCCCCGACAGAACCTCTCCTCCGTCAGCCATCGAAAAGTGCGAAAACGACATTGCAGGAAACCAATAGGTTACAAACTTTTCCATCTTTCTTCCATCAAGTCGTTCGTTCCTTTACCCGCTTTACTTAAAAGGAGGAATATTTTTTTGCCTTTATTAGCATAAATGGGGTAAGCATCTAAACTACCCTACAAACCATCACCATGGGAAACAAAAGAAGTCTCAAGTATACAAAAGCGCGACCGCGCGAGGCGAGACAAGCGAGTTTCGCGCCACAGCCAGAAGTGCACCGAAGACTGCCCCCAAAGTCCGTGAATGGAGAGAAGCGGGAGCCAATCAGAGAGCTGCTGTCGCCAGCGCTACTGTGATTGAGCACTGCAATAGGTAGACGTGTGGACCAATAGGGCGCGTTCCTGTTACACATAAGCAAGAATCAGATCCTGGAGCTAACGTGCGGCTTACTACGATTACTACGGCCGTTTCCCTGCAGTTCGCGTTGGCTGGAGAATTGCAACCGCGTGTTACGTGACGAGGTTGGCTGAGACCTTTCCCACCCCTTCATTTCCTTTTCTGGGGTGGGGGGTGTACTTCAGTATCAGTTAATGCTCAAAGTAGAAAGTAAATCAATAAAACGGGAGGAGGAAAGAATATCTTATTTTTAATAAGATGTCTTTTTTCAACCTTGACAAATTGGATGAGCGCAAAGCCATACGTACTTGTGGTTTGAGTTCAAGGCTTTCCTTGTAGTAAGCTACATGTAACTCAGCGCCCCTTATTTTAAAATAGACTCGTTTAGGATTATGCTTTGTGATATCAACACCGGATAAAGAACGGATGTTCATATATGAATCAGCAGCGGATACTTTTGAGCCGATTAAATGTATCCATGACATGCTATAGGAAGTTATAATTATGCTAAATTCAGGGTGGAGGCGGAGAGGAAAATAAGGAAGGGGAGGGAAAGCAAAGCTGACCAATGACATTTCCCCCCAACACTTAGAGTTCTGCTTTAGAGTAATTCCACCCCCCTCCATCCCTGTAATTTCGGGAATCCATTTTCTCCTGTCTTCCTTGCTTATCTGAAATGTGGTGCTTTAAAAAATTCTATCGTATCCCTAACAGTTGCCTATAAACAGCTTTATCGGACTCCTAGAGGGTAGCATGAATGATAGCTGTATTAGAATATTCATCCAAGGAGCTTAATTCTGTAAAAAGAGATCAGAATTCAAGACAAATCTCAGTTCTTCAAATAGAGACTTACCTTTTCCAATTGCAAGAACCGTTACAGTACTTTGTGTACCTATACCTAACGATAAATCTTAGTGTAACTCAAAATTTCAGAATATTTTAAACACTCCACCTCAGCTTTATTACCGTTTTTTCCAGAACTCCGATCCTTAAGAGAATTAAAAGTTTTAAATTGTTAATTTAAAATGTCAAAGAATTGTATAAACACATATATATATTAAGAAACAGATATACATTATACTTGTAATTAGATTAAATCAGATTGGAATTTTCTGGTATTGTTTTAAAGTAATCATTCCATTGTAATTTCAGTGACCATGTATTTTTATCAATAGTGAACCTTTTAAAAGCAACTGAACATTTTGAAATGTTAATTTATAAACTAATATTTTAGTTGCAAATTGTTATCAAATGTTTGAGATGTACCTTATAATTTTTTCATTTGCCCTAAATGAACAATACATTTGTTAGAAATTGGATTTTTCCTCATAAAATATTTATATTTTTACCATTTAATGTAGTAGAATAGATATTTTATATTTAAAAATACTTCTTGTCAATGAAAATTTAAGGTACCTATTTGATAGAAACTTAAGTCATGGGTCTTACCATGTATGTTCATCAATTCAAAATTCACTCAAATTTCATTGAGTAGCTGATTTCATAAATGCATAATTAAATCTGAAAGATATCTTAAGTTGTTTCTTTTCAGTTAAGAAAATATTTCGTATTAACATAAAACACCTGAAATGTTAAATGTTTGTCACATTTATAGAAACTTAATTGCATATGAATTTTATAAATTGTTTCTAAAATTATAGCTTTGGAAATAAGACAGCGTAAGCTCTTATTTTAACTTGCTTTGCAAAAATGTATTTAGAATATTATAGAAAATGTATGGTATGTTCACCTAATTATTTTATTGGGAGTTGATCTGGTTTAGCAGTTTATCTGTTAAAATACTTTTTCATACCTAAAAAAAATTCAAATCAAAGAAAAGAATTTTAATATCACAAAGCTGTTTATTAATGACTGTTAAAATATAGCAATTTATGCATTTGCTTCTTACACATGTTTCCGATACAATGTATCAAAACTATGATGCATCAATTTTCTTTCAGTATTTATTCTACAATTGATTTGACAAAAAGCATAGGTATAGCAACAGTGTTAACTAAAAATATTTAGTATTTCTGTAGTCAATTTGTTTAACTGCAAAATTGACAATATAACTATTTTCTGCATACTTTCACAAAAAAAATTAGTGCAGGAATTGTCATTGTGAACTAAATCAAATGCTGAACGTTGTAATTACCCATTATAACTACTTCCTCCAGCAATGCAGAATAAATGAATCCTTTGAAACTAAAGGGAATTCTTAAAACCTACTGGATTCCTAGCTATGAAATACAGTGCTGGCTTTCATTTCCATACTCTGTCTTCATCTTCAGGCTTCATTTTGTTTGCCCTGGAACCAGGCTCCACACATTCTACTCCCCCCCACCACAAACCCACCATTGTACACTTACAAATGTTGAAAATTATGAATGGTTCCTTGAACCAAAGAGGGGAGGAGAATGGGGTAGATGGATTCCTCTGTTCTATGGTAATTGCAGGGCTATGTGGTCCAATCACTCCCATTTTCTGAAGCAGAAATCACCATTACTAAATTTGAAATAATGGAGGAAGGAAGCAGCTTAGGAAGGGGGAGACATCCAGAGGAGCACATTGTCCTCTCCCCCTGAGCACTCCCACTTTTTAATCACCCTCCAACTGGCCTCCACCCCTTTGTCCTCCGATTCATAACGTTGAGCTCTAGAATCGATGCAACAAACGCTCATCAAACTGCCAGAAACATTATTATGCAGGAAGGAAAGGGGTGGGTGGGAGCTGTTTCAAGGAGACGGTTGTTCCTCCTCCTCCCGCCCTCTGCGAGACCCCTTGGTTTTTCTCTGGCGTGTAGCCAATTGTGAACAAGGCGCTAGACAGAGCCACCACGGGAAATCCCGGGCAAAAGTGGTAGTAGCATATCGTCCCTTAATTTGTGTGGAAGGCCAGCTCTGAGATCAGTGTTTTGCCCTTGTTATCCCACGGAGGTTCCTTAGGAGCTATAATAAACTCACTCAGCAGGCCCAAGCACACTTTGGGGAACCCCAGCGATTGCGGGGAAGGCGAATGGGTGGCCTTTGTGTCACATTTGGCCGCCTCCTTCCTGCTCTTCTGCCTTTTTCCTAGGTTAAAGGTAGGAAGGAATTTCGCCTCTCTTGACCCTTGGTAGTTATACAATTGTCCCGATCCAGACGAGGGAGCTTCTGAGTCTCGAAAGGCAGAGAAACTTGGCATACAGGAGATAGTTCGTATACTCAGCAACTAAATCCGAAGGAGAAAGTAGAAAACAGGAAAGAGAGCACGCGGTCAGGAGTCCTAGCCGATCAAATCTCGCTCTTTAAAAAAAAATGTTCTGAATGGCCAAAACTAGTTCGCTTTCTACTCCTTTGTGACTCCCTGAGCTTAATTCTGCTGTTATCTAATTGAGGCGTTCGTATTCCTCACGTGAGAAGTTGATTGGTAGTATGAACACGTGGCTCATTCAAAAAGCCGGACTATTCAAGTGATTTTTTTCCCCTTTCCCCTCCTCCCTCCCTCTTTCTCTCTCTCTTTCTTTTTGGAAGAGGCGGTGCCTGCGCTCTCGTATTTGTAACATTTTCATACTCCGCCTGCTGCTTGCAAGGGGGCTTGGGGGCAAGACAAAAAAAGTAGTTTCCCCCCCCCCCCTTTCTCCTCCCTTTCCCTTTTTTTAAACCGCCATCGCAGTTCCGAACGCATCGTGATTTCTTCGGGTAGCTCAGTGAACGTTCGGTATTTGGTCGCAGGCTTTTAAAAAAAAATCTCTGAAGCTGGAGGGAGGGGTGGGTGGAAGACCGACGGATACAAGCTGCGATTATAAATATCTCTCTCTTTCTCTGTGCACCCGCCCTCTTATTTTGATTCCAAGAATCATTTGAGGGGGTGTGTTGTTGTTTTGCTTGAAGTCAGCCTGTGCCTGTTGTTTTTTGTTGTTTTTGTCGTTAATCAAAGATCTATTTTTCACTAAGAAGATGAACAAGCTGTACATTGGCAACCTGGGCGAAAACGTGTGCCCTATGGACCTGGAAAGTATCTTTAAAGAGTCCAAGATTCCTTTCACCGGTCAGTTTCTTGTGAAGACGGGATATGCTTTTGTGGACTGCCCCGACGAGAATTGGGCTATGAAGGCCATCGAGGCACTTTCAGGTGGGTGAAGTCCCCTCAGCCATCCCAATCTTAGCTTCCCTACTACCCGTACGCTCAATTCAGGGCACCATCCGCTGCCTTCTTGCTCCAATACCCCCCCCAAGTAAGAATTCTCTCTGCCCCACCCCTCTGCGTATTGCCCTCGTCATTATGATTTAAAATTCCTACTCCCGGATTATAATCCCTGGATTTGGTCCGAAGGCTATTCCTGACGTGTTTATTTCGATGCGTGGTTCGGGTATAACTAGGCTGCAGTTTGTTCTGAAGGACTTCAGCCGCGCTATTCGGGGGCCCGGGAGAGCACTGTTTAGATTCGCTTGAGGAGGTTGCTGCTGCTTCCTTTGCAGCCCCCGGGCACTTTTGTCAGGTAACGCGGGAATGATTGGGGTTCAAGCCGTTTCTTTCGAAGGGGGGGGGAAGCATCGCGAATAGAAATTACAAGACCTCTAGGCACCGATAATTTGACCCTCTTTCTCTTCCCCACCCCAGTACTTAAAAAAAAAAAAAGCATTTAAAACGTGTTCGAGAAAACGGCGTGTCGGAGAGGGGGAGAAGACGCGCTAAACGTCGGCCACAGTAGTAGAAAAAGGGAGGCGCGCGCGCAGAAACGCACGAGCCAGGGCCCAACTAGCAGCCACCTATTTCGTGGCGCAGGGACTCCCTCTCGGTTTAAAACGCTCGCGCACGGAATACCGCAGCAGAGAGATGTAAGTTTCCAGTTGTCCGTGGGGCAGGTGGAAATGGAAACACGAGCCTTTCTATGGAGCCAACGTGCTGCGCCTCAGGCTTTGCTGGAAGCGCAAAGCGTGCGCGCCGGGCGATTCTCGCTGGCTTTTCTAAATTACGTTCTCCCCCTTCCCCGATATCCATTTCGAATTTGTGAGGGGATAGTTGCTGAGTGTGGGGCTGTTGATTCCTTCTCCCATTAGAAGCCAAACTTTGGCGGTTTAAAACGAAAACAACAAAGGGCTGCTCCTCCTCTATCGGGAGAGTGCTGCCTCTTTCCGGAGAGGAGGCCTGAAAGCCCAATTCGCCGCTGCTTCTGGGTGTCATTTCAGTTTTCTTTTTGGCTCTCAAGGCATTCACTGAGCATCTCGACCTCTCAGTTTCTACATCCTGTTTTTGTGTGAAAGACGACTTGGCGGGCTGAACGGGGGAGGCTGGTTAAACTGAATGATTTCATTTGAGTCCTGTTTTCGCTCTCCTCCACCTCTGAGCTGGGGGAGGAGGGGAACCTTGTCTCAGCCGGTGACTGTGGGAGTAGGCATATGAAAGAAGGCATGAGAGGGTGTATTTCCAGGAAAAAACGCGTGGGGAGCGCGCTCATTTTTCACCGAAACCAGCAGTTCCTGTTTCTCCTGACAAGTTATTAGAGGCCTGTTCTTTTCGTCAAGGGAGACATACATATATAGATGTCTTTGTGCAGTTAATATTTCCACATATCTTGGAAAGAATAGGTTAAATAATAAGCATCCACTTTAAAATAGAAAAGTCTCTTAGTACTAGTTTGAGAATTTATCTTGGAAATTGGCCTCTTCTAAAGTTATCTTTGTGACTTTCCCCCATCCTACAATATTTTAAAAACACATAAATGAGTTCTAATTGTGATGTCCTGCTTATTACATATTCAGTTCAGGAGGGCTTTAGAACAGTGATTTTCAACCTTTTTTGAGCTGTGGCACATTTTTTACATATACAAAATCATGGGGCACATTGAGCAGGGGAGAGTGGGGGGGGGGCTAAAAAAGTTTGGACAAAAAAATTCTCTCTCTCTCTTCCTCCCTTTCACTCTATTTCTCTCCCTCTTTCTCTCTTTCCCTTCCTCTCTCTCCATCCCTCTTTCTTCCTCTCTTTCTTCCTCTCTTTCTTTAAAAATATATATATATATATATATATATATTTATTGAATATTTATAAATATAAGACAATACAAAACAATATGTTGACAAAACAAGATGTTCATGTCATGTGAGTATAATCATCGTTTTCAGTGATATTGAACATGCTACATCAAACAATAACACCAAACACTCTTTCTATCTCTCCCTCCCTCCCTTGCTTTCTTTCTCTCTCTTTCTCTCTCTTTCTCTTTCTCTCTCTTGCTGAGCTTCGTGGCACACCTGACCATGTCTCACGGCACACTGGTTGAAAAACACTGCTTTAGAAGATCTGGTGGAGTGGGAGAGCACATAATTCATTCTATAATGAGTTGTATTACTATTTGCAGGTAAAGTGGAGCTGCAAGGTAAACTACTAGAAGTTGAACATTCAGTTCCCAAAAGACAAAGGTATTTTATTACATACGCATAATAGTTTAATGTCTACATTGAAAAATTCATTATTTATAAGAAATTTAGAAAGTACTTCAATCATTAAGAGGAAGCTGTCAAGAGAGTTGTGGTTGTAGAGAAATTTGTTATAATTTATAATAACATTTAATCTTAAAATACTTTGTAATGCAATTAATTAAAAATAATAATTTAGCATTAAGAATTAGCATGTTGACATTTAAAAAGATAAATGCGGTCTGTTAGCTTTCAAGGTTGGTGGTCTGAAATAGGAAACTGTTATTTTGTATAAAGGCCACCATGTTGAAGTATTTTCTCATCAAAAGATATTCTATCGGAGACAGCGGTTAATTTTTTTATAGCAATAAATGCTTATAAATAATTAGTCTTTTCTGAACTTGGTGAAGGGAATAGTTAGCAGTAGAATTTTTATGGAGCTGATACATTTGAATCTACCTATTAGAGCAACTTAACCCTGGGACAAGTACTTCCATTTTCAGTTCCTGAATGATTAGGATCATAAAGTATTCCTAGTTTTTAAAGAACACAAATTTACCATGTTTGTTATTTTTGTTATTAGGATTCAAAACCTAATTATGAATATTAATTAAATGAAAATATTTTTAAAAATATCTTCGGAAGTATTTTGAAAGATCTTTAGAAAAAGTTTGAAACCTATAAATTAGATCATCTCATATGGAGAATTAAAATATATAAAACTTATTTAAACAATTTTAGTTGGAAATGGAAGGTCTAGGTCAGTTATGGTGAATATTTTTTGCTTTGCATGTCAAAGGGGCATTGGGGATACACATGCACCCTCGTGCATGCACGCATGACCTCCCTCCCGGCATATGATGCAACACCCATTTTATTTTCTCCTCAGGCTTCAGAGCTTTTCTAGGTATCCGGGGAGGCAGAAAACACCTCCCCCAGGCAGAAAATGGCCCATTTGCCAAGTTTCAGTACAACTGGAAGGCCCGTTCTTTTGCTATCCCCAAGCTCCAGAGCTTTTCTAGGAGCGTGAGGAGGGCGAAAATGGCCTCCCTCTCCTGAGGCCCTCTGGAGGCAGAAAATGGCTCATTTTCCAAGTTTCAGTTGACCTGAAAGGCCCATTTTTTTGCTCTCCCCAAACTCCAGTGCTTTTCTAGGAGGCTGGGTAGGGCAAAAATGCCCTTTCCCACTCCCTGGAGGCCAGAATTTTAGTGATATGTCTATTTCCATATAATTATTCCAGTTAATATTCTTGGTATATTCTGTATTTCTCTTTCACTTAGTTTGGCGAGACTAAGGATATATTGTTAATCCATGTATTCTCATATTAATGGTTTTAATATTGTTATCAATATAAATTACATTTGTAGGGCCTGTTATTGCATGTACATCTGTTTCTATAGAAAAGTAGTTTCAAGAACTCAGTGCATTCCAGCAGTTTGAGCTCCTAAATTAAAAGATGTTTAATCAGTATTTACAGAATTAATCTTTAGAACGTCTATGAAAACCAGTAGAGAACTTTAGTGTTCTTGAATGCTCATTGGAATCGACAGGCAAATGGTAAATTTTGTGGGGTATGAGTAGGTGTTGAGTAGTGGTTGGCATATGCCAAATAGACTAAAAGAGGAAACAGAAGAGATGGCTAAGAACAAAATATTTATAGTTATATTAAACCGATTTCTGATTTACTAGGAAATATCAAGGTAACACAGGAATATAATATTTTGGTATTCACAACTCATGAATAATAGAAAATACCGTACTGTATTGTGGAAGTTTAAGTTTATTCAGAACTTGGAAATAACATTGTAGCAATGCCGCTATTTAGCCACATGTTTGAAAAGAATGTGGAGTATTCCTAGCTATGATTTTCACTTCCCACAAAAGGGAAAAACTATATACAGTGATCCCTCGATTAGTGCGGTCTCGATTAGTGCGAAACGCTATACCACGGTTTTTCAAAAAATATTAATTAAAAAATACTCCACGGTTTTTTTGCTATACCACGGTTTTTCCCACCCAATGACGTCATACGTCATCACCAAGAGTCACTTCTCTGTCTTTCTCTTTCTTTCCTGTCATTCTCTGCTTCAATCATTTTCTCATTTCTCTTTTTTTCTCCCCTTTTTTCTATCATTTCTCTCTCTCTTCCTTCCACTCTTCTCTCTCTCTTTCTTCCTCTCTCTCACTCTCTTCCTTCCTTTCTCATCTTTCTTTCTCTCTCTCTTTCTCTCTCTTGCTTCTTCCTCTCACACTCTCTTCCTCCCTCTCTCATCTCTTTGTTTCCTTCTCTCTCTTTCTCTATCTCTCCCCCTCTTGCTCGCGAGCGAGCGGCCGGGCGGGTGAATGGGCGAGCGAGCGGGCGGGCGGGTGAACGGCGGGCGGGCGGGTGTTGGGAGGGTGGGGGCAGCCGACATTCAAAGCAATCTTTGTCGGCTTCCGCACTTTCGTTGCTCCCCGGCTCCACCATCTGCGCATGCGTGGTCATGGAAAAAGGGCGCGCATGCGCAGATGGTGTTTTTACTTCCGCACCACTATACCGCGGAAAATCGATTAGTGCGGGAGGTCTTGGAACGTAACCCCCGCACTAATCGAGGGATCACTGTAAAACAAGTTCATGCATGCATATTGAAAATCTTTATATGCATGCATTTTATATAGTATTTAGTTTGCTTCAGCAGCTGTTACTTTGTTGGGTGATACAAATACCAGAGACTGATTATTCAAATAGCATTGGTATCATATGGATAGTGTAGCTTTGGAGTAGAACCTGATTCTTATGGGCTAAGGCTACATTATACTGAGTCAGTCCTTGAGTATAAATATTATTTAATCCTTGAAAATTTCACAGATATGACATTTATCCCTAAAATTAGAATCTTCTTGAAAGTACTATTCTTATTTTGAGGAGCTGTGCTAATCTACTTTACATTATGTATCTCTTAAGTGTGTTTGGGGGAGGACGTGTATTTGTTACTATCCTAACCATTTATATTTAGTTTGTAACAGATAATTAGAAGTGAAACAAATATGCTCAACAATTTTTTTTGTCTCCAAGCTCATGTATAGCAGTGCCTGGTGGTATATTATGAACTGTTTCTGCTCACTAAACAAACATAAAAACATTATACATCTATACATCATACATGTATGCATATATACATATTGTATTCAGATAAGATTTCTGCATAAAATGTTTGTTCTGGTTTCCTGAATAATTAAACAATTTAAGCTGTCTAATTAATAAATTTTGGTTAGAAAAAATACTAAACATTTGATTGATATTTTAAAATGTTCTTAGGAAATCTAGTTCTATGAAAGAGATTAATCTTCCATATTGTCTTTCACATAAACCTTTATGTTCTATAGCTCTGTATTCAAATTATTGTATTAAAAAGTCTACAAAATAAGTCTAAAGAAATAATACTACCCAACTTACTGTAGATAATAGTTTGTGGCTCCTTATTAGTACGTGGAAGGGGATTGTTAGGGAATTCCAGGATTGGTTAACTAGACTGGAATTGGAAGAAACTAACAGTAAATTACTTTGATCACACAGCCAGGAAGATGCCAAAATGCAAGTTATTAGTTTTAAAAGCATTTTTATCTTTTACTTTATAATACAGTATCCATAACCAGGTTTTATAAAATACAAGCAGTTGAAAATATCAGTTTCATATTTTCCTAGAAATACAGTAGCATAACTTTTGACATAGATTATAAGATATGTAATATATTTGGAAAATTAATCAGCAGTATCTCTATGCAGATACAAAGTTTAAAGATTGGCTGGTAAGTATACTTAGAAGGAAAAGGAAGTTAGCATTCATCCCATACTTCCTATAATGAAACAAAGAAAAAAATAGCTGAACTAGTTCTAGCATTAGTGCAGTTGCTGCTCTTTTGACCTCTAAATTAGTTATATCCTGTAAAACAGAATGATTTTCTATTTAAGTCAATTGTAGGATACATTGTAAGTTTGCTGTTCTTACAGTACAGTTGTTTATCCTGTAGAATGCCATCCCTGAGCAATTAAAAAAAACCATTATTGTACACATAATTCTTTTAATTTTCTTGTTCTAACATTTTGAAAAAAGGTGAATCTAAAGTAACGTTTGTTTTAACATCCTTAGAATAAGATGTTTTTACTAATATGCAGTGCAGTTTTAAATATTAACTCAATTTTGTAAATTAACTCTAAGAACTGGTTATAGTGCACTGTCTTTTTAATACTAATAGGTTACATGGGTAATCTAGGAGGAGGTTTTCTTGTATACAGTACTTTGATTCTGCCTTTGTAACCATGAAGAAAAATATGAAAAAAGAAGTCGGTCAGGTTTTGGTTGTACCTGTGTATTAATGTTGTAAAAGGATTTTGTAGCAGTCTCTGGAAGTGTGTTTTTGTGTCTTCTAGTCTGAGGAAACAGACATATAAATACTACATTTCATTTGCAGGGTTAATTTAACAATGGTCAGTTTTTAGTTATCTATTATTTTTAAATGTACAGTATTGAAACCAATTCATAGTAACAATATTTAAAAAATTAGTGATACAATACAGCACCATGGGAATTGCTACAGAAAAATAACAATGTTGACAAAAATATTCAATAGAAAAACCTTTATTATTGATGAGTAATCATTGGGAAACAAATTTTGGGGCTAGTATAGTAGGATTGGTGAAATTATTGCTTCTTCTGTTGTGGCAATGATACTGCATATGTAAATAGTTCGAAATTATTATTTTTTCCTTTGGACCACTAAAAAAATGCTGAAGGAAACAACAAGAATATTATGAAGGAAAAACTTAAATAAGGCAGCCATTTTACCCACCTATTCTTCTCCATTGCCCAACTCCCATCACCTGCTCATTTGTTTGGCAAAGAAATTGAAGTCTTAAGTATAAAACGTATCAGGAAAGACTGAATGAACTCAATCTGTATAGTCTGGAAGACAGAAGGAAAAGGGGGGACATGATCGAAACATTTAAATATGTTAAAGGGTTAAATAGGGTTCAGGAGGGAAGTGTTTTTAACAGGAAAGTGAACACAAGAACAAGGGGACACAATCTGAAGTTAGTTGGGGGAAAGATCAAAGGCAACATGAGAAAATATTATTTTACTGAAAGAGTAGTAGATCCTTGGAACAAACTTCCAGCAGACGTGGTTGGGAAATCCACAGTAACTGAATTTAAACATGCCTGGGATAAACATATATCCATCCTAAGATAAAATACAGGAAATAGTAAAAAGGCAGACTAGATGGACCAAGAGGTCTTTTTCTGCCGTCAGTCTTCTATGTTTCTATGTTTCTAAGTAACAGCTGTCAAGTTTTTCTAAATGAAGGATAAATGTATGAACTTTCCCTCCTGCTCCCAGATTTGGCTTCTGAACCAGCATAGTGGTTCGTATTGGGAATTAAGGACACACAAATCTATTGATATTAGGGTGTTCAAAAAGGATCCACTGGTTTCAACTTTCTCATATTCCCAGGAAAAAGAATATAGTTTTGGGAATAAATGTAAAATAATTTTAGGACGTGCACATTTTCTAGAATCATTTCTCTTTGCATATTGGAATTTCCCTTATCATTTGAAGGATTCTGAATGTTTGGACAAAGGAGTACGTTTTATAATTGGCATCTTGCTTTCCTCATCTGTACTTGTTACTGCTTCGATGGGAGCAAATCAGTTATACATATAATTCTCAGCTTAAAGACTGTTCACGTAAATGATTATCTGAATTACGATGGTCTTGGAATGCACACGTGGAAATATTGTAAAGTATTTCAGGCCCTGGCAAAATGTTGTACCACTCCCACATTCATGATTACAGTCTGGGTGCTTTGCAACCTGTTTTGCACTGATGACTAATCACCAAGCACCTCGCTATCCTGTGATCACCATTTGCAATCATTCCGGCCAGATTCCCCCCAAAATCAGATGGGAAGTTGACAGAGAAGATTGCAAGCTGAGGCTGCCTCTTCAGAGGAATGACCCATCTCTAACTTGGAGAGTAGGATGGGCATTAATATTTTCAAGGGGGCCTCATGAGAAACTAGGGTACTGTGAAGGGATGAACTGATGTAATTTAACTTGAAGTCCTCCACTCTGCCACTTCAATTCCTCCAGTGCCAAGCGCTGCACAGATGCAGAAACGCATTTTAGATGTCCTTTTGCTGCCACCAGCCAACTGAAGTAGCGGACAGCAATTGCACTGAGCCAGATCCACTCGGCTTCTCTTGCCTCCTGCGGCGTGGTTATTTACATTTAATTTCTAATTTCCTATTGCCCTCACATGAGCTCAAAAGGGCCCGCCAAAGGGCTGAATGTAGCTGGGGTTATAAAATGCCCAGATCTGCTCTAGCGGCTAGCTGAAAATCATGCGAAAAGAGCTGAGCTCCTTTGGCAGGATGCAGAAATGAAGCTCTGATCCTAAAGATTTGAGCTCCATTCTTGTACATCATCAGAGGAGTTCCCTTCTGTGCATAGAGGGAAGCTGAAGTCCTTTGGCAGGTAGTTCTTTCAGCAAGTCCTGAGATAAAAGAGAGATGAAGTCTAAACAGACAATGGATAGGCAGAAAGATAAGCTCAGGGTGCCGTAAGTGGCTGGGGAAAGGCGGCACCTGCATGTCTCTGCTCAGGGGATGAAAACCCTGCTTGGATTTTGCCAAAGAGGCTTTTCAGCTCTTGCTTGAAACCTTTTAGAGGTATCCGCATCTCCCCCCCCTCCCAGCCATCCTGCTCCCCCTTATTGGGATTCTGTATGCTTAACAACCTGTAAGATAGCTTATTAAATGCAATCAGAGATGTTATGATTGTGATTTTGTGCAGAGCAGTCACATAACTTTTCTCTTAATAACTGCTTATCTCAAGGATTAAAATTCTGGTCCCAATTATGGTCATAAATCAAGGAATATTTCTATTTTTTTAATATTGGATTGAAAAAAAAAACAAATGGTAATCTATTTATAAAACTGCAAAGACACTACATAGATGTGTCCCTGCATTTGACAAGTCATGTTTGCTTTAATAATGTATTTTTACAGTCTGAAACCATTTCTTTCCTAAGTTGACAAGAAATAGGTTGCCAATTTCAACAGCCTAAGCTCTGGTTTCATGGAGGTATATGGGGAGACGTTAATTTATTTGGCTTTGGATGAGGCTGCTATCCCTTTTCTTATTTCTGCTTGATATCCCATATCATATATAGAATAGCCCCCAATCTTTGATGTAGGATTTGATGGCCATGCTGAAAATACAATTTATACTTCGCCTTTCCCATCCTAAAAGAATGAACGTAGAAATTTTAACAAATTGTTTTCTTATAAAGAAATGCACAATGTTGAATCCTGAGAATGAATGGAAGTGGAGAATGGCACCATCTTTAGGTTTCTTTTAGATTTAGATTTTTCCTTCCTGGTACAGGTTTTCAAAAAGCAAAGAAAATGTTTATTCAACAGTGGTCAATAGTCATTTTGATGGAGGAGTTCCTTGATTTTGTTATGGGTTGCATTTGAGTTTACTGAGGATATTTTATCTATTAATATTTCTATATATGTTTTTTGTTGTTGTAAAAAGCAGGGATCTCTCTGGAAATTGTATAATTGTAATAGAAAAATAAATAAAAAAAATTATAGAAAGATTATTGAAACTCCTATTCAGGGATAGTAATAATGTAATGATAAACTGTCTCCATTATGTGTTTTCTATGAAAAACTTGCCTAAAAATCAAACTGGCCTTTGTAGATCTGTTTTCTCTTTTCTTGTCTTATGTTGGCACAAGTCATTTATAACTTTCCACTAGTAAGTTCTATGTAATCCTTCATATTTGAAAATTATGTTTGAACCAAAATTGAAAAATGAAACAACAATTTTAATTGTAACTAGACTACTTAAGGCATGTTATGCATAGACTTATGCACAGCTATTTGTACTATCTACAAAAGAGTTGGGCTTGCAATATGGTTTCAGGATGGTTATCTGCTGGAATCCCCCATTTTTTCTCTGCATGTCTTTGAAAACTCAAGAGTTCTGCACACTCCTTAACAGCAACAGTAAATGCCAGAATTGAATTCACTAAGGAATCTGGTCGTGTATTATCTCACTTTACAATTGCACCTCTTAGTGACTGAAATTCCTGTCCCATGTGATCATAAAGACTACTATATATAGCATTTGCTGTATATTGGAAAAGGAGACTAAAGCTAATACAATACAAGAAATATTTCAGAATTAATATTTTTTTACAGAGGACTGAATTGTTTGTCCCAGTAGAGTTTACTGTGTAATATTTTGAGTATCAGTGTAAAATCATATATTAACTTGGGGAAAGAAAGAACTTCCCTTTCCAGAACTAAGAATTTTTATTAGCAGAAAGCAACATGGGTATTTTTAATACAATGGAGCTTGTGCATTTGCAGGTAGCTGGAATATTTCTTGGATTAAGCTTCTTTGTCTTTAACATTGGTTTTCCTTTTTAGTCAAAATAAAAATATTTTGGGATTTGCTGTAGGACTACAATGCATGTACTATAGATTCTGAATTTTTTTTTTTTTACTAAATTATATTACAATTAGCATGAACAGTATTTAACTTATAGTATTTAACTTATAAAAATGTAATTATTATTGTTAAGGGATTTATTATTAAGTATTTTCTTAAACAGATTTGTTGGTAAATGAAAGATACATAAGCTGAATAATATTCACACAATAATTAGCAACTGGATACCACTTATGAAATTGTAGAATAAAAATTGTAGAACAGACTTAATTTCTATCTGAACAGGGGGTTGGACAAGAAGACCTCAAAAGTATCTTCCAACTCTATTGTTCTGCTCTAGAAAAGAACAGAACGACAGAATCCAAATCAAATTCCATTGATTTATAAACAAGTAAACTCCATTCATGTTTAAATTCCTATTGGGAGATACAAACAGCTCAAAAAACAAAAGCTGGAGTCTTCCCTAATTTCCCACATTTTGTATAGGACTTTATATGACTGTTCTTTTTTCATCAGTGGAATTTAAAACTTTATGTTGACTGTGTGACATTATAGAATAAACATTTAGGACAAACATTTTAATTTAGAATGTATTATACAGTGATAAAATTCAGCAAAATAGTGAAACTGAAGCATTTTGGATTGAAAATGTTGATATACTAATTAGTATATTGGAAGAGGATATAAATTTTTTAAATTAGCACAGAGCTTAATGCTTAGCAGAGGGACTTGATGAGTTTAAATAAACTCACATGCTTCTTTTCTATTAGACTGCTCTAGGGATAAAGGTGTGAATTTGCCTCGAAAATTAAGTATCAAGTAGTTCTTTAAGATAGTAATTTAGCTGACATGATATGCTTGAAGAACAGCTGAAAGCCTTTTTGGTTTCAGTTATCAAAATTGGTTTTTCTTTATTCCTGGGTAAAATGCAATATAGGCACTCCTTGACTATGAGCATAATGGACCCTCCCTTTGCCATAAGGGTCATAAAGAGGCTTTTACAACCTTTTTGTGGTGGTTGTTAAGTGATCATTAAGCAAACCCTTTTGTTTGTTCTGAGGTGCTTTCCCCCCAAAGTAGAATTGAGTTATAAGCATTTTTGAAGGGTTCCATCATAATTTAAAACAGGTGCTAAATTTTAAATTAAGGACTACCTGCACGAACTGTAAATAAATAATAATGAAATTTTCCAGATAACTTTAAAATAAGTATTGTTTTGTCATGGTGGAAATAATTATAACATAGCAATGAAAATGTGTTCTTGGTTTGCTATTACAATTGATACTGTCTGGTTTTTGTATGAAGATTTGGATGAGGAATTGCTGATAAATATATCTTTGTCTTATTTTCTCATCTGAAAAATTAGAGTAATAGCTTAAATGTGAGAATTCTCTGTTGAATTTTCTCAGCATATTATCTCCTTTTGCTTAGTTTATTTGAGGCTTTACTCTTGTGTATAAACTGGAGGATACTAGTGATTTTAAGATATTAAATAGAATGTTTTTCGGGAGAGGGGTGTGGTCACTGGCCCGGTGAGACAGAATCCTCAGCGCTCTGTTCGGGGGTGCCGATTCTATCGAATCGGCCCAAAGCTCCCTGAAAGGAGGGTGAAGAAGAGGACTTGGCAAAGGTCTGTTTTGGGGTCTGCATATCCCACGGACAGACTGCCTGGAGCCTCAACCAGCAGTGGTGTGAAGCGGCTTCGGTCATCATAGCCACAGCTCAACTACGTGTCAGGAAGAGAATTGTTATTATGTTAAAAGTCATCTGGAAAGAAGAAAGAGTTGTGCTGAAAGTTGAATGGAAGAAAATTGTGAGTTGTGTTAAATGATTTGCCAATTTTTTTTCTTTTTTTAAAGAGAACTGGTTTTTTTGAATAAGAGGAGGAGATATAAGGAAGCTGAACAAGATGGATAATTAGCACGTAACTGTTTAATGTCTATTGAGTCGATTAGAACAGCGTTTCCCAACCGGTGTGCCGCGGCACACTAGTGTGCCGCGAGACACAGCCAGGTGTGCTGCGAAGCCTAGGGAAGCTCCAGCTGGGCGGGGCGCTGCCGGACCGCCGGTGCCTCGGACCTGGAGCTCCCACTCGCAGCTGTCCCCCGGCTACTGCCCGATGCAGCTGTTTCCGGCGCTCTCCTGCTGGGCCCCAAAGAAGGAAGGCGGGAAAAAGGAGAGCTTCATTATTCGCACCTCCTTTTTCCCACCTTCCTTCTTTGGGGTCCAGCAGGAAAGCGCTGGAAACAGCGGCATCTGGCAGTTGCTGGGGGACAGCTGCGAGCACCGTTCCCCGTAAGCTGCCCCCTCTCCTCCTCCGCTGCCGCCTCCTGTCTTGGGGCACGATCTGCCCCCTCTCCTCCGCCGCCGCTTCCTGCCTTGGGGCGAGCGATCCGGGAGTCCGGGACTGTGTGGCTTTGCGCCATGAAGAGAAAACGGCCGACTTTCCCCTGCTGCCCGAGCCGTTTTCTCTTCATGGCGCAAAGCCACACAGTCCCGGACTCCCGGATCGCTCGCTTCCCCGGTCAGCAAAGCCATCTGCCCAGGAAAGCGCCACGCATTGAAAAAGTGCGATGCTTTTCCGGCAGCCGGCTTGCTGGCTGGAGAAGCGAGTGATCCGGGAGTCCGGGACTGTGGCTTTGCGCCATGAAGAGAAAATGGCAGCAAGGAAAAGTCAGCCGGGCTAACGGGAGGCGGCGCGTGGCTGGGCACTGGGGACGTCTGGGAGGGCGAGGGGGCTGATCGCTGCTGCCTCTTAGCTGCAGAGCCGGCTGGCGGAGGTGAAGACAACAGCCGCCGGCTCTCTCCCTCCACTCTCTCCGGCTCTCTCACTTTCTTTTTCTCTCTGTTGCCGGTGTGGTGAACGAGAGAGAAAGAGAGAGAGAGAAAAAGGAGGGGAGAGAGAATGAGAGAGAAAGAAAGCAAGAGAGAAAGAGAGGGGGGAAGGAGGGAGAGGGAAAGACATAGAGGGAGGGAAGGAGGGAGAAAGAGCAAAAAAGAGAGGAAGAAAGAAAGAGGGATGGAGAGAGAGAAAGAAGGGAAGGAAGGGAGAGAAAGAGGGAGGGAGAAATAAAGTGAAATGGAGGAAGATATTTTTTTTTGTCCAAACTTTTCTTTAGGCCCCCCCCCCGCCCCCTCAGTGTTCCCCAGAATTTTGAAAATATGAATAATGTGCCGCGGCTCAAAAAAGGTTGGGAAACACTGGATTAGAAGGTGACAGCTGACCCAGGTGGTAGCTTTTGGATACTTAGTTTGATTAAAACTTGACTTAAAAGAACTTAATTTGTTTTAAGTTTCTGAATCCTTCCTTCCCTGTTTGGGCTAAACATTTAAAAATTGGAATTAAGGCTTTTTTTTTTCTTTTCTGGATTAATGGTGCTGCCATTTATTGGAAGAAGGTCTGTTGGTGGGAGAATGATTTGCTTATTTAATTAACATCTGTTGTTTGGCCTTGGAAAAAGAAAAAAAAAGAGAACCTAACGAGGACAGACATTCTTTAAAAACTGATAAAAGAAGAAACCTTGATTGTGGTAACAGAGTTGGACTTGAACTTTGAACGAACTCTCTGGGAAAAAAATCCTTGAAGTTGCATTACATCTTATGAAACTGGTGGAAATAACATATTAGGCTGTTCAAGATAATTTTTCCTTTTCTAAATATATGGAAATATAAAAGTTCTTTCTGTAGATATGGAGAAATCGAAGATCCTGGAGATTAGAGAAATCATTAATGATATTCTTGAAATTATGAATGAATTTAGACAATCAATTAGAGACTGTACAGGAATTACTAGAGAAACAAAAGAGGCAAATGACCCAAAAGAGAAAAGAGGAGCAGAGGATCCTGCAGAACAACTAGGAGGATGTGGAAAACAAGGTATTGGCAAGATGGAGAATGAATGGATTGATTAAAGGAGATGTTATTAAATCGGATGACTCGGTTATTTTAACAAATGACAGTATTAAAACCATTGTGAATTGTTTGGTCATGATCGGGCTGTTGATTGTATGTTTTACTATGAGCATATTGAAATTAGCACAAAAGAAAAATCGAAAGGATGTGATTGGGAGGCAGGGGTTGACCAGACTCAAAAGAATGTAACATTGAAAGTGACTGCGTGAAAAAATATAAAAAGCTGATATTTGTAAAAATTAAAGGTGTCAAGAGAAGAAATAGAAAGAATAAAATGGAAAAGAAGACTAAAGGGGGTTATAAAAAAATAAAAAAAGGGGTTTGGTTCAGAGTTCTGCTCAGATTAAAGAAATTGGAGTTTGAGAAGGGTTGATTAAGTTTGGAATATTTCTTAACTGTTTTGTTTAACTTTAATTATTATTTTTAATTAGATATATGAATTTAGGAATTGATTACTGGTATTAATAGAATTATTAGTATTGATTATAATAAAATACTGATTTAGATTATTAAAGACTGAGTGAAATTAGAGAATATTTAGAAACTTTCTATTTCTTTTCTCAAAATGATTGAAATCGATTGGTATTTAAGATTAACAGTTAAGTAAGAAATGTAGGTAAGCATTAATTCGCTAATGGGTTGAAATAATCTTAAAAATTTGGGAAAGCGGTCCTTGGAAAAAGCTGATTATCTAGGCCTCAGCAGTCAGGATTCAGGCCCAGTTACAGCACGGAAACTGCTTTGGTCGCGTTGATGGATGATCTCTGGCAGGTACGAGACAGGGGCTTGTCCTCTGTCCTGGTGCTTCTTGACCTCTTAGCGGCTTTCGATACCATTGACCATGGTATCCCTCTGCACCAGCTGGAGGGGCTGGGAGTGGGAGGCACTGTTCTTCAGTGGTTCTCCTCCTGCCTCTCTG
Source organism: Erythrolamprus reginae (assembly GCF_031021105.1). NCBI lineage: Eukaryota > Metazoa > Chordata > Lepidosauria > Squamata > Dipsadidae > Erythrolamprus > Erythrolamprus reginae. The sequence goes on along the minus strand of NC_091963.1, from coordinate 43,893,916 downwards.
GTCGGTCACAGTCGGTATTAGTGGGGGGTCAGAGGTCGACCTCTAGGTCTCTCCCTTATGGGGTGCCTCAGGGGTCGGTCCTCTCCCCCCTGTTATTTAATATCTACATGAAACCACTGGGTGAGATCATCTAAGGGCATGGGGTCTTAATTCAAAGTGTTGATTATGACCTATGAAGGCCTCTATGGCATTGGACCAGAATACCTTCGAGACTGTCTTCTGCCGCATGAATCCCAGTGGCCGATCAGGTCCCACAGAGTTGGCCTTCTCCGGGTCCTGTTGACTAAGCAATGCCGTTTGGCTGGACCCAGGGGAAGAGCCTTCTCTATGGCGACCCTGGCCCTCTGGAATCAACTCCCCCCCAGAGATTAGAACTGCCCCCACCCTCCTCGCTTTTTGCAAGCTGTTGAAAACCCACTTATGTGGCTAGGCATGGGAAAATTTATTTATTTATTTATTTATTAGATTTGTATGCCGCCCCTCTCTGAAGACTCGGAGCGGCTCACAATAATAAGTTGATATACCTCCCCATCTATTAGGGTTTATGTGTGGTTTAATTGAGTTGTAAGATTATTTTAATTATAAGGGTTTAATTATAAATTGTTTTTAATATTGGTTTTGTACACTGTTTATTATTGTTGTGAGCCACTCTGAGTCTCTGGAGAGGGGCAGCATACAAATCTAATACATTATTAATATTATTATTATCATTATCATCATCATTATTATTATTATTATCAAATGTATCATAGTGGTACCTCTACTTAAGAACATCTCTACTTAAGAACCAATTTTTACTTAAGAACCCGAGCCTGGAAAAGTTTCCCAGGAAAATTTGAGAGCAGCATAAAGGTCCAGCCAGTTCCTGCCATTCCCCCTTTAATCCCGGCCATCTCAGGCTTTTCTGGGCTGCCAGAGGAGCCTTTTGGTGGTGCTTTGGCAGTCCAGAGTGAACGAAGCATTTTCCTTTCTTTGGGTGCTTGGAGAGGGAATAAACCTCTGCCCAGAGAAAAGAAATGTTCCCTTTGCTCTGGGCAGCCGAGGAATCACTACAGCGAAGGAAAGGCACCAAAGCAAATGAACGAGAGGAGAGGGGAGCCCTTCAGCATGGGAAGGAAGAGGCAGCAGGTAGCAGCAGCAGCAGTCAGTGTATGGGAGGCAGCCTCCTGGCGGATGTATTGGAGGCGTGTGCTCTTCCTCGTCGCCTCAGAGTCCCTCTTTTTTTAAAGCCTTAAAGACTCATACCATATTTTTGGAGTATAAGATGCACCTGGATTTTAGAAGTGAAAAATAAGGAAAAAATTATTCTGAATCAAATTGTGCAGTAATATTCTGAATCAAATTGTGTAGTAATATATTATTTAATAAAATACCAGTGTAGCAGAATACTTTTTACAACCATGTACAGTGATCCCCCGCTCGTTGTGAGGGTTCCGTTCCAGGACCCCCCGCAACGAGCGGGTTTTCGCGAAGTAGCGCTGCGGAAGTAAAAACACCATCTGCGCATGTGCAGATGGTGTTTTTACTCCCGCAGCGCTAGCGAGGAGCCGAAGATTGGGGGCGGGGCGGCTGTTTTAAAACGTCGCCGCCGGCATGGGGGGCTTCCTAGCAGCCCCCCAAACCCAGGTTGGGGGTCCGGGGGGTGCTGGCAAGCCCCCCATGCCGGCGGCGACATTTTAAAACAGCCGCCCCGCCCCCAATCTTCGGCTCCTCGCTAGCGGGCAGGCAGGCGGCGGACAAGCCGTTCGCTGGTGCTGGCTCTCGGCGCTTTCGAGCTGAGTCCTGGAGCGAATTCGCTTCAGGACTCAGCTCAAAAGCGCCGAGAGCCAGCGCCAGCGAACGGCTTGTCCCCGCTGGCTCTCGGCGCTTTCGAGCTGAGTCCTGGAGCGAATTCGCTTCAGGACTCAGCTCGAAAGCGGCGAGAATGAACGGCGTGGGCGGGCGAAGGGCGGGCGGCAGCGAGGAGTTTGCGTGGGCGGTGGGGAAACTCCTTGCTGATGCCCGCTGCTCGCCCTCCCGCCAGCAAGAGGGGGAAGACCCAGGGAAGCCGCCCAGCAGCTGATCTGCCGGGCCCCATCTACGCATGCGTGCCCATAGAAAAAAAGGGCACGCATGCGTAGATGGTGTTTTGACTTCCGGGTTCAAAAATCGCAAGTTACCCTGTTCGCAATGGTTGGGGACGCAATAACCGGGGGATCACTGTACACTTTTTACAAACTTCAAACATGATTTCAATTAAATATATTAGATACCAAAACATTATTCACAGCAATGCTACTGATTGGTTCTACTCACCAGAACTACTCTAGTCTTCCAGGGAATAAAATCAATTAGTTCTCTACTGTTAAATTTAGGAAATAAACTCTAGTTTAAAATTGTTTTGTTGGAGCTCCTGTAGTCTTAAACCTGTTAACCAGTACAATACTTAAAGGCAGGGGTCCCCAAACTTTTTATACAGGGGGCCAGCTCACTGTCCCTCGGGCTGTTGGAGGGCCGGACTATAAAAAAAACCTATGAGCAAATCCCTATGCATACTGCACATACCTTATCTTAAAGTAAAAAACAAAATGGGAACGTACTATTTAGAGGGAAGGGAAGATGTCTGAAATTCATATATGTTTATGTTTTGTTTTGAATTTTCTTTTGTTAAAATCTGATTGTCTATACAAGGTTTTCTTGGCTTATAGAAAAATGTATAAAGAAAGAAGGAAGCACTTTGGCATAATGGTTAATAAGTTTAAAAAATTGGTGTACTTTTTGAAGGAACATTAAGGAGGGAATTTAATTTTAAAAATGAATGTAACAGGATGACAAAATTATAAAAAAACTTTTGCAACTTTTTTGATGATTGATATTAGTTACTAACAAAATATCGCAATTTATTCATGGAAAATTAGATGGTACACTGTATTGTTTGAATGTATGTTAAGAAAAAAACTACCCCCCCAAAAAACAGTCCTTCCTCTGTCCCTCCATTTCTCCTTCCTTCCTTCCTTCCTTCCTTCCTTCCTTCCTTCCTTCCTTCCTTCCTTCCTTCCTTCCTTCATTCATTCATTCATTCCCTCCTTCATTCCTCTCCACTTCTCTTTCCCTCCCTTTCCTTCTTGCTCTCTTTTCCCTGTGCTCCTGTCAATCACCGGCAGGCTGGATAAATGGCCTCAGCGGGCCGCATGCGGCCCATGGACCGTAGTTTGGGGACCGCTGCTTAAAGGTAACAGCAAGACCAAAGGGATGATGTTACTGCTTCACAAACCAGAGGCAAAACTGTTCGATTACAGTTGTATCAAAAACAGCAAATTTGAACCATCTGTTAGAAACATGGTTCCTAATGTGGGCCCCATAGGGAAATAATTTTAATTTTAATGGGGGCAAATTAAACCTTATTTAAACCAAGTTAATGGCCTTTTATGCTTCTCCTGCATGAGGAGTCTACTTTTTAAATAATAAGAATTATATGTTGGGAGGATCAGGATTTTAGAAATGCTTAGGTGGGGCATGGCCAAAAAAAGGTTGGGAACCACTATGTTAGAAGAAGCATGTCCCCATGAAAAAATTCAATATGGCAATGCTAAATTGTCAGCTCCATTAAATGGATCAGGCCAGGAAATCAATTCCATCAGCTCCCCATTCCTCCACGTCACTTCGCTCCTGTCCTGGCTAAATCGTGTGGCAGCAAACAGGCTTTGGGGGTTTTGGCTGGGGGGGGAGGGAGTTAGGAAGGTCCTACTGCTTCCTCCCCCAGCCAAAAACACAAAGCCAGGCAGCCTCCAGCCGCCAAAGGAGCCTTCTGATTCTCCCCGCTTCTCTGTCCCGCTTATTACCCGTGTCCGGCAGAAGCTGCTGCCCGATTGCTCTTAGCCGGCGGGATGCAAAGTGCTGGGGTGGGGGGGTGTCCTGACAGCCCCCCCACCCCAATGCGAGCGGCGGGGAGTCACCCATGGCCGGCAGAAGATCGCTCTTGCTGACCTGATGCCTCGCGGTGAAGCCGGGCAAGAGCGATCTTCTGCCGGCCATGGGCGACTCCCCGCCACTCGCCCATGGCCGGCAGAAGATCGCTCCTGCCCGGCTTCCCCGCGAGGCAGCAGGTCAGCATCCTCGGCGGGCGAGCGGCGGGGAAGCCGGCGGCTGTGGCAGCTGCTGCAAGAGGCTTCCCCGCCTCCTCAAAGCAGCCTCCCAAACCCGAACTTTCGCTGAGAAGCCCCACCGCCCGGCTGTCACCTTTTAAAACAGCCGGGGGGCTTCTCAGCAGCTTCCCAACGCCGAAGCCCCCAGGCTGTTTTAAAAGGTGACAGCCGGGCGGCAGCGTTTTTTTGCGGTTTTTTTTGGTTGTTGCACGGATTAATTGACTTTACATTGTTTCCTATGGAAAACAATGTTTCGTCTTACGAACCTTTCGTCTTACGAACCTCCTCCTTGCACCAATTAAGTTCGTATCATGAGGTATTACTGTATTTAGAAGCTTCCACTGATGCAGAATGCTGTAGTTTGGGCACTATGTGTGCTTCTAGAACATACCATATCAAACTGGCTTTGATTGCTAGTTTGTTTTCAGACAGAATTCAAATTGCTGGTTTTAACTTTTAATGTTTAAAGTCTTTCATGATCTGAGGGACCGCCTCTGCCTGATTATATGAGCCTGTCCCAATAAATCAAACAGAGATGGCACGCTGCAATTACCATTTGCCAGGGATTTGGTGATTTGAAGAGATCTTTGCCATGGTTGCTGGCTTGTGTAACATTCTCTCCTCAAAGGTTTGGTGTGCTCTAGTTCCTTAGGTCATCAGGTTTGAGTTCCCAGGGAAACAGGGATACGGTCAGATGGTTACGCTACTGAGATAGATATACTACTCTCTTTCTCCATTCCTCATGTGTTAAGTAACATTATTTTTAGTCCTGATTTTTATACATTTATATGATTGTTTTTACGTATGTTGCTTCATTAGATTATTGTACTCTGCTCAGTCCCTTTAATGGACTTCAACTCCCAGAATTCTCCAGCCAGCATAGTTGTCTGAAGAATTCTGGGAGTTAAAGTCTACATGTCTTAAAGTTGAAAAGTTTGAAGAGCTCTCTTTTAATGAGATGGGAATCCATATAAATCTAATAAATATAAAATAAACATCCAAAGAGAGAATTGCAGGGAGGAATATGAAGGCCCTCCCCTTTGTACTTTTTATATAGCAATATACAAACTACGCATCCAAAATGACTAGACCAAAATGGAAATCTAGTAAGAGAATTCAGATGCAGAGATGATTTGGCCAAATCATCTCTGCATCTGAATTCTCTTACTAGATTTCCACTTTGGTCTAGTCATTTTGGATGCGTAGTTTGTATATTGCTATGGATTTCGGTCAATTTTTTTAACCTTATTTTAGCACTGTTTTCTCATTAACTCACAGACAGCTATGAAGGAAGATGAAATTAAAAATCATTCCTTTTACAGTAAGGAAAAAGAATTAATAATGTTCTTTATTTAGTACTCCAAATTACAGACTTTATGATGGGAAAAGCACTTCCAGTTCAAAAAATGGGTACCATTTTACAATCTGAGACTTAAGAAAAATGTTTATTTTCAGGAGTCTGTTCAGCAAAAGGAACAATTGTTCCTTTTATGTTGATATTTTCTTAGCATTGTATTTTTGTTATCATATTCAAAGATTGCATTGATAGAGTCATGATAAATGTTTTGTAAAGAAAACATTAGGCTTAAAGAGAAAGATGGTTGAAGTTGATCCTTGGGAAATGAAGTTAATAATTCCTATTACAGTGATCCCCCGATTATCGCGAGGGTTCCTTTCCAAGACCCCTCGCGATAATCGATTTTTCGGGATGTAGTGGTGCGGAAGTAAAAACACCATCTGCGCATGCGCGCCCCTTTTTCCATGGCCGCGCATGCGCAGATGGTGTTTTTACTTCCGCACCTGGGAAGACCCAGCAGCTGAGGAGCCGCCTGCCTGCCCACTTGTCCGCCGCTTTTCCGGCCGCCGCTTTTCCGCTTGTCCGGCCGCCGCTTTTCTTGTCCGGCCGCCGCTTGTCCGCCGCTTGTCCGGCCGCCGCTTGTCCGCCGCTCTGGGAGTTGAAGACCCAGGGAAGGTTCCTTCGGCCGCCCACCAGCTGATCTGCTCAGCAGCGCAGTAGCAGCGAGGAGCCGAAGATGGGGTTTCCCCGTTGCCCACGCAAAGGGGAAACCCCATCTTCGGCTCCTCGCTGCTACTGCGCTGCCGAGCAGATCAGCTGGTGGGCGGCCGAAGGCACCTTCCCTGGGTGCCGCCCGCCGCTCGAGAGCAAGACGGGGAGAGATAGAGAAAGAGAGAGAAGGAAAGAAAGAGATGAGAGAGGGAGGAAGAGAGTGTGAGAGAGGAAGAAGCAAGATAGAGAAAGAGAGAAAGAAAGATGAGAAAGGAAGGGAGTGACGTCATCGGGTGGAAAAATCGCGATATAGCGTTTCGCAAAGATCGAGATCGCGAAACTTGGGGGATCACTGTAATGGCATTTTCAGATACAGTACTTTAAACACAATGCTCAGGATAATCCTTGCTTGAAACAAATGTAGCCATATATTTTTTCACTCACCACCGTCATTTGGGCTGTCATTTGGGTGTTTTCTATTGATATTCCAAAAGATCTTGTAATATAAAACCATACCAAAAACTTAGCACTCTTGTTTTAATGATTACAACTCTTATAGGCTTAGGTATGCAAACTATATACTGAAACAGCCTGTATATCCTGCCTAATGATACACTAAACATTTTAGAGGATAAAATGTACATGTACTTTTCAGAAAATTAATCCTTTGTTTCTGAAATTTGAGCTAGGATTATGTATTTCTTTTTAAGGACTAAATAAACCAAAGGGTAAAAACATGATAAATATTCTGTAATAACATATTTGGTTATGAATAATAAATTACTAAATAATAGATCAGTTCTTATTGCAAAGGGGTTCTATGGTTTATATAGGTAGTTAGATTTTGGATGATAGTTTTACAATATTTATTTAAAAAAATATTGGGAACCTTGTGTTTTATGTGAGATTTATGCTATAAGGAAGAGATGGAAAGCTTGCAGGTCAAGTTTATTTTTGTAGTAATTTTAAATGGGAAGCAAAAATTCTAATGAAAGAAGCACCAGGACCACACTCATCAACATTGACAGGGAGGGCTACTAGCAGATAAAATGAGGGCAAACCCCATTCCCTTCTAGCATTGATTAAGTTATCTAGTTTGATAATGAAATATCTGCAAGAAAACAACCAGACTCAGGAGAATACCAAGGACTCGCGTAATATATATACTATAGTTTTTAATAGGATAGGTGTTAGCATTATTTTGAAGTCCTGGTACAGTTGTGCTTCAATGCACATGAATATTAAACATTTTAGGAAGAATATGGCAGAAGATGGTTCTGAATAAAAATGGAGAAGTTAGCAAATTCTGAGGTTTCCTTTCTTACACTCTTTTCTGCTTTTTTCATCTTTAATTTTTATGATAGGAGATACATTTTAGTTATTTCAGTATAGAAAATGTGATTGGTAGATTTAAAGTCCCTGCCAGTATATTTCAAAAGGCAGCATAATTAACTCCGTTGTGTATCCCTAAGAGAAGCTGAGGCCTCTGTTTTTCTACTAGCACTGCGCTGTGCACACTGGAAATCATTTTTGAAATTGAATCAAAAGCATCTGTGTTACTTACAGCACAGGGAATTAAAAAAAAAAATTAACTGTGTGTCTTGGACATGTCTAAAGGAACTATTTGGACTCCATCCAAATTGTACTAGCCATAATTGAGGAAACAAAAAGACTTGCATGTCCCTACTATGATATTTATTTTTTTCTACTAGGTTTTTCTCATCATTCCTATCATCCTTTTCCTCCCACTTAGGACTGTATGACTGTAATTTGTTGTTTGTATCCTAAGATTTTTATTAATATTGATTGTTTCTTCATTGCTTATTTGACCCCTATGACAATCATTAAGTGTTGTACCACATGATTCTTGACAAATGTATCTTTTTCTTTTATGTACACTGAGAGCATATGCACCAAGACAAATTCCTTGTGTGTCCAATCACACTTGGTCAATAAAGAATTCTATTTTATTCTATTCTAAAAAATAAAAAACCCTTAAAAGTGAGGAGAGTAGCTATCCAAAATTGAAATTAAAAGAGATAAGGTGAAAATTTGAAAATTATTGTACAGAATTTATCTTCAATGTTTTAAGAATAGTATGCCAAGAAAGAATTACATAAACAGAAAGAGCATTTCATAGCATCCTTTATAAAAAATATGAAGTGCTGAATTTACTGTTCTGGGAAGTAGGTGTGGTCTTGTTCTTCAATGTATACTTTTAATATAAGGATTAATATCCCAGTATTTTGCTTATATAACACTCAATTTATAGCAGAAACAAACTAATGATAAAATATAAGAAATTTAAGTAGTATATACTTGACTATAAGTCGCTCTGGTTATAAATCGAGGGACCTACTTCTGCCACAAAAACTGGGAAATTTTATTGACTCCAGTATAAGTCGACGGTGGAAATTGCAGTGGCTACTGTTAACTTATAAAAATGGAAACCAATAAAATTGCATCAATTGAGGCATCAGTAGATTAAATGTTTTAGAATATTTATTTCAAAGAAAACCAGTAAACTGGTTTGGGTTAGGGTTAGGATACTTGGCCTCTCCTTGCCTCAAAGAGATACAATTTCCCTCTCTATTTACTATTGCTGAACATCCAAAATATACTATTTAATTCTATGTATATATGCCATATGTGTACATACATATTACACACAGGCACACAATATACTGTACATTATCTACTATATAAACTGTGTGTATATACAGAGAGAGAGAGAGAGAGAGAGAGAGAGAGAGAGAGAGAGAGAGAGAGAGAGCGCTCTTGTAAAATTGTATACATTCAACCTCACTTACTGTAATAGGAAAAACAAACCCAGAGTCCACTTTCTGTCGCACAGTTAACCATAACTAGAACATTACACATGTTTTCAGATGTACCGATAATTCCCTAGCTTACACATCACTGTTAGAGCTAGGAAATGTCATGGATTGAGTAAAATGTGGTGATTCTCATTTAACAACGCTTTTGCTTAACAACAAATTTTAAGCTCAATTGTGGTCATAGGTCTCTGTCTGTCTGTCTGTCTGTCTGTCTGTCTGTCTGTAGGTCTATGTCTGTAAATACTGTACTGGTTTTTTATTTAAGGTTACAAAGCAAATGAAGAATCATTTTGAGTATTCTCTAAAATTTCTTCAGTGGGATCCATAGCTTATTTCGCAGATTTTTCACCTGGCAAAACTTTTTAGTGTTGACATTAGGCACAGCCAGACAGATGTCTTAAAAGGCCAACAAACTGTCAAAAAAGTATGTTTTTTAAAAAATATAATATCTTGGTTGTTGAATTTAATTCTGCCTTGGCACGGGGCAGTCACGGCAGATGGGTGGCTGGTGAGGACCACACGCTCCCATCTTCATGTCTGCTGGGGTTAAAGGAAAGTTTAGGGACCCCTGCCCCGTCGAGAAACACCTAGGTGGTGACATTCTGACAGTTTTTGCCTCCCCACTCTGAAAACCCTGCTTCTCGGCACCCTGCTGAGGCTGAGAGGAGAGCAATTAAAAAAGGCACTCTCGGCTTGGGGTTTGCTCCCCGCTGAAATGTTTCTCTTGCTGCTGACAAGTTGCTCGGCCGCCGCCCCCAATGTCCGCTTTGTCCTCGGCTGGCAGAAGAATAAGAAAAAAAACCCGCATCCTTTCCTGTCGCTCTCTTCTCTGCGAATCCAAAAGTGAAATTAAAAGCCCTCATTTTCTCCTGTGTCTAAACAAAATTACCCGGAGCGCATGGTAATTTTGTTTAACAGCCAACCACTCCAACGGCGCGCAAGAGGGGGAAAAAAGCAGGTGAGGTGGGGGGGGCCGAGAAGACAGAAGCAGCCAACCAACCACTCCAACGGCACGTGAGAGGGGGAAAAGACAATGGGAAGCCAGTTAGGTCGGAGGCGGTGGATTCCTGCTTCTGTCTTCTCGCCACCCGCCCACCCCACCTCACCAGCTTTTTCCTCCTGTTGCGCGCCGTTGGAGTGGTTGGCTGGCTCTTTTGCTTGTGTGCGAGAGGGGGGAAAAGCCGGTGAGGTGAGGGATGATAATTCACAGCTCTTCTAGGGTATTTCCACTGATCCCATTGATCCCATTTGTTTATGTTATTTGTGTCTTTGTTCTCTTACTTCCCTTACTACTTACCAAACAGTTCTTTTTTTTTTTTTACTCCATCTGTTCACATTACATGTCCAAAAGAATGTGAATTTTTACTTGCTAATATTTTTTCTCAAGGAAGCAATCAATCTTTTATTTCCCTCAGGACTGAAACATTGGCTGTTCTTGTCCAGACAGTGGTATTCTGAGTAACATCTCCCTCATTTCTGTTTCCCAGTTCCAGTTTTCACAGCCATACATGACTGTAGGAAAAACTGTTGTTCAAACTATTCTCAATCGTGGGCGGAGCAGCAGTCAGGAAGAGTTGTCCTCATCCACTCAGCGATGAGGACCGAGTCTGTCATTTTTTCTTGTCAATATCTGCCCTACTTTGACCCAGTTTTTGATTCAGTCCTCAGCAGAATGGTCGTGGCAAAATAGCTCCCATTTATGAGTAGATTCCCTGGACATTGAAAAGAACAAGAATAGTGTGGATGATCTGTGGCATTGAATTAAGGGCTCTCACTCTTTCTGCCATGAGGAGCTGATCCTCGGATCCTCTTTTTTTAAAAAATTGGTTTATTTACTAAATTAACAACAAACGAAAAATACTTAAAAGAAAACGTGTCCAACACCAATAAAAACCCCACCACCATTTAGGGGGTTAAATTATTTACAATAAGTTTCAATTTCTTCCTTAGCTCCGGTTTACATTTCTTTACATACGAAAAGTGATTGGAATTTATTTTTCACATTGTTGTCATAAATTCTACTTAAGATATAATTTTTCACCTTATTCGATCGTGCCATCAGCTTCTCCAATTTATTTTCATCAAAGTTACTTAATCTTATTTCCATAATTTCGAAGTGGATGTGGTCCACCATACACCAGTACCAATTCTGGATTGTCCATTTATTGCTATCCTTCCACCCTAATACCACTACTGCTTGAGCGCTTTCCAATTTAGCGCTTTAAATTCTCGTAATTCCCCATATTTAACTAGTATTGCTAATTCTTTGTAATTATCCAATTAATGTTTAGCATATTATTTATTTCATTCTGTACTTCCTTCCAAAATTTTTGAACTTCAACACATTCCCAAAGCATATGCATAAAAACTCCTTTTATTTGGCAACCATGCCAGCAATTTCTTTTCCCTTTCCTTTGGAAGTGTGCTAGTTTTACTGGCGTGAAATACCATTTATGTAAAATTTTCCTTCTCACCTCTCTAATTGTTGAATTCTTTACCTTATGTATATTTTCTACTACTTCTTCCATCTCGCTTTCATTAATCCATAATTCATTTTGCCAATATCCTCGGATCCTCTTAAAGCATGCCAGTCATAAGCGACTTTTACCATTGGAGGAGAGTAAAATCAGCGCCTTTTACATCAGCAGTTTGTGCAGTGAACATTCTATGAATTAGTGACCGCTGGCTGTAGCTCACCACCAGACCTCACGTTCAGGCACTCACATTGTGAGGCCTTTGCCTCTATCACTCTCAGCTGCTTCCCCCCACTCACAATCTGAAAGAAATGCAAGCATGCTTTGAGCCACCAGGAGGGGAGGGAGCCACTGGAATGCTTGCTTGCGGTCTCCCTTTCCAAACTCTGAGGCTCTGTTCGCTGCTAGAGCACTGTGCTTGTGGCTATTTCAAGTAGTGCTAGGACAAGTGGTGATGCTGCTAGAGCAGTGTTTCCCAGCCTTGGCCACTTGAAGATATCTGGACTTCAACTCCCAGAATTTCCGAGCCAGCAAATGCTGGCTGTGGAATTCTGGGAGGTAAAGTCCAGATATCTTCAAGTTGCCAAGGTTGGGAAACACTGATCTAGCATATCCATCACTCCTTAGGCTGGCGTATACTCTAGGGAACTACAATGGTTCCTCTTACCTTTTCAGAAGAGGGGCCACAGCCCTTCTCTACACAGAGTCTTGGTCCCTCCATGAGTAGAACATTCCTTCACCTGGTGGCAGACATTAACTATGCCCAAGAGATCACTGTTCAGGGACCCGCCCAGAATCACCTCACCATGGATGCCAGCCTGTCCTGGTGGGGCGCACATTGAATGGGGAAGATTGCCCAAGGTATCTGATCATCAGCGGAAGCCAAGTGTTCTATCAGTTGGTTAGAGCTGCGAGCAGTCTCTTTGGCACTATGGTACTTCCATCACCTAGTCCTATTCACCATGTCCTAGTCCTAACGAACAACATCACAACCAAGTCCACGTCATTTGGCAAGGGGGCACCCACTCCAGCACCCTCATGACCAAGGTGCTGAAGCTGGGACTGTGGTCTGAGCAACACATTTTTTTTCCTTGACAGTCGACCACATCTCTGGGATGGCCAACATGCAAGTAGACCGCTTAGGTCATTCAGCGATGGATCACACTGTATGGTGCCTACACCTGCAAGTCTTCAGTTCCATCATGACTAGGTTTGGAACTCCACTAGTGGACCTTTTCACCACCCTGTAGAACGTTCAGCTCCCGAGTTCTTCTCCTGATTTTGATCACAGGAAGAGGAGGGGGTCAACACCAGTTTGAATGCCTGGTCACAAGATCTCTTACATGTTCCTCACTGCCCATAATCCCTCAGGTCATCCAGAAACTACTGGAGGAGAGGGCAGAAATCATCCTACTGGCCCCATTATGGGCGAGACAGCCTTGGTTTGTGGACCTCAAGGCCCTATCAGTGACTGCTCCGTGGAGACTGCCTGTCACAGACATGCTGCTCAGCCAGGGGTCACCATTCAGATCCACAATGGTTCCAATTGACCACCTGGTGGTTGAACAGAGCACCTTGAGCCAGCAGACGTGATCCTAACCACTCAGGCATCCCACTGGCCCTCCATGGAAAGGACTTACTCTGCAACATGGAGGGCATTTTGCTCCTGTTGCGCTTCCAAGGGCCTTTATTTCCTGAGGATTCCTCTTCCGAAGATTTTGAAATTTCTGCAAGTGGGCCTAGCCAAGGGACTCTCCAAATACACTCTGATGACAAGTAGTGGTGCATCTGTTTTATTGTGTGGTCCTCTTGACTCTGTCACAATTCCCAATGATTTGGCACTACCTCAAAGAGGCCTCCAGTTTGAGGCCACTAGTGGTCCACTGGTATCTCAGTTGGGACTTACCCAAGGTTCTAAAGTCTCTCACAGGCCCTCCCTATGAACTTTTGAGGGAGGCTTCCCTAGTTTTCCTGCTCGCCATCACGTAAGCACGGAGAATATCAGAGCTATCAGCTCTCTCTGTCAGAGACAACCTTTTTGTATTCCGTTGAGACCAGGTGATCCTCCGACTAAACCCTCCTTCATGCTGAAGGTGAACTCTGCCTTCCACGGACTCAGAAACTAGTGTTACTTTCCTTTTGCTCCCACCCTACGCACCCTTTTGAAAGACTTTGGCACAGCCTGGACGTGTGGAGGGGCCTCCGGATATATGTGAACAGAACATGTCCCTTTTGGAAAATGGAGGCACTCCTAGTGGCCTTCCTGGCACAGTCCCTGGGCTTCAAAAGTATCTCCCACCATTACTGGGTGCTGGATCCAGGGCACCATCACCAAGGCTTATGAGCTGTTGTCTCTTCTATGCCCGGTGGGCATCATCGCCCACTCGATCCATAGCACTGCCACTTTGGCAGCTTGAGCAACTCAGTCAAAGCTGGAGGAGCTGTGCCAGGTGGCTACCTGGGTCTCAACCTCATAATTCGATGCACAGCGCTGTCACTTTGGCAGCTTGGACAACTCCATCAGAGCTGGAGGAGCTGTGCCGTGTGGCTACCTGGGCATCGATGGCCTACTACCTCACGCTTCCCCATGGCCAATAAGAGTCCACAGAGTTGGCCTTCTCCAGATCCCATTTACCAAACAATGTTGGTGAGAGGGCCGTAGGGAAGAGCCTTCTCTGTGGCAGCTCCGACCCTTTGGAACCAACTGCATCTGGAGATTCAAACTATCTCTGCCCTACTGCCTTCTGGAAAACTACTAAGACCTAACTTTTCTGGTGGGTTTGGAATCACGAGTGACTGAATGTTTGAATGTTATTAATAGGATCACTGTTTTTATACTTCACTCTGGCACTGTAATTTTTATATTGTTTATATGTTGTTAGCCGTCCAGGGTCCACTGGGGTTGGGCAGTATACAAATCTTGTTAAACATTAAACAATTCATTAGGCACTATAAAATTGATAAATACGCCTCTGCAGATGCTGCCTTCAGTCAAGGATTTTACAAAGGTAGCTGAGGAGGGTTCCTGATCATCTACAGACAGCTTCCACCCATTGCGACTTAGGGCTTTGGTATGTCCCACCCTGACTGGCGAGGCAGGACCTGAGCAGGTCCTCTAATCCAGCGTTTCCCCACTAGTGTGCCACGAGACATGGCCAGGTGTGCCGCCAAGCTCCAGCTGGGCGGGGCGCTGCCGGTACTTCCGTCCTGGGGCTCCCGCTCGCAGCTGTCAACCGGCTCCTGCTCAATGCCGCGATTTTCGGCGCTCTCCTGCTGGGCCCCAAAGAAGGAAGGCAGGAAGAAGGAGAGCTCCATTCTTCGCGCCTTTTTCCCGCCTTCCTTCTTTGGGGCCCAGCAGGAGAGCGCCGAAAACCGTGGCATCGAGCAGGAGCTGGTTGACAGCTGCGAGCGGGAGCCCCAGGACAGAAGTACCGGCAGCGCCCCGCCCAGCTGGAGCTTCTCTGGCGTCGACGGCAAGTGTCCTTTGTGGCCCGGCGGGAGGGCACTGGCGATAGGAGTGGGGGGGGTGCAGCGGCCGCAGGCAGTCGCGGGGAGATGGCGGCGAGAGGGAGCGCTCTCTCTCTCTCTCTCAGCTGACTGCAAGCGGGAGCCCTGACGGTGGCGGTTGGACGTGCTGCTGGACGTCATACATGCTGGCGCTGCGGGCCTGGCATATACGGTGTCCAGCTGCCGCCGTCAGGGCTCCCGCTTGCAGTCAGCTGTGAGAGAGAGAGAAAGAAAGAGACATATAAGAGAGGTAGAGAGAGAGAGAAAGAAAGAGAGACATAGCAAGAGAGGCAGAGAAAGAGAGACAGAGCAAGAAAGAGAGGCAGAGAAAGAGAGAGAGAGAAAGAGAGAGAGAAAGAGAGACATAGCAAGAGAGGCAGAGAGAGAGAAAAAGAGAGAGACATAGCAAGAGAAAAAGAGAGACTTAGCAAGAGAGACACAGAGAGAGAAAGAGAAAGAGAAAGAAAGAGAGACATAGCAAGAGAGACAGAGAGAGAGAAAGAGAGAAAGAAAGAGAGATAGCAAGAGAGGCAAAGAGAAAGAAAGAGACATATAGCAAGACAGTGAAAGAGAGAGCGAGAGCAAGAGAGAGAGAAAAAAGCAAGAAAGAGATAGCAAGAGAGACAGAGAGAGAGAGAGCAAGGGAGAGAGAAAGACATAGAGGAAGGGAAGGAGGGAGAGAGAAAGAGAGCAAAAAAGAAAGGAAGAAAGAAAGAAAGAGGGATGGAGAGAGAGAAAGAAGGGAAGGAAGGAAAAGAGAGAAAGGGAGAAATAGAGCGAAAGGGAGGAAGAGAGAGGGTTTTTTTGTCCAAACTTTTCTTTAGCCCGCCCCGCCCCCCCCTTTCAGTGTTCCCCAGGATTTTGAAAATATGAATAATGTGCCGTGGCTCAAAAAAGGTTGGGAAACACTGCTCTAATCTGATCCCCTTCTCAAGCAGGAGACCCTAGTCTAGAATCCTCATGACCGCTCAGACTGTTGGGAGGCTGGACCCCCGATGGAGAAGGGCGTTGGTCTTACCTGATACGCATCTTCTCATCAGATGGAGCCAGAAGTCAGTCCCTCCTGTATTTACTTTGGACTTTGACATTTGGGGGATTACTCCCCTGCCAAAGAATTTGACTTGGTTTCTATGGAGACTATGTGTAGACTATTACTGGATTGGGCACTCCTTTTCTGTAGATATTCATCTGTTTGGTCATGTGATATGAACCAGTGAGCAATTGCTTCAGGATATGAGCTTCCCCTGGAAGGGACTGATTTTTATTTTGCCACGCTGAGTCTTTGGATTCATTAAAAGTTAGGTCCCAGCAGGGTGGATCCTAACAAGAAAAAAATGAGTGCTGAGTGGACAAGGACAACCCATCCTGACTTCTGGCTCCACCTGATGAGAAGAGGCGTATCAGGTAACATCAATGCCCCTTCTGTTTTTGGTTACCATAGGAAAATATCCTTCACTACCTAATCTAAGATTGTCATGTATTCCCTGAGATACAAATCTCTTACTTTACTTCAGCGTGTTATCCAGCTGGTTTCTTCCATTAAACACAAAAGAAAACACGTGCCTAATCCTAAATTTCTTCATCAACAACTGAATTCACTAAATAAACATATTTTAAAACAGTGGTCCCCAACTTTTCTGATATCAGAGACCAATTTCATGGAAGACAGTTCTTCCATGGAGTGGGTGGATTTTGTAGTCACCTGCCACTTGTACTGCTGTGTTCCTAACAGTATTTTTATTATTATTATTATTATTGTTATTGTTATTGTTATTGTTATATTTGTATGCCGCCCCTCTCCGCAGATTCGGCCCAGTATCGGTCCATGGTCTGGAGGTTAGGGACCCTTGGTTTATGCTATTTGTAGAATATTTACTCTTCAGTTCTATGAAGAAAACAATGTTGTTCTTTTGAAAATCCAGTCATTATACAGTAATACCTCATGATACGAACTTAATTGGTGCAAGGAGGAGGTTCGTAAGACGAAAGGTTCGTAAGACAAAACATTGTTTCCCATAGGAAACAATGTAAAGTCAATTAATCCGTGCAACCAAAAAACCCCCCGCAAAAAACCGGCTTTCGGCGACTGCTGGGAAGCGGCGCGGCTGTTTTAAAAGGTGACAGTTGGCCTGGGGGGCTTCCCAGCACCCCCCCGAACCCTGGTTCGGGGTTCGGGGGGTGCTGGGAAGCCCCCCAGGCCGGCTGCGACCTTTTAAAACAGCCGCGCCGCTTCCCAGCTGTCTCCCGAAGCCGAACGCGGAAGTTCAGCTTTAGCGTTCGGCTTCAGGAGAGAGCTGGGAAGCGGCGCGGGTGTTTTAAAAGGTCGCAGCCGGCCTGGGGGGCTTGCCAGCACCCCCCGAACCCGGGTTCAGGGTTCGGGGGAGGGTGCTGGCAAGCCCCCCAGGCCGGCTGCGACCTTTTAAAACACCCGCGCCGCTTCCCAGCTCTCTCCTGAAGCCGAACGCTAAAGCCGAACTTCCGCGTTCGGCTTCGGGAGACAGCTGGGAAGCGGCGCGGCTGTTTTAAAAGGTCGCAGCCGGCCTGGGGGGCTTCCCAGCAACCTCCCGAACGGAACCCGGGGTTCAGCAAAATTTTGCCTCTACTTACGAACTTTGTTCGAGTTACGAACCGGCGTTTGGGAGGCTTCTGGGAAGCCCCGCCGCCCGGCTGTCACCTTTTAAAACAGCCGCGCGGCTTCCCAGCAGTCTCCGAACGCCGGTTCGTAACTCGAAAAAAGTTCGTAAGAAGAGGCAAAATTTTTCTGAACCCCAGGTTCGTATCACGAGTTGTTCGTAAGACGAGGGGTTCGTATCTTGAGGTACCACTGTACTTTCTTTGCAGATAACAATTAACTTTGATGAACCAGCTGAATTTGTATCTCTGTATCTTTCTTCAAATACCTCTTTAGAGCAACATATTGTAAAATCCAAGGCTACTGAAATTATATGTGTGTGTGTGTGTTTGTGTATGTATGTATGTATGTATGTATGTATGTATGTATGTACATATAAGCATCAAACTCACAACAATAAATCACTCAAACTATACTAGCCTGCAGATTGTAGAAGTGTAAAAATGCATAGTTTTTTGATGACAAAGCCTGTCTAGATATATGGAGCCACTTTGGATATTATGTAAGCCTTTTAAATAGTAACAGACTAATGAAAGCTGTTCTAGAAATTAATGTAAATATTGCAAGTACTTAACATCAAGCAGCTTTCCAGAGATTAATGAAGTTCTCTGAAGTGTTTTTTCTGCTTTAAAAATGACCATCAAGGAAAACAACACTTTATTTACAGGCTATACATTGTATTTAAGTCAAATGAAAATTGACAGTTCCCCAGGGCTGAACCTGTAGCACATACTTTATCTTTCCTTTTCTGCCATCAGGTAAATGTACAGGTGAAGCTCAAAAAGTTACAATATTGTATTGTGCAAGTGTTCACTTATTTCAGTAATGCAACTTAAAAGGTGACACTTAATATATGAGAGATACTCATATAATGCAATGCAAGATTGTTCAAGCTGTGATTTGTCATAATTGTGATGATTATGGGGTACAGCTCATGAAAACCTCAAATCCACCATATAAGAAAGTTAGGGTATTACATGTAATCAATAAAAAAAGGATTGTATACTGCTCAAAAAAATAAAGGGAACACTTAAACAACACAATATAACTCCAAACTTCTGTGAAATCAAACTGTCCACTTAGGAAGCAACACTGATTGACAATCAATTTCACATGCTGTTGTGCAGATTCAACTTAGAAACATAGAAACATAGAAGACTGACGGCAGAAAAAGACCTCATGATCCATCTAGTCTGCCCTTATACTATTTTTTGTATTTTATCTTAGGATGGATATATGCTTATCCCAGGCATGCTTAAATTCAGTTACTGTGGATTTACCAACCACATCTGCTGGAAGGTTTTTCCAAGGATCTACTACTTTTTCAGTAAAATAATATTTTCTCATGTCGCTTTTGATCTTTCCCCCAACTAACTTCAGATTGTGTCCCCTTGTTCTTGTGTTTAAAACACTTCCCTCCTGAACCTTATTTAACCCTTTGACATATTTAATTAAATGTTTCGATCATGTCCCCTCTTTTCCTTCTGTCCTCCAGACTATACAGATTGAGTTCATTAAGTCTTTCCTGATACGTTTTATGCGTAAGACTTTCCACCATTCTTGTAGCCCGTCTTTGGACCTGTTCAATTTTGTCAATATCTTTTTGTAGGTGAGGTCTCCAGAACTGAACACAGTATTCCAAATGTGGTCTCAACAGCGCTCTATATAGCGGGATCACAATCTCGCTCTTCCTGCTTGTTATACCTCTAGCTATTCATCCAAGCATCCTACTTGCTTTTCCTACCGCCTAACCACACTGCTTACCCATTTTGAGACTGTCAGAAATCACTACCCCTAAATCCTTCTCTTCTTTTGTACAGAACCAAGTATTCAATGAGAATATTTCATTCATTCAGATCTAGGATGTGTTATTTGAGTGTTTCCTTTATTTTTTTGAGCAGTATATATTAAGTTTCACCTTTTAAGTTGCATTACTGAAATAAATGAACACTTTTACGATATTCTAATTTTTCCAGTTTCAGCTGTAGTAGAAAGGAAGCCGCCAAGAAAATATTAGGATTCATCTGCCTATACAAAACAGCTAGATGACTTTTTATATGTTAAGAGCATTGTTTCAGTTTTCTCTTGTGTCATCACTTTTGTGAACACCTAATTCTCACAATCCTGTTTTATGTCTAAGTATATTTACCCATATTATATAGCTGTAGTATTATTATACTTCCCATCTCCTCTATTGCTATCATTATTACGGTTATTACTCTATTGCAGCGGTCCCCAAACTAGTCTGCGGGACGGATGCGCGGGCCATTTATCCGGGCCATTTATCCGGCCCGCGGGTGACTTCCAGCGCCTGCCTTTATTTATTTATTATATTTGTATGCTGCCTCTCTCCACAGACTCGGGGCGGCTCACAACAATAACAAAAAACAATGTATCACAAATCTAATATTAAAAAGTCTCTAAAAACCCCTTATTTAAAAAAAGAAGGCACACACACAAACATACCATTCATAAATTATATAGGCCACGGGGAGATGTCTCAGTTCCCCCATGCATGATGACAGAGGTGGGCTTTAAGAAGTTTGAGAAAGGTAAGGAGGGTGGGGGCAATCCTAATCTCTGGGGGGAGCTGGTTCTAGAGGGTTGTTTAGTTGACGGGATCCAGAGAAGGCCAACTCTGTGGGACCTAACTGGTCGCTGAGATTCGTGCGGCATTAACCATCTGTTGCTGGGGGCAGGGACCAGGGCGGTCGAGAGATTGCTGTTGGGGCAGCAGGGGCCCGCTGACATCAAGCCCTGCGCCTGCCAGCAAAGCCGCCCGCCCAGGGAAGCAGCACGCTTTTCAAATGCGCACTTTTCAAACACGCTGTTTCCCTGGGCAGCCAGCTTTGCTCGGTGCTGCTGGGCTTGACATCAGCAGTCCCCTGCTGCCACGACAGCAACCCCCTGACCACCGTGCTCGCCTTGTGCCATGGGGGGGAGGACACTGCTTGCAAGTCAGGGGAGGGCGACACATGGCGTTGGGGCTGCTTCTAGACTGGTCCCTCCGGTTAATTAAAACAAAACAAGCCGGTGGGAGGAGGGGACGGACGCCAGGGAAGCCTTTTCTCCCCTCCCCCTTCGTGCCTTTTCGGCTGGGGAGCGAGAGAAGCTGAGATGGGCAAAAGGTGGACGTGCATGCTCAGTTCCCTTTTGGAAGGTAATAAGCTGCCAGGGCAGCACCGCCTGTGGAGGGAGCCACCTGGTGGTCAGTCACAGCAGTCCCCCTTGCGAGCCAGAGGCAAGAGAGATGTGCCTTTTCCCCTTCCTGCTGAGGGGAAAGCGAACGGCTCTGCTGTGTCGAGAAAGGGAGGGAGGGAGGAAATAAGAGAGAAAGAGGGGGGGGAAGAAAGATGGAGAGAGAAAGGGAGGGAGGGAGAGAAGGAAGGAAGGGAAAGAGAGAGAGAGAAATGACTCTTGATTTAAGCATATGGTAAAAAGCATCCAAGTAATAACAGAAAAAAACCCCAGCCCTCACCTGTTTTTGTAAATGGTTCAAGAGTTCACAGACACCCCCCCACACACACACACACACATGGGAAAGAGACAGGGATGGAAAAAGAGAGGAGAAATGAGAGAGGGAAGGAATGAGAGAAAAAGGGAGGAAGAGGAAGAAATGAGAAACAAATGAGAGAGAAAAGGGGGAGAGACAGGAGAGGAGGGATGATTGATTATTAAATATGGATTGACTACGGAATATTGGTAAAAGATATATTTAAGTGTTGTTTAATATTAGGATGTATTAATTTGTAAAATTGGGTTAGAATTTTAGAACTATAGAATTACATAGGTAAAATTAATGGAAGATAATAAGATAAAACAAGGGTTTTATGATATGTACTGTATGATTTTATGAATTTGCATTATGCATTTAAAATATACTTGGAAATGTAGAAGATTGATGAAAGTTAATAATAGTAAATGCTAAGTGCCTGAAAATTAATTAAGCTTGGAAATATTGAATGAAATTATAGAAAAGTATAATTTATGGAAATATATTAATTGATGCATTATTTTTTTATTGGTATTTTACTTTTTCATAGGTTTTTTTAATAATCTGGCCCTCCAACAGTCTGAGGGACAGTGAACTGGCCCCCTGTGTAAAAAGTTTAGGTACCCCTGCTCTATTCCTTTACATGTATACTTAGACCTATTGCACAGGAGACAAATTCCTTTTGTGTTCAATCACACTTGGCCAATAAATTCTCTTCTCTTCCAGTCTACATTATTGTGGAATTGTATTGCATCTAGAAAGATGTACATAAATTCAGTTTAATTGCTTTTTATATTCCAGAATAGATAGAACAGAAACTCAAATACTGGGTTGGTTGGTTGATTGATTGGTTGTTTGTTTGTTAGTTTCTAGAACACTTAATGTAAGATAAGCTGTTGTAAAAACTTTATTTCCATGCAATTACTGTAGCCAGCTAGAATTTATTAATTTATTTTTATCTTGAAATGTTGATGCTTTTTCTTATATTTATGTAAAAGAGCAGACTGTCCAGAAAATGGCAAGCACCATGTAATGCTGCTGGTCTGTCTCTTTAAATTCTCTCCCTCGCCAGCACTGCAACCTTGACTATAAAAGATGTATTTAGTGACAGCTGGTTGTGGTGTGTAGGAAGCTGACTGAAGCTGACTGTAGATCTGAAGGTCAGCTGTTCAAATCTCATCACCGGCTAAAGGTTGACTCAGCCTTCCATCCTTTGGAGGTGGGTAAAATGAGGACCCGGATTGTGGGGGTAATATGCTGGCTCTGTTAAAAAGTGCTATTGCTAACATATTGTAAGTCTCCCTGAGTCTAAGGAGAAGGGCGGATTAAAAATTGAATGAATGAATGAATGAATGAATGAATAAATAAATAAATAAATAAATAAGGGGTAATACTTGGAGTTGTAGAGTAGTAATAGAAGTGAGGAAGAATGGAGTAGTGGTGAGTAGTGATAGATGTGAATGCTTGTGTGTTTGTGTTTGTTAGGAACTTGTTGCTCTTTTTATGTTTTATGTTTTAGCCCAATAAATTGAATATAGTTAAAAGAGCTTATGACAATCATTTTGCCTAGTGATACCCACTAGGAATAGCAGAACTCACAAAGGTGGTGGTTGAAGTTGTTATAGACTAGTAGTAACAGCAGGGAGAAAGAATGGAATAGTGGTAGATATTGAGTAATAGCTATGAATGCTTGTTTATGTGTATTGTCTATGAACCTATTCATTGTTGGCTCTTTTGTGTTTGCAGCCCAGTAAATTGGATATAGTTAAAATGTGACGAATTTCTTCAACATTGTTGCTTCATATATATTTCGTATTTATGTATCAAATACACTGGTACCTCTACTTAAGAACGCCTCTACTTAAGAACTTTTCTAGATAAGAACCGGGTGTTCAAGATTTTTTTTGCCTCTACTTAAGAACCATTTTCTACTTAAGAACTCAAGGCCGGAAAAATTTCCCAGGAAATTTGAGAGCGGCATGAAGGCCCAACAGTTTTCTGCCATTCCCTCTTTAATGGCAGTCTAGAGCGAACAAAGCATTTTCCTTTCTCTGGGCACTTGGAGAGGGAATAAACCTCTGCCAGCGCCCAGAGAAAATAAATGCTCACTTCGCTCTGGGCAGCCTGGAGCGAATGGAGCGTTTTCCTTTCTCTGGACACTGCCTCAGAGTCCTTCTTTTTTTTTAAGCTTTAAAGTTTTGGGTTTTTTTTATTCCCCTTACCTCACCTTCTTCCTTCATCAGCGACTGTCCTCCTGCTCTTCTTCCTCCTCCTACCCAAATTCCGAGCTTTTATTTCTTTCCTAATGGGTTTGCACGCATTATTTGCTTTTACATTGATTCATATGGGAAAAATTGCTTGTACTTAAGAACGTTTCTACTTAAGAACCTTGTCACGGAACATATTAATTTCTTAAGTAGAGGTACCACTCTATATATTTATATGATAGATAGATAGATAGATAGATAGATAGATAGATAGATAAGATTAGACTAGTAAATATAATCTATTGATAATATAGAATTTAATACAGGCTATATCTTCTGAAACTTACCAAGGAGCGTTTCTTAGTGAATTTTATGTAGTAGAATATACATTTCAAAATATTTTTTCAAGGGTTTTTTATTTGCTTCAAAGCATTGATATCTATTATATACAATGTGTTTTACTTTTATATGTATTTATGTATGACTTAGAATGCATTTATTTCTTGGGTGATGCTGTAGCATGATTCTCTTATTCTGGTAGTTCCTAGAGGTTACATGGTAGTTTAGTTTGAGTGTAGATAATTTCATTTTTGGCAAAAACATCTATGAGATGGGTAAAAATAACAGTTATGTGTATTGTAAGGTCTTGCTGTAATGTTGGAGATAAAAAGCTTTCATATCTGGATATGTGTTTAAAAACAGATGAGGTGAGAATGTAATAGCTAATCTAAATATGAGAAACATGTAATCTTAGAAATGTAAGTACTAATTAAATTGATGCCGTTTGGGGAATTTGAACCTTGGCAATGACTTACAAATTATTGTTTGTAAATGTCCAGAGTCACTGAAAATAAGTGGGCAACCATACAGACCCTCTAAACAAACAAACAAACTTTTATAAGTGTAAGAAGCAGTTAATTACATATCTAAATAATATGCATGGGAAAGTTATATTGAAAGAAATACATTTCTAGAAACAATATTAGCGTGTCAAAATATTATAAAAAGCAGTATTAAAATACAATCCACTCTAGGATATTTTAAAAGGAGCTTGAGATAAGACATTATTTTATGTCATAATATTTTTTTCATATATTGTTAGAAATATTCAGTAGGACTTTAACTTTATAAATTGTCTTAATTAACAATCTTTCTCTCCCTCCCCCTCCCAACCTCTATCAATAGGAGTCGAAAACTTCAAATCCGAAATATTCCACCACACTTGCAGTGGGAGGTAGGCATTCATCTTTAACTTTTAAATGTTCAATCTGTTTATAAGAGGATAAATTGATAGTATGCCTTTTGCCTACCAATTTGCCTCTTGTTCTCTCAATTCTTTCTCTTCTAACTCTTAGCATATGCAAAATTTGACAAGAACTGCTTTTTGTTTTTGAGATGTTAATTTACAAATTTAAACAACAGAAACATCCATTTATTTCAGTTGCCCAACATTTGCAGTTAAATGGAGGGCAATTAGAGTTAAAATATTTTCAGAATTTTACAGTGCAACCCTAGGTGAATAATAACCACCTAGTTTATTCCCACTTTATAGCTCATTAGTACTTTCCTGATCTTTAGAAACATGAACATTGTGATGGAATTTGTATAATTTTCTGTCTCTATAAATATTTTCAAAGCACCATAAAAGCCAGGGTGGCTCAGTGGTTAGACTGTAGCACTTCAGGCTACTTCAGCTAACTGTGGCTGTAGTTCAACAGTCCAAATCTCACCACCAGGTCAAGATTGACTCAGCCTTCCATCCTTCCGAGGTGGATAAAATGAGGTCCCAGATTGTTGGGGGCAATATGCTAATTCTGGAAGCTGCTTAGGGAGGGCTATAAAAACACTATGAAGCGGTATATAAGTCTAAATGCTATATTGCTACCATGTTGGCTGGAGATTTTATAAAATCAGGATAGCAATTGTCCCAAGAATCTGAAGATACCTTTCTATTTGTGCCACTTTCTCAAACTGTAGTTCTCCCAGATATAATTTGTAAAATTTATATTTGTTTGCCTAAATAATTTATTTGATAGGTTTTTGGATGCTAAAGTCTTTAAAAATGTTTATTTATCAAAAATAATATATATATTTCTCCATTTCCCCCCGTTTTTAGTGAGATTATACAGTGAAATAATAAGATGATATTTTAATTGTGCCAGTACAAAACTATTTTAAATGTCAGGGAAAAGTTAGAATTTTTAATATAGGGATAACACATTGGAGCAGTTACCATCAAAAATTCTTATAGAAAGAAAAGTAAAAGTAGTGTGGCATAATGGGAAAGGAGATGAAAGAAGGTTAATAAAATAAAGTTAGTATGCATACAGTTTCATTGAATAGGCTGAGGTGGTGCCTCAGCTATACTGATATGCTATTGGCATGCAGAAATGTGATTTGTTACTGATGAATAATTTTAGAATGCATGAAATTGTAAGAGATTGTGTATATACGTTCCATTCCATATACATTCCACACAAACACACCATTTAAATAACTGGTTTTAATGCTGTGAATTAAAATCTCTACTAAACCTTAGAGATTTGAAATAAATACATCATATATCATTATTTGTACATAATATAGGTTAAATATAGTACAGTGGAACCTCAAGATACGAACCTAATTGGTTCCAGGGGGAGGTTCGTAACATGAAAGGTTCGTAAGACGAAACATTGTTTCCCATAGGAAACAATGTAAAGTCAATTAATCCGTGCAACCAACCCCCCCCCCCACAAAAAACCTGCTGCCGCCTGGCTGTGACCTTTTAAAACAGCCGCGCGGCTTTCCAGCAGCCTCTGAACGCCAAACGCGGAAGTTTGGGTTTGGCGTTTGGCTTTGGGAGATGGCTGGGAAGCCGCGCGGCTGTTTTAAAATGTCACAGCCGGGCTGGGGGGCTTCCCAGCAACCCCCCCAGCCCGGCTGTGATCTTTTAAAACAGCCGCGCGGCTTTCCAGCAGCCTCTGAACGCCAAACGCGGAAGTTTGGGTTTGGCGTTTGGCTTTGGGAGATGGCTGGGAAGCCGCGCGGCTGTTTTAAAATGTCACAGCCGGGCTGGGGGGCTTCCCAGCAACCCCCCCAGCCCAGCTGTGACGTTTTAAAACGGCCGCGTGGCTTCCCAGCCGTCTCCCGAAGCCAAACGCCAAACCCAAACTTCCGCGTTTGGCGTTTGGAGGCTGCTGGAAAGCCTCCCAGCCCGGCTGTCACCTTTTAAAACAGCCGCGCGGCTTTCCAGCAGCCTCCAAACGCCAAACGCGGAAGTTTGGGTTTGGCGTTTGGCTTCGGGAGATGGCTGGGAAGCCGCACGGCTGTTTTAAAATGTCACAGCCACGCTGGGGGGCTTCCCAGCACACCCCGAACTTTTGCCGAACTTCCGGGTTCGGGGTTCGGGGTGGTGGTGGGAAGCCCCCCAGCGCGGCTGTGACCTTTTAAAACAGCTGTGCGGCTTCCCAGCTGTCTCCAAACACCGGACGCGGAAGTTCGGCTTCGGCGTTCGGCTTCGGGAGACAGCTGGGAAGCCGCGCGGCTGTTTTAAAAGGTCACAGCTGCGCTGGGGGGCTTCCCAGCACCCCCCGAACCCCAAATTTTTGCCGAACTTCCGGGTTCGGGGTTCGGGGTGGTGGTGGGAAGCCCCCCAGCGCGGCTGTGACCTTTTAAAACAGCCGCGCGGCTTCCCAGCTGTCTCCTGAAGCCGAACGCCAAAGCCGAACTTCCGCATTCGGCGTTCGGAGAGAGCTGGGAAGCAACCTCCCGAACCGAACCCGGGGTTCAGAAAAATTTTGTCTCTTCTTACGAACTTTTTTCGAGTTACGAACCGACGTTCGGGAGGCTGCTGGGAAGCCCCGCCGCCTGGCTGTCACCTTTTAAAACAGCCACACGGCTTCCCAGCTGTCTCCGAACGCCAGTTCGTAACTCAAAAAAAGTTCGTAAGAAGAGGCAAATTTTTTCTGAACCCCGGGTTCGTATCACGAGTTGTTCGTAAGACGAGGGGTTCGTATCTTGAGGTACCACTGTATGTTGAACAAATCAGAGATCATAAGGAGCAACCAAGTTTTTATGTAATTTGTTTATTGAACAACATTTCAACTTTCCTCAGTTTGATCATGGCGACCAATGTCTATATTGGGACAATTAACTTTAGGGCAGGAATATTTCTTGTTTAATGTTGTTTATAGCCTAATCCATATATATGATGTCAATAATCAGTATAAACAAATTTTGTACGATGCTCCTTAATGACAAAAAAGTTAGCCATCACTGGCTTATAGTATAAAAACTGTAGCTTTTTGTGTGCAAGAAAGGCATCTGTGTTATAACAAGAGGGGGAGACCCCAATTACACAAATGCTAGAGTTGTTACATTAAAAAAAATATACAGTATATTATTTTCTAGCTAGAGTAAATATTCACACAAGCTTCTTCAGTTGCTCATCAAGATTACAATCTCACTACCAGTTTCGTAGAAATTCTATTATTGTCAAACGGCTACATGTGAAGATTGAGAGGCAGATGAACACTTTAGAAAAAAATGGGTTTGTTTTTAGAGTAAAGTTAGAGGATTTGGCTTTTTAGGAATAAAATAAAATGATTTGTAGTTGATAAAATCAATTAGGAATTTGGAGTAGTTATAAAAACATAGGAAAGGCCTAGTAAGTAAGGAAGCTAGAGTACCAGTGCAAATGTTTCTCATGCTTTTCTTGGACTTATTCATGTATATTGATTTAAGATGTGATTTTATTTTTAGAGTGTAAGGCGAAAACTACTAAGGTTAGGGTTTAAGATTTAGAGTATAAATTCCTTAGTTATTTTTCTTCATTTTATTTTTGCATTCAATCTTTAATGATTTTGCCTTTATAAAATGCTGCTTATATTGGAGATTGTTTTCACATTTACTGATGAAAAGTATATCTATTTATAAACTCATTGCATTCAGTTTCTCCCCACTCCCCCAACAGAATATAAGAATCATGATGGATTAAGCCAATATTAGACAAAGACTAGTATTAAAAGGAAGGTGTATTTTGTTGTGTTAATACTGATTCAAAAATAATGGCTGGATACAGGTTTAAATTTGCATCCCATTGACTTTGGGTGTTTATTTTAGACATGAAGTGTTCATCAGTTGCAGTGTTTTTCAACCAGTGTGCCGCGAGACATGGTCGGGTGTGCCGCGAAGCTCAGAGAGAGAAAGAAAACAAGAGAGAGAGAGAGAAAGAGAGAGAGAGAGAAAGAGAGAGAGAGAAAGAAAGAGAGAGAGAGAGAAAGAAAGCAAGAGAGAGAAAGAAAACAAGAGAAAGAAAGAAAGAAAGAAAGAAAGAAAGAGAAAGAAAGCAAGCAAGCAAGAAAGAAAAAAAGAGAATGAGAGAGACAGAGCAAGAGAGAGAGAGAAAGAAAGCGAGAGAAAGAGAGGGAGAGAAGGTGGGAGAGAGAAAGACAGGGAGGTAGGGAGGGAGAGATAGAGCAAAAAAGAGGAAGGAAGGAAGAGAGAAAGAAAGGGATGGAGAGAGAAAAAAGAAAGGGAGGGAGAGAGAAATAGAGCAAAAGGGAGGAAGAGAGAGAGAATTTTTTTGTCCAAACTCCCCCCCCCCCTTGCGCTCAATGTGCCCCATGGTTTTGTAAATGTAAAAAATGTGCCGTGGCTCAAAAAAGGTTGAAAATCACTGATCTAACCAACTGGGTTTTTTTCCTTTGAAGGAGTGGGTTACAATACTAACCAGTAGACACATGAGTTTTCATTTGCTCTACTAAAAAAAACCCCAATTTAGTTTAAAAGTATGTTTATTATATTTCATGTCTTAGTAATCGGCTTCCAGGCAGTTTCCTTCTACATAAATCTCATTAGTTGCTTGATCAGACTCAGGTTTTTATTTGTAAAAAGGAGTGAGGTGCATTCTTATTTTAAATGAATGAAGAGAACCTAATCTTATCTCAGAGCAGGGGTCTCCAACCTTGACAATTTAAGACTTGTGGACTTCAGCTCCCAGATGTCTGAGGAATTCTGGGAGTTGAAGTCCACAAATCTTAAAGTTGCCAAGGTTGGAGACCCCTGCCTCATAGGAATGGTCTTTCTTCTTCTCTCTCTGTGAAGTATTTAAATCAAGGTAAAATTGTTAGCTATTATAAATTTTTAAAATTATTATAACTACTGATTAAGTGCTGCCTTACTTGAAAGGTTACATTCCTGAATATGTAAGGAATTCTTCTGTCTAATGACGTTAAAAAAATAATCACTTGTTGCTTTCTTCCCTTCCCCTTTAAACACACTAACTCAATTCAGTTTACTTTACAATAAATATTCCTGTAAAGATTGGAATTAATTATAACACCTCTATATTTATTTCTAAAAATATATTATTAAAAATCTATTAAGTATTAAATTCTTCACTATAATAAGAGCAGTTGAAATATTTTTAATACTGCATTTATTTGAGTCAAACATTTTTCTATAGTAATTAGAAAATCTGTTTCAATATGTGCTGATTTAAGTCTCAAGCCTACTTTTTTGCAATGAAAAAATATGACTATAATGATCTGTCTTCAATTGTATGTAAAATACTATAGTTTATTCTGACATCTTTGCAGTCCCTTTAATTTCATTTAAATCTTGATTTTAGGAAACACATATACACACACACACTCATACAAGTAACTCACTACAATTTGCTATTGACAAATTCATTTAATTCCTGGGGATCAAATTTAATGTGGAAGTTTCACATTCAGCAATGAAGTTTATCAAATTTAAGAAAAATCTGGAAAACCTATGTCACTAATTTTGTAAGACAGAAACATAATTGGTATTTATATATATTATGCTGGAAGTTTATTATACAAAATTGTGCAACATGTAATGTTTACATTGTACTTTGTTTCTTTTTAACAGGTCCTGGACGGTTTACTGGCACAGTATGGAACTGTGGAAACCTGTGAGCAAGGTGGTGTAATATTCAAATACCGGTCGTTTGTTTAAAAGAAATGATCAAAGGAAATTTTAATTTATTTTTTCCCGATGCATCTTTATTTGTTCTAGTGAATACTGAGACAGAGACTGCAGTAGTAAATGTGACATACGCCAATAAGGACCAGGCCAGGCAGTAAGTCCTCATTTATTTTTAGGTTTTTTCCTACCTTTAAAATCATTTTTCTCTTATGTATTAACATTTGATACAGTCTCTTATTTGTCATTTGTGTTTTTTTTTAATCAAAATGCTAAGGTTACACTCTTCATCCAACTGCTTATATATAATCCTGGAGATTGAGTTTAGTTGGATTACCTTTTGAATAGCAACATATCTAGTTGCACTGGGGAATTGCACTTGTAAACGTTTATGAGGGAATAAGGTGATTTAACATCAAACAGTTCCCTCGTTAATTAGTGTATTCAGTTTCCTGATGTCTCTGACCAGATGTCCTCTTGAGAAGAGTTGATCCCTGCAAGTGAAAAAATGCCCAAATTGAAGATAACTATAGAAGGATTTGAGTCTAGATGAACACTCAATAGAATTTCTGTTTAATAGTAAGGAAATCAAACTTTGAGAAGATTATAGTGTCTTAAGGTGATTGAAAGCTGTTGGCATTTGTCAGAAACAGAGGTATTTCTCCTGGTTTATATAATATACACCCTCGCACATTCCAGTTTGACACTTATTTAACCCTGGATTTACTTTATTATTATTTTTATATGCAAGTCCTTATTCAGTTTCTAGTTAAATATTTCAGCACTACATTGGAAGTGTCATGTTTCATTGGAAGCAATAAAATCTTCACTGACACTTTATTGGAATTATAAGGTCACCTGATTTAAAAAACACAACTCATTGCGGCATGTAAAATTAAATACACTGTAAAACCAAATCATAAAAGTAAATATAGAAATGCCAATATATTAGAGACAGAAGTGGGTTACTCCCAATTCGGACCAGGTCACCCAAACCAGTAGCATCCCACTGGTGATGTCATGATGACATCACGGAACTGGTTCGGTTGGTTCCAGTCTGTGGATGCCGCTATCTTTGGGGAGGGGGGATTTCCCCCCCTGTTTTTTTTTCTTCTGAGCATGTGCAGAAGTTGAATTTCTGGCACTGCGCATGTGTTACCATCTTGTTTTGGGCTTTAAAAACATTTTTAAAATTCTTTTCAGCACTGCGTGCGTGCGTGCCCACAAGGCACAGCCACGCAGCGCAGGAGGAAGCGAACTGGCAGCAAGGTAAGTTAGAACCCACCCCTGATTAGAGAGGTGTAGAAGTTAAAAAAAACCCACTTATCCTTTATCAATGGATTTGCTATTTTATGTGTGCCATGGTTTATTCAAAATTTGGTGGAATTTATATTTTAAAATCTCTGCCACAGTTGCACACATTAACAGAGGAAATTGGATTTCTACTAGGTAGAACCGTTTATGTAGAGTCTTGTATAAAATGACCACAGTTCAGAATCAACTAGTAGAAGCAAATTCTACAGTAGTGGGCACCAGTTACAGTTATATCTGTCTGCATGCCCTATTTTTGCAAAGTCAAGACTACAGTGTTCCCTCGATTTTCGCAGGGGATGCTTTCTGAGACCACCCGCGAAAGTCGAATTTCCGCAAAGTAGAGATGCAGAAGTAAATACACTATTTTTGGCTATGAACAGTATCACAAGCCATCCCTTAACACTTTAAACCCCTAAATTGCAATTTCCCATTCCCTTAGCAACCATTTAGATTATTATTCACCAGAGTTATTTATTAAAATTTATTAAAAAAATATTTATTAAAGGTGGACAAAAGTTTGGCGATGACATATGACATCATTGGGGCGGGAAAAACCGTGGTATAGGGAAAAAAAACGCAAAGTATTTTTTAATTAATATTTTTGAAAAACCGTGGTATAGACTTTTCGCGAAGTTCGAACCCGTGAAAATCGAGGGAACACTGTACTTATTTAAAATCATAGTGAGGAGTCACATTTTAAGGTATATAGGTAGTCCTCAGCTTACAAGTGTTTATTCAGTGACCATTTGAAATTATGATGATACTGAACAAAGGGACTTATGACTCCTGCCTGAAGATATGGCTGAAATAAAACACAATCACATGACTCTGGAATGCTGCAAGTGGACATAAATTCAACAATGTTGCTGAGCATCCAGACTGCAGTCTTGTGAACACTGGGTGGGGAAAAGAATTGTTGGAAATTTAAATCCAGGTCATAAGTCCTCCAATTTTTTAATTGAAAAAGCTTGTTCAATGAGACAAGAAAAAAAGACCAACAATTCCAGTTACCTTTTGGAAAAAAAAATATTTGGGACAACCACAACCTTGATACTTGAGAATATCCGCAGAAAAGTCCTCTTTTTCTTAAACACTAAGTGGTTATAAATCAAAGACTACCTATATAGCCTTTATAATATAAAAATATTATGGGTGATAACCAGTTACAGAAAGAATACATTAGCTTTTCAAAAAATGTGATATTGACCCAACACTGCATCAACGAATATAATAAAATTACAAATATAGGTGTGTAGAGATAGCTACATATAGTATTTGGGTATACTTTTTTCACCAATTTTATGACTATTTTGAAGTCTACATTCGCTTGGTAAATCTGGTGTCACTCCACTACAAAATGAAAATATTAAAATGGAATTCTGTGCCACCTAGTGGCTAACTGAAATTAATAATTAAGTTTCTTCCTTTCTGTATAGCTCTCTACACATTTACATTTGTTTTTGCTCAATTTTCAAAGAGCTGTTATATAAATAAGGTTCCTAGAATTATGTAACAATGTAGTGTCAGATCATTTCCCTACAAGAAACAGTTTACCTGTTAAAGATTCTTTATTAGACCTTGCTTTCAGTACGCATGTCTCACAAGGGTGCAATTTTGAAGTAAGCTGCTGCTCACATTGGGTTCTATCGTCTTGTATCTCTTTTCTGGAAAATATATATGTGGATGCATGCATGTGCATGTATATTAAAGCTTTAACACTGAATCATAGATATTTAATTTTTTTGTAGTGTACTATGATTTTTAAAGTCACAACCATTATTCTAAATTCGCTTTTCATGTAAGAAAGATGAAGTAGTTGTTTGGTTAGTTAGGTTTCAATTATAACTTGACTTTAAAAAAAGATTACAAATTGGTCAGTACTAACCAATTGATAATTTCAGTTAATTTATACATTATTGTAATTAGATATTTGCCTGTGAGTAACACTTGCCCCCAGGCTGCCAGGTGCAGTTCACAAACAGCTGCATTTAAGTAGAAAAAGGAGGAAAGAACATGTTTGCCAAGACATATTGGCTGCTTGCCCTTCAAAAGAAACAAAATAAGGATGCTATCACTACTTGCATTAGTCCTCTCATTTGAAATGATTTTGATATGAATGAAGGATTAGTATTATAATGCCGTACATTGCTACACTGGTTCAAAAATGAGTTATGGGGAAGCATGAATTGTTCTGTTAGGAAGACAAATGGTTTAAATAGACCCATTATAATATAAATGAGAAACTCAGTTAGAAATTCATGTTTGAGTTGAGAGATATATTAGTATTTTAATTGTATAAATGGGAAACTCTATAAGAAATTCATGTTTGAGTTGAGAGATGTATTAGTACAGTGGTACCTCTACCTAAGAACTCCTCTACTTACGAACTTTTCTAGATAAGAACCGGGTGTTCAAGATTTTTTTGCCTCTTCTCAAGAACCATTTCCCACTTACAAAACCGAGCCTCCAAAACTAACTGGAAAAGGCAGGGAGAAGCCTCCATGGGGCCTCTCTAGGAATCTCCTGGGAGGAAACAGGGCCGGAAAAGGCAGGGATAAGCCTCTGTGGGGTCTCTCTAGGAATCTCCTGGGAGGAAACAGAGTCAGAAAAGGCGGGGAGAAGCTTCTGTGGGGACTCTCTAAGAATCTCCTGGGAGGAAACAGGGTCAGAAAAGGTGGGGAGAAGCTTGTGTGGGGCCTCTCTAGGAATCTCCTGGGAGGAAACAGGGCCTCCATCCTCCCTCTGGTTTCCCCAATCGCATGCATTATTTGCTTTTACATTGATTCCTATGGAAAAAATTGCTGCTTCTTACAAATTTTTCTACTTAAGAACTTGGTCACAGAACAAATTAAGTTCGTAAGTATAGGCACCACTATATTTTAATTGTATACTGTATAGGTTTTTCTAAAACTTGGTGATTTAGGAAAGACAGAGAAGGGGGAAAAACCCGTTCATACAGGATTTATAGTTTGGATTAAAAGGCAAAGGCAATAAATGCAATAAAATAGAGAATGAAATAGAACCTTATCTTCAGATTTGTTGTCTAAACAGTCAAGGAAAAAGCAGAAAGGGAGATGAAAGAATGATGATTCAAATTTAGGCAACTAACTTATAGTTAATTATCTTTTAATGATCACAGTTGAGATTGGCAACTCTGCTGTGTTGTTTCTAAGTGAAATGTGACTTTGTCTAACTTACAACAGGAGTTCTGTGGTTGTTAAGTAAATCACCTATAGTTGTTAAGCATGGTCACGTAACCACAACTTGTGACTAACTGCTGGCTTCTCCATTGACTTTCCACAGAAGCCAGCTGTGAAAGTCACAAATGGTGTAATCACATAACTGTGGGACACTTAAAATGTCAGAAATGTGCACCAGTTGCCAAGTTCCTGAATCACAATGTTTCAACTATTATAAGTCCCAGTACCAGTTGTAAACCTGCTTTTAAGCTCCATTGTAAATTCAAATGATCATTAAACAGGACAGTCATTAACTGAAGACTACCTATACAGTAATACCTCGTCTTACGAATTGGTTCCCGGGGGAGGTTCGTAAGGCGAAAAGTTCGTAAGACGAAACATTGTTTCCCATAGGAAACAATATAAAATGAATTAATGCGTGAAAGAAAAAATAAACGCAAAAGAACCCTGCCGCCCGGCTGTCACCGTTTGAAACAGCCGGGTGCTTCTCAGCGCTCTCCCAATGTCAAACCTGGAAGTTCGGCAAAAGTTCGGGTTGGGGTGGCCACCGAGAAGCCCCGCCACCCGGCTGTCACCTTTTTAAACAGCCGGGGGGCTTCTCGGCGTCCTCCCGAACCTGAACGCCAAACCTGAACTTCCAGGTTCGGCGTTCGGGAGGCCACCGAGAAGCCCCGCTGCCCAGCTGTCGTCTTTTGAAACAGCCGGGGGGCTTCTCAGCGGCCTCCCGAATGCCGAACCCAGAAGTTCGGGTTTGGCGTTCGGGTTCAGGAGGACACTGAGAAGTCCCGCCGCCCGGCTGTTAGCTTTTCAAAAGAGCTGCGGAGCTGTCGGGCCGGTCAGGAGGCTGGAAAGGAGGTGGGGAATCCCAATAGGGAATTCCATGGGCGGAACTTTGATGTCACAAAGACGTCCTTCCTGGAGTCCACGTTTCGGCTGGCCAGGAAGGACGTCTTTGTGACGTCAAAGCTCCGCCCATGGAATTCCCTATTGGGATTCCCCACCTCCTTTCCAGCCTCCTGACCAGCCTGACAGCTCTGTGGCTTTTTTGAAAAGCTAACAGCCAGGCGGTGGGGCTTCTCAGCGTCCTCCTGAACCCAAACGCTGACCCTGAACTTTTGCCAAACCTCCGGGTTTGGCGTTTGGGAGAACGCCGAGAAGCCCCCCGGCTGTTCCAAAAGGCGACAGCCGGGTGGCAGGGCTTCTCGGCGGCCTCCCAAACGCTGAACCCGGAAGTTCAGCAAAAGTTCGGGTTTGGCGTTCGGATTCAGGAGGACACCGAGAAGCCCCCCGGCTGTTTCAAAAAGCGACAGCCGGGCAGTGGGGCTTCTCGGCGGCGGGTTCATAAGACGGAAAAAGTTCAGAAGAAGTGGCAAAAAATTTCCGAACCCTGGGTTCGTATCTCGGATTGTTCGTATGGCGAGAGGTTCGTATCACGAGGTACCACTGTATTTGGCATTTGAATTCCTTGAACATGCTGAAGAATAGAATCCAGTCCAAAATCCAGGTCTTTTCCTTCTTTTTGTAATATTATAAATTAGGACCAGAGTCTTTTCTTCTTATCATGTTGCCTATCTGCCAATGATAAGCAGTTTTAAGATTCCAGCCAATCACATCTACCTTTCTGAGAGGCTCCTTTTTGCTAACGTATGCTATTTGTAAAGAGAAAGGAGTTAAATGTGACTCTTCAAAAGCCAGCACTCAAAACACTTTAGAACTGGGAACACCTTCAGATGCTGGCTCCCAAAGTACTTTTTGCTCTAGAGAAATAGGAAAAAAGCAAAATTTCAAAGAAATTCTGCTTCATATTGCTATAAATAGTGCTTTTGAGTCATCTTTAGGCATTTCCCCATGAGGAAGGAAGGAGATAATGTTTAGGCATAAAGGGCTATTTATGATCTCATGAGCCAGATGGGACAGCTTACCATTCCCAATGAAACATTATACCATAATTGATTGGCTTTCTGTTCTGCTGCTTCATCTGCAACAACTTACTGTCTTTGTAAACTTATACAGAGCAATAGAAAAATTGAATGAATTCCAGCTTGAAAACTATTCACTAAAAGTTGCATATATTCCTGATGAAATGGCAGCCCAACCATCTCCTCAGCAGCACCCTCAAGGTAGACGTGGATTTGGGCAGAGAGGTGTCCCTAGACAAGGTTCACCAGGGGCAGCAACAAGACAGAAACCACAGTCTGATGTTCCATTACGGATACTTGTTCCAACCCAGTTTGTAGGAGCTATTATTGGAAAAGAAGGGGCCACAATCAGAAACATCACAAAGCAGACGCAGTCAAAGTAAGTCATTATATGAAATCTTTATTATCAATTATTATTGATTTTTATTAAAATGTAAAGTATTGCATTGTTACATTTATTATTGAAATACTTATAAATTTTAATTGGAAGAGAAGACTGGCTTCATATGATCTTCATGAGAATTCTGTTCAAAGGAGATGGTGCTAACTGGGTTGTAGTACAGTATTATTAAGAGTTGTTGCATTTAAGAATTCCGAGAAACATTACAATGTATCACTTTTCATTATATTGCCTTGTATCTATATTTCCCCAATCTAGATATTAAGGAGGCAGATATTCAAGAGGATGGAAATGAAGAAAACATTAGGGTCATTCACAGCTCAGTCTTCAATCAGCATATTATGTTTAGAAATACTACTCTTTGGCCATATCTGACACTTTTGCCCAGTTCTATTATTTAAATTTAATAATATTTAACTTGTTTGGAAGATCATTGTTTATTTTTAAAGCTTGAATGTTTATTTTAATGCATTTCACTGAGATAGTATTTAATTTTTTTTAAAAAAAGAACATTCAATGTGATATTTTAATATATATTTTCACTTCTTTTAAGAATAATTAAAAAATAGACTTATGTAAGTTGAAACCAAGTCCAGGTAGAATACTGAAATCATAGTCAATTTGTGAACTGAAAATGGGAGATATGAATTTGTATGAAAGAGAGAAGCATGGATGTCTGTAACATGTTTCCAATGACCAAAACTATAATCTGGCAGCATGGAATCTGAATAAGGCCAATATGGAGAGGTAGTATTTTTGCATCAAAGAATGTCTAATGAAGACTTTGCATTTCATTAAACTTTTCTTGTACTGTTTTTTGTTGCCGCAAATAAAATTGCATTCTTTTTTAGCTGTATTCACTGATTGCAGGTTTTTGTACTTTATTGTTTATTTTGACATCCGTTTTTTTAAATGAATTTTAGGATTGTTCTTTGCTGAACTGAAATGTGTTCAATCACAGAGTTCTAGGTCTGAAAACGGCACTAAATTAATGTAATAGAGATGCAGTAGTACAAGTATTGAGATGGATGGCAAGCAGTCCATCAAGACTTGATTTTTTGTGTTGACTCTATGAGAGAGAAGAATTTGAAAATTTTTAAGTCCCAAAGTAGGGAAAATATAGCAAGTCATTGATATTTTTGAATATGTTAAAAGACTTATCAAACTACTTCAAAGCTTTAGTTCTGATAATCAGATCGGTAGAACAATAAGTTAATGTGGCTGATCTTTAAAAGTTAAGTATAATAGATCATATGAGAGCTTCAAGATTGGCGGTGGGGTGGGGGGTGGAATCCCAAAATAAAATACTGTACTGATAAATCATTTCCGTGGAACCAAGCTCAATTCCAGAGGGATTTTGTCTAAAATTTGATTGGATAAAAATATGTATAAATTATTCTCTTGAGGACTTGATTTCAATCCCCCCACAAGAAGCATCTTCTGTATACAGATTATCTTATGGCAGATGCAAGCTAATTAGACAACAAAACCAAATCGATTGAGCTTAAATGCTTCATGATATTAACAAAAATACATTTCAGTTATGATATTTTAATTGGGCTCTATTGGTTTATTTTGAATCGATTCAGATTTTGTCAATAGAGTTAGATCACAAATATTTTTACTCTCCCCCCGCCCTTTTAGGATTGATATTCATCGTAAAGAAAATGCAGGAGCTGCTGAAAAACCAATCACAATCCATTCTACTCCAGAAGGATGCTCAGCTGCTTGTAAGATTATTATGGAAATAATGCTAAAAGAAGCTCAAGACACTAAATAGTGAGTAAAGGTGTTTTAATAAGTTTGCCTGCCCGTCTCAAATATCCCTTGAGTTAGGACCACAATTGAGCCCAAGATTTATGTTGCTAAATTTGTCTGTTGTACAGTTTTTTTGCACTCGGGGGCTTCAGAAAGCTGCCCTGAACTTTTTGGAGTGTAAAAAACCCAGCACAATGGGAAACTGGAAGTGCATTTTCTGAACTTCCGATTTGTCTATTGGGTGATTTTCTTTGCCTCCAGGGCTTCAGGGGGCCTGGAGGGAAAAATGGCCTTTTCCCCAAGGCCAAAAATCAGCTGGCCAGTGTGCTGATACAGGGCAAAGTCTCACGTGTCCTCGAATATGGCTCTGCATGCCACCTGTGGCACACGCGCCATAGGTTCACCATCATGGCTATAGACAGTATAAAGGTAAATACAGTGGTCTCTCGATTTTCGTGGGTTCGAACTTCGCAAAACGGCTATACCACGGTTTTTCAAAAATATTAATTAAAAAATACTTTGCAGTTTTTTCCTCTATACTACGTTCCCCCCCCGATGACGTCATACGTCATTGCCAAACTTTTGTCCGCCTTTAATAAATATTTTTTTTAACAAACTTTAATAAATAAACATGGTGAGTAAGAATCTAAATGGTTGCTAAGGGAATGAGAAATTGCAGTTTAGGGGTTTAAAGTGTTAAGGGAAGGCTTGTGATACTGTTCATAGCCAAAAATAGTGTATTTACTTCCGCATCTCTACTTCGCGGAAATTCGACTTTCGCCGGCGGTCTCAGAAAGCATCCCCCGTGAAAATCGAGGGAACATTGTATACTCAAAGCACTTTGGAAATGATGGGCTTAAAGTTTCAAATTTTATTCTTGAGGAAATTTAATTTTCCAGGATAGTTTGAGAATTTCTTGATTAAATAATAAATTTTATGAACTTGATCATGGGAAAATGACTCTGTTTCTTAATTTGTGGTTAATATATTATGTGACTTTCATTTATACACCTATCTGGGATGTTTACAGCACAGACGACATTCCCTTGAAGATACTGGCACATAATAATTTTGTTGGCCGACTCATTGGTAAAGAGGGACGGAATTTGAAAAAAATTGAACAGGATACTGACACTAAAATAACAATATCTCCGTAAGTATTTGGTATTTTAAGGAAGTATACAACAAGTCAACCTTAAAATGCTATAGTTGTTAGAACTACTAACTGCCAGAAAGGCTTTAGAAAAAAACATTAACTGCATTCACAGAGTTGCTAATTCCATTACGTTATGTCTATGTGGTAATCAATACATTTTATTTGCATAGAAATGTCATGTTACACCATAAACTTATTTTTATGCACATAAATGCAAATTTTATATATATGACATGTTTTTCAGATATGAAACTCAATATATTACATTTGAAATAAATTACACAATTCTCAAGAAATAATAATAATAATAATAATAATAATAATAATAATAATAATAATAATAATAATAATTTATTAGATTTGTATGCCGCCCCTCTCCGGGGACTCGAAGCATATATTTCCAATGCAGGGCATTCTATTGTCTCTAAATTTGAGTAGAATTATCATGTCATACTCATTTGTATATTATCAAATTTCATATTTCTCATTGCTGCTTCTGTTAATATGGAAGTTCTTTGCACTAATTTAGAGTTCCTGAAGCTTTTAATCTTGGGTTACTTCAACTTCCATATTCTGAAGAAGGCTCTTGTAAATTCATAGCATCCATGGGGATCATGGGGTTTGTTGCAAACAGTTACATCCCTGGAACACATGACAAAATACAGTGGAGCTGGTCTTTATGTCAGAGTAGATGAGATGTTATTAGAAGATATAGGACACTCACATCCATATTTTATTGTGGTCAGATCACCTCCTTATCAAATTACAGATGAAAAGATCAACTTCTGCATGGAAGTCAGGACCTTTAGAATAGTCTACTGCAAATGGACTCAGAAGGATTCCAGAAGCCACTTGGATAATTTTCTGGCCACTGGCAGAAAGTTCCATCAATTATCTAAGCCAGTTTCTGTAGCCTAGGGCAGTGATTTTCAACATTTCTTGAGCTGCGGCACATTTTTTACATTTACAAAATACTGGGGCACACCACCAACCAAAATGACACCCTAAGACACTCTCCTCTCTTTTTCCATCCCTGTCTCCTCCCCCTCCTGTGTGTGTGTGTATATGCACACTCTTGAACCATTTCCAAAAACAGGGGAGGGCTGGGGTTTTTCTCTCATACTTTGGTTTTTATCATATGCTTTAAATCAAGAGTCACTTCTCTCTCTCTTTTGTTTCTCTCTCTTTCCTCTCATTCTCTGTCTCAATCATTTTCTCATTTCTCTTTTTTCCTCCCCTTTTTGCTCATTTCTTTCTCTCTCCCTTCCTCTCCTTTTCTCTCTCTCTCTCTCTCTTGCTTTCTCTCTCTCTCTCTCTCTCTTTCTCTCTCACTCTTTCTTTCTCTTTCTCTTTTCTTTCTCTCTCTTGCTTTCTCTCTCTCTCTCTCTCTTGCTTTCTTTCTCTCACTCTCTCTCTCTTTCTCTCTCAGCAAAAAGTTGTGAGACTGGAACCTGAGCTTCCTTCTTCGCGGCACACCTGACCATGTCCTCACGGCACACTAGTGTGCCACGGCACACTGGTTGAAAAACACTGGCCTAGGAAACAAAAAAAAAAAAAATATGCTGGATGAAGTTGCTCCAGTAAAACCTCTTCCTAGTTTCTGATTCAAGCAGTCCCTGGGTTTTCATTGAACTGAGGAAAATGAAATCAGTGAAAAGGTATCTAGTGCCTGATTGTAGGAAAATCAGAAGTGAATGTGATAGAGTACTGAACAGAGCTCTTTTCCGAGGCTTTCATATAGTGATAAAAAGGGCAGCCAAAAAAAAAAAGAGTAATACACCATATTTATTACACCTGTATATTCTTGATGCTGTTTCTTGTAATTTGAACCTTTTGGAAGAAAGTAAAACAGGCAAAACACATGCAGCTTCAAAGAAGAATTTGACAGTTTCTTGACAGTGTTATTCATCGGTGATAAAGATAAGCTGTTTCATTTAGTATTTATCAACTACAGTTGGAACTGGCAACCTAGTTAGTCACTAAGTGAAGCAGTTGCTAAGTGAGAGATTCATATCACCACATATTGCTTTCTATCTTGAAAATGACAAGGAATAATCAGTTTCACACCTAAGCTTTTATTTGCCTCCTAATTAGTCTCCTGTCCTTAGAATGGTTACCCTCACAAGGGAATTAAGGTTTGTATTTATATTATTTGGAGAGAAATGGATTAGAAGAGAGTAAACAGATAGGAAATGCATAATCAATCTGTCGGTAGCCTCAAGTGCACTAAATATACAGCATATACAGAAAATCAGAGGAGATTGCCGAAAGAAATTGTTTTATAGGCTTTCTTTTCCAGGTGGACGAGTGGATAATAGGAGTGATGGTTGGTATGTAGGAGGGAAAGGCCAGGCAACTACTGAAGGGACTTTGGGGCTTGAGAGAGTGAGACAAGTAGAAGTTTCCTTTTTGGCAGACCACAGGTAGAAATGGTGTATTTGGACAGGACTGAATCAGTGAAATAATAAGGGAGGGAATCTCTAGCCCCTTATGTATACTGAAAGGGAGAAGCACTGAAATATAAAAATAAGAATAACAACAGAGCTGGAGTTTTTCTAGTCCAACCTCCTGCTTAGGCAAGAAACCCTACACCACGTCAGACAAATGATCCAACACCTTAAAAATTTCCAGTGTTGGAGTATTCACACCTTTTGGAGGTAAGCTGATCCATGGTTTAATTGTTCTAACTGTCAGGAAATTTCTCCTTAGTTCTACATTGCTTCTCTCCTTGTTTAGTTTCCACCCATTGCTTTTTGTTCTACCTCAGGTGCTTTGGAGAAAAATGGACTCCCTCTTCTTTGTGGCAATCCCTGAGATATTGGTACACTGCTATCATGTCTCCCCTAGTCCTTCTTTTCATTAAATTAGACATACTTAGTTCCTGCAACTGTTCTTCACGTTTTAGCCTCCAGTCCCCTAATCATCTTTATTGCTCTTCTCTGCATCCTTTCTAGAGTCTCCACATCCTTTTTACATACTGGCAACCAAAACTAAATGCAGTGTTCCAAAGCATTATAAAGTGGTATTAACACTTAACATGATTTTGATTCTGTCCCTCTGTTAATGCAGCCTAGAAGTGTGTTGGCTTTTTTGGCAGCTGCGGCACACTGCTGGCTTATGTTTAAATAGTTGTCCGCTAGGACTCCAAGATCCTTCTCACGGTTACTACTGTTGAGCAAGGTACCACATATACTGTACCTGTGCATTTTATTTTTCTTGCCTAAATGTAGAACTTTTTTCACCATTGAATTTCATTTTGTTGGCTACGCCCAATATTCAAGTCTGTCAAGATTCTTCTGTAGTTTGCACTTATCTTCTGGAGAATTGGCTATTCCTGCCTCTTTGGTGTCATCTGCAAATTTAATGAGTTTTCCATCCCCACATCCAAGTCATTGATGAAG
Organism: Erythrolamprus reginae; assembly: GCF_031021105.1. NCBI lineage: Eukaryota > Metazoa > Chordata > Lepidosauria > Squamata > Dipsadidae > Erythrolamprus > Erythrolamprus reginae. The sequence continues at coordinate 43,850,550 of NC_091963.1, read as the reverse complement.
ATGTTAAAGAGTACTGGGCCTAAAACAGCCTTGGGGTACTCCACTGCATACCTTCCTCCGTGTAGATGCAGTTCCATTGAGCACTACATGTTGAATGTGATTGGTCAGCAAGTTTCAAATCCATCTGGTGATGTTGCTGTCTAACCCACATTTTTCTACTTTATATAGTAGTAGATTGTGATCTACTTTATCAAGTGCCTGATTGAAGTCCAATTAAATTATATCAAGAACATTCCTTTGGTCCACTAAGATGAGCATCACAAGAGCTCTGTGGCACAAACTGCCTTGCTACTCTGTTCTAGTGGGAGCTGCGCCGTAGCAAAACCCTATCTTTCACTGCTTTCCCAAAAAGCTTGTGACATTAGGACCAAGACTCTAAGCTTCTCCTTAAGCATTAGATTTTTCTTAGGGTAAATAAAGGTCAGGTTTCAAACAGCTTTTTAATTAAGGGTTTGCAAAACATTTAAGCCACGGAACATCAGTTTGGAGGCCCAAAAATAAAGGGGCAGAAAAAGTAACCTCAGGAGCGGCTCATAATGGTAGTTAAGGAGAAAGAAAGAAAAATGAGAAAGAAGTAAATAAGGTAAACCACATTTTAATTAAATCATGTTGGCGGCTAGGGAAAAGGAAGGAGCTAGCAAAATTAGAGAGTGGATTGGCGCACAAGACTATGTTGAGGGAAAATTAGGTGGAAAACAAAACAAGACCTTAACTTACTCACTATACCAGAATTTGTTGTAGTTGAAGCCCAAATAGTGCTGAACAAATGAACTGGCCAAATGTCTAAGCCAAAACTCTTTCATTCACAAAACATTTTCCCCATGTGCATCTATATTTGTAATTGTTTACTATTTTAACAATTTATTTTCTCTTACATATTTTTATTTTAGTACTGTGTTGCTGTTTTTATCAACCACAATGAAGTTACAGTACTTGGTGGTATTCTCTTACATAAATCTCATGTTAGGGAAAATAACAGCTGCTGTTTTTCTTCAGTGTTAGTGGATTTTGACTCAGTTTGACTCTGATTCAAATTTCATAATCACCTTTAAGGCCTTGTAATTTCTGAGTCATATTAGAACAGAGCTGATGAATGAGATTTCATCTTTATTTTCCAGATTTATATCTTGTTTGTTTGTTTTTTAGAAGTAGTAAGTAGCATATTTCCGGGCTCTAGCAAGCTCAGCAGAGAAGTATTTAGTACCAGTTTGAGAGACATAGTGAAGCTTTCTCAGCTATAATCCCATGCATAGTGAAATGCCTGCAGTGTTATCATGATCTCACAACAGGGGTCTCCAATCTTGGCCACTTTAAGACTTGTGGACTTCAACTCCCAGAATTCCTCAGCCAGCAAAGCTGCAGATATTGAAAGCAAAGCTGGCTAAGGAATTCTGGGAGTTGAAGTCCACAAATATTAAATTGGCCAAGATTGGAGACCCCTGTCTCACAATATGAAACTATCAATAGAGGTAATGTATCTCTTACACATTTTACTCATTCATGAAGAGAGATCTCATTCTACCCAGAGTTCTGCATCCTGATTTTGAGAGGATCATACGCCCTTCCTGATGCAATTAAAAGATTTGTTCTCTAGCAGAAAAATGTATAGTTTTAGGAACAGTTTTTCTCAGTACAGTACTGGGAATAGGCAGAAAAGGAATGCTGCATTTCTTGTTTGGGTTAGGTAGAGTATTTCCCTCTGAGGAAATAGACAGCTACCAAGGCAACAAAAATCTACTTGAATGCCTCCAATTTGAATGTGAAAAGGATCAAGGAGGGTCAAATGCTTCTCTAGTCCTCTGTTTCATTGGGTATTCATGGTTTAATTCCAAGGAAAGGAATGTCAGAGGTTGCTGGTAGCCCACAGGGAAAGGTACTTTATGTTTGCCAGTAGGGATTATTCAAATTTCCCAGTGTAATTGTTTTTAGAGAAATGGTTGTTGCTTGAATGCATACTATGTTGCATATGTTACTAGGGTTTATGGTACTGAGTTTCCACATCGGCTATAAAGTCCTTTGTTCTTAAGTTGCTTGGGGGTTGTTGGTGCCTTGACATAGTTGCATTGGCTCATAAAATTGGAGATGGAATCTGCTTTTTCTTTTTACAGATGCAAAAAGAATAGAATAGAATAGAATAGAATTTTTATTGGCCAAGTGTGATTGGACACACAAGGAATTTGTCTTGGTGCATATGCTCTCAATGTACATAAAATAAAATATACATTTGTCAAGAATCATGTGGTACAACACTTAATGATTGTCATAGGGGTCAAAAAAGATACACTGTTTTACAAGTGTAAGTAATCTAAAAATAAAATAGGTGTTCAGAAACATCTGTTCATATGTTATGTTAAAATGATGTGCTTCTGGGTATTAACTGTCTCTTTTGCTTCTGTCTTGAAACTCAAAAGAAGAAAGGATTGGGTGCTTATATAAGAATCCAAACTATTGGAGTGGGGTAGAGATATATTTCATTTTTACGTAATTGTCGGCTTCATTTTGCTGTGAGTCAGGAATGACATTGTACTCACTGGTGAAAAGAACAACTTGAAGTAAAGGAATCTGAAAACATCCATGTCTTAAGGGTGGATGTCTGAGACATCAATGCACCATCCTTTAGGCCATACTGTGTTCAGATATTTCTCAAATCCTTTTTACATAATTGTGCATAATTCTGTAGCAAGTTCTAGCAGTAGAATACTGATGATACACAAGTTACGGGACAGTGCTTGCCAACATTTTTGAAAGAAAGTAGATCAACCTATTTTCACCAATCTCAGTTTTGGGGGCTACTGCAAATTATTAAAGAGATTATCTTTACCACGGCTCCCTATGCCCCTCAGAACTCCCCCCCCCAATCTCTTTTGTTTTGTTCTCCATTTCTCTGCATTGTTCCTCTTATGTTTCTTTGTTGGAGTTGTCGGATAATAAAAGAAAACACTTCAGTGCAGTTTTCTTAATTTTTTTTATGGCACCCAATGGACTACAGCTCTCAAACTGGGTGGGAACCCCCTCCCACCTCCTGAGGCAGGAAATCTAGTAAGATCAGCTTTGCTTCCAAGTACATGGGAGGAGGAACTCTCCATGGCACATTCTGCAGTAAGTCCAGTATTCCGTGGTAAACTCCACAAGGATGCTGAAATGATTTAAACTATACATTTTAAAGGTCTGCATCTGGAAAGCCAGGGGAGTCACACGTTTTCTCCCCTCTTGTAAGTCAGTAGCACAGAGAAACTATTGATCCTCACTTTTGTGAGGGAGGTTTTTTTTTTTAATAGAAAAATTGTAACAGGTAGTATCATTTGAATTGGCCAGTATGTTGTACACGTAGTTAAGATACATTTTGTGTCTAGTCTATTTTAATAATTGTGATATGTGTATGTCTGTGTTTTGCATGTTAGATGGAATATGATTAGGATCCATATATTTGTGAATGAGAAAAAGTAATTTTATCCTAGTGGGTTTTATTGTCAAAAGACTCATATTTTGATTACGTTTTAATTGCTTACATTTCTGGATTTGTTCAATTTTGCAATAAATTGCTTACATCAATAACGTGAATTGAACAGTGAAGCTCTTTTTTCCTGAAACAGCTGTAGTAGTACTTAAGCTTTAAAATGTCAAAAAACTAAACAATGTGGCAACAAGTTAAATATGTGTTTTTAATATACAGTGTTCCCTCGATTTTCGCGGGTTCGAACTTCGCGAAAAGTCTATACCACGGTTTTTAAAAAATATTAATTAAAAAATACTTTGCGGATATTTTCCCTATACAATGGTTTTTCCCACCCAATGACATCATATGTCATCACCAAACTTTCATCTGCCTTTAATAAATATTTTTTTAATAAACTTTAATAAATAAACATGGCGAGTAATAATCTGAATGGTTGCTAAGGGAATGGAAAATTGCAATTTAGGGGTTTAAAGTGTTAAAGGAAGGCTTGTGATACTGTTCATAGCCAAAAATAGTGCATTTACTTCCACATTTCTACTTCGTGGAAATTCAACTTTCGCGGGCGGTCTTGGAACGCATCCCCCGTGAAAAGCGAGGGAACACTGTATATGGATACAACATTTACATTAAAACAATCGGATTTAGAAGAATAGAAGTAGAAAACTGTTGAACATTATCTTTTGAAGGTAGAAGATATTAAAAGGAAGGCTACATCCTACTGACTTTTTGAATACTATATGCTTGTCTTCTCAACCAATCCATGTGGCTCCTCTAATGAATCATATTTTGTCAAATGACTGGCAATCTAGTTAACTGTATCACTCATGAAAATGGATTGGCTGATGGTCAGGCATTCTTGAACCCGAGTTACTAATGATACATCTAGGATTTGTACATTCTAAAGCTTTGTCTACTGTTTATCTAAAGAATTATAAATACTTGAAGGAATAATTATTTTCAGTTTCAGCTTCAAATATTAGCTATTACATACATATCAGTTCACTTCTTTTTGCTATGAAGATTGCAGGACTTGACACTATATAACCCAGAACGAACCATTACAGTTAAAGGCACTATTGATACATGTGCCAAGGCTGAGGAGGAAATAATGAAGAAAATCAGGGAGTCGTATGAAAATGATATAGCTGCTATGAATGTAAGTGCATTTCTTATGAGTGTAAATTTACTATTTTTCCAAAGTATTACAGTAAGAACGTAATCAGTTCAGGGAGAAAAAAGTTTATATTTTGTCCTTTCTAGTGGAAAAATCTAATAAAGAGGTTACATATTAAATAAATCCAAATAGGCACCACCAAGCTATTCTTATTCACAGTCGGGGAGTCCAACTGATCTTAGGAAATGCCTACCTACTTCTATTTTAATGTCAAAAGTGAATTTTTTTATATTCCTGATAACATTATTAAGATAGACCTACAGTCTTTGAAAATAATTTGAAAAACATTATTTGAACATGTGGAGTGCAGCTTTTTTTTTTTAAAGGCATGTCTTTTTTCAGGTAATACCTGAATCAGGAAAAAAGATATAGCTGTTTGAATGGGTCACATTAATGCATTGATTATGATGCTTTACTAATGGTCCAGAGTAGTTTGTTAGGCACTCCAGTTGCAAGTGCATCCATTCTCTGTTTGTCATTGTGATTGAAAAAGCCATTACAGTGATCCCTCGAGTTTCGCAATCTCGAGCTTCGCGAAACGCTATATCGCGATTTAAAAAAAAAAATTAATTAAAAAAACCCACTTCCGCGTTTGGCTTCAGGACTCAGCTGGGAAGCGGCGCGGCTGTTTTAAAAGGTCGCAGACGGCCTGGGGGGCTTCCCAGCACCCCCCCGAACCCCCAACCTGGGTCTTCCCGGCCGCCCACGCAAAGGGGAAACCCCGGCTCCTCGCTGATGCCCACCGCTCGCCCGCCCGCCAGCAAGAGGGGGAAGACCCAGGGAAGGTTCCTTCGGCCGCCCAGCAGCTGATCTGCTCGGTAGCGCAGCAGCAGCGAGGAGCCGAATGGGGTTTCCCCTTTGCGTGGGCTGCGGGGAACGCAAACTCCACCATCTACGCATGCGCGGCCATAGAAAAAAAAGGGCGTGCATGCGCAGATGGTGTTTTTACTTCCGCAACCCTACATCGCGAAAAATCGATTATCGCGAGGGGTCTTGGAACGGAATCCTCGCGATAATAGAGGGATCACTGTATATTGAAAGATACAATAAGTAGAAAATTTCAGCCCAAGGTGATTTTCTAATAATTTCAACTCTTTTAAGAGGGCAGTTCTTATTTCTCCTTAGTGAATGTTGTAATAATCTTTGTGTATTTCATTTAATTACCTGTGAAGGCTAGATTTAAAGATAGCCTTCCATCCTTCTGAGGTAGGTAAAATTAGGACCCAAATTGTTGGGGGTAATATGCTGACTGTAAACTGCTTGGAGAGAGAGCTGTAAAGCGGCATATAAGTTCAAGTGATGTTGCTATTAATATCTTACATTATTTCATAGAATCAATAAACAGTTGCTTCTGACAGAATAATGTTGTATATATTGCTAGATAAATTGATACAATATTATGATATTCATTTTTAAATTAATTAGCTACATGAAATTTCACTCTATTTAAATTACTTACATTTTGATTGCCAAGCAAGAAAGAATTCTTTATCTAAGATAGTAATTACGTTTAATTATTTTGCTGAACTAATTATCTTCCATATTATTCCAGCTTCAAGCACATTTAATTCCAGGGTTAAATCTGAATGCCTTGGGTTTATTCCCACCTTCTTCTTCAGGGATACCACCTCCCGCAGTGGGTGTTGCTCCAGCCACTGCTTCGTCTTCATATCCTCCATTTGGGGTAATTCTATCTCTTTGTACATTTTGGACAGTAGGTCATAATTGTTCCCATTTATATATTGCATGACAGATATGTTGTTTTTCCAATTTAATGGAAATAATTAGTGTGACTTTTTGTAATATTAAAATCTTGAATTAGAATAGCACAACATGTGAAGAAAATGACAATTTACAGAATATTTAGAGAAGAATATATACATCAAAAGAAAGTATGGCCATCTATGTTCCTGAGAATTAGAAATAAGTGGAGAGAACTTGGTTCTATGAGTGCATGATTCTTACTCTTATATAGATCTTGTTAAAAAACACCCATTTAAATATGAACCGCCAGTGTGTGCCGGCAATCAAAAAAGCCAATGAGTCATAGGATGCATTAGCAGAGGGATAGAATCAAGATCATATTAATACTGCTATATAATGTCTTAATAAGACCCCACTTAGAATACTGCATCTCACACCCATAATGCAATACCCTTCCCCTGTGCATATGTGCTGCCTCCCTGCATGTGCACAATTCCCCCCTTACTCCCCCACTCCTGCGCATACTTACAGGCCTTACTGAAGCCGGTAGGCCTGTTGGGCTGTTTTATGCTCTCCCCAGGGTTCAGGAAAGCCTCCTGAAGCCTGGGGAGAGTGAAAATTCACCAAATGGGCCAACTGGAAGTTTGAAAACGAATTTCCGGTTGCACCAGTTTTCATAGTCGCCAGGTTTCAGGGGGTTTTCCTTAACCTTGGGGACTGTGAAAAACAGGGGAAAGAAGGCCAAAATCAGCTGGCCAGCATGCACATGTGTGCACTGGACCTTGTCACGCTGAGATTGCCAGCCAACAGAGACTTTCCTTAGTTAAAGTGTTGCTGTGTTTCTTTATTTTCTCTGATCACACCCCCTCTTAAATCACTCCCACAATCCTTATCTTTCTCTGTTTCCTATATATATATATCCGCTTGCTTATGTGAGCGAGCACATTCTAATCTAACCTTCTTGCGTGCTTGCAGCCATGTTTTCGTTAGAAGCTGCTTGATAAAGCGCAGCTGGCACAATGAACTTATTTCTGTTTATAAAATAAAGTTTGTTTTCACTATGGTTCCTGCCTGCTGAAGTCCTGCTTTAAAATCCATCCCCAACATGGTAGCAGAGGATGGTTTGCTTATTTTTATTTTTAATTTAATCAGGCTGACATAGGGCATAGTTCAGTGTATCTTGTAGAAGCTATTTTTGTTTGGGATTACGTTGTGCTCTCATTTCTCTTCAGGGATAAATTTCCAATAAACATGATTTGGGTTAAAGAAAATACAAGAAGCTGTCTTATGCTGAAGAAGATGAGTTATCTAGTTCATGTGGTCCTCTCTAGTCTTCCTGAATCTGTTTCAAGATTCATGAATTTTAGTTTCCAGAATTTTCTAGTCAAGACAGCTGTCACTTAAAATGAGTATTGGCAATTTTCTCAATTTCTGACTGCCTCAATGCCAGGTACGAAAAACCAAGCCCATATGCGATTTATTGCTTACAACCTATACATAGGAATCTTCTCAACCATCAGTCAGTAGTGGCTAGCATTAGATAAGTGTCAATCACTATCAAGGGAAGTTGGACTTTATAGTTACGTAATAACTCAAAACTTTTTATTCCTTCTCCTAGTTCTGCCATTTTCTCCCCTACAGTTACAGAGGCCAGGTACTGAATTAAGGATTTTTTTAAATGCAAAGATTAAATCACTGAAGAATTGTTAGCATCTACATAAGTTTGTTATAGACAAAAAGTGTATATGTGACACTTTTCATTTTCATATGTTTATATAAATTGTGTTTCAGTGAGATATTTTTAAGGATACAGTGATCCCCCGAGTTTCGCGATCTCGATTTTGCGAAACGCTATATCGCGATTTTTCCACCCGATGACGTCACTCCCTTCCTTTCTCATCTTTCTTTCTCTCTCTCTTTCTCTATCTTGCTTCTTCCTCTCTCACACTCTCTTCCTCCCTCTATCATCTCTTTCTTTCCTTCTCTCTCTTTCACTATCTCTCACCCTCTTGCTCTCGAGCGGCGGGTGGCACCCAGGGAAGGTTCCTTCGGCCGCCCACCAGCTGATCTGCTCGGCAGCGCAGTAGCAGCGAGGAGCCGAAGATGGGGTTTCCACTTTGCGTGAGCAATGAGGAAACCCCATCTTCGGCTCCTCGCTGCTACTGCGCTGCCGAGCAGATCAGCTGGTGGGCGGCCGAAGGAACCTTCCCTGGGTCTTCAACTCCCAGAGCGGCGGACAAGCGAAAAAGCGGCAGACAAGCGGGCAGGCAGGCGGCTCCTCAGCTGCTGGGTCTTCCCAGGTGCGGAAGTAAAAACACCATCTGCGCATGCGCGGCCATGGAAAAAGGGGCGCGCATGCGCAGATGGTGTTTTTACTTCCGCACCGCTACATCGCGAGAAATCGATTATCGCGAGGGGTCTTGGAACGGAACCCTCGCGATAATCGGGGGATCACTGTATTTAATTCTCTTGTTAGTTTTTCAATAGTTTTTCTAAAACCATTTTGTTGATTGTAAAGTTGACTATTTGTTCTCCACTTTGACACAAAGAAATGCAACATATCTGTTAAAATAATAGATAATAATAATAATAATAATAATAATAATAATAATATGCCATGTATTTAATCTTAATAATTGGCCGCCCCGAGTCTACAGAGAGGGGCGGCATACAAATAAAAATAAAATAAAATAAAATAAAATAATAATGGTAGAACATTTACAGCTGTTTAATACAGATGAACAAGTTCATCCATTTAAAAAACTTGTAAAATGATAAAACAAGTGTTTTAAGTATAAAAAATAGTCTTAATTAAATTTTATAATAAAAATAAAATCAGACTTGATTATAAAATAAAATTCTTATATCTGAATATATTTGCTGCGAAAAGAATGGTTACAGTTGGTTTTAAATAAACCAAATTCAGATGTTTTTAGGTTTCTTTTATCCATTAATAATATTTGAAAAATGGTGTATATGGACTTTCTTAAAAATCAAGGGAGTGTCCTAGCATTATGTAAACAATAATATTACATGCAGTGAAAGCTTTTGAAAATCCTAAAGTTTAATACGGAGTTTGTAATCTGTATCATTGGTATTCTTAGTGCCATTTAATTCCTTTTAAAAGTATTATTATAAATCATATAGAATTGATAAAGAATTTAACGTGGCTGTGCTGCTGATCAAATTATGCTTGTGTGTGAGTGAGCGTATGTATTATATGTGTTTTAATAAGATTGTGTTTGCTATGTTTACTGTTTTTATGCCTTTTTTAAAAAACCTTTCTGCACAGAGTGATTTTTTTGTTAGATAGACATCCATATAAAGACATTAATTAATTACAACTTTATGTTCCTTATTAAAAAAAAATATTTAAAAAACATTAAATATGTGAAAGACATTATCAAAAATTGATAAAATTCTCTGTTGAAAAGGCTGCAGCTATTTTACTATTTTTACTGCATATACAGTGTTCCCTCGATTTTCGCGGGTTCGAACTTCGCGAAAAGTCTATACCACAGTTTTTCAAAAATATTAATTAAAAAATACTTAGCGGGTTTTTTTCCCTATACCATGGTTTTCCCCACCCGATGACGTCATATGTCATTGCTAAACTTTCGTCTGCCTTTAATAAATATTTTTTTTAATAAACTTTAATAAATAAACATGGTGAGTAATAATCTGATTGGTTGCTAAGGGAATGGAAAATTGCAATTTAGTGGTTTAAAGTGTTAAGGGAAGGCTTTTGATACTGTTCGTAGCCAAAAATAGTGTATTTACTTCCACATCTCTACTTCGCGGAAATGCGACTTTCGCGGGTGGTCTCGGAATGCATCCCCCGCGAAAGCGAGGGAGCACTGTATTCCGAAGTTACTGCCTACCCTTTGTTTTAAACCACTGGTTTTTTTGAAGTTAATTATTTGTGTGCTTATTTGTGTATTTATCTTGCTCCGTTATGTCTTTGATTTAAACTATATGTTTAATTACATTTTTAAAAATCTAATATTTATAGGCGTAATCTTGGCTTAAGAGTAATTTAGTCTTGTGGTTGTTCATAGCCAGCCTGTGTTTTCTTTGCTTTTGCATTCCAGCAACAACCAGAATCTGAGACAGTTCATCTGTTCATACCAGCCTTAGCAGTGGGAGCCATTATTGGCAAGCAAGGGCAGCACATCAAGCAACTTTCTCGTTTTGCAGGTGCATCTATTAAGGTAACATAAGTTATTTATACCTCAGTCTTCTTGACTCTTAAGAGCAAGTTTTTACAGGCCCTGTTCTGTGGCTACCTTAGACTCCATGCCTTGCATATCAAGCAATAACTGGTACTTCCCGTTTTTAGATATTCCTGGCTCATTCAGAGACAAGATAATTTACAAGAATATTTTTTATCTGAGAAGTGAAATAGATGTTGTAAAAAACCTCCCAAACCCTCAATGTTTGAGACTTTTGGATAATTGTTTTTAGCGTGAAACCTTTAGGCCGTGTTTTTGAAGTGCAACTTAATTGTTCCCACACAACTTTTAATGTTTAATTCAAAACAAGAGAAGGAAATGGCTTACTATTTGAGAAGTCCACTTGCCTAGATTTCAGTTCATTCCAATTGAGTTCAAGTTCAGACATGTCTGCTCTTTGCTGAATAAAGAGCAGCTAGTACAGCAGCAGCATAGCAGAAAGTTTTCAGGAGATAGAAGATATTATAATATTGCTGTTTTTCTTCATAATCAGCTTATCATATAATTCAAGTAATTCCAGTATTTTCTGGTTGCCGAAATGGTAGACATCTGATAGCAGGATGTATACTTAAATAAACATAGGCTTGATTCAAATGATGGAAGTACCTTAGAAAGACTGTTACTAACAGCTGTACTGTAAAAATCCATAAACAAATTATGAATAAAAACAATGCAGATTTTGAAAGACAAAAGTAAGAAAAGTAAAGGGGAAGTATGTTAAAAAGTACAAAGAAAGAAATATAAAAGAGAAAGAAAAGAAATAGCTTCTGGTCTTCTTAACAACAGTTGTAAGTAGATTTGTATTTGATTCCCTCTCTCTAGCAATACAACATAACTTCCTTCTACCCACAGTCAGTCCTTTCTACAAAACTTATAAATCTTTTTTTCTTTGTCCAGCAAAACAGTTTGTAAGGCATTCTGATCACTAATAAATGTATTTATTGATCTTTCTTTAACCCGGGTGTCAGCAGCTCATAGCTGTGGAACTGCATGTGGCTTTTCCGTCCCTCAGCTGTGTGCCCTATTGCAGCAGAGAGATAAAAAAGCTGTCACCCTGTCATGGTGACAGGTCATGCCACCTTTAAGCCAGTCACATGACCTTTAAGCCACTCCCAGTCACATGATCGTCAAGCCACCCTCACCTGGTCACATGGATGGCAAGCCACACCCACAAAATAAGCCATGCTTATTTAAGTAAAAAAAATTTCAGCCCTTCACTGCGCGCAAAGCCTTACGCACATGCGCAGGGGGTGAAAAGGCACATGTGACCTGCATGTGAAACGCAAAGCGCACACATGCAAAGCATGTGCTTTTGTTGTGTTTTGGGGCGATTTTAGCAACTGAGCATGTGCAGAAGCCAAATTGCACGTGTGAGAGCGAAGTGTGTGCACGCATGCAAAATGTCACTATGCAAACCAGCGGTGAAGGCTAAATAGAACCCACCCCTGAAACATAGAACAGTGTTTCCCAACCTTGGCAACTTGAAGATATTTGGACTTCAACTCCCAGAATTCACCATGAAATGGGGAATGGCTGGAGCCTTAGTACGGGAGCGAAGAGCCCCTGTACTTGCCTTTGCGTGGCCACAGGATTCCACCTCCATTGTGGTACATTTTCTGTTGCTGATAGCAAAGAGGATTGGGAGAGGACCACAGTTGCGGATCTTATGGGGTGGGGGCCATTCCCCAAGCCTGGCATTCCTCCTCACTCCTCAGCAGAACCAAAAGAAAAAAGGGAGTGGCATGGGGAAGCGCTCCCCTCTCCCGCTGAGCACAAAAGTCCAGTGGGGTAACTGGTCTGGCATAAGTGCCTCCATTGGCGAGTCGGATGGTGGAGAGACCTGGCCCAGCTCTCACAGCGTGACACTATTCGACATCTCGAGACACGAGCTGCCACCTTTGAAATGCACCGCGCCTTTGTGGAACTTGGGCAGCAGAGGCTGGTGCAGCTTGAAGGGGGGGTAGGGGGAAGGGTAGGGAGGCTTCTAGGTGGAGAAGCCCAGCTGGCTTTCATTTTGCCATGGGGTGGGGGGAAGACCCAATAAAAATCCATTCTCCCAGTACAATTAACTAATGAATTAAAACAACTAGAATTCATATCACAACAAAATACAAAAAATAAAGATTTGGGGGGAAAATAAATGTAATTAAACATAAAATTAGATTGGAAGAATAGAATCAAATGGTGGAAAAAATAAAAAGAGCCAAGCAATACTATTTTGAACATGCTAATAAACCAGGTAGGTGGCTAGCATATAAGCTTAGGAAATAGAGACAATCTAAATTAATTAAAACATTAGAAGATAGAGATGGAACAATAAAATATGACACTGAAGGGAAAGCAAATATTGTACAAAACTTCTTCAAAGAATTGTACAAAAATGATAATATAGAGGAAGATGAAGTATTTAAATATTTAGAAAGCTCGGAATTACCCCAATTAACAGAAGAACAACAAGAAAAGATGGAAAGTCCTATAACAATGGAAGAACTTCTTATAACTATTAAAAAGCAGAAAAATAACAAAGCTACTGGGCCAGATGCTATTCCAGCAGAATGGTACAAAATAGAAAATGAGACAATAAGAAATAATATGTTACAAATTTTCAATGAATGTAGGTTAGATGGCAAAATTCCTAAATCATGGTCTGAATCCTTGATAACATTAATCCACAAACCAGATACAGCAATGGAAAAAATTAAAAATTATAGACCAATATCGTTATTAAATGTTGATTACAAAATATTTACTGCAATATATGCAGATAGGTTAAAAATGGTTATAAACAGTAAAATTCATCAAGACCAGAATGGTTTTTTGCCAGGTAGACAGATCAGAAACAATCTTAGAACAATTATTAATGTATTAGAATATTATGAACAACACCCAGAAAAAACATTATCATTAATGTTTTTAGATGCTCAAAAAGCTTTTGATAACGTTAATTGGACATTTATAAAAATGCAGCTAAACAAAATGAGATTTGGTCCTAAATTTGTTAACTTAATAGATGCCATTTATTCAGAACAAACAACTAAAATAATATTAAATAATGAACAATTGGAAGCGTTTAAAATAAATAAAGGAGTTCGACAAGGATGTCCTATCTCACCTTTACTGTTTATTATGTCCTTAGAAACATTATTAATAAAAATAAGAGCAGACCCAAAGATAAAAGGTTTAACTGTTGGAAAGGAGATATATAAAGTTCAAGCTTTTGCAGATGATCTGACCTTTATAATTGAAGATCCGATAGTGACAGCCCCAAGGTTAATTCAGACAATAGAACAATATGGTAGGGTAGCAGGTTTAAAAATAAATAAAAATAAAACACAATTTATAACAAAAAATATGAATAAAACTCAAGAAAGTAATTTGGAACGCATTTCTGGAATTCAGATAGTTAAAAAAGTTAAATATTTGGGAATATGGCTAACAGCTAAAACAATAACATTAAAAATGATAATTATACAAAATTAATTACGGAAATTAAAAAAGATTTAGAAATATGGAACAATTTAAAAATATCTTTTCTGGGAAGAATTGCCACAATCAAGATGAACATTTTAACCAAAATCTTGTTTTTGTTTCAAGTGATCCCAATAAATCCAGGGGCAAACTTCTTCAAAAATTTAACAAATGTGGTTAAAAAATTTTTATGGCAAGGTAAAAAGGCAAGAATAAAGATAAATATGTTAGAAGACATAAAAGAGAGGGGAGGCTTTGCCCTCCCCAATTGGAAATTATACTATCAGGCAGCCGCCTTAACATGGATTAAAGATTGGATAACTTTGGAAGATAAAAGAACATTAAAATTAGAAGGGCATGACCTCATGCTTGGTTGCCATGCCTTCATATGGTACGATAAAGAAAAAAATCATTCATATTTTAAAAGACATACATTAAGAAAATACTTATTGGATGTATGGAAAGATATAAAGAAAAACAATTTTTTAACAATTCCTGAATGGGTTGCCCCCTTAGAAGCAATAATTCATCCAAATTCTATTAAGGATACAAAAATAATAAGATACAAAGATTTGTTAGATGCCCAAATGAAATTAAAAACTAGAATTAAACTACAAGAAGAAGGGATATTAATTGATTGGTGGCATTATGCACAGATTAGATCTAGATACCAGAAAGACAGTATGCTCTATATTTTTAACAAGAACAAAAATTTATTAAGTAACTTAATTACTATCAATCAAACTAGAACAATTGGGAAAATATATAAATACTTGATTGCCCATAAGAATATTGATTTAACCTTAAAAGATAACATGATACTTTGGTGCAGAAATATAGGTAAAGACATAGATATAGATACATGGGAGAAAGTCTGGATTCACAACTGGAAAATGACAAAATCAGTGTCTTTAAAAGAAAATCAAATTAAAATGCTTTATAGATGGCATCTCCCACCAAATAGAATAGCAAAAATGTTTCCCAAGACTTCTCCATTATGTTGGAAATGCAAGAAAGAAATAGGATCCTACTACCACCAATGGTGGACATGTGGTAAAGCTAGAATGTATTGGAAAATGATAGAGAAAATGATTAAAGAAATAGTAAAGCAAAATATAGAAATTACCCCGGAGTTTTGTCTATTAGGAATTACTAACCAGGTTTATAAGCAAGAAATTTTATATTTAATTATACATATCCTTATTGCTGCAAGGATTATGTATGCGCAAAATTGGAAAGGGGAAAATATCCCCAAGAAGTTATTACAAAAATATTAGATTGCACAGAGATGGATATGATGACAAGGCGATTAAATGATCAAGAAGAAACAAAATTTTATGAGACATGGAACAAAGTATAGAGAAGAAAAAAACAACAGAAAATTAAAGTTAAAATATGTAAAGAAATAAACATATATGTTTTGGTTGAAATTTTCTTTTTTCAAAAAGTATACTAGAATTAGTTTATATATATAGAAGTATTACGACAAGAACGTTTGATTTTATCTTAGTTAAAATTATTCGTTACTAGTCTTTTTTATTAGTTAACTTTTTTATAAGTAGTATTTAATTATGTACTTAATTATGTATTCTTTTTTCTGTATCTGCATTTATACTTTTGAGATAAGCGGGGAAGATACATCCCCACATTTTATGTTCAATGTTTGTAAGTCTGTATGTCTATTTTATGAAAATCAATAAAAAAATTATTTTTTAAAAAAATCCATTCCCCCAGTAAATGGAAAAAATCAAGGCCCGGTGGTCCAGAGTCCAAAAGGTGGGGTGGTCTGTTAGTTGGAAAATTGGAGAGGAAATTAGTCAAAATTTGGGAAGGAGGCTATTCAGAGAGAGATCTGCCTGGGTTTCTTCTTCCCGTCCTCTTAGAAGTAGAATAAAAATAGGTGTAGAGGTGTGTGTATGGTTGTAGTGGTGTTTTTTAAACAACAGCCCAGGATAGTTTAAGCCACAAACAACAGCTGTTGTTGTAGAAAGAAGGAAGGGAGGTGAAATCAGAATCAGGGTAAGGGAGGGAGGGAAAAGGAGGAAGAATAAGGATATGATGGCCTTCCAGAGGCTACTGAACTATATCCCCATCATACCTGTGTTGTGTTAAAGAAATCCAGTGCCATCAGGGAGAACTCAAGTTGTGAAGGAGTGATTGAAATTCCTTACATTGCAACTAAGTGGTGATAGGTCATAAAAGAGATGTACATTCACCCTGACGGAGTTTCTTACATGCCCTCTGATTTAATTCAGTGAGGTATCCCAGGGCACTGCCAGGGTTGAAGGAAATCCTGCAGAAGGTGCCCCAGTAGTCAGTCTCATCTTTGAACCCATCAAGCATTCCATTTCCTGGTTTCTCTTACCCATCCCCATTTGCTCTTCTAGCACACTTTTTTCCCCTTTGATATAACAGGTAAAAGCCTTTGAACTATCCGAGATCTAAACTTTAGCTATTCAGTGGTACCTCATGATACGAACCCCTCGTCTTACGAACAACCCGAGATACGAACCCGGGGTTCAGAAAATTTTTGCCTCTTCTTACAAACTTTTTTCTTCTTACGAAGCCGCCGCCGCCACCACCGATAAGCCCCGCCGCCCGGCTGTCGCTTTTTGAAACAGCCAGGGGGCTTCCCAGCATCCTCCTGAACCTGAACGCCAAACCCGAACTTCTGGGTTCGGCATTTGGGAGGCCGCCGAGAAGCCCCCCGGTTTTAAAAGGTGACAGCCAGGCGGCGGGGCTTCCCAGCGGGTTTTTTTTCCGTTGCACAGATTAATTGATTTTACATTGTTTCCTATTGGAAACAATGTTTCATCTTACGAACTTACAAACTTTTTGTCTTACGAACCTCCCCCTGGAACCAATTAGGTTCGTAAGACGAGGTATTACTGTACTTGAAATCTTAATTTCTTCAGAGGGGTTCAAATAGAAGAAAGGAGAGAGAGAGAGTGGGAGAGAAATAGAGATAGATAGACATAAATGGACAGTTGGGGAGAGAAGCAGGCCCAGGCAGGGTAAAAAATTTAACAATCGGTTCTCGGCCCTAATGACAGGCTGAGTAGATGTGGCTGGAGGGGTGTCATGTGACTGGGTAGGAGTGGGTGATGTCAAGTTGGCTATGCCCACCCAGGCTTTGTGGCTCCTGATGTTTTCCTTTCGATGTTTGAAAAGAGTCCAAATGGCCGTTTGAGTATTTAAGGTTGCTGATCCATGCTCTAATCAAAAAAGTCAGTTTTACATTACTGTTAATTCGTCATCCTCAACAGCCATTCTTTTGTTATTTCAGAGTCTTTAAATTTTTGTGAATGTAATCCTGCAGCAGATCATATTTAAGAAGATCACATTTTTCTAACTGTTTGTTAGTCTCAGCAAGAGCAGTTCTAAATTCAGTTGAATCTTTAACATTCTTTGTATCGCAAAATCTATTTTAACCTAAAATTTTCTGGCTTTTTTGCAAGTCATAATAGACATGATAAAATGTAGAAATTACTTCTTCCTAGCTTATCAAAATGGTATCTTTTTTCTATTTGAACGTTACTATTAAAATATTATTTTTGTTTAATCGGTATTCTGATCAGAATTGCTTTAAGCACAATCACATCTGCATTTTTAATCTTTGATAGTAAAATGCTACTGCAAAACTTGGGTCTAGTTTTCTTTCTGACAAAGTACACAAAAATTAAGAAATACATTTCTTAATTTTGAAAATCAAGTATTGATTTTATACACTTTGTCATTTTTGCCTCCTTTTATCATCATCATTCCATCCCAAAAAGTTCTGGTGTCTTTGCCAGGATCTTCTGGAACTGTGCTTGAGTCTGAAGCAAATTTCTTTTCCAAATCTCTGTCTATGGTTTCTATTTTACTTTCTAAAATGTCTACTTCTTCATCAATTAGTGTCTCCTATAAATCTTATTTTTATATATTCTATTTATATATTCTATCCCTCCATCCCTCTATCTATCCCTTTATCCATCTATCAATCATCTATCTATCCATCCATCCATCCATCCATCCATCCATCCATCCATCCATCCATCCATCCATCTATCGGTTTGCTAGAGAACGAAGCTTGACAGAGAATGGAGCTTGCTAGAGAACAGAACGGCGAGGAGGACCCGGGAGCTATGTTCCCTCTAAGGTATGCGCCCACATGAGTGCGCACAAAAAAACAACCCCTGCGCAGCCTTTTCCAAGGCTGCCTAGCCAAGCCGGGCATCGGAGTTGGGGGCGGGGAGCAACAAGGTTCTTCTTCATTTGAATGTTGCACGCGCGTGTACACGCACTTCCCATTCCACTTTGGCCCTGCCCAATCTGGAAAAGATGGCGGTGCCCATCAGGCACTTTTGCCCTTTCCCTGAGTGATAGTCTCTTCTTCAGCTGCTGAGCCCAGGCAGTGAGCATGTTGGCAAGTAGCAGCAGGGGGATGGGTGCTGCTGCTGCCGCTACCGATAGAAAGGAGTGAGCCAGAGAGTAGGTGCAGCCAGGCAGCCTGCTTTCTCCTGCCGGAGTGCCTTCACCTGGCTGCACTCACTGTCTGCGATGACCAGGGCAGCTCTGCCCTCGTCATCGCGGAGAGTGAGTGCAGCTGAACCACGGCAGGAGAGAGAGGAAGGAAGGAAGAGAGAAGGGGGGAAAGAAAGGAAGAGAGAGGGAGAGGTAAAGAGAGAAAGAGAGAGGGAGACGGAGAAAGAAGATGGGGGAAAGAAAGAGAGGGAGGGAGGAAGAGAGAGAAAGCAAGAGAGAAAGAGAGAGAAAGAGACAGAGTGAGAAAGAAAGAGAGAGGGAGAGAGAAAGTGAGGAGAAGAGAGAAAGAGAGAGAGAAAGCAAGCAAGAGAGAGATTGAGAGAGAGAGAGAGAGAGAGAGAGAGAGAATTTTTTGAGATAAAAAGAGAAAGAGAAAAATGAGAAAATGATGGAGGGAAAGAACAAGGGAGAGGAAAAATAAACAAAGGAGAGAGAAGGGGAGAAAAGGAAAAAAGGGAGGGAAGAGAAGTGTAGAAGAAGGAGGGAAGGGAGGAATGAGAAATGGAGGGAAAAGGAAGGAAGGAAAGAAGGAAGGAAGAAGAAATGGAGGGACAGAGGAAGGAAGGACTTTTTTGGGGGGGGGGGTGTTAAATTTTTTCTCTCAACATACATTCAAACAATACAGTGTACCATCTAATTTTCCATGAATAAAATGCAGTATTTTGTTAGTAACTAATATCAATCATCAAAAAAGTTGCAAAAGTTTTTTTTTCAAATGTTGTCCTCCAGGTACATGCTTTTCTTTTAATTAAATTCCCTCCTTAATGTTTCTTCAAAAAGTACACCAATTATATTTCTAACTTATTAATCATTATGCCAAAGTGCTTCCTTCTTTTTTTATACATTTTTCTATAAACCAAGAAAACCTTGTATAGCCAATCAGATGTTAACAAAAGAAAATTAAAAACAAAATATAAACATATACAAATTTCAGACTTCTCCCCCCCCTCTAAATAGTACATTTACCTAATCCAAAATTTAAAAATTATTTCAGCCCATCTAACATTTAGCCAATTAATACTTATTTACATTTCTCACTTAATTATTAATCTTAAATTTCAGTCAATTTGAGAAAAGAAAAAAAAGGAAAAAAATTCTAAATATTCTCTATTTTCAATCAATTAAAATCATTAATATAATTAATCTCCTCAACAATTCTAAATTCAATTCCATTTATGCATTAATCCAAATCAATTTCACCTGCTACGTATCTTATTATAATCAATACTTCTAACTTTATTAAAACAGATCAGCAATTCCTAAATTCATATATCTAAATGGAAAAAACAATTAAAGTTAAAAAAGAGCAAACAAAACAATACTCCAAGCTTAATCAACCCTTCTCAAACTCCAATTTCTTTAATCTGAGCAGAACTTTGAACCGAACCCTTCTCTTTATTTTTTTGTATCCCCTTTTAATCCCCCTTTCCATTTTATTCTTTCTATTCTTCCTTCTAGAAAAATAGAAAAATAAAGGGGTTATTGGATCAAACTTTGGACACTTGACAACGTAGTTATGATGGTGGCAATGTTCCAGGGTTATGTAAACATCTTTTGGGATCTTCTGACAAGCAACTGCAGGGATTCACTTAACAACTGTGGCAAGAAAGATGGCAAAGTGAGGCAGAACTCACTTAATAACCGTCTTATTCAGGAGATAGAAACATTGGCCTCCATTGGGGTCAGAATAGAAGTCGATGATTATCTGTCTGACCAGTGCACTCTTTTAGAAGCAGATCAGGAGTCCGTTTTGAAGCTCCACAGAAAACATCTAGGGGGCAGGTTGTCCTCAACTTACAAAGGTTTACTGACCGTTCAAAGTTGTAATGGCCCTGAAAAAAGAGTCTGTGGAGTGGGGTGGCATACAAATCAAATCAAATCAAATAATAAATAAATAAATACTTATGCACCCTTTTCATACTTAGGACCTTCGCAGCAGCCTGATGATCGCAGGATCAAAACTTTGCTGCCATTTCATATTTATGACCGTTGCTGTGTGCCCTGAGGTCACTTGACCCCCTTTTGTTTCTAATCGATCCATGCCCAGGCTTGAAAATGTGCTGCTCAGACATTATACTTTTCTGCCCACACCGAATTAGAGGGAACATTGCCCGGGAGTAGCACGGCAGACAAAATGGGAGACGCACATCTCCACTCATTTGCAGGTGGGAGTGGGAGAGTTTGTGAGGCGAAGTTGCAGGCTGGGAATGGAGCTATGGCGGCGGCATCCTGGCTGTGAGGTTTCTGAGGGGAGGCTCAGAGAAGTGTGGGTGCCAAGGGGAGGGGACTCCGGACCCCAAGCCAAACATCCCCCCCCCAAGGGCTTTGTCGCCTGCCAGGCAAGAAGGAGGGGAGGCAGATGTGGCCGGGCCGGCTTCGGAGGGTCCTGGCGGGCAGCAGTTGCAATTCAACCAGCCGATGGACAGGGGGGGTGAGGAGGATTCGGAGCGGTTTCTCCCAGATGGAGAAGCCATGTAGGCTCGCCGGGGCTGCCGAGGATCAGGCAGAGGGAGGCGAAGCGGCGGTCGGATTAGGACTCCAGGCCGCAACTTCAACTGGCTACCAGTTCTTTGGCCGGGGAGACAAAGGGGAGCGCATGGCTGTCCCCACAGGCTCCGGAGCAGGAGGAGGAAGGGGGGCATCTTACCCAGCCACTAGAAAGCAAAGGAAAAATCCCAGGCGCTTCGGCCAGCAACAGTCGATGTTACCAATCCGGAGGCGGAGAATCCCGGCGGGAACGGCAAGCCAATGGGAAATCCCAGTGGTGGCAGTCACAAGGCAGGGGAATCCCTGCAGCAGTAAGAGCACGCATGCGCAGTAAGAGAGTGCATGAACCCGGGCTTGGGTTCGTAAGGCGAAAATGGTTCTTAATAAGAGGCAAACAAATTTTAAACTCCGGGTTTGTATCTCGAAAAGTTCATATGTAGAGCCGTTCGTAAGTAGAGGTACCACTGTATTCTTCATTTTTGCTTTCTGTAATTCAGAAAGAAAGTTCTGAGAATCACAGAGTTGTTTTCTTTGTCTTACTGATTTCAAAGGCTTCAACTGATTGTATTCAAAACTGAAGCTTTGAGGGTTTGCTATCCCTTAGAACAGAGGAATTCTGGCAGTTGATGTCCATAAGTCTTAAAGTTGCCAAGGTTGGAGACTCTTACCTTAAAAGGCTGTGGCTTGTGTATAGAAGCACACTGTTTCTTCCTTGAACTTCTGCCACTCCACTCTAAAGAAAATCTTCCATCTGCCTCATGAGATGCAGTAGTGCAGGGGGGCAGGTAGACAATTTGTCTTTATCTGGAAAGACTACCATAAATCACTGCTGGCTGCTGTTCTTGCCACAGCCACAGCCCTGTTTGGTTTTAAAACTTCAAGTCTGCCATTGAATCCTACCTGGATGCCCACCCTCGTGAAAATATTTTTAACCAATGTTTTTAGAATTAAAATAAATGATGTTGTTGTTGTTTAAGTGATTTCATTCCCCTTTAAAGCAGCAAGATATTCACATAACCATCCCAAAAATCTGAAGACTTTTAAGCAAGCTATAATGCACTTCTGACCACAGTTTTGGATGAAAAAAATACTGTGTTAGCTGAGACTGTGCTCCCCATGGACAATGGGCCATTGAAACTATAGCTCACATCCTGCTACATTGCAGGATATAAGGACTCATGGACTCAATTTATAACATCTCACATAATAAAATATCCTGGAAATACTGATCTTTCTTATGTACAAACTACAGCTGTCAGATCAATACAAATATCTATGTCTTATTTTTGTTTTTGCTATTGTTTACAATGCTTTTATTTATAGTGCTGATCTGTGACCATAATAAACATTGATTGATTGATTTCATTAGAGTCCAGAGAACACAAAAGGGTCTAATTATCTCTTAAATATATCACTTACCTTCTAGATAGCACCTCCTGAAGGCGCAGATGCCAAACTGAGAATGGTGATAATTACTGGGCCACCTGAGGCACAATTCAAGGTAACATTTTAAAGTTTCTAATGCTCTTTGTTTGTAGAGCAAAGGTGTGCAAATAATATATTATCCTATTTTGCAGTCCTCAGTGCCCTCCCAATCATCAACCTTACATTTGTGACAAATCACCAAAAATGTTATTTCATTTCATTGCTAGATCATGGGAAGGAAAACTCTGACCATCAGAATGGCTCTCAATTGCTGAGAAGTTTTCCTATACCTATGATAGAAAAACAATGGGTATCTGTAACTATAGCATTTTGGATAGCCAAAAAATTGTCCACTGCTACATTTCTGAATATAGTTTCATATTCTGTTTGAATTAGATAATCAGACACTACTAAGCTGCTTAAAAGTACCGAAATGATAGAAGTAAACTAGAATTGCTCTTGTGATTTTTAAAGGTGTAAATATTGAGATAATTGGAAAATTTATTTCTGTTTAAAAAATGACACCAATGCCAAAATTGCACAATTTGATGGTTAAGTAAAAGTCATATAAAGTCTTTAATACAATAGTAGGATGCGAAGGATTTTTCTATATTTCAAACAGTTGACGTAGACAACCAATGGTTTGGAATTAATGTTTTGATATATTATGCATGAAGCAAAATGTTCCCATATTTCTTTACTTATGGTCAATTTGTAGTAATATTTATTACTGGGCATTCTTTTGCTGCAACATTCAAATTGGAGATTATAACTCTCCAAAAAGGTGATTTCAAAACAATATTGAGAAGCATATTCATTGTGCCATTGGCTGCTTGCAGATTAATCTCTGGAAAATCAGCTCCTTCTATGAAATCACACTTTAATATCCTTGAGCTAGATGATGAGGGGAGAAAATGTTTAAGATTTCTTAAGGCTTGGAATTTATTTCTGTTGTTTTTATGCTATTTGGATATTAGAAAATGAAAAGGATAAAATGGTGAAAAAACCCACAGTCTTTTATCTTTATACACTATGTTCTGGAATTTAGTGTTTGGTAATATTGACTTAATTTTATTTAATTTTTTTATTTAAAGGCCCAGGGAAGAATCTATGGGAAACTTAAGGAAGAAAATTTCTTTGGTCCTAAAGAAGAAGTAAAACTAGAAGCTCATATAAAAGTGCCATCACATGCTGCTGGTAGAGTTATTGGCAAAGGTGGAAAAACGGCAAGTATTAGAATTTGAAAAAAATTTTTTTTGATAGATTATCTTATTTAAAAATATGTTTGATTTGAGGCCTAGGAACAGACTCTCCTCTCCCAAAACTAGCATGTGACAGCAAAGTAACAGTGTGAGTTTGATACCCCTGAATAGGCAGTTATCCTTGAAAACCCTATACTGTAGTGGGTTTAAGAAGCTTGCTCCTTCTGACAATTCATAAAAGTGTTACAATAACACAGTTGTTTTTACACTTGTGTTTTCGTCCTTCTGGAAACCATTTATGGAATTTAAGTGATGGCATAATTCTGGTTTGTTTGTTGTAGGTTTCAGTTACAAGATTTTAAAACCAATACAATAATTGTACTTTTTAAAAAATAACAGGTAAATGAGCTTCAGAATTTAACAAGTGCAGAAGTTGTTGTTCCTCGTGATCAGACACCAGATGAAAATGATCAGGTGGTTGTGAAAATTACTGGTCATTTCTATGCATGCCAGGTTGGTGGAAGTTTCTGTCTGAAATAGAATTCTTTGACTTTTTCATGGTTTAATAATTGCAATCTCAAAAGTCCACATGGCATTTCCCACTGAACCTTTTTACAGGTATTTCTTGACTTACAACCACAATTGGGGCCAGAATTTTGATCACTAAGTGATATAGTCATTAACCAAGTCATTACATTGCTAAAGTGCCCAAATTGCAATTACATGATACAATGGTTATAAGGATGAGTCATCACTTTTTCTAAAGCCTTGCTAATTTCAAATTGTGATTATATAAATGGTTGTAAATTGAGGAATACCTGTATGCTAACTTTTGTATATCCTTTTGAAATACTTTTCAGAAACATTGTTTTATTTTAAGTTTTTAAAAGTAAAAATGCCAATGGCTTACTATTTGGGTTATTTTAAATTACAAAAAATCTTTCTTACTCTCCTATTTTGTCAATGTGGTGGTATATGAATTTCTTATTTAGTTTATTTCTTTTTTATTTTACTATTTTTTTAATTTGCCACAAAAATGTAACTGGCCATGGTTATTAAAACGGATGTCCATGTGCCACCTCTATGTTGGCTGAGGCAGGCAGGATTCCCTTGAATACCATTTGTTGGGGGTCAAGGGAAAGGGGGGGTTCTGCCTTCTCTTTCTGCTCAAGATCCCCATGTACAATTGGTGGGCCACTGTGAGACACAGAATGCTGGACTCGATGGGCTTTGGCCTGATTCAGCATGGTTCTTCTTATGTTCTTATGTTAATTGTGGTAATTCCTGATGAAACATTTCAAACACAGATGTGCAATGGGTTGTGCACTTAAAAGTTACACAATTTCAAACTTATTTGAGAAAAGAGATAGAGGAAAAAGCCATTAAATTCTCTAATGACAATTCCTCTCTGTCACATAGCTTGCCCAACGAAAAATTCAGGAAATACTGGCTCAGGTAAGAAGACAACAACAACAACAACAACAGAAAACAGCACCAAGTGGACAGCCTCAACAGAGACGAAAATAAAGGTTTAGTAAAAGACCCTTCAGAGACAGATGCCTAACCAAAGAGAGAGCGAGAGAAAGACTAAATTGTAATGGACAGGTTATGGGCACCTGTTGGAATGATATACAAAAGTTTCACCAAGCCAGTTTGTTTGAGGACCAGGAGCTGTTGGCATGCTGTCTCTGAGAATGTATTCTTTAGACTCTCTTTATTTTTTGAAACCCAGCTTTAAACTAAGGACCCCTTCACTTCCCTTTTGTTCTATTCTCACAGTTTAACATAAACTTGCTAGTTTTCTTTGATGATTCTTATTATTCCCCAGCAATATTAGGCATTGATTTAATGAAGCTTTCTCTTTCAAGTTCATTGGTATAAAAAGTAAAGGCATTGCTATTCTATTCCACTTGTAAAAGAAGCAAAGATAATGGGAAGGTTTGATTTGGGAATGGGACTGGAGTTTAGACAAGGGCATTAACAAAGAGGTTCAGTGTTATTCCCACTGTTAACCAAATGGCTTTTTAAAAAAAAAACCTTTGGCTGCATTTATACAGGATACTGCCATTTATAAACTAAGAGGTTTCAGTGATGTTGGCCAGGCATAAAAAGATAAATATGCATTTTATTAAACTACCTCAGGCATTTAATACCTCAAATAAGAAATTATTCCTTTTTTGCCTTTTTTTCTTTTTCTTTTGTATTTTGTATACTTTATAAAGCTAATAGTTTTTGAACATTTTATTTTTTAAAAAAATGATAAATTTGATCAGCCAACAATGTGGGAGTGCTACAGAATTTATTGAGATGGAACAAATGTTGTGAGTGACTTCTGATTGTTGGCTGACAGGAGTGAGATGGAAAAAAATTAGTTTCAGATTATATATGAGGGTGTCAACACAATCATTTTTTGGGTGGGGGGTGGGGGGTAGGGAATCAGTGAATGTTCACATTAACCAAAACAAATGCCAATATACACGTTGCAGCAATGCCATTATTTTTCTGTTAAGATGGGATGAAAAAAATTGATGGTACGTTATTGGGAACAGAACAAGGAAGTGATGGTAAGAGGCTGGGACTTCTGGGTAAATGCTAGAAAATCTGTTAGAACTGGACATTTTTTTCTTCTCTTACTTGATTGAATGCATGAACCCTTTGTGCCTTTGACCATCACTCTCTACCTACTAATACTAAAATATTTGCAGCCCATTTGTATGTTCTGTTTCAAAGAGCAAGCTTCATCTTGAATTGGTAATGTGCTTGATCAGTTAGAGCATTTTGGAGGCATGGGTTCTCTGCTTTCCAGCAATTGCTTCATACTCTTCAGTTATTGTATTGGGTGTTGGGTGATGGAGGTGAGATCAACATTGTTTGATGATCCCATTTAAAGGTAATGAAAGGCTAAGTTTACATATCCTCTATTAAAGGCCATGCTAAGCCACTTCGAAGGGTTTTTAAAAAAATGAAAATAAATTCATACAACCTCAAGCTTGGCTTACAAACAAAATACAGCAGCATTTATGCACATTCTGTAACAACCACAAACTAAAAACTTTCTAAAAAAGCAGGGATCACAGAAAGATTATAATTTTTTCTTTAATTTCAGAATGTAGTTTGAATTGTGATTGTGGTAATATGCATTCAAGTTTCTACACAAACTTCAGTCTACCTCAGTTTTAACAATGTGGCAAAACATAGTGCATAAAGACTGCTGTGTGTGTGTGCATGCCTCCTCGGGTGCAAGAGCCATGCTATTACCTCGGACCCTTTTGTTTGTAATGTTTCTGTGCATGAGAAGATTGAGTCTGCTATGCTGCACTGTTTGGAGGGGCACAATTAGCAAAAACAGTTTGTTTCCCTATTTTGTTGATCTACCTCTTAGATTGATAAGAAAATAGAGGCATTTCTACATAGAATAGATCATTTACCCAAAGATTATGGTTATACAGATTAGATAACTTTTTTTGGGGGGGGGGGGGGTCTTTTATTTTACTGCATTTTTCTTTACTAATTGGCTTTAAAATACAAGTACAGTATATGTTGTAGTTTAGCAGAAAAAAAGAAAGAAAAACAAGTTTCTTGGGGGCTTGGAAGGGGGAACAATACTTTACCTAAACTTTAGGATATTTTTTTCCTTATAATGAACTTTTAGAATTACTGAAGTAAGTAAGAAGATGGACATAATTTTTTAAAAACAATCTGAGTCCAATATTAATTAATTTTGGCAAAGATTGATATGATTGTTTTCCTTAATAGCTTTATTTTACAAAGTAAGTGCTACATTTACACCTGCTGACATATTTCCATTTTTCCTTTAAATTTGTAGATTTTAGTGTGGTAAAATCATGTCTTAGTTTCAGTTGAGATATGGCAATATGGAAGTATTTCATATAGCTAGGAAGTGAAACCTTAAATGAATTCAGTGTTCAATAAAGTATTGATCATTTCTTCTCTGTAATGTGCCCCCTATGCAGCTTCACTTGCCA
Organism: Erythrolamprus reginae; assembly: GCF_031021105.1. NCBI lineage: Eukaryota > Metazoa > Chordata > Lepidosauria > Squamata > Dipsadidae > Erythrolamprus > Erythrolamprus reginae. The sequence goes on along the minus strand of NC_091963.1, from coordinate 43,822,888 downwards.
GATGCCTCTGATTGGAATAAAGAGTTTAACTCCTACTATCACATAAATGTGTCTTTGTTTTATTTTATAAGAGTGAGAGTTTAAAAAAACCTGAAAGAATGGAGGAGATCTTAAGAGCTTATGTCTGTTTTTTTAAAAAAATTATTGATTGATTCATGGGGATGGAAATGGAAATCCTTGCCGGAACAGAATAATTAACACGACAATCCACAGACCGGTAGTTCAGATATATTGCACATTTAGTCTTATTTATAAGATGCCTAGAGAAGAGGCTGTATTAACACTATAATTCTAAATAAACACAACTGCAAAATTCTGAAGTTTCCTTCATCAGGAATAGAATGAACAGAAACTGAAAATGTCCTTAAATGAATTCAAATGACACAATACTCATATTGTAAAATTGTAGGATCAATTTGCCTTCGTGCTCAAAAAATGAATTTGTAAATTTTAGTACTGATAAAAGATGATTTATCTTATAGTTTCCTATAATTGGAGGAGACTGGCAGGCTGCTTTGTGTGCACCTGTGAGCATAACTCTTATCAAACATGAAAATAGTACTGAGTAGTTTTAGTAAGTAAACCTTGTGGATTTAATAGCTTGCTGTGATGATAAATTTGAGCAATTTATTTGATCTTCTTAAGCCAGAGGTGTCAAATGTGATTTCATTGAGGGCCACGTCAGGATTGTGTTTGGCATAGAAGGCGTTTGGCCAGCTCGACATCATTTATGTTGGGGGTACTTGTGGTGGCCCAAGCACTCTGCCAGTGAAAGTGGCTACTGAGCTCCTGCAACCCTCTATCAGTGTAGAAATGGAGCCTGTTTCCAGGGCAGCCCTGCGAACCATATCTAAGCATCTCAGGGGCCGAATCCAGCCCCTGGGCGTTGAATTTGACACCCCTGGCCTAAGCAGCTGGTTATAAAATTTGCTTGAGGTGGCTCTGAATTTTGTGTTTATTATCAAATTTAAATACTACCTAAGATACTTTCAGGGTGATTGTGAAATTTATTTGTAAGCATTAGAGTTTATGTACTGTATATATATAAGCATTTATCAAATATAATTTAATTAACAGTAGTAAAAATCAATGCAAACATAAGCTTAGAGCTTTTTCTTTCTAGAATGAAGAGAGAAAAGAATGTAATAAAAAGAAGGAAATATAAGGCGACTTTAATCCTCATCACAAGAAATATAAACAAATTTAATAACTTCATCCTCTATAAGGTTAAACAGATCAACTTTTCAATCTTGGTGTCAGCAATCATTGCTGTATTTTATGTTGATCAAATAAACCATTTTTATATTCACCTTAAACATTTTTAATTCAATGAAATATTGTCTAAATAGGATTTTATTTCTCTTAAATTATTATTTATGCCATCACACAAATTTTGAGATTTTAATGCCTATTTTGTATATTCGGTAAATTATTCTCTTGGACTGTCATTTGTAGTTCCACGCTTTGTATTTCCTCTTTCAGATTAATTGGCCTATTTTATGCATAGTTTATCCATAGAAGCAGAGATTATTACTGACACTGTTTATATTGTACTTATTAAATTCTAATTCTGACCTTCTGATTATTTTTCAAAAATACTTAATATTTTGATGTTTTGCAATTTGCAGCATGGATTTACATTAAATCTCTCCTCCCCCCCCCCAACCTGGCTAATAGTTAGCTCTATTTGATATAATACAATTTGTCTGCTTTTTTTCAATCAAAGATGCATAAAACATACTTTTTCCAGAAAAACGCTAAGAAATACAATACAGTATCAAAGAGATAAATTATTGGCATAGAATTAAAAATATAAAATACTAGAGAAAAAATAGAATTGAAATCTATATAAAAATGTTATAAGTAGTTAAGGTAGAGATCTGATTATAAATACATAAACATATTAATTATAATAATTTAAAATTAGGCTAATTTGTAAGAGCCAGTATCTGCTATAGCTAGGATTTGACTAGGATTATTGTAACTATAATCCAACCAACTAGAAGCGACATAATACTGGTATTCCTTATTTAACATAGAAACATAGAAGACTGACGGCAGAAAAAGACCTCATGATCCATCTAGTCTGCCCTTATACTATTTCCTGTATTTTTATCTTAGGATGGATATATGTTTATCCCAGGTATGTTTAAATTCAGTTACTGTGGATTTACCAACCACCTCTGCTGGAAGTTTGTTCCAAGGATCTACTACTCTTTCAGTAAAATAATATTTTCTCACCTTGCTTTTGATCTTTCCCCCAACTAACTTCGGATTGTGTCCCCTTGTTCTTGTGTTCACTTTCCTATTAAAAACACTTCCCTCCTGAACCTTTAACATATTTAAATGTTTCGATCATGTCCCCCCTTTAACAACTGGCTTATCTAGTGACCATTCAGTTATGACCAGTTATGATAAGCAGGCCTGAAGCAAAGGAATGATAAAGTAAGATTATAAGCACACTTGCAGTTTCAATTAGCAATGTTTTGCTGAGTTGCTAATGCAATAGGAGGACCACTTTTTTTAGAAAGAAAAAATGGAAGATACAGAATATGGTAACTTGAAGTTCAGGTTATGCCTCAATGAAAGTCATTTCAATTTAGTCAGTTTGGATTCTGACCTGGGGAACACTGTCTGAAATTTCTCATGTTCTGATCTGCTAGCAGCAGATACGATAGTTTGTCCTACATGGGTATGTTTTTGTAAAGAGGAAAATATATCTATCTTGGAGGACTCTTTAAAATGGTAGCAAAACCACAAGTCCCAAAGTTTCAATCTCCCCTTCATCACAAGGACAGAATTGCTTAAATACCACAACAAAGTCTTCCCTCTGAAATGGTTAGAGGGCATTAAACAGTAAATGTTAGAGCTCTTCCAATGCTTTTTAGGAGTGATACATTGTCACTGCATTTGCAAATGCAATGACAATGGTGCCCACACATCTGCTCAACATGTGGCAGAACATTTCGTGCCCGTATAGACCTTACCAGCCATCTGCAGACACATATTAGCGTCTAGCCCACAACCCATTAGATGCCAAGGTCCTCCTCGAACACGATGGGTGAATATCATCAGGAGTGATACTAATGGATAATTGCACTGTTTTTTTCTGCAGAGTGGAATAAATGGTGGCATCTGGATGAGATTGTTTCCAGGCAATAATTAGTTCTCTTGAAAGTGCTTTGGCTGATCAAATCATCTTGGAATCCATACACTAGGGCAGTGATTTTCAACCTTTTTTGAGCCGCGGCACATTTTTTACATTTACGAAACCCTGGGGCACATTGAGCGGGGGGAGGGTGGGGGCTAAAAAAAGTTTGGACAAAAAAATTATCTCTCTCTTCCTTTCGCTCTATTTCTTTCTCCCCTCTTTCTCTCCCTTCTTTCTCTCTCCATCCCTCTTTCTTTCTCTTCCTTTCTCTTTTTTGCTCTTTCTCCCTCCGTACCTCCCTCTGTGTCTTTCTTTCTCTCTCTCCTTCCCTCCCTCTTTCTCTCTCTTGCTTTCTTTCTCTCTCGCTCTTTCTCTCTTTTGCTTTCTTTCTCTCTCTCTCTTGCTTTCTTTCTCTCTTTCTTTCTCTCTTGCTTTTTTTCTCTGAGTTTCGCGGCACACCTGACCATGTCTCGCGGCACACTGGTTGAAAAACACTGCACTAGGGAAACCCCACAATCCTTTAGGACTATACTAACCAGTTTCTGCAAGGAAGTCTAAAATTTGTCATGGAGTTTTAAAGGGGGGGGGCAGGTATCTTAGGTTAAAGATTAGCTTGATCCAGTAGTTAATGAGATACTTGGTACAGATTTAAATTGAAACTATTCCTGCCTCAACCTAAAAGACTGGGTTAGAAACACAATAAAAACAAAAAAACCCAAGTTCCTTAAGAAGCTTGACTGAACAACTTCAAATGGTTTTAAATTACCGGTGTATACACACATTTGGAAGTCATAAAATGGTTGCAGTATTTTGAAATCAGAACATTTTTAGTCTACCAGGTATATAATTACCTTCTATGCGAAAACAAATGAACACTGGATGGTAGATATATTTCTGACTTATTGGTAATTGAACTTGGGGCCTCCATAACAATTCCAGAGTATTGTGGGATTGAATTTATATTATTCCTGGAGGTAGTCCTCATTTCATCTGTCCAATAAAATGAGGACCCCGATTTTTGGGGGCAATATGCTGACTTTATAAACCGCTTAGACTTAGAGGGCTGTGAAGCAGTATACAAGGCCTATTATTATCTCATTCAGCAACCATTCAAAATTGTGATGGTGCTGAATAAGGGAGACTTACAATAAGCCCACTTACATTACCTAATATAGGAGTGATACAATAGTCTAGTTTGGATAACCAATAGTTAGGTTTGGATGGAGATTTTCTAATTAAAATCCTGTTGCCATAGCATTGATGAAAATGAAAGGAGGTGGAATACTTTGCTTTACACCTTGTAAATAATTATTCTATTAACAAAGCCTGTGAATTTATGCAGAGGCTTTTCTGCTACTTATATGAATGATGGCAACAGTCACAAAAGATTGTTAACTTAAGATTTTTTGGGGATTGCATGCTAGTGAAATCCCCAATACATTCACTCCAGGGCAAGGTGTTAAAACAATTTAGGTTTAGATTTAGGTTTCTTATCATTTAAAATTTAGGGTCAATTTAAATGCTTCTTTATATTACAGAGTAATAGTTGTAAGAGATTTTGGAGGTCTAATTCAATCCCCTTCCAAGGAAGGAAAAATTACACCATTTCAGGCAAACGGTTGTCTAATCTCTTCAAAACTTCCATGCTTGGAGCATGCAGAACTTCTGGAAGCAGGTTGTTCAACTGATCATTTGCTCCATCAGAAAAAATTACATTGGTTCCAGCTTACTTCACTCCTTGATTAGTTTCCATCCATTGCTTCTTGTCCTGCCTTCAAATGCTTTGGAAAGTCCCTGAGCTATTGGAACACTGCTGTTGTCGCCTGTAGTCATTAAACTAGAGTAGACACATCCAATTCCAGCAACTGTTCTTTATGTTTTAACCTACAGTCCCCTAATCATCCTTGTTGCTTTTTTCTGTACCCCTTCCAGTCTCAGATCTTTTTTATAGTATGGTGACCAAAACTGTATGAAGTATTCCAAGTGTGATCTTACCAAGGTATTTCTTAATGCCACTTTATAATACCTTGGTAAGACCACACAAAAAAGCTGCATTAACAGGGATAGAATCAAAATCATGTGAAGTGATTTTGATTCTATTCCTGTTAATGCAGCCTAGGACTACATTGGCTTTTTTAGCAGTCGCAGCACACCGCTGGCTCACATGCAAGATTGTTCACAAGGACTTCCAAAATCCCTCTCATAATTACTACTACTGAATCAGGTACCACCTATACCAGTGTGGGGGGAACTTTTTGGCACAGAGTGCTGAAAAGGGAGCATGCATGTGGGAAACACCCCCCCCCCCCCCCAAAAAAAAAGCTGCCTGGTGTACATGCACATACTGGGAAGATGATCTTCCAGTTTCACATACTGGCCAATTGGTCGTCATATGCGCATATGTGCCAGAAACCAGATGACTAGGTAGCCTGTGCACATGAATGCGCCAGAAACCTGAAGAGTATCCACCCAGCATGTGTGTTTGCACTAGTTGATCTTCGGGTTTCCCGCGCACTTGAACACCAGGTAGCCAGCACGCCAGAGCCCAGAAGAGCAACTGGCGACATCTCACGTGCCTGGAGATGGCTCTGCATGCCACTTCTAGCACGCATGCCATAGATTCAGCATAATGGACCTATACTATACCTGTGCGTTAGGTTTTGCTCGCCTAAATTTAGAACGTAAACAATTTTCTGATAGTTCGGGAAAGAATTCTGCTGATGCCCTATTTGATATTTAAAAAAGAAAACTTGAGTGCAATTTTCAACTTGATGGGTTGGTATCCTATAGTTAACTATTTTAGGGAAAATGGAAATAATTTAATAATATCAATTTGTGGAAAATCTAAGTGATATTAATGCTACGGTAGCAGTTCACCCCCTAGTCTCACTTACACCTTGCATCAAACTGCAGGTGTTTTCTAGACACTTTGAGTATCAACATGAATGATACCAGTTCAAAGTAAATTTTCTCCCGTACTATTTCTATTATTGGAACTTAACAGACTTTATGGGGATAACTAACAGCACATTAAAAAATACATCAAAATAAAGATTAATTTTAAAAATATTTCAAAACAATTTTATTTAACTTACTGATTACATAGGTTGCAAGCACAGTAATCAATTTTACAACAAGCCATTATCCAAATGACCCAAATGTCAACAGGAATTATTTCAAATAACTATTATCCACATGTTAAAACTTTTGGCTTTACAACAAGCAGTGTCTTTTCCACAGGTCATTACTGACTTCCCATTGATAAGTAGTCTTCTATTTCATGACTGAGCTTAACATTTCTGTTGGCTAAATGAGACAGTTGTTAAGCAAAACTTTCCCCATCTTATGACCCTTCTTGTCACAGCTATTAAACGAATCCCTGCAGTCAAGTTAATAACATCGTTGTTAAATGAATATGGCTTTCCCACTGACTTTGCTTGTCAAAAGATTGCAAACCAGCCAACATAAACCAATTGCCACATGTTCAAATTTTGTTAATGTGACCCTGGGGATGCTGCAACAGTTGTGAAGAACAATCCTAATCCCTTTTTAAAGTGTCATAGTAACTTTGAAAGGTCACAAAATAAATCATTTTTAGGTCGAGCACTACCTGTACTTATCAATACTACCTAATCCTGACACTTGGTAGTTGCAGATTGACGTGCTCCATTTCGTCTTTTTCTTCCCAAGAATTGGCTCAGTAACTCAGTTGACCAAAGTTCTTTACGATCCTTAGATGTCAGGTTCAAATCACTGCTGATTAGAATCTAGCCCAAACACAAAGTCATCAGGTAAAGATTCTGGAACCATCTCTGCCAACTGATCGTCATGAGCCCGGAGTGTCCATAACTTTTCCAATTCGTAGATTTCTCGCGTCTCTGACAACATGAAATGGACTACAATGTTGCCTGCAAGATGATGGAACAACACAGTAAGTAAAGAATGACCCACCTCAGATTAAATGCCTTCCATAATGTGGCATTCTATGTAAGAAGCAATGGCAAGCACCAGAATTTCTATACATGTTGGTCATATTAAATTAGTTTCAAAATCTTTAAAAGTCAGACCATATTAGAAAAAGTAGCCCTTGATTTACAATCATAACTGAGACTTTCTATCACTAAGCAACGCACATATTGGCTAAAACATCACATAATTGTGTTGCTTAGCAATGAAAGTTCTCGTAGTACCAATCGCAGTTAGGTCTCGACATCACCATCTTTGGAGGAGGACTTCATGTTGCTTCTGCCCTGCTCTGCTCTACCCACCTAGTTTTCCCCACTATTGGACGTTAGTTTGCCACCCCTCCCTTCCAATGATGTGACTGCATTTTGGGTTCGGTAACAGACTCACATGCATGACTGATTGTCAGAGTGTCTCACTATCATGTATCTGCAGTTTGTAACTTTTTTGTACCAGTTTACAGCAAAATGTCCTTTAGGACAGGGTTCCCCAACCTTTCAAGACCACAGGGACCACAAAATTCATAATTTAAAATTCCATGGGCCATTGGTATGATCTGCCTGGCTGGGTGTGGCCAACAGTCATTCACGTTGATGGGGACCTCCCCTGCCAGCTACTCACCTTCCTGCCCGGGCTAGGGCTCCAACAGGAAGTAGTTGTTGGAGCTAAGCAACCACTGCAGAAAGAGCTGGCAAAAGAGCTGGCTGAGTTCAAATTGGATCTGACCAAGAAGCAGGAGCCCTAATTTAGTGCAATATTAAAAATGCAAATAATTTTTCTGTCCACCACCAAAATTTTCTGATAGACCACCAGTTGGTGACCACTGCTTTAGGAGAATGGTCTCAGATTTACAAGTATATTACAGGTAATCCTCAACTTATGACCACAACTGACCCCAGAATTTATGTTGCTAAGTGAGAAATTGGTTGAGCTTTGCCTCATTTTATAATTTTTCTTGCCACATTTGTTAAATGAATCACATGGTTCAGGCCAGTTGTTAAATTAGTAGCAGTTGTTAAGTGAATCTGGTTTCCCCATTGATTTTGATGGTCAGAGGATAGCAAAAGGGATCATCACATGACACACACACACACCCTGGGACACTGCAGCCATCATAAATGTGAGTCAGTCGCCGAGCATCAGAATGTGACCATGGGGATGCTGCAGCCGTCGTAAGTATGAAAAATGGTCATAAATCACTTTTTTCAGTGCTGTTATAACTTTGGTCACTAAATGAAGCGTAAGTCCAGGACTATCTGTATTCACATAAGAACTGGCATAAAAATAGTTGTGAAATTTATTTATTTATTTATTAGATTTGTATGCCGCCCCTCTCTGAAGACTCGGGGCGGCTAACAACAATAAAGAAAACAATGTAACAAATCTAATATTAAAAAATAATCTTTAAAACCGCAGTTTAAGAGACCAATCATACAAACAAACATACCATGTATAAATTCTATAAGCCTAGGGGGAAATTCCTATATGGTCACATGAGTGTCTCAACATATGATTATTACAATATAAATCAACTACATCACTGTAGTTAACTAAGTGGCAGATTTTAAAAGACTGTGTGAAGGCTTGTATAAAAGAGCCAGGAGAATCTTGTATAGTTGTCATTTAAAAATTAAAATGAGGTTTTTATTAAAAATGAACCGGTTATTCACATGATACATTTTTTAAATTAGAACCAGTGGTGGGTTGCTCCTGGTTCAGCCTGGGAGTCTCCACCCATCCAACTGGGACACTTCTGCACATGTGCAGGAGAGTCAAGCACTAGAACAGGTTTTAGAACCCACTACGGATTAGAACCAGGAAATCAATCGGAAGAAAACAACTGCCTCTTCAGTTGACTCCTGATTGTAAATTCATGTTGCAACCATTCCTGGACCAGGAGGCCCTGCTCATTCATGCTCTTGTAAGCTCTTTTTTAGATCACTAATGTGCTCTGAAAGAACGTTTAGAAATTCCAAATGGTGCAAAATGCATCTGCACAGGCAATAAATTGTGTTTGCTATACAGCACATGTATTATTTGTATTTGTATTTATTAGATTTGTATGCCGCCCCTCTCCGAAGACTCGGGGTGGCTAACAACAATAAAAAAGACAATGTGAACAAATCTAATATTAAAAATACAGTGATCCCCCGCTCGTTGCGAGGGTTCCGTTCCAGGACCCCCCGCAACAAGCGGGTTTTCGCGAAGTAGCGCTGCGGAAGTAAAAACACCATCTGCGCATGTGCAGATGGTGTTTTTACTTCCGCAGCGCTAGCGAGGAGCCGAAGATTGGGGGCGGCGCGGGTGTTTTAAAACATCGCCGACATGGGGGGCTCGCTAGCACCCCCCTAACCCGGGTTGGGGGTTCGGGGGGGGTGCTAGCGAGCCCCCCATGTCGGCGGCGACGTTTTTAAAACACCCGCGCGGCTTTCCAATGAGTCCCGAAGACAAACGTCAAACTTCCGCGTTTGTCTTCGGGACTCATTGGAAAGCCGCGCGGGGTGTTTTAAAACGTCGCCGCCGACATGGGGGGCTCGCTAGCACCCCCCCGAACCCCCAGCCCGGGTTTGGGGGGGTGCTAGCGAGCCCCCCATGTCGGCGGGGACGTTTTAAAACACCCGCGCGCCTTCCCAACTGAGCCCTCAAGCCAAGCGCCAAAGGCGAACTTCTGCGCTTGGCTTGAGGGCTCAGTTGGGAAGGCGCGCGGGTGTTTTAAAACGTCGCCGCCGACATGGGGGGCTCGCTAGCACCCCCCCCGAACCCCCAACCCGGGTCTGGGGGGGTGCTAGCGAGCCCCCCATGTCGGCGGGAACGTTTTAAAACACCCGCGCGCCTTCCCAACTGAGCCCTCAAGCCAAGCGCCAAAGGCGAACTTCTGCGCTTGGGTTGAGGGCTCAGTTGGGAAGCGGCCCGAGCGAACGGCGTGGGCGGGAGAAGGGCGCGCGAGCCGCGGGCAGGCAGGCTGCGGACAAGCCGTTCGCTCGGGCCGCTTCCCAGCTGAGTACTCAGCTGGGAAGCGGCCCGAGCGAAGCGGCAGCAGCGAGGAGTTTGCGTGGGCGGTGGGGAAACTCCTCGCTGATGCCCGCCAAGAGGGGGAAGACCTAGGGAAGCCGCCCAGCAGCTGATCTGCCCGGTGCCATCTACGCATGCGTGCCCATAGAAAAAAAAGGGCACGCATGCGCAGATGGTGTTCTGACTTCCGGGTTCAAAAATCGCAAATTACCCTGTTCGCAATGGTCGGGGACGCAATAACCGGGGGATCACTGTAATCTAAAAAAACCCAATTTAAAGAACCAATCATACATACAAGCATACCATATATAAATTCTATAAGTCACTATTTTATGAGCTGCACTTGCTGCAGATGTATTTCTGGATACAATACAAGGTGCTGGTTGCCACTTTTAAACACGTACCTGGCTTGGAACTTGGTTACCCGAGGAGCTCCCCCCCCCCAAGAGTTCTACCCATTCAGTCAAGCCAACAGATTTAGCATGCTGCAGATCCCATCAGCCAAAGCATGTCAACTAGTGGGAACCAGGGCTTTTTCTGCTGTAGCCTCTTCCTCCTGGAATACTTTGCACTCAGAGATTAGAATGGCACCAATCTTTGCAAAACTTTGAAAATTTGGCTACCTGGGCGTGAGGCTCAGAATGGGTTAAGGACTAGTTACATGGTTTTACCATTACCTGATTAGTCATCATGGCTGTCATTTGTATTTTTTATTTTGTGAATGTTTTTATCGTTTGAAAACAATTGCAACAATAAAAACATTGCTACACAAATACTTTTAAGATAATTATATTATTTTCATTATTTTATAATTGTAACCACCCGGAGTTGAGTAACTACAGGAATGAATGAATAAAATCATTTACACTCTCTACTTTACAAGTAATAAAATAATTACCAAAATCAATGCATAGCCAGTCTTCAGTATCTTTTCCTTCTATCGGAACATGAGGATCAGTTTCATTTTTCATCTGCTTGTACTGTAAGACAAGTGCAATTAAATATGTAATTTACTTTCTTGTGAATATCTGTGCACATATTAAAAACTAATAGAATTAATTTAAACTGTTGGGACTTCTGGTGAGATTGTGCCCCAGCAGGCTGCACGAATGCAAGTTGTATGTGATAATTTTATTTTATAAACATTGGGTGTAAGGTTTTCTTAATTGAAGCACACAGTGTCAATATCAGCTGTGGTTTGACCCCAATAAGCTGTGTTTACTGCAGAAGCGCTCCATGCTGATAACAGTACATAAAATAAATCTGGAACTCCCAATGTTTTATCTCATGAAACTAATTTTAGGTCTCCCAACTATAATAAAGGCAGCCAGTTAATGAAGTTGAGAGTACTTACTGCAGGTTGATGGAAGAATGTTTGAGATCCTAAATAATAGCAAGACCGTTAATATTCTTATTATTACGTAAATACTTATCCTTATAAGAAGTGGCTATGTTGATTAGGACTGAGCAGAGTCTGGAGAGGATTACAAATAGGGGCCAAGATCACAGATTTCCCTCCCTCCAAGACCTTTATCTCTTTTTTTAAAAATGATTTTTATTTACATATAAACAATTAAACAGATAAACAATAATAACTTACAGTACATTGCATACAATACAAAGAATTAAAAGATGAGCATGTAGTATGTCTCTTCTCCCCTCCTGAGGCTGGCTCAATTGACAGCCTCCTTATTTTAATTTTTAGCAGTATTATAACCAATGGTTTAATCAGTAGCATGTAAATTTGTGATTTATAGTATGCAATATTGCATTCTTAAGTTCTTGTTTTACAATTTGAAAGCATATATTCCCTTAACTAAACAAAGAAAAGATTTGTATTTAATTCTTTGGTAGTTTTGATTTATAACCTTTTGTTGTCACGCAGCACTACTAGTGATTGTTCTTTTGTTCAACCATGTGTAAAAATCTTTCCAAATCCGATAATATTTTGAATTGTCTTGGTTTTTTTAGCTCCATTGTCAGCTTCCGGGGGCGGGGCCATGGCGGTGCAGAGTTAAGGGAGATGCCAAGACCTTTTATCTCACTCAATGGCTCGAACACCCCAACTGAAGGCCCTACAATAAAGTCATTGCATGTCTGGTCCTTAGGTCTTCACTGCATGTTTACAATAGTTGAAACTGGAGTAAACACAGCCAGAAATTAACAAATTCATGTAGGGACAATAAATGATACTCCTTCAGCCTGACGCAGATCAATATCGGTAGGAAGGGGGACCAAAGATCTAAATGACTTTCCAGCTCCAAGCTTAACAACTGAAAGTTCTAAAGAATCATTATGATTTAGTTTGCTAGCATTAATTAACATATATAGCAAACAGGATCTAAACAGACTACCTACACTTAGGCTCAGGACATCGCCACAATCAGATCATTTTAAGCAGCATATAAAGACCTTCTATGAACATTTAAACTGTTTATAGATTAGATTTATTGGATTTATATGCTATGTTATCCTACCCTCATGTCTCATTAATAAGAAGTAGGCCCTATAGATTCAATAAATAATCTAATCCAGCGAGCATAGGATTACTGTGTAAAGTCCAACTTCTTTAACAAGTGTCACATCCTAGCAGGATGTGCTAACATTTTCTTTTAGTACCTTCAAGTCATTAGTGACTCCTAGCAACTGATTGGACAAGTCCCTGCAGTTCTTTCATGGCAACATTTTGGAAATGGTTTGTCACTGCCTGCTTTCCAGGGCTGAGAATGTATAACTGGCCTAAGATCATGGGCGGCTTTATGACTAAAAAGAAACAACTCCCACTCTCCCGGCTTCTAGCCTGGTGCCTTAATCACTGCACAAAAGTGACTCTCTAGAATTTTTACCTCCATATTTTAAACTATCCTTCTCTATCTCCCTGAAGGAATGCATTTCAATTGCAATGTATTATGAAAAAGTTGATTGAACACTGGCCATAATTTTCTAGCCCTAGACCAAAGCCCCGGACTCAATCAATGGGACCTCTTAATCATGAATAACCCAGGAGTCACTAATAACGATGTTTCTATTCAAAGTTTGGTTTAATCTGGATATAATATATTAACAAAATACTTAAACTTGTCTTTGAATTAAATATTTTCATGTATTGCTATTTTCAATATGGAGAATTTGTCACAATTATCATTATATTTCTGCATTTCTTAAGACTTGTTGATTTTGATATTAATTATGCAGATGAAATATATTGCCCATAAATATGGAATATCTTTTAAAATTCAGCAAATAAGAATCACCACCACATAATAACATATTGTTATATTAGGAAGATCTCTTAATTCAGGCATGTCCAACTTTTGGCTCATTTGGGGTACATTGACTGAAGAGGAATTAATTGGTCTTGGAGCACACATAATATATATAATTAATTTATATAAATAACAAACTTCCTTTGGAAGGATTCTACTAGCTGTCCAGAGCTGCATTCTGCTTGTGACTTGGTCACACCTCTTTTAAATCATAAGGAAGGTACATTTGGCTTATTCCACAAAAAAGACCTTACTGTTGTAGGAATATAGTAAAAAATCAGAACAGTTTCTATAAATATGAAACTTATATCTGCTGAAAAAATATAATGCTGATTAAGCATTATGCTTAATATTTATAATTCATATAACAGGTTTTATTTCCCAAACTGTCAAAGCTAATCCTTCTTTAGTTGTAGCTTGGAAATACTATCAGTTTTAGTATAATCAGCATTCATGTTGCAGTATCTACCCCTCTCCATCTCTTAACTGACCATCCAATTGTGTAGCTTGTAAAAATTCTTCCATATCTATAACAGAAAAAAAGTCATACCGTTTTTATCAAATATTGTGCCATGGCATGAATATGTCTTGTAGAAGATCCACTGCAAATTATAAAATAATTGCTGTACTTTATTTCTGGAGGCAAATTGATAACACAAATATCTTTGGCATTTTCTTCTCTCAAAAGTGATACCATATAATCAATGCTGACTACTGAAGAAACAGGATCTGAAAGAGACAATGCTAAAATGATTAAAATGTAAATTATGCAGAAATATATAAAAAAAATAGGTTAAAGGATATTGATCCTGGTAGAAGAAATAGTTTTTGACCATCTTCTCTACACAACAGCCTTTATTATACCTAGGATGAACACTCTATTTTCTAAAATCTTACGAAGGGGAGGCATATTAAATCATAATCTGTCGTCATCCACTATTTCAAGAAGTTGAATATATGCAAGATAGATTGCTACATTTCTGCTGCTCCCATTTCCAACTTAATGATTAGGAGCATTGTTATGTGTGTGTCTATGGTTATTGCCTATTGTCCTTGCCCCTTGCAAACCACCTTTTGCACCCAGGGGTAGGCAAAGCTGGCTCTTCTATGACCTGTGGACTTCAACTCCCAGAATTCCTGAGCCAATCATGCTAGCTCAGGAATTCTGGGAGTTGAAGTCCACAGAAGAGCCAACGTTTCCTACCTCTGCTTTGGGCTGACCATCAGGACATACAAGGGTTAGTCGGTTTAGGTAGAAGTCAGGAATTTTGTCTGCAACACCATCACTATCGTGCAAAATCGTCATATTTCTACTAATTTATATATGGGATATATAAATTAGTAGAGGACAAAATAATTACATCGCTTGCCAAATCGTCAGCCATCTGCTTCTACCGAAGGCTACTAAAGCCTTGCCACTAAACGGGACTTTGCCACTTAAACTGGAGCTCCATCGATACCTGAACTGATGCTCGATTCCTGCCCATCTCTATCCGCTTCTTGCAAGTTTTGAAGCTCCGCACTGGCGCCTTCTTCTCTACCCCACAGCTCAGAATTCTCTACGGTGCTAAACGTTCGTAATCCTACCCGGGACATCCACGAGGGAAAGAAGGAAGCTATTGAGGCCTCTCGGATCACGGTATCAACCCATCCCTGGGCACCCTTGGAGCTTCCAATCGCAGTAACGCTTCCCCGAGGCTTCAGAATCTGCAACAGTCGAAGGCAGAGTCTTCCCCGCCACATGACGCCTGCCGATTCCCTGGGAAAAATCCCCAGGACGCAACGGAACGTTCGAACATCCAACGTTCCAAAATGGGGAGGGGTGACAGATTCTAACCAGAAAACTCCATCTCCTCACCGATTGGCAGGGTAAAATTAATGGCTTTTAGAGATTGGCTGTATTTCTCACGTGATAGGAAAGAGTGCTGGCGCAGGCGCTGTTGAGTAAGCAACTTCAGGACGGAAAGGATTTAGTATTTTATTAAATGCTAGGCTAGGGTATGTGGGCGTCTCAAACACAGGGACAATCTCTTTACTGCCGTGCTTTGGTCCGCTTTGCATTTGCACCGATATGTTACAACCTTCGTTTTATTTCTACGAAGTGGTTAATTTGTTCCTGAGAGCCAGCTTTTATGTTATTGGTTTTCATGATATTTGGAATGTCACGTTTCAGAGAAAAAGGTAAAACAACTGCAGTTTTCAGATGGATGCTCGACAACTATACCAACTGGTTTCAAGTGCTACGCTGTGTTCTCTTTGTTGATGATGTTAAACTATTTCATACCACCGACAATTTTGGTACCTTCAAAAAGACCTTGTAGCAGAATGGTCAAACATTTGGCAACTTCAAATGTCAACCAACAAATGCTCTGTCTTACACATTGGCAAAAAGAATTAGAATACAAAATACATAAGCTTGGAGGAAAAGGACTTGTAGATGACCCTCACTCTGTCAAAGACCTTGGAGTATTCATATCCAATGACCTAAGTGCTAGAGCCCACTGTAACAAAGTTGCCAAAAAACCACTAAGAGTTATTAATCTAAACTTATGTAGCTTCTTTAGCAACATTGTACTGCTAACCAAAGCATACAAAACATTTGTTAGACCAATTCTAGAATACAGCTCATTTGTCTGGAACCCCCATTGCATATCAGACATTAATACAATCCAGAGAGTCCAGAAACATTTCACAAGAAGAGTCCTTCACTCCTCTGCTTGCAACAAAATACCTTATTCCACCAGACTTGAAATACTGCAAGTAGAAAATTTACAGCTACATCACTTCCCATCTGATCTAACTCTAGTTCATAAAAGCATACACCAAAGTGTTGTTAAATGAGTTTCACCACATTTTACAAATTGGCTATGCCCACCCAGTCACCTGACCACCAAGCCACGCCCATCTGTAGGGGTGGGGGCGATGAGGATGAGTTTGTAGCACCAAGATTGCGGTGGACTGAAAAAGTTTGGGAACCACTGTTTTAGCATGGAGCTTTTGAGCACAGTAAGGGTTTAAACTACACCAGAAAATATTTAGCAATCAATCGTGTTTTTAATTCCTGATTGCTTAAAAATATTTATTTTTTTGTTTTTCAGATCTTTCTGTGATAAATTACTGAATCTGCCTTTGTGTTATTTGACCTGCATTTTGAAGCCATAATAAATTTTGGAGACTGAAGATGTCCTCCTTTAATATAGTTGGCAGATGAACTAAATCATTACTTGCTTTGGAGACATCAGAGACAGTTAAAATACACCACCAGCCCATTAAAGCCTCCATCTCATTGTGGAAGAACAGGTAATGAGGAGCAGGGGTGGGTTCCTCCCAGTTTGGACTGGTTCACCCGAATTGGTAGCAACACGCTGGTGATGTCACAATGTGGCTGTTGGTGGCAGTCCTTGGGTGCCGCCATCTTTTTAAAAAAATGATATATTTTTTTTATTCTGAGTATGCCCAGAAGCCAAGTTCCGGCACTGTGCGTGCAGTTGCCATCTTTTTTTCTCCTTAGTTTTTTAAAAATATTTTTCATTATTGTGCATGTGCATACTCACAAGGCATCCCCACTCACGAGGAAGAACACAAGAACAAGGGGACACAATCTGAAGTTAGTTGGGGGAAAGATCAAAAGCAACATGAGAAAATATTATTTTATTGAAAGAGTAGTAGATCCTTGGAACAAACTTCCAGCGGACGTGGTAGATAAATCCACAGTAACTGAATTTAAACATGCCTGGGATAAACATATATCCATCCTAAGATAAAATACAGAAAATAGTATAAGGGCAGACTAGATGGACCAGGAGGTCTTTTTCTGCCGTCAGACTTCTATGTTTCTATGCTTCTGCTTTCCCCAATTGCTTCCCTGATTCCTGCATTACAAAAAAAAAAACCATTAAAAACCAGAACGATTGGCCCTTTTTGCAGGAGATTCTCGTAACTGGAAAGGAAGGGAAGGGAATGGTGAGGAGAAACACAGCAAACCAATATGAGAAAACCTCCCAGTTTTGAAGCTGCTGAATTTCAAAAGAGAACTCAATCGTTCCTCCCCATGTGAGATATTCGTGCCTGTGCAAAGCAAAACTTTACTGAAGGGGTGGGGGGGAAAGCAACAGGAGGAATCAGGTAAGCAACCTGGGAAAGCAGAAGGACAACTCCAGTTTTTTTCCAGCCCAAATGATTCAGGGCAACATTTATTCTCAGCAGAGCCAGGGTGGTCAGGCAGGCAGGCAGCAGCACAAAATTAGTTTATTTATTTAGCTATGTTCGCTGGGGAATTCTGGGAGTTGAAGTCCATAAGTCTAACAGTTGCCATGACTGGAGACCCTTGCTCTAGAGTTTTCTCTGCGGTAGTACAGTGATACCTCATCTTACAAACGCCTCATCATACAAACTTTTCGAGATACAAACCCGGGGTTTAAGATTTTTTTGCCTCTTCTTACAAACTATTTTCACCTTACAAACCCACCACCGCCGCTGGGATGCCCCGCCTCCAGACTCCCATTGCCAGTGAAGCACCCGTTTTTGTGCTGCTGGGATTCGCCTGAGGCTCCCCTCCATGGGAAACCCCACCTCCGGACTTCCGTTGCCAGTGAAGCGCTTGTTTTTGCGATGCTGGGATTCCCCTGCTGCGATTCCTCTGCAGCATCGCAAAAACACAGAAGTCCAGAGGTGGGGTTTCCTGTGGAGGGGAACCTCAGGGGAATCCCAGCAGTGCAAAAATGGGCGCTTCGGCTGGCAAAAGGGGTGAATTTTGGGCTTGCAGGCATTAATCGCTTTTCCATTGATTCCTATGGGAAACATTGTTTCGTCTTACAAACTTTTCACCTTAAGAACCTCGTCCCAGAACCAATTAAGTTTGTAAGACAAGGTATCACTGTATGTGCTAAGAGTAACTTTCTACATATTTGTGTATGTGTGTGTGTGTGTGTGTGTGTGTGTATAGGTACTAGGTCAGTGATGGCAAACCTTTTTTTCCTCAGGTGCCAAAAGAGCATGCATGCATGCTATTGCACATGCGCAAGTGACCATACCTATAATTCAATGCCCTCCTCCCACAAATGCATGCATAACCCCAGCACTAATGGGGAACTGGGATAAAGACCAGTTGAAGATTCTGGTAAAGATTCTAGCCAACTGATCAACACAGTCTTTAAGCACTCGGCCAGAGATACCATCAGCCTTTTCATGGTCCACAACCCTCAGAATGCTCCTCACCAGGGGTAGATTCCAAATTGTTTACTACCATTCTTCACCTAAAGGTTACACATTCTGAGTCCTTTTTGCCCTGCCACGGCCTCAGTAGCTGCTTATTTCCCTGGTGATGGGCTCTGCACTGCCACTACCAGCAGAGGCAAAAATGGCTCCTTTTTTTCCGATCCTCACACTGTAGTCTTTCCCTTTGCCTTAGCTAGGGCTCAGCCTGTCAGTGAACATACTGGCTCTCAAGTCCCTTTCAGCTCCTGCCCGTTGTGCCCTCACCTAATCGGGGAAGACAGCAGGCCAACTTGGGAGAGAAGAGGAATACAACCTAGTACAATGATGGCGAACCTATGGCACAGGTACCAAAGGTGACATGCGGAGCTATATAAACTGGCAAGTGAGCCATTGCCCTAGCTCAGCTCCAACATGCATGTGTGTGCTGGCTAGCTGATTTTGGTTCACAAAGAGTCTCTGGGAAGGTGTCTTTGGCTTCCTGAAAGCCTCCAGGTGAGGATGGAGGCCTTTTACCCTTCCCCAGCACCAGGGAAGCCTTTGGAGTCTGGGGAGGGCATGTGTGCCCCCTTTTGGCATTTGAGCTTTTTGGCACTCAAGCAAAAAAACAGTTTGCCATCACTGGCCTAGGGCCTCCTTGGCTGATCTTACTGTTCTTTCAACCTGACCATTGCTGGAAGGATGAAAGGGAGCTATTAGTGCATGACGGATGCCTAGATGAGCCAGGAACTCTTCGAATGGAGTGGCCATAAATTGGGGTCCATTGTCCACTACCAACACATCAGTTAACCCATGCATAGCAAACAATCTCCTGCATATTCTGATTATGGCTTCAGCTGTGGTTGACCTCATGAGCATAGTCTCCAACCATTTGGAGTAGGCATCTATTACTACCAAGAACGTTTACCCATAGAATGATCCCGCAAAATCAACATGGACCCTAGACCATAGTTCCCTGGGTTTTTTCCATTCTAGCCCCAGGGGCTTAGGAGGTTCGGCTCTTGAGATTTTGGTAATTTGCGTTTGAGCAATGTTTTACCCTGGCTACTGCAGCCAGCACCTCCCAGGTGAGTTGCTGTAGTTTCACTCAGCTCTGCAAAGTTTTCCTTTCTATGGCAAAAAGGTTATAAAATGGGGCAAAACTCATTTAACAACTGTCTAACTTAGCAACATAAATTTTGAGTTTAATTGTGATCATAAGTCAAGGACTACTATATTAGGATAGCCATTAGCTTTGGATATCATTGTTTAACTAATATACAGTTTAATCATAACTTGGAGAACAATATAAATATGCACTAGAGTGAATTTTTTAAAATCCAAGAAAATATAACCAAAAATTATATAAATACAATATAAAATGTAAATATGTATAATTTTTGGTTGTATTTTCTTGGTTTTTTTAAAAATTCACTCTAGTGCATTATACATATTTATATTGTTCTCCAAGCTGTGATTAAACTGTATATTAGTTAAACAGTAAGGGATATCCAAAGCTAATGGCTATCCTAATACAGTAGTCCTTGACTTATGATCACAATTAAACTCAAAATTTATGTTGCTAAGTTAGACAGTTGTTAAATGAGTTTTGCCCCATTTTATAAACTTTTTGCCATAGTTATGTGAATTACTGCAGTTGTTAAATTAATAACATTAAATGTTGTTAATCTGATTTTGCCATTTATTTTGCTTGTCAGATAACTGCAAAATGACTGTGACTATGCAGTGTCCAAGTGACCCTGGACACTGCAACCATCATAGATATGAGAATTGACAAGCTTCTGAATTATGATCAATTGACAATAAGGATGCTACAATGATCATAAGGGTGACAAATGATCATAAGTCGTTTTTTTCAGTGTAACATAGAAACATAGAAACATAGAAGACTGACGGCAGAAAAAGACCCCATGGTCCATCTAGTCTGCCCTTTTACTATTTCCTGTATTTTATCTTACAATGGATATATGTTTATCCCAGGCATGTTTAAATTCGGTTACTGTGGATTTACCAACCACGTCTGCTGGAAGTTTGTTCCAAGGATCTACTACTCTTTCAGTAAAATAATACTTTCTCATGTTGCCTTTGATCTTTCCCCCAACTAACTTCAGATTGTGTCCCCTTGTTCTTGTGTTCACTTTCCTGTTAAAAACACTTCCCTCCTGAACCCTATTTAACCCTTTAACATATTTAAATGTTTCGATCATGTCCCCCCTTTTCCTTCTGTCTTCCAGACTATACAGATTGAGTTCATTAAGTCTTTCCTGATATGTTTTATACTTCAGACCTTCCACCATTCTTGTAGCCCGTCTTTGGACCCGTTCAATTTTGTCAATATCTTTTTGTAGGTGAGGTCTCCAGAACTGAACACAGTACTCCAACTTTGAATAGTCACTAAATGATCTGTTACAAGTCGAGATTATTGTAGTTTTCTAACAAATTTTAAAACTCGTTAACTTTAAGAGGATTGAGTATACAGGATGAAGGACAATTGGATTGAAGCATGCTGACACAGAAATAATTTCCTCTAAATTCAGTAGAACTCACAAGTTTAAATTGCTTAATAAAAGAAAAACACTCAACCAAGCAGACATTTATTGAATCTCAAGAGTGAATAATTTTATTTATTCATTTATTAATTTATGCTTTTCAGGCAGTATGGACTCCCAGTGACAAATCACTGCAATAATCTAATATAGTGAATATAATACCCAATATAATGTACACATTATAACGTATGTGTTGTATGTTTTTGGGTAGATATACATTTTTTCTTGAAGAGCAGAAAACAGAATTTCATTTTTAAGGTGGGCAAGTATGCTCACAGTAAAAAAATGAAAATAAAAGTTATAAATGGTTCATTAATTGATACATTATAGCATATCCAAGATAAAGCATCTAAAATATTGCATTATGTTCTGATATTTTATAATTTCAAATGCTTTGAACAATAGCTTTGATTTTGTAGGTAATGCAAGTATGCCATCTTTCCTCCCTTTTTAAGAGCATTTCTACAGTGAATTGCAATTCAGTGTAAAGCTTGAAATTTTAACATGAGATTTTAAAATGTTAATCTGAAGAATTAGACAATTCCCAGCTTGCTTTTCAGCAGAGGGTCTCTCTCATTGCCTCTTGGGAAAAGAACAGCCTTGACATTATTGAAGTAAACACTTAGTCCTTCACTGGATTTCCCTTGACCTGATTTTCTTTCAATAGGTTTATATTCTTTATATCTCCTGAAAAGAATGCAAAGATCAAGTTATTAAAGATTAAATAATTCCTGGATTGCATTATTATTTTCTGTAATTTTTATTTTATGAATGGTGTGTATGCGTAAGATTTGACTAGTTTTTATATAAATGCGTATATCCGGGTTAGGTTTTTTTACTTAAGAACTTAATTCGTTCCGTTACCAGGTTCTTAAGTAGAAACGTTCTTAAGTAGAAGCAATTTTTCCCATTGGAATCAATGTAAAAGCAAATAATGTGTGCAAAACCATTAGGAAAGAAATAAAAGCTCAGCATTTGAGTGGGGGGGGAGGAGGAAGAAGAAGAGGAGGAGGACAGTTGCTGCCGAAGAAAGAAGGTGAGGTGAGGGGAATCAAAAAAATACAAAACTTTAAGGCTTAAACAAAAAGAGGGACTCTGAGGCGGTGCGGAGGAGCAAGTGCCTCCCATACACCTGGCATGAAGCTGCCTCCCATACACTGCACCAGAGAGAAACCCAAGCGGGCGAGAGGCGGGAACCTCCCACTCCTTCCTGCCTCTTCCTTCCCATGCTGAAGGGCTCCCCTCTCCTCTCACTCATTAGCTTTGTAGCCGGCGCCTTTCCTTCCCTGTGGTGACTCCTTGGTTTGGCTGAAGCTGAGTTGATCCTGCCAGGGCGAAGTGTTCCCTTTTGCCTTTCTATGCCCAGATGCGCCAGGAAGCAACCTCGCGCGGGGTGTATGGGAGGCAGCGCGAGGGAGTCACTACAGTGAAGTTGTTTATTCCCTTTCCAAGCACCCAGAGAAAGGAAAACGCTCCTTTCGCTCTGGGCTGCCAAAGCCTCCTTAAGTGCCACCAAAAGGCTCCTCTGGCAGCCCAGAAAAGCCCCAGATGGCCGGGATTAAAGGGGGAATGGCAGAAAACTTGCTGGTCCTTCGTGCCACTCTCAAATTTCCTGGAACATTTTTCCAGGCTCGGGTTCTTAAGTTGAAAATGGTTCTTAAGTAGAGGCAAAAAAATCTTGAACACCCAGTTCTTATCTAGAAAAGTTCTTAAGTAGAGGCGTTCTGAAGTAGAGGTACCACTGTATATTTGACTTCTTTATATTGGTGTATTTTTTGTATTATATTATATTATACAAATCTAATAAATAAAATAAATAAATAATAAATAAATTATGTTGTAAATAAATAAATTGTTATTGCACATTTATATTTGTGAAAAAAATCAGTGGGGAAAAACCTTTTAGTACAGCTCTAGAAAACAGATGCTGAAAACATATATTAGGGTGAAAGGACAGAGACACCAAAATAGAAAACAACCTATTTTGTGCTTATATAAATGTATTGCGTCACTAGTGAAATATACTACAGTAATAAGTAATGGTTTTCAGAGTGCTTGCATAAAGAAAAAATATATATTATGCCATTGCAAGATATGTTCATTATGTGAAACCTTTTAAAAACCAGGGACAAAGGAATATTGTAGTCAGAGTCAAATTTATAGGCAGCAATTATGGTTCAAATTGTCATTCACTTCTGACACTGAGGGATCTGTGGGGTCATTGGTATTCTCTGATCTTGGTTGTTTTCTTACAAGCATTTCAGTAGTGGGTTTCTACTGGAATGGCAAAGGACGCTGCACCGGTAGCAAAAGTTGAGCTGCGCGCGCAGCTTTGGGTGTCTTGCTTGTGCAGTGCATATCCCAGTGTGTTTTTGCTTCTGCGCATGCGTGGAAGAAACAAAATTGCTGAAATGTCACACATGCATGCAACCCCTCATAAGAGTTTGCTTCCTGCACATGCACAGAAGCAAAAACATGCTTGGACACACGTGCACACAAAACACCTGAAGCTGCGCACGCAGGACTCTGGTAGCGGTGGAAGGAGCAATCCGCCCCGAAACATTTTATTCCCAAATTAAGAAACATCATCATGGCTACATGAGAGTGGAGTCTTCTCCCTATACACAAGTGACTCACTCTATTAGTATTGCGTTTCTGCAATACTCCGCGGCCTGCACTGGCTGCCGATCGGTTTCCGGTCACAATTCAAAGTGTTGTTAATGACCTTTAAAGCCCTATATGGCATCGGGCCAGAATACATCCGGAACCGCCTTCTACCACATGAATCCCAGCGGCTGATAAGGTCCCATAGAATTGGCCTTCTCTGGGTCCCGTCGACCAAACAATGTCGTTTGGCAGGCCCCAGGGGAAGAGCCTTCTCTGTGGCGGCCCCGGCCCTCTGGAATCAACTCCCCCCAGAGATTAGAACGGCCCCAACCCTCCTTGTCTTTCGCAAACTACTCAAAACCCACCTTTGTCGCCAGGCATGGGGGAGTTCAGATATTCCTTCCCCTAGGCCATTATAAGTTATGCATGGTATGTTTGTGTGTATGTTTGGTTTTTATAAAGAACGGTTTTTAGTTGTTTTATTAAATTGGATTGTTACATGTTGTTTTTATCATTGTTGTTAGCCGCCCCGAGTCTGCATACAAATCCAATAAATAAATAAATAAATAAATAAATAAATTGCTAGGAATGTCCTTAGTAGTTTCTTAATTAGACTATTGTCTAATTGTATTGTCTTGTAAAGAACAAGAGAGTAAACCCCACCTCCTTTTAGTAGTGATGATATTACTGAGTTGGGTAATGAAATGTCTGCAAGAAAACAACCAAACTCAGAAAGCACTAACGGCCCCACAGTTTAACTGTGAGCTACAAACATTCTCCTCTATTGATTAAGGGATCTCTATGATTTTTCAATTATTATTTTTCATTCCTCAATAGCACACCCAAGTAGAGTTGCTCAACCTCTTGCAGAAAAGAACATTGACAAGTTTTGACCATATTCCCAACAATCTTAAATACACTGCGTGCTCTATTCTCATGACAACAAACCTATGGAATGCATGCACAAGTGGCATGCGGAGCCATATCGGTGGACAAAGGGGGTCCAGGTCCTGTGTGCATACGCATGCCAGCCAGCTGATTTTCAGGCTTCTGGGCCCACTAGGAGTCGGGAAATGGCCTATTTTCAGCTTTCAGAAGGGGTGGATAATGTCTCTTTTGCTCTCCCCAGGCTTCAGAGTGTTTCTAGGAGCCTGGGGAGGAGGTTAAAAATGGCCTTCCAGAGACCAGAAATAGCCCATTTGCCGACTTCTTCAAATTGGAAAATGGGCCATTTTTGGCCTCCAGAGGGCTTCTAGGGCGATGAGGAAAGCCATTTTTGCCTTCTTCAGGCTTCTAGAAAGGCTATGAAGCCTGAGGAGAAGAAAAAAACCGGGTGTCCCCTCTTTTGACACACAAACCAAAAAAGGTTTGCCATCACTGTTCTATCCAATAATATTTGGGAGTTTCTATGAATACTTTAAAAAGCAACATGAAGAAAACAGTATATAAAAAGAAAAATAACATTAGAGAGATGATAGGTAGGTGTGTTTTATATGTCAGGAGTGAGTCAGATAGAGAGAGAGAGAGAGAGAAGACTATTGGATTTTTGCTTTTTTCTATGGGTAAATAGAATGTACCTTCTGTTACAAATTCTTACATCAGTATTATTTGAGTTTGAACATTTTATATATCACTAAAACAATTGTCTGATCCACTGGAGGGTTGCTACCGGTATGGTACAGATCTAGGAACTGGTGGGGTGGTGGCAGGAGGCCCACCTGCCCTGGGTGCTTTTGCAGAAGTGTCACATGTGCACGCAAACTGGTAGCAATGGGATTTAAAACCCATCACTGGCCTGATTCATGTTAATGACTGTACCAAGCAACTTACCTGTAAAGGAAGAAAGTCAATAAACTACCAATCACCACCAAGAAACCACAGGTAACCAAAATTCCTTCTGCTGTTCTTGAAAAGGATGCTTCAGCTTAAAGAATAAATTAAAGAAAACAGAGTAAAGGGAATTTAATCAGTGAATAATATATTCTTATAATGCTCTATATGTTCTGCATTGCTTGATATAGCAATCTCATTGGGTTCACCATCTCCTAATTAAAACTAATGCCTTTATTGTTTTTAATATTTTAAAATTATTTTTGTTTTGAAGGGAGGGCATTATTTTTTTTACTTTTTTGCAACTTGGTTGTCACTGAGAGTCACATGAGGTGATGGTATATAAAATTACTAAAGAAATAAATATTATAAAATACAAAGAAAAATAAATTGTTCCTCAACTTATTGCAGTTTCATTACTTCCATTTATTTAGATCCTTCTTTCTAAATTTGACTGAGTTTGAAAGGTAAGCAAAAAGTTCTTCCCACAACACTGCTTGTTACACAGGTCATACAATAATAACTGAGTCATTCTACATTTCTTCAAATGCAGACATTTGGGAAAGTGTGGCACTAGTAGAATCATTATTCAGATTTGGGCTGACCGAGTTAGGAAGGACCAAGAACTTCAGATTGAAAGGTTTGCTGTGCATATTTATCATAAGAAGCACACTTTTCTCTATCTCAGGCACTCTACTTGTATATTAGTGTAATGTTAGAATAAGGAAAGGTTCTACCATTTTACTGTAAATTAGCTGTCAAAGATGCAGTTTTCCTTAGAGTTGAAAATTTAAAATATCTTGAGAAATAACCATGCCAGCTTTCATTTTAAAAAGTAGGATTTACCTCCATTGATGGAGATCAAAGTACTTGTGAGTGCTAGACTTGTTGCATCAGCTAGTGTGATGTTGACACAATAGGTTCCAGATTCATTGAAAGCTCTTCTTATGGTTAGGAAACATACATCGGCAACATCAACAGGGTGACAGGACTCACTCTGTAAAATTGTACATGTGGGATCAGCAATTAACGTGCAGACATCTGTAGGTAGACTATGTAGGGGGAAGAGACAAAAAGAGATAAGGTAGTTAATAAGTTTGGATTGTATAGAACCAATGGACTAATGGATAACGTAACTTTCTTCAAAACCTGCCCAAAACAATTCAGTTTCGGTTCAAACAATAAAGATGATTAAACAGGAGAAGTAAAATATTGCAGTCATGCTATGATCATTATTGTTTACGAGGGTAACTCTTTTAAACCTTTACACTTGTGCTGGAAGTGTAAAAAAGAAATAGGTTCATATTATCATCAATGGTGGAGCTGTAGCAAAGTTAAGACATATTGGAAAAATGATAGAATAATAAAAGAAACAATAAAGCAAGAGATAGAAAAAACTCCAGAATTTTACTTACTAGGTATAAACTAACAGAAATATAAGAAAGTTATTTTACATCTAGTTATTCATATAACGACAGTGGCCAGGATAGTATATGCGCAAAATTGGAAGGGGGAAGATATTCCCAAAGAGGAGGAGAAAATATTAGACTGCGCTGAAATGGATATGATGACAAGACGGTTAAATAACCAAGAAGAATCTGAATTTTATGTGATTTGGAATAAAGTGTATACATGGATAGACAAAAAGAAGAATTAAAAATGTACAATAGTAGTATGGTTAGGATTTAATTTTTGTGTTTGTACTTTGCTTAGATATGAAGTTTATGGGTTTCTTTTCATAATAAGGTAACATAAAATCTCTTCTTTTCACTTAAAGTAATAGGTTGACCTAACATATTAATAATGTATTCTTTTTTCTGTAATGCAATTTGACTTCTTGAACAAGCGGGGTATCTGCAACCCCAATTTTATGTTAAATGTGTGTTTGTATGTTTGTCAATTTTAAGAAAATCAATAAAGTTTATAAAATAAAATAAAATAAATAAACCTTTTAAAATATTAATGCTCCAATGAATCTTTCTATTTATACATTCTAGTACAGAGTTTACTGAATGTATTGCAAAGAAAGCCAGATCAACTGCAAAAGACAATGCGTCTTTTAAACTGAATCTTACAAACTGCCTAGAAATAAATCCAGTTTAAGAGAGGGAGGGAGGGAGGGAGGAAGACAGAAAGAAAAAGAAAGAAAGAAAGATGGTAGGAAGGAAGGGTTTTTTGACCCCACAGTGAGCCCTTCAAGAAATAAATCCACACACCCGAAGTTTTCAAGTTTTAAAACACATAATATTTGTAAAGCAGAAAGGTTTGCAAAATGCAGCGACAAAAGTAAGGGATATTTTTTCTCTGCCAGCTAATTATCAGTCCGAGAACAGAGATAAAATTAATAGTTAATTCTTCTTTGATATCACAACTAGCATTTTGGCACTGCTTTACTTGAATTTGCAGGCAGCCCTGGATAAGAAGTTTCTTCTAATAAACTCATTAGTTTCACACCAAACTCCAATCATCCATCACAAGACTTGCCTTTTTATAGCCAAAAGGCGTGGCAAAATGTTCTATAGAGCTATTCACACATAGATCTCTTCCTCCTCAGCCATTCCTGCCTGCTAATACTCCTGCACATCCTTGCATCGAGAAGAGACTCTTCCTCTTCTCCTAAGTCACTCATGGGCACCTCTGGAGGTGCAACAAGCCCTGGTTGACTTTCAGACTCTGACTCCACATCCTCTCAGCTATCAGACTCTGGTGCCAAGTACATTGGCCTAGGTTACCAAAACACACCTGTCGCTCGATCCTCAGTGAAGAGTCCAGAGACAGGCTAAGTAAAGACGGTTCCTTTATTCAGCTCTTAAAAGGAGAAGTGACAATCAGCGGAACACGTCTGCCCTACCTGGGGAGAAACCGCTCTTTTTATACATTTGCGGCTCCCGCCAAAAGAGAGCAGCCCGCGTCTGAGCCAATCAGGAGCGACTTCCTGTTTCCAGCTCAGACAGTGTTTCCAAAAGGAACAAACTATTTACAAGGATACAACACCCCTCCCTCCTTAGTCAGAATACATCACTCAAGAAAGCCACGTGACGAAGTCCTCCAATCTGCTCGGTCTTCGCAGGGCTCGCTTCGACCTGCGCAGTTCATTTGAGTCCTCGCTTCCAACGGTGGAGGTCGGTTCGCCTGTACTTCCCCAGTTTGGCTGGGGCCTAGTTTGGGCTCCGGCCCGCTGAGTCGATTGGGCAGGCACAACACCGACCTCTGAGGATGAAGACGGCTCGGCGTCGCTGGAGGACCCTTCCTGACTGGATAAGTCCATTTGAATGTCCATTAACGCGGGTTGCGCGTTACAGTCTATTAGAGTGGGAGAGTCTGTTTTAGCAGTTTGTTCAGGGAAGGTTTCAATGCGCTTTCGTACATGGTCAATGTGCCGCTTCCACATTCGACCATCATCCAATTTTACAATGTATGTTTTAGGAGCAGTTTGTTGTACAATTATTCCCTTCATCCAATTCAAACCCCCATCAAAATTATTTGCAAAAACACTTTGACCCAAATACAATTGTCTTTCAGGGTTCACATACATAGGATTATGAGTACAAAACCTTGGGTGTAACCTATCCAGTGGGGACCTAAGTTTCCTTCCCATTAGTATTTCAGCAGGGCTTATGTGTGTGTGGGAATTTGGTGTAATATGTTGTGTTAACAAAAATTGGTCCAGATGCTGTTGTACATCTCCAGGGCCTGACCTGCGCAATGCCTCTTTTGCCACCTGAACGTATCGTTCTGCCAAACCATTAGCCCAGGGCGAGTAAGGCGAGATGAGAGCATGTCTGACCCCCAAGTTATCTAAAAATAATTCAAATTGCCTGGCTGTCAATTGGGGTCCATTGTCTGACACTAAGATGTCAGGACAGCCATGGGTGGCAAACAAATGGCGCAGAACCTTAATTGTGGCACTCGTGGTTATATTATTCATTGCAATGATTTCCACCCACTTGGAAAATGCATCTACCACTATTAAGAAATATTGTGACCCCACTGGCCCTGCAAAATCAATATGGACCCTGGACCAAGGCCCTGCAGGTTGTTCCCACTCTGCTGGAGTTGTTTTGGGGGGGTTAGGCCGAGACTCTTGGCATGGATCACACTTGGCTACCCATTTTTCAATATCAGTATCCAGACCTGGCCACCATAAGTGCCCCCTAGCTAGGCCCTTCATCCTGACAATACCAGGATGGCCCACATGTAACATTGTGAGTACTTTGGTCTTTAGACTCTCAGGAATGATTACCCGATCACCCCACAACAGGCAACCTTTAACATATGACAATTCCAATCTTTTGGTTTTAAAATCACTTAAATCAGATTCTACAGAGTCATTCTGCCACCCCTTAAGTACACAGTTTACCACCTTTTTCAAAATTGGGTCTTGCTGCGTGTGTGCAGCCACCTCCCTTGCTGTTGTTAGTGGGTTATCTTCGAGCTCTATCATTAAAACATCAGCAGATGGGGCAGGGTCCTCTACTAACTCTGCCATTGGGCACCTACTGAGACCATCTGCGTGGTTGATGGTTTTACCCCCTTTGTGAATGAGCTCGTACTGGTATCCTGAGAGGAACAAGGCCCACCTGATTAATCTTGGAGACATAAATGGGAGAGTTGGTTTGTTGGGGGCTAAAAGGCCTAGTAAAGGCTTGTGGTCGGTAACCAATTCAAAACTCCTGCCAAAGAGATAATTATGAAACTTCTTCACCCCAGCCACTAACGCTAGAGCCTCCTTATCTAGTTGGCTGTAATTTCTCTCCGTATTGGTCATTGTCCTTGAAAAGAAAGCAATTGGGGCTTCTGTATTATTTGGCAACACATGTGCCAAGACCCCTCCCACGCCATATGGGGACGCATCGCACGTAAGCCTGACGGGTAGTAAAGTGCTATACTGGACTACTACACTTGCGGAAGTTAATAACTGCTTTATTTGTAAGAAGGCTTCGTGCTCAGTTCTCCCCCATGTCCAAAGGGTTCCTTTCTGAAGTAGCCGGTGTAGAGGCTCTGCTGCTGTTGCCTTCTGTTTTAAAAAGACAGAGTAAAAGTTTAGAAGGCCTAAGAATGCCTGCAATTCTGTTCTATTCTGTGGCTCTGGGGCTTCCCTGATGGCTTTTAATTTTTCAGTAGTGGGGTGTATGCCTTCCCCATCGATTCTATAGCCTAAGAATTCTACACTGTTGGTTCCCCACACACATTTGTCAGGTTTGATTCTTAACCCTTTATCTTGTAGTCTATGTAATACTTCTCTTATTCTTCTGTTGAGTTGAGATTGGTTTTCTCCTGAAATTAAAATGTCATCAAAATAGGAAATGGTCCCTTTAATTCCTGACAACAAACATTCCATTATGCTTTGAAAAATCCCGGGAGCTATGCTTACCCCAAATTGTAATCTGGTACATTTAAATGCACCCCTGTGGGTGACAATTGTCTGTGCGAGTGCTGTTGGTTCATCGACAGGGAGTTGCTGGTAAGCTTGGGCTAAATCGATTTTTGCGAACACTTTCCCTTCCCCCAGGGAGTGAAGGAGCTGTTGTACCACTGGAATGGGGTAAGGGTGATGTTGGAGGGCTTTGTTGAGCGTAGACTTATAGTCAGCGCAAACCCTCAAAGAGCCATCCGGTTTAAGAGGCGTAACTATGGGTGTTTCCCATGGCCCCTGCTCTACAGGAACTAAAATGCCTTGGCTTATGAGCTTATCTAGCTGTAGGTCAAGCTTGGGAAGGAGCGGGAGGGGTACCCTGCGAGGTTTGAGCTGGACAGGAGGGACCTTGGGGTCAATAGAAAAGGAGATAGGGGGCCCTTTATACGATCCCAAGGTGGGGCTAAACACTTCTGGGAATTCCTGTAAGAAGTTAGGCATGCTATCAGAGTTAACAGTACATATACCAGAAATTTCAATTCCCAATGGTTCCATCCAAGCCAAACTCAGGAGAGAGTGTCTAGCCCCTGTAACAACAATCATAGGAAGGGTACATTTAACAATCTTAAACATAATAGGTACATTCACTTGGCCTAGAACAGGTATTATTCCCCCTTGAAAATCTCTAATTACCAATGAGGTTTGTAAAAGGTCAGACTTTGAGAGGCTAGGCATGTACATTATAAGCTTTTCCCACGGCATAATGGTGTATTTAGACCCCGTATCAAGTTCCATGGAGCATGGCTTGTTGTTTAGGAGCAGTGAGATTACAATCTTGCCCCCATTTTTTGTTGCCGTGCTATTCACGGAAAATTTATTGTTACCTCTTGAGTAGTCGTGGTTAGCGGTTGAGTAGTTCTTGCGGCCGGAAAACCGGGGAAACCGGTTTTCGCGCGGTTGAGGTGTTTGAGTCTGGAAACGAGGAGGACGAGGAGTGGAGAAAGATTCCTCAGGTAAAGGTGCTCTGCAGGCTTCGGCGATATGGCCACGTCGGTTGCAGCAGCGGCAAATGGCATCCCGGAAGGGGCAGCGTTGGCGCGGATGGTTTCCTCGGCAGCCGGCGCAGGGGGCGACGGGGCGAGGGTATCTGGGTTGTCTCGGTTGGTCCTGTTGCAGCAGGAAACAGCTGTCCTCATTGAGGGCTGGTGGGCTGAGGTCGTCTGGGGCCTCAGCGCAGGAAAACGTGGAGTCGAACTTGGCGATGACTTCTCGCTTGTCGTGCTCCTTCAGCTCTTTGGCAGCAGCGTCGGCGACCTCTGCGGTTTGTGCCAGCTTGATTACTGCCTGGAGAGACGGCTCGTCTTCGGTGAGGAGCTTGTTCCGGACCATGGCATTTCTCATGCCAAAAATTAAGGCATCAGTGAGGCGAGCTTCCGGGCTATCAAACTTGCATTTTGAAAGCACCGTTCGAACACGCGTAGCGAACTGATTAATGGATTCAGATTCGAGCTGGGCCATTCTTGAAAACTGGTGCCGGAAAACGACGGCTGGTTTCGTAGGCTTGAAATGGCTCGCGAGCTTGGTTTGCAGGACGTCCCAAGCGACGGATTTGGCTGGGAGCGGATCGGTGAGAGTCTGGGCGAGATCGAATATTTCTGGGCCGCAGTAGTTCAGGAAGATTGCCCGCTTTCGTTCGGCGTCGGCGTCCCTTATTCCCGCGGCTTCGAGGAAGATCTCGAACTTGGCTATGTAGGCGTCCCAGGAGGATTTCTCCGGATCGAAGAACTCAGGAGCCCGGCCGATTTGAAGGTTGTTCATTTTGCACGCGTGGTTCTTCCGTCCGTCGTCGCCAGTGAAGAGTCCAGAGACAGGCTAAGTAAAGACGGTTCCTTTATTCAGCTCTTAAAAGGAGAAGTGACAATCAGCAGAACACGTCTGCCCTACCTGGGGAGAAATCGCTCTTTTTATACATTTGCGGCTCCCGCCAAAAGAGAGCAGCCCGCGTCTGAGCCAATCAGGAGCGACTTCCTGTTTCCAGCTCAGACAGCGTTTTCAAAAGGAACAAACTATTTACAAGGATACAACACTCAGAATCTGTGATCAGCTGAGCTGGATGTGGATGGGTCACAAGAGAAAGAAGAGAAAGAGAGAAAGAAAGAAAGACCTATGACCACGATTGAGTTGGTTACTAAGCAAGAGCGTTGTTAAGTGAGTTTCAACACATGCCACACCCATCCAGTCACCTGATCACCAAGCCATGCCCACCTGAAGGGAGGGGGACTGAGGATGAGTTTGTCGCACCAAGGGGGAAGTGGACTGAAAAGGTTTGGGAACTACTGTTTTAAGATATAACAGAATATTGAAAATCTGGCAGAGTTGTCCCCTTATATACCAAAGATACTGTAGAGTTTTCTAAATCTCTTGCTCATGCTTTCTCTTTGCCAGGATGTGTAGAGGTTTCAGCTCCCTTAATTACGTAATGTTTTCAAGATTATCTCCACATTCCTCAACAGTATCCATGCATGCTGGACTGCAGCTCTCTTATTTCTCAGTCTCTGTGTGCAGCAATATACCAACACAGTGAACCACAGTTATATTGGTATTCCTGGGTCTTCTATATAGATCATTTTCAGTTAGTTGAGCAGAAATGATTTAAATGTGTAATATAAAATGCCAGAATTTGTAGGAGAATATGTAGGAATATTTGGAAAATCATACCTCCCTTGACAAGTTACTATGAAATCAACCATGGAACTTCCAACTTGAGTAGCCGTCATCTGGACACTTGTCATTTGGATAATGTTTACCTCAAGAATCCCCTCTGTCAAAAAATAAGCCATACCAAGATTTTTAAAGTGCAAAATTTGACAAGGAAAATAAGTATTTTTAAAAATCTTAAATACAAGAGAATTATAATTTCTTGTTGACAATAGTTTCTGATTCTTCGTTGCAAAAATAGGCAGAGTTCTTGGTCATCATATTTCTGTTTTTGTTTCTGTTACACAGAAAAGTTCATTTTCTTATTTTTGATGACATGTAATCATAACAGAGAGAGGTCTAGGTACTTGACATTTTAAAGCATCTTGGATCATTATATGTTTAAATTCCAGCCCCAAAGAATGATATGAATGATCCATAATTTATAACCAAGAGAATAAAAAGATAGGTCTTTGGGTAGTTTTTTTAATTGTTGCAAAAGATAATAGTGTTTGATTCTCATTTAAAAAAACAGCAACAGAGTTACTCCCTGTCTTCCACACCACCACTTAGTAAGATCTTTGTTAATACACTATACACTGTATGTATTGTATATGTCTGACTTCAGGTTCTTGCAAAAAAAAGTAGAATTTGATCATTTTGTTCACTCCTTCTGCTAAGGATATGTACATAATTATATTCATAGTGTTACTTTAAGATTATGACTCATCTTTCTTTTAAATTAAATGTTATTTTTAACTCAGTGGTATACTGTATTCATTATATTTTCAGAATGATTCCTTAATTTGAATTTGTTGTATTAATCCAGGGATTGTACTCTTCCTGAAGGTGACAAAACTGAACATAGCAACAATAATACTGCATGCTGAAATTTGGTTTAAAATAATGTGTATGGTGATACACAGGCATAGTGACAAGAACATTGCCAGCCAAACATAAATATTACTGATGGGCTATTTAGTTAAATACTCCATAAAGGATAATTGATAGAGTTGGGTCTTTCCTAGGAATGGAAGAACTCTATTGGACAAAAGAAGTCTTCCTCTAATGGAAGAAAGTCCACCTGTACAAAGCAATATCTTTTTGTTCATGGATGAAATCTTTAGCTGCAACACTGTTGGTAATATGACTTTCAAAGCAAACAAAATAACACTATTTTAAATCTTCCTTTCAAAATGAAGCTTTCACATAATCTGTCCTTTGTTTACAGAAAAAAATTAAAATAGCAGGAACCCAAAAGCCATTTTAATTATTTGATGAATGTGAAACACTTCAGACACTACCTATCAAAATAATATTCTTTGCTTACTGATGTAGATGCATACCTACAATGGTAATTGTTGCTTTGTAAGTTCCATATCGAGTGATACTGCACCTTTCAACAGGAGGCTGTCCTGTGGGCACCTCTGATACGTTGTAGGAGGTGGGGGTTGTATTATAAGGCAATTCTGTAGTGAATGCTAAAAAAAAGAAAGAAAAGTTGTAGAAAGAGTTTTTAGATTTGCATCTTAGAGCAAAAATAATTTTTGTATCCACTGTTTATACAAAGATAAAATGTATATTACATTTATTTGACCATCATATTTTCATACAGAGGCCTACATCCATTTATATACCATGCATGCTACTAATAAAGCAGGATATTTATAGCTCAGGATTGACCTAAGGAGTCCTTGATGCTCTCTGAGCTTCCTTGTTCTCTTGAACATGTTTCATTACCAAAAATAGATAACATCATCAAGCTAATGACAGTCACTGATGAAGTTACAGTGATCCCTCGATTTTCGCGGTCTTGATTTTCGCAAAACGCTATACCACGGTTTTTCAAAAAATAATAATTAAAAAATACTCCACGGTTTTTTTTTCTATACCACGGTTTTCCCCACCCGATGACGTCATACGTCATCACCAAGAGTCACTTCTCTCTCCCTTTCTCTTCCTTTTTCTCTATCCTTTCTACCTCTTACTCTTTCTTTCTCTCCCTCCTTCATTCAATTTTCTCTCCCTCCCTTTCCTTTCTCTCCCTCCCTCCCTGTGCCTGCCCTGCACCACCCAACAGGGACGGACAGCCCCCGATCGTCGGTTCGTCGCCCCCCCCCCAGAGGGAGATCGGGCTGCGAGGGCAGTGGATCCGCGTCCCCAGCCACCGGCTTGGATTCCCCTCCCGGCGGCATTGGGCTGCCCTGCATCGCTCACGTGCTTGACTGCAGTGGCTGCTTTGGCGGGGAAGGAGGAGTTTGGGGAGAAGATGAAGGCAGCGGGCAGCAGCTGAGGCGAAGCGAGGTGAAGGCGGCGAGGAGCGGCGAATAACAGAGCAGCTCGCGCCCGGTGGGGTCTCTTCTCCCCAGCCAAAGGAGGAATGGCTTGTGTGTGTAACATATTTTCGCTGATAAGGAAAAGGATCGGGCTGGTGGGGGTGGCGAATCCACCTCCCCAGCCACCGGAGGGAGATCGGGCTGGTGGGGGCGGCGAATCCACCTTCCCGCGCATGCGCAGATGGTGTTTTTACTTCCGCACCACTATACCGCGGAAAATCGATTATCGCGGGAGGTCTTGGAACGTAACCCCCGCGATAATCGAGGGATCACTGTACTTAGTTTGGGAAATGAAACATCTTTGAGAAAACAAACAGGCTAGTGAGCACCAAGGGACCCTCATATACCATACACCTGTTCTCAGGAATCCTCACTAGGAGGATAATCATTCCATTTATTAACAAATATTGCAGTTCCCTTTGAAATAAAAATTCCTACTGTTGGCTCCTGCCACTTGATTTTGGCATTATGTATTTGTATTTTCCTGTGCTTTTGCAAATTTACTCGTTTGAAATTTAATACAAGCAACAGAAAAGGAAAGCTTCTCTACTTACTTACTTTGTTAATTTCTATTTGTTTATTATTTGTTTATATTGTATGGCATCTATCAAACACAATGATTCTAAGTGGCTCACAGTAACCAATAAAAACAACATGAAAATAAATCACACTCTTTCCACCAAGATGCCAGAACTCTCCCTACTGTTAGTATCCCAACTCAATTCCATTCTATCCCAGTGCTTGGGAGAAGAGAACCAGTCTTCAAAATTTTCTGGAAGACTAAAAAGTCCTCCCAAATCTCAGGGAGAGATTCTTCCAAAGAGCTGGTGCACCTATGAAAAAGTTGCCTTCAAGGATACATTGGATGATATCATCCACAGGAGTAGAATCCAACCACTCTGTCCAAACCAGTAGGATGAGCAGATGCCCTCAGAGAGAAGCAATCCTGCAAATAACTGTACAGGTAGTCCTTAACTTACAACCACAATTGAGTCCAAAATTTCTGTTGTTAAACAAGACAGTTGTTAAGTTCCATTCGTCTCACTTCACAACCTTTCTTACCATAATTGTTAAGCGAATCCCTACTGTTGTTAAGTTGGTAACATAGTTGTAAAGTTAATTTGTCTTCCCTATTGACTTAGCTTGTCAGAAAGTTACAAAAGGTAATTGCATGACCCTGGGATACTGCAATCGTCATAAATATGAATCAATCACAGTAGAACTGGAAGGGACCTTGAAGGTCTTCTGTTCAAGCAGGAGACTCTATACCAGTGATGGCGAACCTATGGCACGGGTGACACAAGTAGCACGTGGAGCCATATCTGTTGGCACGCGAGCAGTTGCCCTAGCTCAGCTCCAACGGCCATGTGTGTGCCAGCCAGCCGATTTTTGGCTTGCTCAGCTGCTCTGGGAGGTTGTTTTTGGCTTCCAGAGACCCTCTGGGGAGGGGGAAATCATTTTTACCCTGCCCCAGCTCCAGGGAAGCCTTTGGAGCCTTGGGGAGGGCAAAACACAAGCCTACTGGGCCAAACAGAAGTTGGGAAAAAGATAATTTCCGACCTCCAGAGGGCCTCCAGGGGCTTGAGGAAGCTGTTTTCGCCCTACCCAGGCATTGAATTATGGGTGTTGACACTCGTGCATTCGTGATAGCACCCACCCATGGTCTTTTGGCACCTGAGAAAAAAAGGTTCGCCATCACTGCTCTATACTATTTCAAACAACTGATTCTCCGCTCTTTTCTTTAAAACCTGCAGTCATGAAGCACCCACAACTTCTGAGAGCAAGCTGTTCCACTTGTTAATTGTCCTCACTGTTAGGAGGTTTATAAAACAGTTGCCAAGCATCTGAATTTTGATCATGTGACCATGTGGATGCTGCAATATTTATAAGTGTGAAAAACAGTCATAAGCCCCTTTTTTCAGCGCTGTTGTTGCTTCAAATAGTTACTAAACAAATACAGTACTGTAGTTGTAAGTAAAAGACAACAAATATTGTCATTCCATTCCATTCCACTTTAGGATTTGTTTTTATTCTTGACCATTCTTCCTTCATTTTCAGCAATGGTCAGAAGAACAATGGGATTTTCCAGTAAGCAGAGAATAACAATCTGATTATCATAGGCCTAAGTGTAAAATTACCTCTTAAAGCAACGCCCAGATGAAAAAGATGGCTTTTCTTATTCTGGGTATAAGAATAATGAAGTAAGCATAAACATTAAGAAATCAATCAATCAATCAAATATTTATGACTATAATTTTGCAAATTATAGAGAGGTGGAGGACAGGAAATAAATTAAGTTCTATAAAAAGCAAGTAGTGTCTGGATTAATATATTAGCCATCAAATAAAGTACAGCGATACCTCGTCTTAAAAACGCCTCATCATACAAACTTTTCGTGATACAAACTCGGGGTTTAAGATTTTTTTGCCTCTTCTTACAAACTATTTTCATCTTACAAACCCACCACCACTGCTGGGATGCCCCGCCTCTGGACTTCCGTTGCCAGTGAAGCATCTGTTTTTGCGCTGCTGGGATTCCCCTGCGGCTCCCCTCCATGGGAAACCCCATATCCAGACTTCCATGTTTTTGTGATGCTGCAGGAGAATCCCATCATCGCAAAAATGGGCGCTTTGCTGCCAACGAAAGTCCGGAGGTGGGGTTTCCCAGCGAGGGGAGCCTCAGTGAAATCGCAGCATTGCAAAAACACAGAGGTCTGGAGGTGGGGTTTCGAAGACTTTGGTGTTTTTGCAATGCTGGGATTTCACTGATGCTCCCTTCGCTGGGAAACCCCACCTCCGGACTTCCGTTGCCAGCGAAGCACTCGTTTTTGCGATGCTGGGATTCCCCTGCTGGGATTCCCCTACAACATTGCAAAAACACAGAAGTCCAGAGGTGGGTTTTCCCATGGAGGGGAGCCTCAGGGGAATCCCAGCAGCGCAAAAATCGGCACTTCGGCTGGCAAAAGGGGTGAATTTTGGGCTTGCACACATTAATCGCTTTTCCATTGATTCCTATGGGAAACATTGTTTCATCTTACAAACTTTTCACCTTAAGAACCTCGTCCCGGAACCAATTAAGTTTGTAAAACAAGGTATCACTGTATTAGGCTTATAGTATTTTATATAAGATATAATGTTTCTGTTTGTGGTGGGTAGTTTATATAACAACAAAACAGTGTACATTGTATCTTATTTTCTTTCATGAACCAGACCAATGTGTCTCCATGAGAAAATATGTATGGAGGATACCACAGTTAGACACTGACCTGGAAATGTCGATAAAGGAGCAGCTGTCACTGGTCCACATGGCGCAGGTATAATAGCTTGAACAGATAGGTCAGCACTGAAATTTCCCAGAAGGGTGTATGTATGTGTTGAAATAGAATTGTTGGAAACAAATGACCCACTACCATCTCCAAAATTCCAGTGGTAAGAAATAGCAGAATGATTTAGATAGTGACTGGGATCATGAATCTGAACATCAAACATAATGGGAATATCCTTGATGAAAATAAAGTCTGAAATATTGCGATTGTTCTTCTGTGATATATTCACATAGAAGGGGATTTGATCTGCATATCAAGAATATCCAAAAAAAGATGAAATTGTAGCTTTATAGACAATAGATAATATTAGACATGCATTAGCTCTTACTACGCTCCGCAAGCTGCACTGGCTTCCTATTAGTTTCTGGGCACAATTCGAGGTGTTGGTTATTATTTATAGGACCGTCTTTTGCCACATACCTCCCAGAGACCAATAAGAGCACACAGAGTTAGCCTACTCCAGGTCCCGTCAACTAAGCAATGCAGGACCTTCTCGGTTTCTACCCCGGTTCTATGGAATCAACTCCCCCTGATTTTTTATAATAATAATAATAATAATAATAATAATAATAATAATAATAATAATTATTATTATTATTATTATTATTATTATTATTATTATTATTATTATTATTATTTAGATTTGTATGCCACCCTTCTCCATAGACTCGGGGCGGCTCATAGCAACAATAAAACAATGTACAACAAATCTAATAATTTAAAAAACACTAAAAATTCCATTATTAAAAGCAAACATACACACAAACATACCATGCATAAACTGTATAGGCCAGGGGGAGATGTCTCAGTTCCCCCATGCCTGATGGCAGATGTGGGTTTTAAGGAGTTTATGAAAGGCAAGGAGGGTGGGGGAAGTTCTAATCTCCCGGGGGAGCTGGTTCCAGAGGGTCGAAGGCTCTTCCCCTGGGTCCCGCTAAACGACATTGTTTAGTCAACGGGACCCGGAGAAGGCCAACTCTGTGGGACCTAACCAGTCGCTAGGATTTGTGTGGCAGAAGACGGTCCCGGAGATATTCTGGTCCAATGCCATGAAGGGCTTTGTAGGTCATAACCAACACTTTGAATTGTGACCGGAAACTGATCGGCAACCAATGCAGACTGCGGAGTGTTGGTGTAACATGGGCATACCTAGGGAAGCCCATGATTGCTCTCACAGCTGCATTCTGCATGATCTGAAGTTTTCGAACACTTTTCAAAGGTAGCCTCGTGTAGAGAGCATTACAGTAGTCAAACCTCGAGGTGATGAGGGCATGAGTGATTGTGAGCAGTGAGTTCCGGTCCAGATAGGGCCGCAACTGGTGCACCACGCAAACCTGGGCAAACACCCCACCTCGCCACAGCTGAAAGATGGTTCTCTAATGTGAGCTGTGGATCGAGGAGGATGCCCAAGTTGCGGACTGTCTCTGAGGGGGTCAATAATTCCCCCCCAGGGTTATGGACGGACAGATGGAATTGTCCCTGGGAGGCAGAACCCACAGCCACTCCATCTTATCCGGGTTGAGTTTGAGTCTGTTGACACCCATTCAGGCACTAACAGCCTCCAGGCACCGGCACATCACTTCCACTGCTTTGTTGACTGGAGATGGGGTGGAGATGTACAGCTGGGTATCATCAGCATACTGATGATACCTCACCCCATGCCCCTGGATGATCTCAACAAGCGGTTTCATGTAGATATTGAATAGCAGGGGGGAGAGGACCGACCCCTGAGGCACCCCACAGGGAAGTAACCTTGAAGTCGATCTCTGACCCCCCACTAACACTGACTGCGACCAACCGGAGAGGTAGGAGGAGAACAACTGAAAAACAGTGCCTCCCACTCCCAACCCCTCCAGCCGGCGCAGAAGGATACCATGGTCGATGGTATCGAAAGCCGCTGAGAGGTCAAGAAGCACCAGGACAGAGGATAAACCCCTGACCCGGGCCCGCCAGAGCTCATCCATCAATGCGACCAAAGCAGTTTCTGTGCTGTAGCCGGGCCTGAATCCTGACTGTTGAGGGCCTAGATAATTGGCTTCTTCCAAGGACTGCTGGAGTTGGAGCGCCACCACCTTTTCAACAACCTTCC
Source organism: Erythrolamprus reginae (assembly GCF_031021105.1). NCBI lineage: Eukaryota > Metazoa > Chordata > Lepidosauria > Squamata > Dipsadidae > Erythrolamprus > Erythrolamprus reginae. Next base: position 43,781,493 of record NC_091963.1, on the reverse strand, counting down.
CCATAAAGGGAATGTTGGAGAGTGGCTGATAGTTATTAAGAATGGCTGGATCCAGGGAAGGCTTCTTGAGGAGGGGGCACACAAATGCCTCCTTGTAGGGATCTGGAAAGGACCCCATCCCCAAAGAAGCATTGACAATCTCCTGGACCCAGCTACGTGTCACCTCCCTGCTGGCCGAGACCAGCCAGGAGGGGCACGGATCCAGTAAGCAGGTGGTGGAACTCACAGCTCCAATGGCCTTGTACACCAGGTGTCACCAGATCAAACTCTTCCCAGACAGGTGGACAAGTATGAGCCCCAGTCACCTCAACTGACTCGTTGTCAGTCGACTATGTTATACAATTGGAGTCGAGGTCTGCCCAGATCCGAGCGATTTTATCAGCGAAAAACATGTTAAAATCCTCGGCACTACTCTGTAAGGGCTCCCCAACTCCCCCCTAGTTAAGAAGGGAGTGGGTCATCCTAAACAGAGTGGCCGGGCGGGATTCTGCTGATGCAATCAAGGTGGCATGATACGTGCACCTTGCCGCCTTGAGCACCACTTTGTAAGTCTTAATATAAGCTCTTACAAGTGTTCGATCGGATTCGGACTTACTATTCCTCCATCGCTTCTCTAGACCAGTGTTTCCCAACCTTTTTTGAGCTGCGGCACATTATTCATATTTTCAAAATCCTGGGGAACACTGAACCGGGGGGGGGGGGGGGGGCTAAAGAAAAGTTTTGACAAAAAAAATCTTCCTCAATTTTGCTCTATTTCTCCCTCACTCTTTCTCTCCCTTCCTTCCCTTCTTTCTTTCTCTCCATCCCTCTTTCGTTCTTCCTGTCTTTATTGCTCTCTCTTGCTATCTCTCTTTCATTCTCTCTCTTTCTTTCTCTCTCTTTCTCTCTCTTTCTCTGTCTCTCTTGCTAGCTCTGTCTCTCTCTTGCTAGCTCTCTTTCTTTCTCTCTCTTTCTCTGTCTCTCTTTCTCTCTCTCTGTCTCTCTTGCTATGTCTCTCTTTCTTTCTCTCTCTCTCTCTCTGCCTCTCTTTCTCTGTCTCTCTTTCTCTCCCTTCCTTTCTTCTCTGCGGAGGCCGGCGAAGGTTTTTCTTATTTTAAATGTTCCGGGTGGCAGGGGGATGCGGAGCCCGCACGCACACACACCCGACATTCCAAATCTTGCCTCAGCTGTGAGAAGAACGCCTGCCCCGCCTGTCTTGTAGCCCTTTCGCTGACAGCCTGGGACAAAAGCGCTCGGTGAAGGGACTGCAAGAGGGGCCGGGCGTGCGTTAGCAGCCGGATGAGGAGGACGAGAAGCTGCTGCAGCCACCCCCAATCCCCCCCCTTCCCTGGGTACCTTCCAAAGGCCCCTGGAAAAAGGCAGGAGGTAGAAACGAGGCGCGAGGACAAGCAGGCAGCTTGGCGGAGGGGAAGCGCTGAGGGGCTCTCCTCCTTCCCCACCCCACGCTTCTCTCCCGCCCTGGCTTTTGCTTCGCCCGCAGATTTTCCCGCAGTTCAAAAGGAGGCAAGAGGTGGCCTGGATGAAATTGCGGGGAAATCATGGGGCGAAGCGAAAGCCAGGGCGGACTCACAAAGGCGGGCTCAGGCTGCATGAGGAGAAACAGGCGGAGGGAAAGAAGGTGACGGCAGCGGGACCTGCAGCTCGGTGGGCATCTCCTCGTGGGATGGAATCCTCTCTTTCTCACGCTACACCCACCATGGCTGCGCGCAGTCCCGGCGCCCCTGGCTGAAGGTCGTCCTGTGGCTGGTCTTGGGCTTTATGGTTGCTTCCTGGTTCCCTCTCCTCCCACTGCCTGTGTCTATCGCCAGCGCCTCATTCCTCGGGCTGGAGCTGCCGCTTCCTTCCAGGCAGCCCAGCCACGCTGCCGTAGAAAGTGCAGAAGTTATTGCCGCCGCCTCTGCCTCCACTCAGGGAGCCATCGTGGTTGAGCTGAGCGAGAGGAAAAGGCGCGGTGACCACGGTGGCTCCCTGAGTGGAAGCAGAAGCGGTGGCAATAACCTCTGTGCTTTCTACGGCAGCGTGGCTGGGCTGGCTGGAGGGAAGCGGCAGCTCCCACTCGAGGAACCCACGGCAATGGCCGCCGGCTTGGTGGGAGGCGACGGCGGGAGACACAGGTGGTGGGAGGAGAGGGAACCAGGAAGCGACTGTGAAGCCCTAGACCATCCACAGGACGACACTCAGGCAGGGGCGCCGGCAGCGCCCCGCCCAGCTGGAGCTTCCCTAGGAGCTTCGCGGCACACCTGGCCGTGTCTCGCGGCACATTAGTGTGCCACGGCACACCGGTTGGGAAACGCTGCTCTAGACGTCTCTTCTGGCATTTCAACTCCTGGAGCTCCTTGTTGAACCATGGAGCTCTATGGGATATAGTGCCGCGGAGAGGTCGCAATGGCGCAATCCAGTCAAGAGCCTCCGCTGCAGCCTTGTTCCAGGCCTGAACAAGAGACTCTGCCGAACTGTGGATGAGTGCATCTGGAATAACCCCAAGCACCCTCAGAAAGCCCTCTGGGTCCATCAGGCATCTGGGGCGGAACTGCCTAATCGGTTCCGCCTCCCTGCGGGGAAGGATTGGAGCCAGGAAGTTCAAGCTGCAGTTGAAAATGGTCTGACCATGACAAAGGCAACACTTCTAAGCCCCTTAATGTCAGACCATTACTCAATTGCCCAGAGAGGAATACCATGTCGGGTGCGTGCCCCCCCTCATGAGTCGGACCCTGTACTACTTGAGTCAGGTCCATGGCTGTCATGGTGGCCATGAACTCCTGCGCTAACCCAGAGGTTTCGCCGAACGATGGCAGGTTAAAGTCCCCCAAGATAATAAGTCTGGGGAATCCTACCGCCAGCCCGGCTACCTCCTCGAGCAGCACAGGCAGGGCTGTTGACATGCAGCTGGGAGGCAGGTATGTGAGCAATAAGCCCACCTGAACCCCTAAGTCCAACTTCACTAGGAGGGACTCACAGCCCGCAATCTCTGGAGCAACGAGTCTACGCAGGCAAGGGCTCTCCCTGGCTATAATAGCCACTCCTCTCCCCCTTCCCTGGGGTTGAGGCTAATGCCATATTTGAAACCCGGCTGGGAAAATTTCAGAGAGAGAAACTCCTCCCTCTGGGCCCAGCCAGTTTCAATCACACATGCCAGGTCGGCCTCTTCATCCAGGATCAAATCCCGGATGAGGAGAGCTTTATTTACCATCGACCTAGCATTGAGTAGCAGCAGCCTGAGCCCAGGGCCAGAGTTACACTTGTCACCAGTACCCTGGGTTGAGCTCAGAGAGCCGAAACGAGGGATCGTTATTAAGCAGCGATCTCTCATTCCCCTGGAACGGCTAGCTCTGTGGCTCCTGATGTCCATACTGCTCCCACCCTTCTGGCTTCCATAAGGCCGCGAAGACCTGGCTTTGCTGGCAGGCCTGGGGGCCATGAATTAACAACTATTATGGCCAAATTATATGAATGAAATGCATGCAGGTTGACTGGTTAGTTTAATTATGGTTTTAATTAAGTTTTATAATTTAGATTGCACATTCGGCTTCTTTTTATTGTTCTGTATTTTATATTGTTATAAGCCGCCCTGAGTCCTTTGGGATTGGGCGGCACAGAAGTCAGATAGATAGATAGATAGATAGATAGATAGATAGATAGATAGATAGATAGATAGATAGATAGACAGACAGACAGACAGACAGACAGACAGACAGACAGACAGACAGACAGACGATGGATGGATGGATGGATGGATGGATGGATGGATGGACGGACGGACGGACAGATAGATGATAGATAGATAGATAGATGATAGATAGATAGATGATAGATAGATGATAGATAGATAGATGATAGATAGATGATAGATAGATAAATAAATAGATGATAGATAGGTAGATAGAATGATTGATAGATAGATAGATAGATAGATAGATAGATGATAGATAGATAGATAGATAGATAGATAGATAGATAGATAGATAGATAGATAGATAGAACTAGAGAAGTACTGATGTATCCAAAGACTGGTGTCTCATTTCCTTTCTAATATGTTGCATAAATCCTTTTCATCTCTACACCTGCATACATCATTTCAAGTGGGTTGGTTTTTTTTAAACTTTTAAATCTAGAAACCTGATAAAAAGCAGGTACCAAGGTTGTGTAGAGAACATTGTATCTCTGATTGTGTACCCTTCTGCTAAGAATTCTGGAAGTTAAAACCAGCCCATAGGTAACATAAATAGTCCACACTAGATTAATTATAACTTAACTTTGAAGAACTCACCAGTTACAACATAAATAGCATTTGATGTGGTTACAGGAACATATGAGCGATAACCTCTTCTGTAAACTACCAACTCCATTATTTGTTTACCAACAGTGATATTTGTTGTGTTGATTGACAGCTTAACTGATGGACCTCCTTTTATTTGATAATATTGTCCTAAAAGAGTAAAACATTAAAAAGATGGCAGTAATATGGATTTGGGGAGAAGGGGAGCATTATACAATTGCTCTTTGCAAAGGAAACACATATCTTACTCTATCAAAAGGGCAGAATAAATAAATATGCTTCCAAAGGAATTGCATGTTTGTCAGCACTTATAAACAGCCCAAAATTGTGCACATGACTCCATTGTTTTATGTTTAGTATCATAAGTGTGTTCCTTTTCCATGTCTTGTACATTTGCACAAATCACTTGACAACTCATAGCAATATTAATTTTTTCAACTAAACTAGGCTAACTTTGATGTGCAGTAACTCTTTTCTAAATTAATAAACTATTTATACATATCTATACACACATCTATTATACTTATATGGGTAGTGCCATTATGTGGTTCGTAACATCATTTTCAAACCCCAGTCAAGTCTGAGCATACCAGATATAATGCTATTCTATTTTATTCTCACTGGAAAGAGACAAAAATATGTGGTCTACCTGAATAATACATTTTCTAAGCTTTTTCTAAAACTAGCAAGAATTAAGAAACAGAAAACCAAGGGGAAGAGCTATAAATTAAAAGTTAGCACATACTGTAGTATCATTCAACCCAGAGTTTTAATTTGAGTATAAATGACCTGGATCAAATTATTGTACCTTGGACACAATATGCAATCACTCAGTTCTCTGGGAAAGGGTGTAATTCTGAGAAAGGTAAAAGGAAAGAGAAGAAGAGGATGACCAGTAGAAAGATGGACAAAGTCAGTTACAAATATAATGAGTGTATTATTGGGAAACATAAAAAAACAGATTGCCTTGGAGAAAATCTACGTATGTGGTTGCTAGGAGTCAGTTTAATGGCACATAATCAAAGTACTTCATAAATAGAAGCTTCCACATTAAATTACTCATGAAATGGATTTCAAATAATAAATATTTCTTTCTGGACCAAAATATATACAAGAGGTAGGGAGCTAATGGTTCCTTTCAACTCCAGTCAGAATACTTCATGTTCTGGGATAATAAAAACAAATCCAAAATCTCTAGAGATCTAATTTTTGTAGGAAACATTTGGCATTCGCCCACTAGGTAGTATAATTTGCCTCCATTTTTTCCAACTTTTAGAAGGGGCAGGTAAGAAACATTTCTTCAGCTAGTATTTACTTATTTAAAAATGTATATGCCCATGGTATCATTTAATGATTTTGCCTCCCTCCTTCCCCCCCTAGTATCTTGTCAGAAGTGAAAGTCAGAATAAAATAACGATAACAACAATAACAATAACAACAACAACAGAGTTGGAAGGGACCTTGGAGTTCTTCTAGTCTAACCCTCTGCTCAGACAGGAAATCCTACACTACTTCAGATAGATGGTTATGACACATCTTATTTAAAACTTCCAGTGTTGGAGCATTCACAAGTCTTGGAGGCAAGCTGTTCCACTGATCAATTGTTCTAACTGTCAGGAAATTTCTCCTCAGTTCTAAGTTGCTTCTCTCCTTGTTCATCTTCCACCCATTGTTTCTTGTCCTACCCTCAGGTGCTTTGGAGAACAGATTGACTCCTTCTTCTTTGCAGCAACCCCTGAGATATTGGAACACTGCTATTATGTCTTCCCTGGTCCTTCTTTTCATTAAACTAGACATGCCCAGTTCCTGCAACCTTTCTTCATATGTTTTAGCCTCCAGTCCCCTAATTGTCTTTATCACTCTTCTCTGCACTTTTTCTAGAGTCTCAACATCTTTTTTGCATCGTGGTGACCAAAACTGAATGCAGTATTCCAAGTGTGGCCTGACCAAGGCCTTATATAGTGGTATTAACGCTTCATGTGATCTTGATTCTATCCCTCTGTTAATGCAGCCTAAAACTATGTTGGCTTTTTTGGCACCTGCGGCACACTGCTGGCTTATATTTAAATGGTTGTCCACTAGGACTCCAAGATCCCTCTCACAGTTACTACTGTTGATCAATGTACCACATATACTGTACCTGTGCATTTTGTTTTTCTTGCCCAAATGTAGAACCTTACTTTTTTCACCAATAAATTTCATTTTGTTAGATAGCGCCCATTGTTCAAGTTTGTCAAGATCTTTCTGTATTTTGGGCCTATCTTCTGGAGTGTTAGCTTTCCTGCCAGTTTGGTGTCATCTGCAAATTTGATAAGTTTCCATCTATCCCCACATCCAATTCATTGATGAAGATGTTGAAGAGTACTGGGCTTAAAACAGAGCCTTGGGTACTCCACTGCATACATCCCTCCATGTAGATGTAGTTCCATTGAGCACTACATGTTGAGTGCAGTTGGTTAGCCAGTTTTGAATATATCTGGTGGTTGCTGTCCATCCCACATTTTTCTACTTTATTTAGTATGATCTACTTTATTTAGTATGATCTACTTCGTCAAAAGCCTTACTGAAGCCCAAGTAAACCACATCAACAGCATTTCCCTTGTCCACTAATTTTGTCACTTTGTCAAAGAATGCTCTATGATTAGTCTGGCATGATCTGTTTTTGACAAACCTATCTTGGCTTTTGGTTATTACTATGTTTATTTCTAGGTGTTTGTTGATTCGTTGCTTGATTATCTTTTCCAAAATCTTCCCTGGTATTGAGGTCAGGCTGATAGGTCTGTAGTTTCCTGGATCTGTTTTTCCACTTTCTTAAAGATGGGAACTACATCAACTCTTTTCCAGTCCTCTAGCAGTTTCACGGTGCTCCTGGAGCTTTGAAAGATGTAGTTCAATGGTTCTGAGATCTTGTCTGCCAGTTCCTTTAGAACCTTGGGGTGTAATCCATCTGGTCCTGGTGATTTGAATTCATTTAGGGTAGACAGGTGTTTCTTTACCACTTTCTTCCCTATTTTAACTTGTGTTCCTAATATGTTATTTGTGATGCTATTTTTGATAGGTTGGGCTGTTTTTTTCCCTTTGTGTAAAGACAGATGCAAAAAACATGTTGAGTAGGTCTGATTTCTCTCTGTTGCTTGTCCCCTTCTTGCCACTTTCTCCCTGCAATGGACCAATTGTTTGCATTACTTTTTTCTTGTTTTTAATATGTTGGAAGAAGCTTTTTTTGTTACTTTTTATTCTTGTTGCAAGCCTTTGTTCATTGTAAGCTTTAGCTTTCCTCACTTCATCTTTACAAATTTGGGCTATTTGCTGGTATTCTGCCTTAGCTATTTCCCCCTCTTTCCACTTTTTATACTTGTCCTTTTTGTCTTTCAATTTGTCAGAGTGTTCTTTACTGGCTTCTTTTGTGACTTATTATTTTTCTTCTTCATTGGTATTGAATTAATCTGAGCTTTTATAATCTCACTTTTCAAAATTTCCCCAGCTTCTTGAGTTGTTTTCCCCTTGAGGATTCTCATCCATGGAATCTTTCCTAATTTCTCTCTACGTTTATTGGAATTAGCTCTCTTAAAGTCCAAGACTTTAGTTTGACTTTGTTCTACTATTTGTGTTTGCATAATGTTGAATTCCAATGTTGCATGATCCCTTGCCCCCAAGGTTCCTGTAGCTTCAACACCTTCTATCATTTCATCTCTGTTAGTGGATAAAACATACACTAAAGAAAACAAAAACACTTTTATAAATGAGGAAACAAAGTATTCATTTCTGATAGAAAAGCCCTTAAAGATATGTGAAGTTGTAACATAAATGCTAATTTAGACCTACATGATTTAGTAGCTGAGTATTTGTAGAGATTTTAAAATACTTAAATCAATAGAATTATAATTCACTTCAGAAAAGTTCTTCAAGGATACTTCCTTTTTATAACTTTTATAAATTGTACAATTTTCTTTGGGAAAGACAGTAAGAATGATTTACTACTGTCTGTGAACATACCCTATCTCAGCTTAAAGTGCTGTTAAATATGTTTATTTTCCCAAACTTAACTATCAATAAACAGTTTCTCTATTTTCAAAGCAGCTCTGAACTAATGACTTTCTCAGAGAGCTACCAATTTTTGCTCATGTATTCAATAAGGACACTTGCAAATAAGTTTGGATATAGCTGTGTAAAATAAAATAAAAATTCAAATCTAGGTATACATTTTAAAAGACTAACCAAGTGTGTGAAATATAAAGATGAAATTCCTTCTCCTCCATCCATGATGAAAAGGAAAATATTTTCCGTCTGGGAAAACATTATAACTGTTGTTAAATGTGCAATTCACCCAGCTACAGTCATCAATCCACTGGGTCCAATTATAAACATATTCATCATAAAGAACTGAAGAATCTAAAAACAAAAAGGCAAAAATAGGTGTGGGGTGGGGGGAGAAGCAAAACAATTTTTAAAGCATTTTCTTTAGGCTGGTGCCTTTCATCTATTGAAATTTAATTCATTTTAATAGAATGTGGAAAACTTCAGATTGGGAAATAAGGACCAAGTTTATCAAAGCTTCAGTCCTAAACATAATTATTAAGAATTTACTGGATTACATAAAGTATAAAATATACACTGAATTTACATATTACATTAAGTATAAAAACAAATTGCACACCATTTCAAGAATATCGATAAAATCATGTGGTATATATGGTATCTAAAGCTAGTTAAATTACTTGGCCCCCGAAGAAGGATAATCCCATCTCACACCTTCTCTAACAGTAAAATAACCCAATCATAATAGCAGCAATAAAACCACCCCAGCAATAATTAAAAGGTAATTACTTACTGTTTAGACACTTTCGATCATATATTATATTGCTGTAATTATCCTCCTTCTGACATCTGGGAAATTTTAGCATTGCAGTAAATGTCAAATTAGATCCTACAAGAGCTGGGCTATCAGAGGTCAAACTAGCTACTACTTTTCCTCCTGAAAAATTAAAAATAAAATAAACTTATTACATTACTGTCGTGAGTACTGTTGTGAGTGCTTAGAATTACTATTCTATTTTTTCTCCACAGAGCACCAGAGCCCTGTGGCACACAAAATTCCGCATTACCTCTCCCACTGCCATTTCATTTTGATTACAATTTTATGGATTATGGAATCAGTTTGTGTTGCATATATGTTAAATGCTAGATGCAAAATGCAATATGCTATTTAACCAGAAGACTGAGAGATGTTTTCCTGCCTTAGGTCAAAACCAGATGGATGACCTTGACCAATCAAGCAATATCACTCTTGCCAAGAAAATTGTAAGGACTTGTCCACGCAGTCACTAAAGTCAAAAGTACTGACTTAGAAATTGACATATCAATATACATATGTGCACACAGATAGATAAACATAGAAGTAGTCCTAAACTTGAGATCACATTTGTACCCAAAATGTATCTTGCTAAGTGAAAAAATTGTTTAAGTGATTGTCTCATTTTATAACTTTTCTTGACACATTTTTTGTCACATTTGTTAAGTGAATCGAACAGTTGTTAAATCAATAACATGGTTGTTAAGTGAATCTGGGTTCCCCATTGACTTTACTTGTCAGAAGATTGCAAAAATATATCACATGACCTGGGACATTGCAACCATCATAAATGTGAATCAGTTGTCAAGCATCCAAATGTAAATCATGTGACCATGAGGAGGCTGCAACAATCCTAAGTGTAAAAAATAGTCATGTAACTTTTTTCATTGCGTTTGCAACTTCAAATAGTCACTAAACAAACTGTTGTAAACTTCAAATAGTCACTAAGTGAACTTTCCAAAATGTTGCATCATTCTTAAAGAGCTTTTGTAGCATGTACCAGTCTTTTCACTTTCTAAAAGATATTTAATTTTAATAAGATATATCAAATACAGTATGGCAAATTCTATTTGTATAAATTAAAATATTCAATGCAAATAACATAATAAAATTGTGCAAGGCTTCCTGAAGCTATCTAGACAACAAAATCATCCATGTATACGATGGAGATATTTGCTGTAAGTTTGGGAATGGGAAAGTAAAATACAAACTAATTTGTCTTAAAGCTTTTTTTCAATTACTTGCAATTACATACACACACGCACATACACATGATTATAGATCTACAGTGCAACTTCTACTTAAGAACTTAATTCGTTCCGTGACCAGGTTCTTAAGTAGAAATATTCTTCAGTAGAAGCAATTTTCCCCATAGGAATCAATATAAAAACAAATAATGTGTACAAACCCATTAGGAAAGAAATAAAAGCTCGGAATTTGGGTGGGAGGAGGAGGAGGAAGAAGAGGAGGAGAAGAGTCGCTGCTGAAGGAAGAAGGTGAGATGAGGGGAATAAAAAAAAATCCAAAACTTTAAGGCTTAAAAAACATGAGGGACTCTGAGGCGATGAGGAGGAGCATGCGCCTCCCATACACCTGGTGCGAGGCTGCCTCCCATACGCTGCCTCCCATACACTGGCTACTGCTGCTACCTGCTGCTTCTTCCTTCCCATGCTGAAGGGCTCCCCCCTCTTCTTGCTCGCTTTGTAGCTGGCACCTTTCCTTCACTGTGGTGACTCCTCAGCTGCCCAGAGCGAAGGGAGTGTTTCTTTTCTCTGGGCGCTGGCAGAGGTTTATTCCCTGTCCAAGCGCCCAGAGAAAGGAAAATGTTTCATTTGCTCTGGACTGCCAAAGCCTCCTTAAGCGCCACCAAAAGGCTCCTCTGGCAGCCCAGATGGCCGGGATAAAAGGGGGAAATGGCATGTGCCACTCTCAAATTTCCTGGCAAATTTTTCCAGGCCCGGGTTCTTAAGTAGAAAATGGTTTTTAAGTAGAGGCAAAAAAATATTGAACACCCAGTTCTTATCTAGAATAGTTCTTAAGTAGAGGTACCACAGTATGTGCGTGTGTATGTGGTTTTGTGTTTTTCCCCCCTTCATATATAATGACTGAATAATTTCTAAAGCTTGTAAAATATTGTAAAATATTATTGCAAGTAAATTTTAAAATAGATATGTTAAGAGAAATTTTAAAAAGATATATTAAAACTTACTAATTTTGGGGAATTTTTTTTTAAGTTTAGTGTTTAAAAATGATGTTAAAAAGTCCCCCCCCCCCTTTTTAGGTTAAAGAATCTGAAAGAATATATTGAATGCTGTTAATATAAATGATGATAATCTATAAAGATAAATAAGTGAAAAAAAGAAATCAATATTATTTTCCACAGCAAGGGGGGAAATCATACATGGTTAAACTGATTGCTTTAGCCAAAGAAAAAATATATATCTAACATTGTTTCTATTTAGAAATCTCTTCTAGATTTTGTGCTTGTGATTGGCCAGGGTAGGGGTGGAGAGAATGAAGCTTTAAATTTGGTTTTGGTAATTAGATAGATTTGTTGTTATAGATATGCCTAGGATATATGGCTCTGAAAAAGAAAATAACTGAAGTTGTAATGTTATTAATTTATATTGTGCTAAAGAGAATCAGAAATCAGCATCTTTTTTTCTTTCCCTCCTGTCTATCCTACATTTTCTTTTCTCCTTTTTCTAGTTTCCCATTATTTGTAAACTCTTCAAAAATATTAATTAGTTTGGGGGATGTGGAATGAAGAAGTGTCATGGAAGATTCTATTGAAGTGTTTAGATGCATGGATTGATGGATGGATAGAGGAATCATAAATAGGGATGTTACATTTTGGTTGTCTTCAAATTACTTTTTAAAAGAATATTTGAGTGACACTGCCATAGGCAGACTATTTATTTAATAATAGGAAAAGCAAGGAATGCTCTACTGTTCTAATCTACACTGATTCCTACCTCCCAGTTAAACTTCAATGGAGGCATCGTGAGGTAATTATCCTCTGTGCTTTCTTCAAAACAGACCCATGGAAATTCTGGGAGATGGCAGAATGTCAGCGAAATCTGTCATTCAGTTGAAGTGATGTGCCGGTGCTTGGAGGCTGTGATGGTCTGAATGGGCGTCAACAGGCTTAAAGTCAACCCTGACAAACTGAGTGGCTGTGGGTTTTGCCTCTCAAGGACAATGCCATCTGTCTATCCATTACTCTGGAGGGGAATCTTGATCCCCTCAGAGAGGATCCATAACTTGGGAGTCCTCCTAGATCCACAACTTAGGCTAGACCAGTAGCTCTTGGCTGTGGCTAGGGAAGCTTACGCACAGGTTTGCCTGGTGCGTCAGTTGCAGCCCTATTTGGATACGGAATCTCTTCTCACAATCACTCATGCCCTCATCACCTTGAGGCTCGATTACTGCAATGCGCTCTACTTGGGGCTACCCTTGAAGAATGTTCAGAGACTACAGCTTGTCCAACATGCAGCCGTGTGAGCTGTGATGGGTGTACCTAGATATACCCATATCAGTCCAACACTCCGCAAGCTGCACTGGCTCCTTATTCGTCTCTGAATGCAATTCAAGGTATTGGTTATTACCTATAAAGCCCTATGTGGCTTAAGATCAGATTAATTATGGGATCGTCTTCTGCCTCATATGTCCTAGCAACCGATTAAGTCACTCAGAGATGGTCTCCTCCATGTCCTGTCAGCCAAACAATGCCAGCTGGCGGGACCATGGGGGAGAGCCTTCTGTTGTGGCCCCAGTCCTCTGGAACCAACTCCCCCCATAGGTTCATACCACCCTCACTCTCCTCATCTTTCAAAAAGTGCTTAAAACACATTTATGCCAGCAGACATAAGTTGAGTGATGGTTTTCCACTCCAGCCACTAGTATGTATGAGCGGTGACTATATGTTGTTTTATTGGGTTTAAACTTTTTAAAATTGTTCTTATTTATGTATTGGGGTATTTAAAATTTTTATCATGATTTTACTCTTGTAAGCCACCCAGAATCGTCAAGGAGAAGGGTGGGAAAAATAAATCAATAGAAAATTATTATTTACATAATTTTAAAAGCCTGACTTGTGATCTCACACCAGATATTTATATGTGTCAGTAGGAGGATCAAAAAAGTAGGAATGATCACTGTGATCATGAGATTGTAGCACCATCCCTTGTTTATGAATGTCCCAGTGTAAAAGGAATGAGTCTCCAGTCATGTGGTCTTGGTTAGCATGAGTTTTTGGATCACTCCTTTGAACCATTTCAGTAGAAAATGTTTGGACTAAGTTCAACTTTGGAAAGAATACATTTTGTAGTTTAGAAACAACGGAGAAGAAACATTACTTTTCAATGTTGACTACTTGGACATATAAATCTTTTAGTTTTCTAATTGTTTTATACTGTTGCATATGACATTGTAAGCTGCCCAGAGTTACATGATAGTAGGACAGAGGCACATACATTTAATAAGTAAGTAAAAGGAGGCCATTAATGAAAAGATCCTTTCCATTTACAGCAATGCTGCAATGAACTGACTGTCATATGGTCAGACCCAAATTACTTTAGACTTTTAATTGAAATCAGCACTGTAAACTGTGATAAGCCCCTCTCTCACAAAAACCTGACAATAGTGCAGCTTTTTTTGGCAAAGCTTTTTCTAATATTATGCATCTGCTACCAATATTGGCTCAGGAACTTAAGATAGCACTAAACCTAAGTCCTAAATTCAGGTTAGCCTAAAATAAGATTCACTAAAATAAAATGTCAAGGAAGATGACCAATCTTAACTAAGTTCTTTCTGATGCCAATAATAATTTTTAAACCTGAGGGTTACATTTAAACAGCTTGTGACGCAAGAGAATTCTAATCCTAACCTTAAGCATAAGACTGCACTCTAAAGCTACCCAAAGTATTTTAGCTAGAAATCTCAAAAAAGCTAAACCCTAGCCTTATATCCATGAAATTGCCAATATTGTTTAATTCTAAACCATACACATAAAAACCATATCAGAGACTAATTCCAAAAGGAGCACTAAGCATAAAAAGTAAGCAAACTATAATACTAATATCAGCCTAACAAACTCAAGAAAGCCTAATGGTAATTTTAACCCAAAGCCTCCATTGGCTACTGCAAAATATTCTGTAAAAATGTTTTTTGTGACATTCATTTACAAAGCTAGGTTTAACAACATCCACTTGTGACAATATATCTTTTTAACATTAAAGCTTTTCGGAGAGCGGCGGCATACAGATCTAATAAATTATTATTATTATTATTATTATTATTATTATTAAAGCTACCATGAATTGAGAAAGTTTGGGATCCTGAACCCATTAAAAATTAAAATCAGTTGTATCACAAAAATTTTTTAAGATTAACCTTTAACATCACACTTCATTCTATTACTGTTTATCAAGGTATAATTACTGATAAGTCTCAGGAATCCTAATCAATTCCAATAAATATTTTAAATCCTAAACTTAATACATAAATTCAAAAGCATGCTGCAGTCTAATTGTAAGATTAATGATATGCATGTTTAACTCTATGAAGGCATAACTCTCGTTACGGCGTTTAAGGGGTGACTTGATCAAAGTGTATAAAATCATGCATGGGATAGAAAAGGTGGATAGAGAAAAAATATTTTCTCTATCACACAATACTAAGACAAGGGGGTACTCCCTAAAGCTCATAGGTAAGAAAGAGAGGACAAATCAAGGGAAATATTTCTTCATCCAGAGGGTCGTTGGTTTATGGAATTCACTTCCAAAAGAGGTCGTGACAGCTGTCAGCCTTGATAGCTTCAAGGCAGGATTAGACAGATTCATGGATGCCAAGCATATACATGGTTATTGAAATGGATGTCCAAGTGCTGCCTCTATGTTGGTTGAGGCAGGCAGGATTCTCTTGCGTACTTGTTGTGGGTTAAGGGAAAGGGAGTGTCTTGCCTTCTCTTTCTGCTCAAGATCCCCATGGACAATTGGTGGGCCAATGTGTAACACAGAATGCTGGACTTGATGGGCTTTGGCCTGATTCAGCATGGCTCTTCTTATGTTCTTATATTACTCCAAATTTTTGGCTAATTCTAATGCCAAGTCATGTGTGTAGTATCAGAGAAAATAAGTTTGATAATATTTAGTTAGATGCCCTTAATTTGTGTAAAAACAGCTAAACATTATCACAAACAAAAAACCATTACATTACAAAAAACCCAGCCAAACATTTTCACAAACAAAAATATTCATTATACTACAGAAAACGAAATTATTACTCTGGCCAAGGTCCAAGATACTGTATTATCCATATTACTCTACAGTTGTGTTCACTTCAGGTTGATTGCTTTTCCCCATCCTATCAGGCATATAGAATAAAGTGACCAGATGTCTCGCTTTTGGCAGGACAGTCCCGTTTTTGAATTATTTGTCCCGCATCCCGCCTGCTTTCCAAAATGTCCTGATTTTTGAATTGAAGAGCGGGATGGCCAGCGGCTGGGGGAGAGCAGGAGGGGAGCATCCAGGTTGCTTTGGAGGATCTTCTCTGGGTAACCTTCGGGGCTCCTGAGACGGACTGTACCGGGGCAGACTAGACCAGGGAGACTTGGAAGCCGCAGCCGTTCAGCACTGCAGGGACTTTCTTTCAAACTTACTTTCAAATTTTCCCACCTTTCTTCCCAGCCCCCACCCACCTCGCCACCGCTGCGACCACCTCAGCTCAGCCCACTGCTGGCCTGCCGCATCCCCAGGGCTAGAACTGAAAGGAGGGCGGCTGGGGGCATCGCCTTTGCCGGGGCTTGAAGATGTGAGCTGGCAGGGGCTGCTGGCATTGGAGCGCCTGCCTTGGTTCCCCCCCCATCTGGACCCTCATTTGCCCCCGGCTGCCGCCTGTCGCCCCCTGCAGGACTCTGGCTGGCCATGGCGATCCAGGGCATGGAGTGTGCGCGGTGGCTATCCTCCTCTTCAGCCTGGAACCCATGTCCCTGGAAGGTAGGGTTTGGAGGGGAGGGAACGAGGGGCCTTCTTTCTTTCTTTCTTTCTTTCTTTCTTTCTTTCTTTCTTTCTTTTTTTCCCCCTCTTTCCTTCCTTCCTTTCCTTCCTTTCTTTTTCTTTTTTCTTTCTCTCTCCCTCCTTCCTTCCTTCTTTCTTTCTCTCTCTCTCCCTCTCTCCCTCCTTCCTTTGTCTCTCTCTCCCCTTCCTTCCTTCCTTTCTTTCCCCTCCCTCTCTTCCTTCCTTCCTTTCTTCCTTCCTTCCTTTCTCTATCTCTTATTTTCTTCCTTCCTTCCTCTCTCTCCCCTCCCTCCCTTCCTTAGTTTCTCTTTCTCTTTTTTCTTTCCTTCCTTCCTCTTTCTTTCTTTCTTTTTTCTTTCTTTCTTTCCTTCCTTTATAGCAATTGCATTTAGTCTTATATGCCACTTCATAGAAAAAAGAGAGAAGAAAGAAAAGAGAGAAAGAAAGAGGGATGGAGAGAGAGAGAGGGAAAGAAAAAAAGGGAAGGAAGAGAGAGAGAGAAAGAGGGAGGGAGAGAGAGAAATGGAGGGAGGAATAAAGATAGAGAGAAAAAGAAAGATTTTTTTTTGCTGCATATAAATCAAAATTTTAATCAAGCCCCTCCCCCCCGCTCCCGGTCAATGGTGTCCCCCTTTAACAATGTAAAAATCTGGTCACTTTAACATGGAATTACCTTTCCAGCAGTTTTTCCACCTGGGGTCTCCTTTCTGCCAGGTAGGATAAAGCTTATCATTCCAGTTATTATGATCAGAATGCCAATGATCCAGCCTGTGGTTGTACTTATTATGAGAATAAGCTGTTCCATGAGTCATCACATCTCGAAATCCTACACAGAAAAATTCAAAACATCTACAAAGTTAAGAGTTTTATTTGTTTTCCACATGTACAGAACATTTACATGTACCCATGTTCATGCTGGTGGACCAGGGGCGAGTTCTTCCCTGTGCGGACCAGATCGTCTGAACTGGTAGCGACCCGCTGGTAACATCACTTAACTGGATCAGCTGGTGCCGGTTTGTGTGCACCGCCATCTCTTTTTTTTTCTGTTCAGCTGCTTGAAAAATGTCCTCCTGCCCACCTCTGGGTTAATACTGACCTTTATTTCTTCGCCCCTGAGCATAGCTGATCAGTTCCTCAGCTGTATTTTGGACTAATTTCAGCTATTGAGCATGCATGGAAGCCAAATTGCACTGGCGACACACATGTGCATGCAAGTGGAATGAGCGCATGGGTGCAAAATATTGTGATGTGAACCAGTGGGGAAGGTAAGTAGAGCCCACCTCTGTGATGGATCCTCATTCAGAAAACTGTGAAAGTAGCTTTTTTCAGGAGTTATGCAATTCTGCCTTTGGATGGGGCATGCCAAAACTAACCTTCCGGTCCAGCTTGCTTCATCCCTGACCATAGTATATTGAGGGCAACCTGCAATCTGCAGATATGGTTATATTGTACCAAACCCCTCTTCATAGAATTTTATTTATTTATTTATTTGTGTATTTATTAGATTTGTATGCCGCCCCTCTCCGAAGACTCGGGGCGGCTAACAACAGTAAAGAAAACAAATCTAATATTAAAAAATAATCTAAAAACCCCGATTTAAGAGACCAATCATACAAAGAAGAATACCATGTATAAATTCTATAAGCCTAGGATGAAGGGAAAAAAATTCAATTCCCCCATGCCTGATGACAGAGGTAGATTTTAAGGAGCTTGCGAAAGGCAAGGAGGGTGGGGGCAACTCTGATATCTGGGGGGAGATGGTTCCAGAGGGTTGGGGTCACCACAGAGAAGGCTCTTCTCCTGGGTCCCGCCAAATGACATTGTTTAGTCGACGGGAACCGGAGAAGGCCAACTCTGTGGGACCTAACCAGCCGCTGGGATTCGTGCGGCAGAAGGCGGTCCCGGAGATATTCTGGTCCGATGCCATGAAGGGCTTTATAGGTCATAACCAACACTTTGAATTGTGACCGGAAATTGATCGGCAACCAATGCAGACTGCGGAGTGTTGGTGTAACATGGGCATATTTGGGGAAACCCATGATTGCTCTCGCAGCTGCATTCTGCACGATCTGAAGTTTCTGAACACTTTTCAAAGGTAGCCCCATGTAGAGAGCGTTACAGTAGTCGAGCCTCGAGGTGATGAGGGCATGAGTGACTGTGAGCAGTGAGTCTCGGTCCAGATAGGGCCGCAACTGGTGCACCAGGTGAACCTGGGCAAATGCCCCCCCTATTCACTAAATCATGTGTATCGATACAACTGCGCTAATTTGAAAATCTGTCCTATATCTATGTGCACTGATGAAAGTCTGTTCACTCTCTATAATCACATTATAGTGTTTTAAAGATTATTTGAGGCGTGTCCCATTTTGACCAATAGACCAATAGTGCCACAGAAGATAATTTTCTTTTTAATTGTTACTAATTGTTCTGTCTGGGTTCCCCCAGACGTCAACACCAACTAAAAAGAGTATCCAGACACGCTGGTAAAAAGCAAAGTCATTTTATATCTTTGAAAACAAACACAGATAACAAAAACTGTTCTTACAAACTGGAATGCTATGAAGCTTCACAGAAAAGTCACGACGGCCAGACAATACAACAGGCTTCTTGCTGGCACACACACCACTGTAGATAATAAAACCCACGCCTCTCCCAAGTTTTCAGCCTTCGAGGCCACAAGCCAGAATCAGAGACGCCAAGGATCGAAGCAAGGTCACAGGACTCCCAAAAGATAACTCTCCACAATACAGGAAGGGCGGGCCTGCCTTTTCAACCTTTCTGAGGAGAACCACACCCAAACCCAGCTGTTGCCTATTAGGGATGGAAATATCTGGCTAATTGTCCCCTTCGTTGTGCTGCCCTTCTCTGCCTCATATCTATGATGGCTTGTGCGTTCTCATCTAATGACTCCAGGGTACTCGCTGGGGAGAGCTCCCCCCCCCGGGGGTCTCAGGGCTGTTCTCCCTCCTCCTCGTCCTGACATTCCTCTTCCCCGTCTGCCTGGTCCTCCTCCTCCTCCTGTTCCTCGTCCTCCCCCTCTGAGCATGGAGCCGGCAGAGTTCCAGCCGTTCCCTGAGGAGTCTCAGACTGAATCACAACACTAATATTCAAAATATTTGAATTAACATTTTTAAAACAAAATTACTACTTTGTGCCATTATGAAGGTTGATTAAAAAGTAATGCCAAGATGAAAGCGCTAGAAGATCTGACAAGTTTAACATCTGTTCTTCCACTTCTGACACTGGGGGAAAAAGTTGCTTATATGTTTTAAACAGCGTTCGGCAATGGAAGTTTTGTCACCTTTGTACCGAAATTCACTGCAAATGCAGATTAAGATGATTACTGTTTTTGATATAAATGCTCAGTGTCACTTTTATCAGTGTCATTCATATACAAAAACATAAAGACAGTGAGTTGGGGATAATAGTTTTGTGTACTTAAGAATATATAATTTATAACTGCAACTAAACTTTAGGCAAATGCTGATGAACTGATTACAGAAAAATAATATCATTCCAATAAAAATTGTAATTAAACGTGGCACTCAGCAGGAGCGCATGGGTAGCATTAATGATGTTTTTTCAATATCAGAAGTTTTGTGCAACATGAATTCCTTGCATTCTGAGGGCAGAGATTAAAACTTCAAGAGTTTAAATTTGCCAGCAATTTTCATACCATGAAAGAAAGAGAGGGTTTTCTTAACAGCCTCATGATAGCTAACCAAGCACGGGCTCATCTTAATTTTCTAGAATTATTATCATAAAGTTTCAATTGTGGGGGACACAAACTGTTGTGGTTAGCTCTGGCCCAGCTCCTGCCCCAAGGACTGTGGATGTGGGGGAGACATCCACATGCTACAGGCCTGTTTTGCCCCCGGTGGAATCTGCTGATGAAGGCTCCTCTGACCAAGAAGACATGAGTGACAGGGAGGACAGTGTGGCAGACAGCTCAGAAGGAGATCAATTATCTAGCTCCTCCTTGGATTCAGAACAAGAGTTAATGATACATCCACGCATGCGGAGAGCGATGCATAGGCAACAACAACGGAGAGATTATTATCAAAGAAAATGAGGCCACCTGTGGTTGGGTGGGGCTGTGGTAATTAGTGAGGCTGCTATTAATAGCAGCCTGTGGGTTTGGCCATTGTGGAGGATTATCTGATAGTTGTGTTTCGTGACTGCTTTACTGACTTTGACCTTTTGTGTGCTGATTTTTCCCCGCTTTGAAACTAAACCAGAGCAAAGTGTGTTTCAGAAGAAGAAGGACTGTGAATTACCTCACAGCTGCAAGCTAAGTATCACAGAACTGATAAGGGACTTGTACAAATTACCAGTTTGTTTGGAGACAAGTGCTCTTTGCTATACCAAAAGAGGGCTTAGTTTAAGTGACTTTTCATTATAAAGAACATTGTTTTGAATTTTCAAACGTGTGTGTGTCTGAAATTTGTACCTGTGAGTTTTTGGGAGAAGTCTACCAGAGAGCCCGACAGAACACAAACTCATGCTTCAGCGGAAATCCCAGCAACTTTAAGTGTTACCTAATTACCTAATGTGCAAGCAATTCCACCCCTCCCAAAAATCTTATAGAATGAGAGTTCTAACCTTTTTTATCTTATAATGAAATTATTAAGCTCTTATATGATTCATAGATAAATAATTTAAGAAATAGACAGACTCTTACTTTGATTTTTCATAAAATGGTTTTGTTTAAGCATCAATGAGGAGAAAAATAGACTGTTTTCTTGTTATAAAAGTGCTGCGGTAAAATAAAAATTCATGTGTCAAAATATACAAATTCTTTCCAGATGAAGAAAGATTTAATTCATTCAACATGACAAAAGTTAAGTTATGTTGATGCATGTCAGAATTTTCCCTGACTTATTTTATTATTCTTTAGTCTTCGGAGAGGGGCGGCATACAAATCTAATAAATTATTAAATTATTATTATTCAAAATATTTTCATACACCAGCATCCTGCATTCATCTTTTCCGCAACCTTCCATAAGAATGAAAGGTTGGAAACTGGATAAAAATTATCCAGATAGATGGAATCCAACGATGATTTTCAAGGAGGAGGTGAACTTTGGTTTGCTTAAAAGCACCCGGAAACATCCTTTTCTCTAGTCATGCATTAATCATGTCTGAACCCACCCATTAGTCACGATTCTGGAGGCTTTCACCATCCAGGAGGAACAAGGATCTAACAAACAGGTGGGTGACATTGACAGCGTCAAGGGCCCTGTCCACTTTATCAGAGACAACTGAATCAAACTGTTCCTAAATAACAGGGCAAGGCATCTCGTATAGACTGTCTCTATGCATGCGGTCCAATGGGAATAAATCTGATGGACTTTGTCCATGAGATCAGCGATGGGCTGCTCCTGGTTTGACCCAGTTCAGTGAACCAGTAGCAGTAACGGTGAAAGGCTCTACCCACCCATCCAGGATGCTTCTGCACATGTGCAGAAGTATCGCCTGTGCGCAAACCGGTAGCAACAGGATTTACAACCCACTCTACTGCATCAGATGTTGAATAATCTCTTCTGCCTGACTCTGTGAAAGATTGCCTGAGCCTCCTTAACCTAAGAGAAAATGCGTGACCCAAAACAGGGCCTTTGGGTGGTACTCTGACAAGAGTAGAGCAGAGAAGTATGTAGCCTTTCTTGACTCCTCACTCCCTATGTTTTACAGAGGAACTACAGGTTCTGAAAAGGGCCAAGAGATGCCTGGAACACCGCTGGAGGAAGACAAGGGATGACTCTGATGGGTCACGACTTAGAGTAAGGTGAACAAACATCCTGCTTTTGGCAGAACAGTCCCGCTTTTGAGCAATTTGTCCCGTGTCCCGCAGCATTTTTTAAAAGTCCCATTTTTTAAAAAATGGGACATCTGGGGGTCTTCTGGGGGGAGGCATCTGCCTTCAGCCCCTCCAGGCAGAAGTCAGCAAGATAGGCAGTTGAGACGGATAGGGCTGGTGGGTGCAGGGAAGCCATTCTTGGGAGGGGCGGATCGGCCACCACAAGGCTCCTGGGGTGGATTTCTCTCCCTTTGGGGTTGCAGGAAGGAAGCAACAGCGCAAAGGTAGAAGCTATTGGAAGAGGGGACACGAAAGGGAAGTGAAGGTTCTCTTGGGGGGGATGGAATAAAAGTGTCAACATCCCTTCTTCTTCTTTACCTGCGTCCAGGTAAGCTTACAAGAGGACCAGCTGCAGCTTTGAGGATTCTCAATTCTCCCCCTCCCATCTGAAAGGGTGCACAGACTTTCTTTGTCCTCCATTAATCCCTTCTCCAGAGTTAGTCCGACCCAGCACTCCCGGGGTGGGGCTCCTTCTCCCCGGCAGCTGCCTGCTGAACAGCCAGTGAAGTGTCAGTCAAAGTTTTCCCCTCCCACGGAGGAACCCCCCTTCTGCCTCTCACACTGGCAAAAGGCCGAGTTTTGTCCTTGGGGAGCTGGAAGGGGTGTGGTCATTGTTTGGGAAGGGCAGAGGGTTGTCTGAGCATATGGGAGAGAGGTGTTGTTTTGGGGCAGGTTTTCTTTGTGGGTAAAAGAAAGCTGTTGGAAGGAGAGCAAAGAAGAGGGAAAGTGAGGGCATCAGGGAAGGAACGGTCATCCCCCCCACCCTGGCAATGGTGTCCCCCTTTACCAGGGTAATAATCTGGTCACTTTAACTTAGAGCCACTCTTACCTTCTGGCAGTAAGAGTGTCTAAGTTGTGACCCATCAGAGTCATCCCTTGTCTTCCACCAGTGGTGTTCCAGCTGTGTTCTTGGCCCTTTTCAGAACATGTAGTTCCTCTGTAAAAAAATAGGGAGGGCTGGGAGTGATGAGTCAAAAAAGGCCGCATCACTGTAATCCCGTTCAAAGCTGTGGCTATTGTCACAATTTTATCAGGACTATGCAGCTATATCTCCAGATATCCCAAATTCCCTTCAGAGTCCATGAGTCATTGGGATCAAACCATCCAAATGTCCCATCTCCCTTTGGTGTGTGTGTGTGTGGAGGAGTTGCAGGGCAAGATATGACAATGACAAGGGGAATAATTTTAAACCCCCTCCCCACCAGATCACTTTGCCATATATCTGAGGAACTCCACTGCCAGCCCTGAGATGGTCTCCAACAGTTCACAATATGATTTCAATAATCGAGTTATTGAAGCGTGGAACTCATTACCGGACTCAATTGTGTTAACCCCTAACCCCCAACATTTCTCCCTTAGACTCTCCATGATTGACCTCTCCAGGTTCCTAAGAGGCCAGTAAGGGGCATACATAAGTGCACTGGTGTGCCTTTCGTCCCCTGTCCAATTGTCTTTCCTGTCTCTCACTTATCATATATATTCTCTTTCTTTCATATATCCTCTCCTCTAAGTTCACTTTTACCCTTATATATATTACTACGTATCTATTTTTCTTCTTATGTATTTGTGTATTGGACAAATGAATAAATAAATAAAAAATAAATAAAACCAGAGCTTTGTGGAGCAAGCTGAAAACCAATAAAGATTTTCTGCTATTATCATTGTTGGTGGACATGCCCAAAAGCTAAAGAGTACTGGAACATAATAGAAAAATGGCTGAGAGAAATAACTCAAATAGATATCAAGAAAGCACCAGAATTTTTTCTGTTGGACATATCAAATTATAAATATAAAAAATATATATATTACTTAATAGTTCATATATTAGTAGCAGCTAGGATAGTTTTTGCACAAAAATGGAAAGATATTGAGATTAAAAAAAAACCAGATATTCTTAAGAAGATTTTAGACTGTGCCGAATTAGATATGATGACGAGACGGTTAAATAATCAAGAAGAATCAGAATTTTATGATATCTGGCAGAAAGTATATGTCTGGTGGGAAACAAGGAATAAGAGATAAGCGTGTTGCTATATTATTTTGCATATTTGAATTTAGTATTAGAATTGTATAAGACGGTAACTATTAGTATAAATATAAATCTCTTTCATCTCTTTTCTTTTCTTTTTTTTCTCTTTGTCTTTTCATAAAACTTTTTTCCTTTTCATATATATCTTTATAAATTTTGATACAAATTTAGATTTATATACTGTATTAAGATCAATACTTTTATTCTATATAACAATACAGTGATCCCCCGTTTATTGCGTCCCCAACCATTGCGAACAGGGTACTTCGCTATTTTTCAACCCGGAAGTCAAAAATACCATCTACGCATGCGTGCCGGGCACGCATGCGTAGATGGCAGCGGCTTCCCTGGGTCTTCCCCCTCTTGCTGGCGTCAGCGAGGAGTTTCCCCACCGCCCACGCAAACTCCTCGCTGCCGCTCGCCCGCCCTTCGCCTGCCCACGCCGTTCGCTCCCCCCTCTTGCTGTCGGGAGGGCGAGAAGCCCTCCCCAGCACCCGCTCGCCCGCCCTTCGCCCTGGCGGAGAAATTCCAGCCCCCACCTGGTCCCGCCCGCGGCTCGGCTTCCCTGGCTGCTGCTCCGGTCGCCCGATCGTCTCCTGCCTCCCGTGCCGATGTTCCCTGCCAAGCCTGGCTCGGATTCCCTGGCTGCTTGGCCGGGGGGGGGGGGCTCGGCCGAAAGGAGCTGGAGACGCAGAGCTGAACACACCCCTTCATCCCCAAAGGCCGGCCTTTTTGTCTGGGAGGGAAGATGACGTGCCGGTGGCACAGGGGCGAGGGGCGGGAGGCAAATCGCTGCGTCTCCAGCCCCTTTTGGCCGAGCCCCCCCCCCTCCGGCCAAGCAGCCAGGGAAGCCGAACTGGGCTTGGCGGGGAACATCGGCACGGGAGGCAGCTTCTGCCGGACATGGGCAATGGGCGGGACAGAGAAGCGGGGAGAATCAGGAGGCTCCTTTGGCAGCTGGGGGCTGCCTGGCTTTGTTGTTTTGGCTGCAGCGGGTGCCAGGCAGCCTCCAGCCGCCAAAGGAACCTCCTGATTCTTCCCGCTTCTCTGTCCCGCCCATTGCCCGTGTCCGGCAGAAGCTGCTGCCTTATTGCTCTTTGCCGGCGGGATGCAAAGTGCTGGGGTGGGAGGGTGTCCTGACAGCCCCCCCACCCATATGCTTCGCCTCCCGCCGGGCAAGAGCGCTCGGGTGGCAACTTCTTCTAGATACGGGTGATGTCCACGCTCTCTCTCGGCGCTTTCGAGCCGAGTCCGTGAGCGAGTTCGCTCCCGGACTCGGCTCGAAGGCGGCGAGAGACAGCGCCAAGGAACGGGCCTGTCCACGCTCTCTCTCGGCGCTTTCGAGCCGAGTCCGTGAGCGAGTTCGCTCCCGGAATCGGCTCGAAAGCCCCGAGAGACAGCGCCAAGGAACGGGCCTGTCCACGCTGTCTCTCGGCGCTTTCCAGCTGAGTCGGGGAGCGAGTTCGCTCCCGGACTCAGCACGAAAGCCCCGAGAGACAGCGCCAAGGAACGGGCCTGTCCACGCTGTCTCTCGGCGCTTTCCAGCTGAGTCGGGGAGCGAGTTCGCTCCCGGACTCAGCACGAAAGCCCCGAGAGACAGCGCCAAGGAACGGGCCTGTCCACGCTGTCTCTCGGCGCTTTCCAGCTGAGTCGGGGAGCGAGTTCGCTCCCGGACTCAGCACGAAAGCCCCGAGAGACAGCGCCAAGGAACGGGCCTGTCCACGCTGTCTCTCGGCGCTTTCCAGCTGAGTCGGGGAGCGAGTTCGCTCCCGGACTCAGCACGAAAGCGCCGAGAGACAGCGCCCCCCGGACCCCCAACCCGGGTTTGGGGGGCTGCTAGGAAGCCCCCCATGCCGGCGGCAAACAGCCGCGCCGCCCCCAATCTTCGGCTCCTCGCTAGCGCTGTGGGAGTAAAAACACCGTCTGCACATGCGCAGATGGTGTTTTTACTTCCGCATCGCTACTTCGCGAAAACCCGCTCGTTGCGGGGGCTCCTGGAACGGAACCCTCGCAACGAGCGGGGGATCACTGTATATATTTTACAGATAAACTTTTTATTTTCATATGAAGACTTCTATCTTGAGCGGAGCGACTGTAGCTCCATTAAGTATTATATGTTTTGTTTGTTGTGTTTGTTACTTTGAAAAAACTAATAAAATATATTTTAAAAAAATATTTTCTGCTAACTACTGCTACTGCACCTTCCCTACTTTGGGATCTGAGCTGCCCCGAGTCTTCAGAGAGGGGCGGCATACAAATCTAATAAATAAATAAATAAAAATAAATCTTGTCTGATGCCAAATTGAGCTGAACACATCTCCCACAGGGGAAACCTTCCACTTCCAGTCTCAGTAATGCATGCCAGATTGTCTCACTCCCCTTTCATAAGATCCATAAGATCTTGAACAAGAAGATCTTTACTATTGACAAACCTGGCATGCTTTCCAGGGAATAAGGGTGAACTCAGGAGGCTGGAACACACCCACCAATATTAAGCATTGGGGGCATCTTCCCCTGTAATGGCCTATGTTCATTTAGTCATATTTGCATCATATCTCATACAAAGGAAGGTGAGTCAAGTTGGTTGCAGGTAAGTTGAATTCTCCCCTGAGCTTGTCAGCTGTCCAAATAAGTTACTGTTAAAGAAGGAAGGAGGTAGGCTTCTGTGCTATGTCAAGTTGTGCTTCCTGTGAAAAGCATGTGAAATCAGCAATCTGTAGCCCTTAGATAATTGCTACAACTCAGTATCAGCCTTAATTATAGTACCTATAAACATAGAAACATAGAAACATAGAAGACTGACGGCAGAAAAAGACCTCATGGTCCATCTAGTCTGCCCTTATACTATTTCCTGTGTTTTATCTTAGGATGGATATATGTTTATCCCAGGCATGTTTAAATTCAGTTACTGTGGATTTACCAACCACGTCTGCTGGAAGTTTGTTCCAGGGATCTACTACTCTTTCAGTGAAATAATATTTTCTCATGTTGCTTTTGATCTTTCCCCCAACTAACTTCACATTGTGTCCCCTTGTTCTTGTGTTCACTTTCCTATTAAAAACACTTCCCTCCTGAACCTTATTTAACCCTTTAACATATTTAAATGTTTCGATCATGTCCCCCCTTTTCCTTCTGTCTTCCAGACTATACAGATTGAGTTCATTAAGTCTTTCCTGATACGTTTTATGTTTAAGACCTTCCACCAATCTTGAAGCCCGTCTTTGGATCCGTTCAATTTTGTCAATATCTTTTTGTAGGTGAGGTCTCCAGAACTGAACACAGTATTCCAAATGTGGTCTCACCAGCATTCTATATAGCGGGATCATAATCTCCCTCTTCCTGCTTGTTATGCCTCTAGCTATGCAGCCAAGCATCCTACTTGCTTTTCCTACTGCCCGACCACACTGCTCACCCATTTTGAGGCTGTCAGAAATCACTACCACTAAGATGCCTATTTCTGGCTTTAGCAGAACAACTAGATCTTGATGATATTTCCTTATGAATGAAAATAGAAGTAGGCTGAAAATACTTCAAGTGTGCAGATTGCCACTTGGTGGAAAAAAATCAGAAAATTAGAATGTTCTTCATATAATCTGGACAAGATTTTAGCTGTTGGAGATTAATGCTGTAAATTTGAAACACATAATTTTCCATAAATATTTCTAGGTTTTTTTTTAATGCATTCAGCCTATACTTTTCTGGGTCAGACCATAATTCATGTTTATGAGGAACAGCGTTTTGAGGGTTAATTTGAAAAAGGCAGCAGAAATATATGGCCCAGTGTTCCCTCTAATTTTGGGGGGGGGGGTGCGGAAAAGTATAGTGTCTGAGCGGCAGTCCCTTTGGGACTGGGCGGCACAGAAATAATAAATAAATAAATAAATAAATAAATAAATAAATAAATAAATAAATAAATAAATAAATAAATAAATAAATAAATAAATAAATAAATAAATAAATAAATAAATAAATAAATAAATAAATAAATAAATAAATAAATAAACAAACAAACAAACAAACAAACAAACAAACAAATTAAAAACTCACCCTGTTTTGCCTCAGAGAATTTCAAAATAAAATACTGTACTGTGTGTCTATAACAGTGAGCTCATAATAGGGCAACTCTATCAATATCAAAATGCCACTTAAATAGTTGAGCTAGTTTCAAACTAGATTTTGATTTTCTTTCTCTCTTCCTTACTCCCATTCTTTTTCTTTGTCTTTTCCTTCCTCTCTTTTTTCTATCTGTTTCTCTCTCTTCCTCTCTCTCTCCTTCCCAAAAGTATTTCAAAGATGTAAGGTGGCAAACTGCAGCTTTTATGCCATTTTGCATCTTAAAATTTCCCTTTCTCAAAGTGACCTGGTTTGAAAATGTTTGACCATTATTGCTTGTACTGTGCAAAGAATTAAGAAATTTCTTAGTTCCTAAAGATCATGAAAATATGGTGTTTCACTAATGCACTGCCAAGAAAAGAGATTTGAGATAGGATCAGTCGTTACAAGAAACAATAGCCATCCCAATAAAAACACACACTTTATGAATAATCATCTCTAGAAAACCCCCCCAGATAATTTGCCATAAGCACATTCTTGGTCAGAGGTGTTTAATATGTCTGCAGCTGGTACAATTACCATTATATATTCAGTTATTGTGAAGCGTCAGGATGCATAGAGAATGCAGTTTTGCAGCACATGAACACCACATGTATGCTGTGTTCTGTCTGGGTCCCCCCAGACGCCAACACCAACCAAAAAGAGTAGCCAAACACACTGGTAAAAAGCAAAGGCAGTTTATATAATTCAAAGCAAACACAGGTAACAAAAACTGTTCTTACAGACAGGAACACTATGAAGCTTCACAGAGGTTTCACGCAGGCCAGGCAATAAAACAGGATTCTTGCTGGCAAAAACAATGCTGGAGATAATAAAACCCACGCCTCCCCCAAATCTTCCAGACTTCTAGGCCACAAGCCAAGATCAGAGACGCCGAGGATTGAAGCAAGGTCACAGGACTCCCAATTGATAACTCTCCACAAGACTGTAAGGGCGGGCCTGCCTTTTCAACCCTGCTGAGGAGAACCACACCCAAACCCAGCTGTTGCCAATTCAGGGATGGAAATACCTTTCTAATTGGCCCCGTCTTTGAGCTGCTCGTCGCTGCCTCATGTCTATTATAGCCTGTGCGTCTTCATCCAATGAATCCAGGCTACTAGCTGGGGACAGCCCCCCCCCGGGGGGGTCTCAGGCTACTCTCCCTCCTCCTCTTCCTGACGTTCCTCTCCCCCGTCTGCCTGGTCCTCCCCCTACTGTTCACTGTCCTCCTCCTCTGGGCATGGATCCGGCAGAAATCCAGCCGGTCCCTGAGGAGCCTCAGGCTGAATCTCAACAATGCTGTAATGTAGGATTTGTTTTGCTTCTCTTTCCTATTCTTCATTGAAAATACCTAACATAGAACACAATCCTTACTATGAATAAGCAGGAATAAATAGAACAGGAATTTAATACAAGAGCTAAAGGATGCTAAGAAGAAACTGTTTGGGACCATTTGTTCCAACATGAATCTTGTTATCTTTACAGATCTTAGTAAGTTCTTCTACGCAAACATGTGGGTAGAATTGCAGACCATCTTGTGGTGCAGTACAGTAAGTACAAACAGAACAAAATTTTTACACTTGCCTTTCTTTAATTTGGAAAATCTCTATTTTCTTAAGCAGAATCCCTCATCCTCAAATTTCACTTGATTCCTACAAAGTATTCTAGAAGTATAAGTTAAAGGCAAACCTGCCATCATTTCTATATCTGATTTCCCCACCCAGAATTTGCAATTCTATAGCTAGTTTTCATATGGAGAAATGAAAAAAGCAAGGAACTCACGTTTGGAGGCTGTAGCACTCAGAACATGTTCACCAATAAACAGATACCCAAGGAGGAAGAATAGGCAAGTCCACTTCATCCTGAATAGATAAAAGACACCCACACTACAAAACTTGTACAACTTGACTTGATGTTTCTCTCATCTCTTCAAAGTAAGAATGGGATAAAATTCCCTGCTATCCTCCTCCCTTTGGTTAAATTAAGATCTTGGGGCTCATCATGTGATGGACCTGAATTAAGAAGAGATGCATGATTTTGTTTTTTCTGCCTCCCCCGCCCCCTGCAACTCATGTGCTTATGAGTCATTCTTCTCACTTTTAATATTAACTGGGATTTTTATGCAGCTCTGCTTTGTCTTTCAGGAATTTCTGGTGCACTTTTGTTCCTTTAACAGGGAAGCCATAATCATGTATTGCCTGCTAATATTTTAATTCTTACAGTGATTCAAAGAAGGACAGATTCTACATCTTCCAGGAATGGTGTCCATACCAAAGAGAGTAGCTGAGAATTACAAGCTGAGAATTACAAGTGCTTTCAAGAGTTCTGTAACAGTAAAGATAAGACTTTCAAACTCCAGGACCAAATGCAATTCAAGCACAATATATATCAGTCCTGTAGCATAGGAACACTATGTTGGCAGTAGTTTTGCAGTTTGTACAATCTTCCCTAAGACAAGCAGGACATGAATCAAGCATTTGTAGTGGACAAAGGATTTGGTAGGGGAAATTGAGTGTCTTAAAACTGAACTTTGCACTCGGAATTTTGAAAATTGATTCTGATTTTTTATTTATTTATTCAATTTTTTTGACGCCCTTTTCCTTAGACTCAGGGCGGCTTACAACATGTTAGCAATAGCACTCTTTAACAGAGCCAGCTTATTGCCCCCACAATCCGGGTCCTCATTTTACCCACCTCGGAAGGATGGAAGGCTGAGTCAACTTTGAGCCGGTGATGAGATTTGAACCGCTGACCTACAGTCAGCTTCAGTGGCCCGCAATACAGCACTCTACCTGCTGCGCCACCCCGGCTCTTTTTGCAAAGCAGTTACTAACTAAGTCACACAAAAGCTAAGGAGGCCCTGAAACAAAGTTGCACAACTTTGCCCTTGAGCATCAGTTATCAAAGTGTAATCTGAGGATAATTTGGGGCCACAGCTCTCCCAGGGAATCTGTAAAGTCATTTGGAGCAGGGGCATGGCCAACATATGATGCTATGGAGTTCCCTGTGCTCTGATAGGAAATCCCGATATCCGTACTGCCAGGAGACCTGGTTTAGCCAGAATTGGGTTAGAACCACCCTATAGGGTGTTCTGTCTGGGTGCCCCCAGACTTCAACACCAACTGGAAAAAGCAGCCAGACACGCTGGTAAAAGCAAAAGCACTTTATAGTTTGAAAAATAAACACAGAGGAAAAACCTGTTCTTCCCAACAGGCAGGCTATGAGGCTTCACAGCAAAGTCCTGACGGCCAGACAATACAGCAGACTTCTTGCTGGCACACACACCACTGTAGAGAATAAGCCCCCACGCCTTTTCCACCAAGGTTTCAGCCTTCAAGGCCACAAGCCAGAATCAGAGACGCCAAAGATCACAGCCAGGTCCCAGGACTCCCAAAGATAATACTCCACAATACAGGAAGGGTGGGTCTGCCTTTTCAGCCTTTCTGGGGAGAACCACACCCAAACCCAGCTGTTACCTATTTAGGACTGGAAGTACCTGGCTAATTGTCCCCTTCGTTGTGCTGCTCTTCTCTGCCTGTGATTGATGATGGCTTGAGCATTTTCATCTAAGGACTCCAGGCTGCTTGCTGGGGAGAGCTCCACCCCGGGGGATTCTGGCTGTTCTCCCTCTCCCTCGGCCTGATATTCCTCCTCCCCTTCTGCCTGGGCCTCCTCCTCCTCCTCCTGTTCCTCCTCCTCCCCCTCTGAGCAGGGAGCCGGCAGAGGTTCAGCCGTTCCCTGAGGAGCCTCAGATGGAATCACAACATAGGGGTGGGGGAAAAAGAGGTGCCTGCCTTCCTCTTGGCCTGCAGCAAACAGAAGATGACATTAAGTGCCACAAACAGCAGGATTAAATTAGAAAGATTGGAGCCAACTGGGAAGAGGATTCTAAAGCTAAGTGTTGGAGAGTGTGAAGAAAACAGAAGCTGGTGAATAATTTGCTGAAAGAAAACATTAGAAAAGTTTTTTTAACAGTTAAAAGGAGGAAAAAAAGAGATCGGAAATTAAGGAGCAGGTACGTAGCAAATGGAGACCATGCAGGAAAAAAACCTTAAAAAGAACTGTAACTAATGCCTAAAGACAGAAAAGCTTTGATTTAAAAGACCTGGTGGAAACATGAGAAATAGAGAAGATAATAAATCAAGGAGAATATTTTGGAAAGTAGAAAAACGGAAAAGAAAGATTCAGAAGATTGGGCAGACAATAAGGAAGGCTGTGAAATACTCTTGTGTTTAGCAGCTGAACAGTTTTTAAAATGGGCGATTTGTGAACTTGAGAAATGGAAGTAAGTGACTTTTAGTGGCACATATGGAAAGGCATTTGAACTTGATGGAAGGAGACTTTTTATTATAACTGAAATTTGTTTAACTTTTGGATTGGAGGATTGTGATTTCATAGACATGGAGGAAATTAATTATGTGGAACTGGTTGGCTTTTTAAAAGATCTTCTTGATGACTGGAGAAGAAGCTGGGGAATCAAAGTAACGGAAGAGGTTAAAAAAGAACTACAAGAAGGACAAAAAGTAGAGTCAAAGTATTAGGGCTTGGAAAGCATTCTTCTTTGCAGAGAGTAACAATGAAAGAGCTTTCAAGCAGGTAAGAGCTGGGAACATTTGTTAGCACCTGCTTAGGGCTGGAAAGAAACTTACTCAGAACAAGTGAGAATAATGAAACAAACCCTGCAAAGACTTAGGGCTTGGAAAACATTCTTCACAGAGAGAAACAATGAAAGAACCTGCAAGGTAAGAGCTGGGAAGATCCTTAGCAGCTAGTTAGGGCTGGGGGGGGGAAAAGCTACATTTAGAGTATAAGACGCACCCTAATTATCAGCCTCTTTTAAGGAGGAAAAGGGTGTGTCTTATACACCGAAAAATATGGTAGGTCCTCCCCCAAATAAGCCTCCTTCCCCAACTATGTACACACATCCCTGTCCATCTGTCACCCCAAAATTGTGTCTAAACAACTTACCAGAGTGTGGCAACTCACCGTTTCTCTTTCTCGGCCAATCTTTGTAGTTCCTTGAAATGTAAAGAAAAGAAAATATATTTAAAAATCTTCTAGCGAATGCAAGCAATTAACAACTTCTCACACTCGTGAGAAGTTTTTCTTTACATTTCAAGGAATTTCCCTGCAAAGACCTGCCAAGAAAGAGAAGTGGTGAAGCTGCCATACGCTGGTAAGATGTTCAGGCACAATTTGGGGTTGGCAGGTAAGGCAGGGGATGGGGAGGAGCGGGCTACGAGATGCGCATCTTACCAGCATCTGGCTTCTCTCCACTACCACTCTCTTTCAGCTGGTCTTTGCAGGGGAAACCCCAATGTAAAGAAAAACCTCTAAAGGAGCTGCTGCCACCTAGGGAAATAATGTGAATAACTGGCTCTTTTGCAGCACCTCTCTCTTGTTCTCCCAAGTGGCAGCTCTGTTCCTAGAGATCAGCAGGCCAGATTCAGTGAGTCAGACACACCATTGCCACTCAGTGTTCTGTCGGGCTCTCTGGTAGAATCCTCCCAAAAATTCACAGGTACAAATTTCAGACACACACACACGTTTGAAAATTCAAAACAATGTTCTTTATGATGAAAATTCACTTAAACTAAGCCCTCTTTTGGTATAGCAAAGAGCACTTGTCTCCAAACAAACTGGTAATTTATACAAGTCCCTTATCAGTCCTGTGATACTTAGCTTGCAGCTGTGAAGCAATTCAAAGTCCTTCTTTCACAAAGTGAAACACACTTTGCTCTGGTTTAGTTTCAAAGCAGGGAAAAATCAGCACACAAAAAGGCAAAGTCAGCAAAGCAGTCATGAAACACAATGATCAGATAATCCTCCACAATGGCCAAACCCACAGGCTGCTATTTATAGCAGCCTCACTAATTACCACAGCCCCACCCAAGCACAGGTGGCCTCATTTTCTTTGATAATAATCTCTCAGTTGTTGTTGCCTATGCATCACTCTCTGCATGTGTGGCTGTATCATTAACTCTTGTTCTGAATCCAAGGAGGAGCTAGATAATTGATCTCCTTCTGAGCTGTCTGCCACACTCTCCTCTTCCCTGTCACTCATGTCTTCTTGGGCAGAGGAGCCTTCATCATCAGATTCCACCGGGGGCAAAACAGGCGTGCAGCATGTGGATGTCTCCCCCACATCCACAGTCCTTGGGGCAGGAGCAGGGCCAGAGCTAACCACAACACTCAGGAGAAGAAGAGAGAGGGAGGCAGTGGTGCATTCAGTTCCCCAAATCTCAGCCAGTGAGAGGGAGTGCCAGTCGGGGAGAGGTGGGGCAGTGGGGAAGCGAGATGCAAGAAATCTTTTTCATAGAATGCTGGTGAGACCACATTTGGAATACTGTGTTCAGTTCTGGAGACCTCACTTACAAAAAGATATTGACAAAATTGAACGGGTCCAAAGACGGGCTACAAGAATGGTGGAAGGTCTTAAGCATAAAACGTATCAGGAAAGACTTAATGAACTCAATCTGTATAGTCTGGAGGACAGAAGGAAAAGGGGGGACATGATCGAAACATTTAAATATATTTAAGGGTTAAATAAGGTCCAGGAGGGAAGTGTTTTTAATAGGAAGGTGAACACAAGAACAAGGGGACACAATCTGAAGTTAGTTGGGGGAAAGATCAAAAGCAACATGAGAAAATATTATTTTACTGAAAGAATAGTAGATCCTTGGAACAAACTTCCAGCAGACGTGGTAGATAAATCCACAGTAACTGAATTTAAACATGCCTGGGATAAACACATATCCATCCTAAGATAAAATACAGAAAATAGTATAAGGGCAGACTAGATGGACCAGAAGGTCTTTTTCTGCCGTCAGACTTCTATGTTTCTATGTTTCTTCAAAGTCCGCCAGAAATGAGTCTTCATGAGACTCATCCCACTGTGCAGCCTCTTGAAGCAAATGGGGAGAAAGATTTCTTGCATGCCGCATGCAGCCAACAGATACTCTGTCCTGGTGCTGTGTCTTACGTGCCACCCAAAAGATTTGCTTGCTGGCTGCTTTTGCTGCTGCACCTGGCTAGAAGTTTGGCTGTCAGCTTGGTTTTGGTTGCCGACTGCTTCTGTTCAGTGGGAAAGGCTGTGGTGTTGTGGGTATTACTGCTGCCCTCACCGCTGCCACCTATGGAGGCCTCCCTCAGCCAGCCCCTTGCATGGCAAGCTCAGCTGTGGGCAGGGAACACTGGCCATGGCCGAGTCAGCCAAGCTGCGTGTGTTGGAGTTGCCCAGTGTCTTGCTGCTGGGTACCTCAGAAGATTAAGTAGGGAGTGAAGAATGGAGTGCAGGCAAGAGTCTTGCAAGGCTCTCCTCCCCAGGAAGAATGGGGCCTTCTGGCACCGGACCAGATTATCTCAGGGACCACCTTCTGCTGCACGAATCCCAGCGACCACTTAGGTCCCACAGAGTGGGCCTTCTCCGGGTCCCATCAACTAAACAATGTCCTCTGGCAGGACGCAGGGGAAGAGCCTTCTCTGTGGCGGCCCCAGCCCTTTGGAACCAACTCTCCCCAGAGATTAGCCCCCACCCTCCTCGTCTTTCGTAAACTTCTTAAAACCCACCTCTGCCGTCAGGCATGGGGGAACTGAGATATTCTTTCCCCCTAGGCCTTTACAATTTACACATGGTATGTCTGTATGTATGTTTGGTTTTTATAATAAGGTTTTGTTTTAGTTATTTTAGTATTGGATTGGATTGTTACATGCTGTTTTTATCATTGTTGTTATCTGCCCCGAGTCTATGGAGAGGGGGCGGCATAGTAAGTAAGTAAGTAAGTAAGTAAATAAGTAAGTAAGTAAGTAAGTAAGTAAGTAAGTAAGTAGGTAAGAAAGAAAGAAAGAAAGAAAGAAAGAAAGAAAGAAAGAAAGAAAGAAAGAAAGTGTTAAATCCTATGTAAATAGTTAAAGCCTTGTACAAAGCTGTCTCCGGGCAGAAAATGTAAATAACAAGAGGTCGCGTCTGATTGGTTCAGACGCATGACAGTTCCTTTTGGCTTGAGCCGCAAAAGTATAAATAGAGCGGCTTTTCTCATTGACAGCAGACGCGTTCCCTGCTGAGTGTCACTTCCAAAAAGAGCTAAATAAAGGGACCGTCTTTTGAACCTGCCTGTCTCGAGTATTCTTCACTGGCGACGACGGACGGAGGAACCACGCGTGCAAGATGAACAACCTTCAAATCGGCCGGGCTCCTGAATACTTCGATCCGGAGAAGTCATCCTGGGACGCCTACATGGCAAAATTCGAAATCTTCCTCGAAGCCGCCGGGATGAGGGACGCCGACGCCGACCGAAAGCGGGCAATTTTCTTAAACTACTGCGGCCCAGAAATCTTCGACCTCACACAAACTCTAACCGACCCGCTGCCAGCAAAATCCGTTCCATGGGACGACCTACAAGCAAGGCTCGCTAGCCACTTCAAACCCACGAAACCAGCCGTCGTGTTCAGGCACCAGTTCTCCAGAATGACACAACTCGACTCCGAGTCCATCAACCAATTCGCCACGTGACTTCGAACGGTGCTGTCAAAATGCAAGTTTGACAGCCCAGAAGCTCGCCTCACCGATGCCCTCATTTTCAGCATGAGAAATGCCACAGTCCGCAATAAGCTCCTCACCGAAGACGAGCCTACTCTCCAGGCGGTAATCAAGTTGGCACAAACCGCCGAGATCGCCGACGCTGCCGCCAAAGAGCTAAAAGAGCATGACAAACGAGAAACCGTTTCAAAAATCGTCTCTTCGCCTTCCCGCGCCGAGGCCCCAGATGACCTCAGCCCACCTGCCATCGCCGAGGACAACTGTCTCCTACTCCAGAGTGATCAATCGAGACAACCCAGGTACCCTCGCCCCGCTGCTCCTTGCTCCGGCTGCCGGGGAAACCATCCGCGCCAACGCTGCCCCTTCCGGGACGCCATCTGCCGCCGCTGCAACCGACGTGGCCACATCGCCGAGGCCTGCAGAGCCCCTCTGCCCGAGGAATCCTTCTCCACTCCTCGCCCTCCGCGATTTTCCAACCAGTCAACCCAACCGCGAGACAACAGATTTTCCCGAGGTTCCAGCTGCTGAAACTACCCAACCGCTAACCGCGACTACACAAGAGGTAACGAACAATTTTCTGTGAATAGCACAACAACAACAAATGGGAGCAAAATCGTAATCTCACTGCTCCTAAACAATAAACCATGCAATCTGGAACTGGACACGGGGTCTAAATATACTATTATGCCATGGGAGAAACTTAAGATGTACATGCCTAACCTCTTACAATCTGATCTATTGCAAACTACATTGGTAATTAGGGATTTTCAAGGGAATATCATACCTGTGTTAGGAAAAGTACATGTACCTGTTCATTTTAAAAATGTTAAATGTCTCCTTCCTATGGTTGTGGTTGCAGGGGCTAAACACTCCCTTCTAGGATTAACTTGGATGCACCCATTGGGTATTGAAATTTCGGGTATCTGTACTGTGAACTCTGATAACATTCCCAATTTTTTACAGGAATTTCCAGAGGTTTTTAGCCCCACCTTGGGAACTTATAAAGGGCCCCCTATATCGTTTTCTATTGACCCTAAGGTCCCCCCAGTCAGACTTAAGCCCTGAAGGGTGCCTTTACCTCTTCTTCCCAAGCTTGACCTACAGCTCGACAAACTCATAGCCCAGGGCATCCCGGTCCCCATAGAACAAGGGCCCTGGGAAATGCCAATAGTCACCCCTCTAAAACCAGATGGCTCCTTAAGAGTCTGTGCGGACTATAAATCCACACTCAACAAAGCCCTCCAACATCACCCATACCCCATTCCAGTAGTGCAACAAATCCTTCACTCTTTGGGGGAAGGGAGGGTATTCGCAAAGATCGACCTCGCACAGGCATACCAACAACTCCCGGTTGATGAACCAACATCTCTAGCACAGACTATCGTTACCCACAGGGGTGCTTTTAAATGCACCAGACTACAATTTGGGGTCAGCATAGCCCCTGGGATTTTTCAAAGCATAATGGAACGTTTATTGACCGGGGTTAAAGGGACTATCCCCTACTTTGATGATATACTAATTTGTGGGGAAAACCAAGAACAACTAAACCAAAGAATAAGGGAAGTTTTGCATAGACTGCAATCCAAGGGCTTGAGGATCAAACCTGACAAATGCGTGTGGGGAACTGAGAGTGTAGAATTTTTAGGATATAGAATAGATGGGAATGGTATCCACCCCACTGCCGAAAAGTTAAAAGCTATTACAGAAGCGCCAGAACCAAAAAACAAAACTGAGCTACAAGCTTTTCTAGGCCTTCTTAATTTTTACTCTATCTTTTTGAAACAGAAGGCAACGGCAGCAGAACCCCTACACCGGCTGCTTCAGAAGGGAATTCCCTGGACCTGGGGCAAAACTGAGCACGAAGCCTTTTTCCAAATTAAACAATTATTAACCTCTAAAAGCGTGGTGGTTCAATATAGTACCCATCAGGCTTACGTGCGACGCTTCACCTTATGGGGTAGGTGGGGTATTTGCACATGTTCTGCCTAATAATACTGAAGCCCCAATCGCTTTCTTTTCCAGAACAATGACCAGCACTGAAAGAAATTATAGCCAACTAGATAAGGAGGCTTTAGCCTTAGTGGCTGGGGTTAAAAAGTTCCATAACTATCTGTTTGGAAGTTTGAATTGATTACTGACCACAAGCCTTTACTGGGCCTCCTGGCCTCTAACAAACCAACACCCCCATTTATGTCCCCCAGACTAATTAGGTGGGCCTTATTTCTTTCGGGATACCAGTATGAGCTCATTCACAAAGGGGGCAAAACCATCAACCACGCTGATGGCCTAAGTAGGTGCCCTATGTCAGACTTAGTTGAAGACCCAGCCCCATCTGAGGATGTGTTAATAATAGACTTTGAGGAAAATTCAATAACAACAGCTAAGGAGGTGGCGGCACACACCCAGCAAGACCCAACTCTACAAAAGGTTATTAACTGTGTACTAAAGGGTTGGCACGGAGACCCCGAGGAGGCAAAATTAAGTGAGTTTAAAACCAAAAGGTAAGAATTGTCTTTTATTAAGGGTTGCCTATTGTGGGGTGATAGAGTAATCATTCCTGAAAGCTTGAAGACCAAAGTACTCACTATGTTACATGTAGGCCATCCTGGTATTGTCAGAATGAAGAGTTTAGCCCGAGGGCACTTGTGGTGGCCAGGTCTGGATGCAGACATTGAACAGTGGATAGCCAAGTGTGACCCATGCCAGGAGTCACGGCCTAATCCCCCCAAAACAGCTCCAGTAGAGTGGGAAAAGCCTGCTGGGCCTTGGTCCAGGATACACATTGATTTCGAAGGCCCAATAGGGTCTCAGTATTTTCTGATTGGGGTAGATGCTTTCTCCAAATGGGTTGAGATAATTGCAATGAGTAATATCACCACTTGTGCTACAATAAGGGTTTTGCACCATTTGTTTGCCACTCATGGCTGTCCTGACATCTTAGTGTCAGACAATGGGCCCCAATTGACAGCCAGGCAATTTGAAATATTCCTCAGTAACTTGGGGGTCAGACACGCACTCACATCCCCTTACTCGCCATGGGTTAATGGTTTGGAGGAACGGTACGTAAGGGTGGCCAAAGAAGCATTGCGCAGAGCAGGCCCTGGAGAAATTCAGCAACATTTGGACCAATTCTTGCTAGTACAGCATATTACACCCAATTCCCTTACACACAAGAGTCCTGCAGAAATTCTAATGGGTAGAAAACTCAGATCACCTCTGGACAGGTTACACCCACGATATTGTAATAATAAATGTCTTGATTATATGTCTGTAAATCCTGAAAGAAATTTGTACCTGGGACAAAATGTTTTTGCTAAAAATTTTGATGGGGGGTTGAACTGGATTAAGGGAAAGATTTTGCAGCAAACTGCTCCCAAAACATATTATGTAAAATTAGAAGATGGCCGCATGTGGAAGCGGCACATTGATCACTTGAGAGGACGCATTGAATCCTCCCAGGGACAAACCGCTAACGAAAACTCTTCCCCCCTATCAGACTTTTACTCACAACCCGATTTACTGGAATTACAAATGGACTTACCGAGCCAGGAACGGTCCTCCAGCGACGCCGAGCCATCTTCGTCCTCAGAGGTCGGTGTTGTGCCTGCCCACTCAACTCAGCAGGCCGGAGCTCAAACCCGGCCCCAGCTGCACTGGGGAGGTACAGGTGAACCGACCTCCACCATTGAAAGCGAGGACTTAACTGATCTGCACAGGTCGGAGAGAGCCTCGCGTAGACCGAGCAGATTGGAGGACTATATCACATGGTTAACTGATTGACATATTCTGAACTAAGGAGGGAGGGGTGTTAAATCCTATGTAAATAGTTAAAGCCTTGTACAAAGCTGTCTCCGGGCAGAAAATGTAAATAACAAGAGGTCGCGTCTGATTGGTTCAGACGCATGACAGTTCCTTTTGGCTCGAGCCGCAAAAGTATAAATAGAGCGGCTTTTCTCATTGACAGCAGACGCGTTCCCTGCTGAGTGTCACTTCCAAAAAGAGCTAAATAAAGGGACCGTCTTTTGAACCTGCCTGTCTCGAGTATTCTTCAGAAAGAAAGAAAGAAAGAAAGAAAGAAAGAAAGAAAGAAAGAAAGAAAGAAAGAAAGAAAGAAAGAAAGAAAGAAAGAATCCGGCTCAATCGCCGTCCCATCTGATAACTCCGAAGGTGGAGGGGCTTCCCTGGCATGCTGGTGGGCACTCGACTCAGTCAGTGGTCAGGTGGAGAAAATTGGAGCAGACAGGAGCAGGGGAGAAGGGGAGGCCTCCAATGGACATCACCATAGAGCAGGAAGCACACTTGCAGAGCAATCACTGCACTGCCTGGGGTTTAGAAGCTGCAAAGTCAGAGTTTGGGGGAGAGGAAGAAAGACTTCTGCTGCTTTCCTTGCATGAAGCCAAAAGCAGAAGCAGCAGAAGTCTTTCTTTCTCTCCCCCAAACTATGGTTCTGCAGCTTTCAAACCCCAGTCAGGGCAGCTGCTGCTCTGCAAGTGTGTTTCCACTTGACGGTGACATCTGGATATGGAACTAAACAGACCGGCCACGAGATGCCACGGAGCTGCCAGACTGCAATAAAACTTGTGTCTGGTGGCCCACCTCACCTCCTGCACCCCGAACACAATGACCCCTCCCCACTGATAATAAGGCCAATGTTGTGGTTAGCTCTGGCCCAGCTCCTGCCCCAAGGACTGTGGATGTGGGGGAGACATCCACATGCTGCAGGCCTGGTTTGCCCCTGGTGGAATCTGCTGATGAAGGCTCCTCTGACCAAGAAGATATGAGTGACAGGGAGGAGGAGAGTGTGGCAGACAGCTCAGAAGGAGATCAATTATCTAGCTCCTCCTTGGATTCGGAACAAGAGTTAATGATAAAGCCACGCATGCGGAGAGCGATGCATAGGCAGCAACAACTGAGAGATTATTATCAAAGAAAATGAGGCCACCTGTGGCTGGGTGGGGCTGTGGTAATTAGGGAGGCTGCTATAAATAGCAGCCTGTGGGTTTGGCCATTGTGGAGGATTATCTGATCATTGTGTTTCGTGACTGCTTTACTGACTTTGACTTTTTGTGTGCTGATTTTTCCTCGCTTTGAAACTAAACCAGAGCAAAGTGTGTTTCACTTTGTGAAAAAAGAAGGACTGTGAATTGCCTCACAGCTGCAAGCTAAGTATCTCAGAACTGATAAGGGACTTGTATAAATTACCAGTTTGTTTGGAGACAGTGCTCTTTGCTATACCAAAAGAGGGCTTAGATTAAGTGAATTTTCATTATAAAGAACATTGTTTTGAATTTTCAAATGTGTGTGTGTCTGAAATTTGAACCTGTGAATTCTTGGGAGAAGTCTACCAGAGAGCCTGAGAGAACAGCCAAGGCTATATAAGGCCCTGTCTTATTTTGGGGGAAACACAGTAATTCTAATTAATTTTAATCTACTAACTCCAATCTAAAACCAGGACTCTATTGAACATTGTCAAGACAGGAAACACTCTTAAATGCTCAGCAGGATTCCCTTAAGTGTTGTATTAGAAATCATCATTAGCGAGTGGCATAAATTGGGGACAGGCATATGGTCACTAAGAATAATTTAAAAAAAAAATATGGTAGCATATCACAAATGTGAAACTATATGGTCAGCTGTTTCCTATGTTCTCCCCTACATAAAGCATACTTTCTTCAGGAGTTAAGATGGCATTCACATGACTGCCAAATGACTCACTCTTTAGCCTGGGAATCATCCAGTTTATTGTCTGTAGGTGTGCTGAATTACTATTCCCATCAGCTGACTGCTGGCACAGGCAAAACCTGCTGGGATAATTCTGAGAATCCAATTTATTAGAATTCTATTAGATTGAAGAAGGCTAAAAGTTATGGCACTTTCTTCACTGCCTTTGAATGCTATTTGTCCCATGGTACACACTACAGTGTGCCCTCGATTTTCGCAGGGGATGCATTCTGAGACCGCCCGCGAAAGTTGAATTTCCGCGAAGTAGAGATGCGGAAGTTAATACACTATTTTTGGCTATGAACAGTATCACAAGCCTTCCCTTAATACTTTAAACCCCTAAATTACAATTTCCCATTCCCTTAGCAACCATTTAAATTCTTACTCACCATGTTTATTAATTAAAGTTTATTAAAAAAAATATTTATTAAAGGCGGACGAAAGTTTGGCGATGACGTATGACATCATTGGGCGGGAAAAACCGTGGTATAGGGAAAAGAACCACAAAGTATTTTTTAATTAATATTTTTGAAAAACCGTGGTATAGCCGTTTCGCGAAGTTCGAACCTGCGAAAATCGAGGGACCACTGTACTAGCTTAACTATTAAAGACAATAGGCCTTCTCTTCCCGAAGAAGAGAAAGGAAATTGGGCTCCTTTTATAAGCTTAACAACAACCACAAAAACCTGACACATGGGAGTAAAACATGAGTCAACGTGATATCTTGACAGAGTTAAATTTGATTAGCAAAAGTTTTCTTCTACCCCATCTCTGAAAATAAACCTGGAAACAATCTACAGCAATCTTGTAAAAAGTTTTATTTACCAGTTATTGAATATAATAAATATTAGAATATAAAAGTATGAAATATAATGTATATAATGGAATGTAACAGGTAAAAATCTATTACAGTGATACCTTGTCTTACAAACTTAATTGGTTCCGGGACGAGGTTCTTAAGGTGAAAAGTTTGTAAGATGAAACAATGTTTCCCATAGGAATCAATGGAAAAGCGATTAATGTGTGCAAGCCCAAAATTCACCCCTTTTGCCAGCCGAAGCGCCCGTTTTTGCGCTGCTAGGATTCCCCTCCCACCTCTGGACCTCTGTGCTTTTGCGATGCTGCGATTTCACTGAGGCTCCCCTCGCTGGGAAACCCCACCTCCAGACTTCCGTTGCCAGCAAAGCACCCGTTTTTTGCGCTGCAGGGATTCCCCTGCAGCATTACAAAAACACGGAAGTCCGGAGGTGGGGTTTCCCATGGAAGGGAGCCTCAGGAGAATCCCAATAGCGCAAAAACAGGTGCTTTGCTGGCAACGGAAGTCCGGAGGCGGGGCATCCCAGGGGCGGCGGTGGGTTTGTAAGGTGAAAATAGTTTGTAAGAAGAGGCAAAAAAATCTTAAACCTCGGGTTTGTATTTCGAAAAGTTTGTATGACGAGGCGTTTGTAAGATGAGGTATCACTGTATAAGAATTTTAATAGAGATGGTTTATAATCTGTAAAACAGAATAATGTGAGATTTGAACTATATGTGAAAACTCAATAAAGAAATTTATGAAAAAAACCACAAGCCAATCTTGTGTCACTTACTTTGTTACCAAAGGACTTGTTTTGTCATATTCAGATGGGTCCTCTGTAACTTGTGTCTTTTCCAAATATTCCCAATACGCATCAGGCTTCATGTTGGACAGCACATATTCTTCATTCTTCAACACTGTGACCAAATAGACCAGCAAAATACAATGCACATAATATACTTGGACTTCAGCAAAGCATTCAAGAAAATAGATCACAAACTGCTTCTCCATATGCTAGAAAAAAGTGGGACAGACAACTACACAAACAGATGGATCAATGGTTGCCGATCAATTTCCGGTCACAATTCAAAGTGTTGGTTATGACCTTTAAAGCCCTTCATGGCATCGGACCAGAATATCTCCGAGACTGCCTTCTGCCGCACGAATTCCAGCGACCAATTCCTTCTCCGGGTCCCGTCAACTAAACAATGTCGATTGGCGGACCCCAGGGGAAGAGCCTTCTCTGTGATGGCCCCGACTCTCTGGAACCAGCTCCCCCCAGAGATTAGAACTGTCCCTACCCTCCTTGCCTTTCGTAAACTCCTTAAAACCCACCTTTGTCGTCAGGCATGGGGGGACTGAGATATCTCCTCCGGGCCTATACAATTTATGTATGGTATGCTTGTATGTATGTCTGTTTAATAATGGGGTTTTAAAATATTTTAAATTGTAAATTATTAGATTTGTCATGAACTGTTTTTATTGTATTGTGAGCCGCCCCAAGTCTACGGAAAGGGGCGGCATACAAATCTAATAAATAAATA
The DNA here is from genome assembly GCF_031021105.1 of Erythrolamprus reginae. NCBI lineage: Eukaryota > Metazoa > Chordata > Lepidosauria > Squamata > Dipsadidae > Erythrolamprus > Erythrolamprus reginae. The sequence goes on along the minus strand of NC_091963.1, from coordinate 43,736,767 downwards.
AATAAATAAATCACTGGCTGACTAATCATACTCAACGAGTAGTCCTAAGTCCACATGGAGAGAGGTAAGCAGTGGGGTGCCATGAGGTTCCGCCCTAGGCCCAGTACTCTTTAATATCTTCAAAAATGATTTAGATGAGGAAATAGAAGGGGAACTAACCAAATTTGTAGATGATACCGAGCTGGCAGGATTAGCAAAAGACTTGAACACTGGGCCCAATTAAATAAAATAAAATTCAATGAAGAGAAAAGTAAAATCCTACACCTAGGTAAAACCCCCCCAAAGATATTTATATAAATTGACTTAAAGCACACTCAACAGCAGCGACTGTGAGAGGGCAATCAACTAAAAATGAGCCAGCAATGTGCAGCTGCAGCCAAAAAAGTCTATACAATTCTAAATTGCATTAATAGAAGGATACAATCTAAAACCAAGGGGGAACTAATACCACTCTATAAAGCCTTAGTTAGACCATACCTAAAGTGCTGCATCCAGTTTTGGTCACTATACTACAAAAAAACCATTGAAAGTCTAGAGGAAGTGCAGAAGGGAGTACCAGATGATAAGGGGGCTGGAAACTAAAACATATGAAGAGTGGTTGCAGAAACTGACCCTGGCCAGTCTGGCAAAGAGAAGGACCAGAAGTGACATAGAAACATAGAAGACTGACGGCAGAAAAAGACCTCATGATCCATCTAGTCTGCCCTTCTACTATTTTCTGTATTTTATCTTAGGATGGATATATGTTTATTCCAGACATGTTTAAATTCAGTTACTGTGGATTTACCAACCACATCTGCTAGAAGTTTGTTCCAAGGATCTACTACTCTTTCAGTAAAATAATATTTTCTCATGTTGCTTTTGATCTTTCCCCCAACTAACTTCAGATTGTGTCCCCTTGTTCTTGTGTTTACTTTCCTATTAAAAACACTTCCCTCCTGGACATTATTTAACCCTTTAACATATTTAAATGTTTCGATCATGTCCCCCCTTTTCCTTCTGTCCTCCAGACTATACAGATTGAGTTCATTAAGTCTTCCCTGATACGTTTTATGCTTAAGACCTTCCACCATTCTTGTAGCCCGTCTTTGGACCCGTTCAATTTTGTCAATATCTTTTTGTAGGTGAGGTCTCCAGAACTGAACACAGTATTCCAAATGTGGTCTCATCAGTGCTCTATATAGCGGGATCACAATCTCCCTCTTCCTGCTTGTTATACCTCTAGCTATGCAGCCAAGCATCCTACTTGCTTTCCCTACCACCTGACTGCACTGTTCACCCATTTTGAGACCGTCAGAAATCACTACCCCTAAATCCTTATCTTTTTTTACATTTTTGCTAACACAGAACTGTCAATACAATACTCAGATTGAGGATTCCTTTTCCCCAAGTGCATTATTTTACATTTGGAAACATTAAACTTGATATGATGTCCCAATACTCGAGGGGCTGCCTCAGACTGTTTTCCAAAGCATCAGAAGGCCAGGCAAGGAATAATGGATGGAAACTGACCAAAGAGAGATTCAACCTGGAAATCAGGAGAAATTTCCGGACATTGAGAGTGATCAACCAGTGGAACAGCTTGCCTGCAGAGACTATGAGAGCTCCAACACTTGAGAATTTTAAGAGGAGATTGGATGGCCATTTGTCTGAAATGGTGTAGGGACTCCTGCTTGGGTGTGTGTGTGTGTGTACTACTAGATTACCTACAAGCTCCCTTCCATCTCTAATAATAAATAAATAATAAATAAATATACAGTATGTCACCACACAAATTATATAAATTATGATAGCTGAAAAACAGTTGATGCAGGGCTTTTACAAGATGTTTAGAGGTTCAGCAATAATATATGACTTTCCAAGGTTGGAATTAAAAAAAGCATTCATATAATCATACATTTCAATATTTCTATCACAAGCATTGGAGCATTTAACAGCACAACCATGGTAACTCTTCATTATAATTAGAAGCCAAACTTCAGTCACAAGGTTGCAGATTGGTCATGGGACCAGAGATTTTGTCTTCCAAGCTTTCAGATTCATTTTGTCCTTCCATCTTCAGGGAACTGGGAACCTCAGGGTATAGGGCTGGTAAGTTTTTAGATGTAGATTGATGGATGACTATTCCATCAGTAAGTTTTTAGATGTAGACTGATGGCTGACTATTAAATCAGTTCCTTGTGCTGCTAAACTCTTGCCTTCTAAGTATTTGATAAAGTGTGTGTGTGTGGGGGGAGGGGGTAAATTAGCATTCCTGTTGATTGATGAGTGTCCTGTTTCCAGAGTTCAATCAGTTCCATGGTTGCTTTTCTGCCTGCTCTTCCAGCAATCTTAGCATCTGCAAAATTGAATGCATGTCCTTGTTTATTGCAATATGAGGCTAGCAAGAAAGGCTGCGATCAGAGGCTGTAATTGTCAGAAATTACATGACCAACAAGCAATCAGAGAAAGATGGAAGGAATTTGCAGAACAACTTTACACAAATGAAAAATAAAGCCAAGCTATAAGAAGAGAAGTAGACTTAAAAAACTAGGGTCTGGGTCTAGAAAGCCTAGAATTACGATGCCTTAAACATGATCTAAGTATTGCCCACAAGATCATATGCTGCAACATCCTGCCTGTCAACGACTACTTCAGCTTCAACCGCAATAACACAAGAGCACGCAACAGGTTCAAACTTAATATGAACCGCTCCAAACTTGACTGTAAAAAATATGACTTTAGCAATCAAGTGGTCGAAGCGTGGAACTCATTACCGGACTCCGTGGTGTCAACCCCCAACCCCCATCATTTTTCCCTTAGACTATCCACGATTGACCTCACCAGGTTCCTTAGAGGTCAGTAAGGGGCGAGCATGTGCACTAGTGTGCCTTCCGTCCCCTGTCCAATTGTCTCTCCTATATTTTATATATCTTTTCTCCCATTCATATATCCTTTCCTCTACTCTTCATTGACATATTCTATTCTCATATCTTTTCTTCTATCCTTTCCCTGATATTTACTACTACGTGTTTTTATTCTTAAATTCTCAATTTGTATTGGACTAAATAGTAAACAAACAAACAAACAAACAAATGCTGATTTACCAGAAATGGACCAGATATCCTGGAGGAAGAAAGTAGTGTGGGCATTCAAGTAGTTGCCAAACTGCATAGTCTGAGGAGTTGCTGAGACCACTGCCAATAAAAGCACCTACAGTGCTTCGCCAAAGGTCACAAAAAGTGATCACATGACCCTGTGACACTTTGACCATCATAAACACATGTCAATTATCAAACAGCCAAATCTTGGACATCAAACATGAGGATGATGCAATAGTTGATCACTAAGCCAATGTGTGTAAGTCAAGAACTACCTGTATATGGTAAAAACAAATATTTTAATACATGAAATATTAATACTGTGGATGAGAATTTAAATCCAGAAACAGATGAATAATGTATAGAGTAAAGCAATCTTCACAGCCTATTCTATAGCATGAAAAAGCTTTTTTATATCGAAGTACCAATTTAAATTTATCTATTATAGAAATGAATACTTTTTAAAATTTTGGAAAGTAGATACAACAAAAATAAAGGAAATAGGAAAATCATTAAATTTGTTAGGGAAAAGTAGCAGCAATGCTTCTTGTTACTAGTTGAAATGTTCAGTGTGAACAAACAGCATCCTTCAAAATCAAATTAAAAGCCAAAAAATAATAAAAGGAAAAATAGTTTTAAAAGGAGCAGAGGTTATGACAAGTGCCAAATAGGTTAATTTGCTAATAGAATTGAATTCCAGTTCAAACTGTATTGAATTAAATATTAAATAATTAATAATACATTAAATAATGTATTACCCCTGCTCCTGTGCTCGGGTCTATATGACTCGAAAAGAAATTTGAGACCCTGTAGATTATTTGTCATGCAGATCTGAAACTCATTTTCCTCATTTGAGGGATTATTACTAATTGCTACATGCTGATTGTTACATTTTGTTTCACCCAAAACAGTACAAGTGTATAGTAAATTGAAGCACAACAGCAGGGTTAAATAATGAAATTCTTCCTGCACTAGATCCAAAACTACTAGACAATTCAGCCACTATTATTAGATTCATTTCATATTATACTGAGTAGAAGACAAAAGTATTACAATCTGAAAATTAAATTTGTTACTTGCTCCTCCCTGTATTCTTCTCAAATCATGCAAATAAGTTGACAGCATTTCCCAAAATTCCAAGCCAATTTAGCCTGGAGGGAAAATCCAGGAATTGTAATCTCAAACATGTATGAAGACACAGCTCTCTGCCATATTTCAGTATTTATGTTTATGTCTAGAAGATATCCCACCTTCTAGATGGACAGAGTTGAGATACAGTACTATACATATAGTCCTTAATATGTAATCATGTTTGAAATTTCAATGATTCATAAATTACAATGGCACTGAAATAGTTACTCTCATTAAAGCAGTCTGTTGCAACTTGGAAATAAAACAAAAGTTTGAAGTTTGTTTGAAGTTTTATTGGATTTATATGCGGCTCCTCTCCGAAAACTCGGGGCGGCTAACAACAATCATGAAAATATACAATAAAATCCAATACTAAAAGCAAATTGAAACCCCTTAATATATAAAAACCAAACATACATACAAACATACCATGTATACAGTTGTAACGTCCTAGGGGGAGAAAAAAGTCTTAATTCCCCCATGCCTGGCGGCAGAGGTGGGTTTTAAGTAGCTTACAAAAGGCAAGGAGGGTGGGGGCAATTCTAATCTCTGGGGGGAGTTGGTTCCAGAGGGTCGGGGCCGCCACAGAGAAGGCTCTTCTCCTGGATCTATAAATAGCTTTATAGATCTTATTTTTGGAAGATTAAATAGTAAAGATAAAGGTTTCCCTGTCAGTCATGTCTAACTCTCGTGGGTTGCAGGCCAGATGCGCCGTTTTAGCGAAGGAGAAAAAAGTAATGATAGGTCACATGACAATGCCGTCACGTCACAAGTTTGACACCCCTGTTCTAGGACATTATGCTCCTCTCCGTTTCTTGCCCAAGGGATCATTGTCCAAAGAAAATTTATTTTAATCATGTCACCAGCATGACTATGATGCTCAGAACACTCATATCTTCCCACTGAAGAGATACCTATTAATCTGTTTGCATTTCCATGCTTTAAAACTGCCAGATGGGCAAGAGTGAGGGCAGGAATGAGAGCTCACCCCATTGTGTAGATCTCAGACCTCGAACCGGGCCTGTCACCTCTCCAGTTGACAATCTCAACGTCTTTAACCATAGAGCTTGTCAGTTTCTCTCCCACAACTAGTAGCTTTATTCAATAAATATAACTGTAAAATACTGATAGTGGACTATTTATTATAATGGTCGATTTAACCAAATTGGCCCTTTACAATAACAATCTATATTCTGTGCCTATGTAAGAGTGAAGGGCTGCAAAAATTTTTACTACCATACTGCGGGTGTAGCTTATTTTATGGGTTTGGCTTGCTGACCATGTGCCCAGGTGGGAGTGACTTGAAGATCATGTGACCGGGGGAGGTGGCTTAAAGGTCATGTGGCTGGCTTAAAGTTGGCCAACTTGATGTCACTCATGTCAAGGGCTTGGGTTAGGCTTAGAGTGCCTGGCCTCTCCTTGCCTCAAAGAGATATAATATACTATACTATTTAATTCTACTGTATGTATGTATGCCATATGTGTACATACATATTACACACAGGCACACAAAAATATACATTCTCTACTATATAAACTATATGTGTGTGTGTGTACACACACACACACACACCTCTTCTAAAATTATACACATTCAACCTCATTTACTGCGAAATGAGGAAAAACATACCCAGAGCCCAGAAGGGAAAAAAAGAAAAAATAAATATTTTTTTTCCTACCGATTCTACGTACCTGACCAACATTTTTCTACCGGTACTCTGTACCTGACTGTATCTGTAGGAGCCCATCACTACTATGTAGTCTCTACAAAATTGGTCACAATGCCATCCATGCTAGTGTTTTGGGCATTTGTGTCCTCTCATTATAGAACAAGGGCTGTTGGGGACTATATATTCAAAATTGTTTTCCTTACATACTATAGTCTATACTTTCAAAATGTATAGCTTTACTATATCTAATATATAACTTTATTATATTGCTATCTATAGATAAAGTATTTAAATTAAAATTATTAAGATCAGTTTTCAGCCTGCCAAATTGCTCTTAACACTATAATGTCTTTTTCTCAGCTGACTTTTTAAAAACCAATTTCTTTAGGGTATTGGCAGAGGAACAAAAGAGGAAAAAATGTGTCTAGGCCATTGAGATTCTACTATGTAATCAGAATTAATCTAATTACCTTGAGCATATGACAGAGCACATGCTGGGACTATGTTTCATGTGATCTAGAAGAAAAAAATCAAATTATTTATAGAAATGTGACTAGCTTGCTGACAGGAAAACAGTGTATTAAACAATAAAAATGCCTATTCATGCAGTTGCAATATTTTAGCAGCAATTTTAAGGATGCATTTAGTGGTTAACTTTGTAGAGCCGTTTCTCCAATTTCTTGCCTTCTAGTTGAATTTTACCAGGTTGACTCGACAAAAGACATGACCAAATAAGCTAGCTCATTATTGTAAAGTTATTATTAACAGAATCTTGCAATTCAAAGTGGGTACAATTCTCCTGTCATCATTCTGCATTTACACACAGAAAACTTTAGGCCCATGGTTTGAATGCAGTATTGCAGGTTAACTCTTGCTCGCAGAAGGAATTCGATTCTGATCAGCTTAGGGTTGATTCAACCTTCCATCAAGGTTGGTAAAATGAGGACGCAGATTGTTGGGGGAAATATGCTGACCTTGTAAACCTCTCAGGGGGTGGTGTAAAGCATTATGGGGAACAGTATATAAATCTAAGTGCTATTGCTAACTTCTGAGCCTCTTCTTCTACCCACTATACAATCACAGGCTGTGCTCTTATTTGACCCTTCCCTAGGCAGCATCCCTTTGACCATCTCCCAGGGTCCTTTCCACATGCCATTACTTTGAGTTAGAGAATAAGCCCTCTAGCACGCTTTCAAACGACGATGAAAGGAAATTGTTGGCACGAATGTAAGGAAAAAGGAGTATTTATGCATGTTTTGGGAATGCAGTAAAGTCCAAAAATTTTGGAAGCAAATACAAACGGAAGTGAATAAAATTACGAATAGTGACTGGAAATTAACCAAGGAAGCAGCACTATTGATAAAAAATAGTGAGGTAAAAGAATATGAAAAAATTAAAATTGCGGCAATAGAAAGTGCCCAAGCAACTATAGTGCTTGGGTGGAAAGATACTAATAAATGGACGATAAAAAATTGGTGCAGGTACATGGTGGATCACATTCACTACGAAATTATGGAAATTAGATTACATAATTATAATGAAGAGAAATTAGCAGCAACAATGAGGCGGTGGGAAAAGGTTAAAAATCATATATTAATATTAGTAAGCGATGCAAATGTAAAAAATAAAATTCAATCACTCTATAAAGAATGAGCAATGTAACCCGGAGCTGAGGTAAATGGAAGATATAGAATTGAATCTTCCCTGGTGGAGCGATATATGATTTTGTTTGGTGATGGTACACGTTTATGTTTTGAATTTAGGTTTTATCTTTTTGTTAAAATTTTAAAAAATCAATAAAATTTATTTTTTTTAAAAAAGAATAAGCCCTCTGAGCCCTCTCTACCAGTTAACTTATTGGAAATTGTAATTTAACAACTCTTAGAGAAAATTGCCATAGAAAAATAAATCACTCCAAAGATGAGTTTCTATATCTGAAATATAGTTAAGACATGTAGGATTAGTGTGAAGCATGTTAGAAAATGATTGTCAGGGCATTTGTGTTTGTTTGCGAGGGGCAACTAGGTTGGTTGGTTGGTTGTCAAAATTTGTTATCAGGTGCTTGCCAAAACTCACCTGTTGGCATCCTAAATAATGTGGTTTATGTTGCCTATATATATATCACTCATACTGTTCAGTTGCTAGTTCTGTTCAAGAGAGCAGCAAATGAAGGAAGGGGAAAAAGAAAATGAACTTCTGGCTATCTATGCTTTTCTTCAGGCTGCTTGCCAAACTAGGTTCAAGAAGGGTAAAGCAATGGAAGGGTCACAATCAGGAAATACGGAGTGACCAGCTATTCATCTACCACTTCACACACTACAGCTGTCTATTGGCTCAGATATGACAAACTGCTTTAGAGTGCAAAGCACACACACACACACACACAGAAGGGTGGGCTGCTAGCTGGAACACCTAATTGGGTTCGCTTCCACAGCTCTGAGCGGAACTATGCTTCTGCACCCGTGCAGGTAGGAAAATCTCGCATGTTCCGGCAAAGAAGCAAAAAACTTTTGTTTCCGGCATATACGGAAGCAAGAAACCTCACCGGAACATGGGTGCACCTGTGTCTCCATGTGAGATTTTGCTACCTGCCCGAGCGCAGAAGCATAATTCCGCTTGAACTTACGGTACCTCCAGAGCCGTGGAGACGAGCACAATTAGGCATTCTGGCTAGCAGCCCACCCCTGCACGCACAGCATTGTACAGGACAACTGTAAAACTTTCCAGCTAGCTTCAGCGGCACCAGAGTTAAGAATGTATCCTTCCTTGGCATACAAATCCAATCAATCAATCAATCAATCAATCAATCAATCAATAAACAAACAAACAAACAAATATAATCTTTAAGAACTTATTTTTTTAAGCTGTGTTTACCAAAAAAAAAAAAACCATACAAATTATCGAGAGCCGATATTAAACTGTTTATTCATTAAAGTTTTACTTAGATGCTGCTCTCTTCAGTTCAAAGCACAGGTAATTAATTTGAAGAGCAATAATAGCAATGTTGAGATCCAAAATGTTTCCGTGAAAGCTTTACTACGAATGGGAGTCTAATTGCCCCTGTGACTGCCCCCATAATGTGATTGTCAATAAAAACAATTAGATGTACCTTATAGAGTGCATTTTCTTTGTACTCCCAATTATGCAATGCATCCTTCTAGTGCTCTATAACTCTTTTAGCTTTGAATAAGTATCTGCCAATTCTTTTTATTGTGCTATCAGAATTCTACCTCCCTGGTCAGGTAATTAAATAGTAAAACATTACTCCCTCCCCAAGAAGGCACAATTCTAATGATTTTATTAGTTAATTTATGAATCATGACTATAAATCCTTTGCAAAGGTATTTGATAACTGTATTGTAGAATAAAATAAAAATGCAAATACAGATCAGTGAAAGATCTGCAGCAAGATGTTATGTTTTTAGAAATGCAAACAAATAATTTCATTGACTAGCTGCTCTGAAGAAGGCATTCCATAACATAGAAATATAGAAGACTGACGGCAGAAAAAGACCTCATGGTCCATCTAGTCTGCCCTTATACTATTTCCTTTATTTTATCTTACAATGGATATATGTTTATCCCAGGCATGTTTAAATTCAGTTACTGTGGATTTACCAACCACGTCTGCTGGAAGTTTGTTCCAAGGATCTACTACTCTTTCAGTGAAATAATATTTTCTCACGTTGCTTTTGATCTTTACCCCAACTAACTTCAGATTGTGTCCCCTTGTTCTTGTGTTCACTTTCCTATTAAAAACACTTCCCTCCTGAACCTTATTTAACCCTTTAACATATTTAAATGTTTTGATCATGTCCCCCCTTTTCCTTCTGTCCTCCAGACTATACATATTGAGTTCATTAAGTCTTTCCTGATACGTTTTATGCTTAACCTTCCACCATTCTTGTAGCCCGTCTTTGGACCTGTTCAATTTTGTCAATATCTTTTTGAAGGTGAGGTCTCCAGAACTGAACACAGTATTCCAAATGTGGTCTCACCAGCGCTCTATATAAGGGGATCACAACCTCCCTCTTCCTGCTTGTTATACCTCTAGCTATGCAGCCAAGCATCCTACTTGCTTTTCCTCCTGCCCGACCACACTGCTCACCCATTTTGAGACTGTCAGAAATCACTACCCCTAAATCCTTCTCTTCTGAAGTTTTTGCTAACACAGAACTGCCAATGCAATACTCAGATTGAGGATTCCTTTTCCCCAAGTGCATTATTTTATATTTGGAAACATTAAACTGCAGTCTCCTCTTCCTCAACTTATCATTTCCTTCAAATTAATTTGTCCATTTGAAATTTGCCTACATTTTGTTGCACAAAGCCAACACCTTGGCCACTATTCCATAGTGGCCATAGTAGCAACATTTAGTGTTCTGTAATTTCAAAGGAATCACATGGAAACAGAAAAAGTACAACAGCTTTTGCCCTATTTTTTAGCAAGTCAAGGCATTCTATTTATACTGAAGGGTGGCTATTTAGATATTCCTCAATATTTTAGGGTGCAAAGTATCTCAATAGCTCTGAACTTTCCCTTCACAGGAAACTCTAATATGCACACAGATGCATGCAAACAGTATGAAGGCCACCAGGACACATTTGAACAATAGTGATTTTATTTTTCTTCCTGTGCATTTATTATTTATTATTTATAGTCATATGGCTGTATCACGAAGAACAGTAATAAGTCTGACTTATATAACCTAGGCAGCACAAAAAAGGTTTTCCAAATCCAAAAATTCCATCTGATGTTGTACCCACACAACATTAAATGAAAAGAAACCTGCTAATAAATTTGGCAAATTATTAAAGCCAACTGCTTAGGCCAAAGAAAATACAGTACTTTGGACATTAGTAAGACTTATTACTAAATTTATATTCAGACTTCTAGTGTTCGAAGTGAATGTTAAATAACTATTATTTTCAACATGTCTGTTTTCAAACTAAACATTTCTACTTTTGTTAAAATAGAAATCAAGAATGTTCATTAGTAGAGGTAACTCCCATAATTCAGAAGAATTATTGGTAACTCATAAGGAAAATTACACTTAATCCAAGGTTTGGTCGTCATATATGTTAACAAATGTAGAAAAGCAAATAGAAAAGACACCTACAGCCATGTGCTACATAGTAAGAAATTCCACGGGTGGCGGTCTTAATGGGACTTCCCCCAAAATGAATTTTACATTTTGAAACTGTTTTAGTTCTTCTTCGGACAGTTGAAGTTGGGAAGTAAATAATTCTTCTGAAGAGCTAAACGTTGGCATTGCTGGAGATGTTGCTCCAACATTATTGGGTAAAGGAGGTGTTGATTCTCCGAAGAGTGTATATACAGGACTGAAACCAGGAGGTACATTTGCTGTGGTGTTTGGTAAAAAATTTGCAGAAAGGGATTTTCCAAGTTCAGAATATGTAGACATTCCAACTTCATCTGATGTTGTATCTATATTAAATGAAAAGGAACTTGCTGAAGAATCTGCCATACTATTAAAGCCAACTGTAGGAGGAGCAGCGAAAGGAAGTTCAGCATCTTGGATATCAGTGATGTTTCCAAATGAGTGAGCAGCAGGTTCAGGAGTTTTGAAAGAAAAAGACTGAGCAGAATTCCATGGATCTGTGGGAACGCCTGCAATTATAGCATATAGAAAAAGTTGTAAGAATAGTTGCAATATGAAAAGAAAGCTGCACTACGCGGTAAAATGGATCAGCCAAAATAAATTCCTTACTTGAGATTCTAGAAGGTAGCGTCTGTTGTTGTCTAAACCCAAATGGAGGAGATTGGTGACTAGTCACATTCTTCAATTCCTAAAAAACAAATGTAAGTTATATATTTCACATGCTTTTTTATGGCTTCAGACTAAGTACTGTATTTTGAAATGCACATACATATTGGTATTACTTAATAGTTGGGTACTTAATAATTGTTCAAAGTTATGACCCCCCCAAAAATTATGATTTACAACTTACCCTTACATTTATGATGGCTGCATTTTCCCACCCCCTTCATGTGACCACTTTTTAGTTACTTGGCAATCAGATCCTATTTATAACTGATTGCAGCGTCTAACTGTTGTGACTGCAATTTGTAAATGTTCTGCTTCTTTCTGGCGAAATTCATTTTTGTCAGAAAAAATCAATTGTCAATTTGGGAGAATGTATTCATTTAACAATGATGTAGTGACTCTCTTAATGACAATGACTTTCTGGGCTCAATTGTGGTTACTGAGAATTATTTATATTAAAATGAGATACGGTAATTTGTATTATCTATTTTTTCCTACTTACATTGTTTCAATTCAATTTATTAGTCATAGACCAGAGACCAGAACAAATAACATCTCCCCAGTATATATAGAATTAAAAATTCTAGAATAACAGATAAAATACAAGATAAAATCCAGTTTGTCAATTGCATATGGTCTACTTATACTAAAATCACAATCCATAAACTGTGATACTAAAAGAAGCTCAAACTGCCCAAGCTTATAACTGCTGATGCAGTTCTACAAAGGAATTATTGAATCTGTCATCTGCACCTCAATAACTGTCTGGCCCAGTTCTGTAACCCAGCAAGACAGTCACAGACTTCAGAGAATAATCAGAACTGCAGGGAAAAAATAATAATTACTATCAACCTGCCTTCCACTGAGGATCGGTATACAGCACAAATCAAAAAGAGGGCCATGAAAATACAGATATTTACTGACCTCTCGCATCCTGGGCATAAATTGTTTCAACCGCTATCCTGAAAATGATGCTATAGAGCAGTGATTTTCAACCTTTTTTGAGGCGCGGCATATTTTTTACATTTACGAAACCCTGGGGCACATTGAGCGGGGGGGGGGCTAAAAAAAGTTTGGTCAAAAAAAATTCTCTCTCTCTCTTCCTCCCCTTCGCTCTATTTCTTTCTCCCTCCCTCTTTCTCTCACTACCTTCCTCTTTCTTTCTCTCTCTCCATCCCTTTCTTTCTCTCCCTTCCTTCCTCTCTTTTTTGCTCTCTTTCTCTCTCCCTCCCTACGTCCCTCTATGTCTTTCTCTCTCTCTCCTTCCCTCCCCCTTCTCTCTCTTGCTTTTTTTCTCTCTCTTTCTTTCTCTTGTTCTCTTTCTCACTCGCTCGCTCTTTCTCTCTCTTGCTTGCTTTCTCTCTCACTTTCTTTCTTTCTGTCTTTCTTTCTCTCTCTTTTGGTTTCTTTCTCTCTGAGCTTCGCGGCATACCTGACCATGTCTCGCGGCACACTAGTGTGCCACGGCACACTGGTTGAAAAACACTGCTATAGAGCACTGCACACCAAGACAACTTGACACAAGAACAGTTTTTTCCCCAGAACATCATCACTCTGCTAAACAAATAATTCCCTCACCAGTGTCAAACTACAGTGGTACCTCGGTACTCGACCACAATTCGTTCCAGAAGTGTGGTCGAGAACCGATTTGGTCGAGTACCGAATTTATTTTTCCCATAGGAAATAATGGAAATGGATTTAATTGGTTCCCAGCCCGTTAACTCGCTGGGAACCAATTAAATCTATTTTCTTTATTTCCAATGGGATAAATAAATTCGCTACTCCAAGCTGCAGGAAAGGTGGGGGCTGCTGGAAGCAATGAGGAAAGGAGCCCCCAGAAGCTGCCATCCCGGCAGCTTCAGGGGGCTGAGGAGCTCTCTAAGAGCTCCAAGCTGCAGGAAGGGTGGGGGCTGCTGCAATCTTGGCAGCTTCTGGGGGCTCTTTTCCTCATTGCTTCCTTTTATTACCTGTAAGCAGCTTCAAAAACTTTCTCCTTCCCTGTGGCTGCAACAGCGGCGATTTCCCTTCCAGTAGCAACAGCGCCGGGAACATCACGTGATGAAGGGAAGCCGCCGGAGCCATCTCAGTAGTGGCTGCCGCTCCAGCAGCTTCCCTTCATTACGTGACTTCCCGGCGCTCTTGCTACTGGAAGGGAAATCGCCGCTGTTGCAGCCACAGGGAAGGAGAAAGTTTTTGAAGCTGCTTACAGGTAATAAGAGGAAGCAATGAGGAAAGGAGCCCCCAGAAGCTGCCAAGATTGCAGCAGCCCCCACCTTTCCTGCAGTTTGGAGCTCTTAGAGAGCTCCCTCAGCCCCCTGAAGCTGCCGGGATTACATTTCGTATAATGAACAAAATTTTCTCTGGCTGTTCGGTATCTGAATTTTTGTTCAGATACCGAAGCATATTTTTGCCGAAAATTTTGTTCGTTATCCAAAATGTACGAGAAAGGAAGCGTTCGAGTACCGAGGTACCACTGTATTTGCTAAAGCTGCATCACTATTATTACTATTAGTCTTCTCATCAGTCCTATCACCCATCTCCTCCCGCTTATGACTGTAACTTGTTGCTTGAATCCTTAAGATTTAAGATTAAAGACTTAAGATTATTACTGTAACTTATTGCTTGTATCCTTAAGATTTATATTAATACAGTGGTACCTCTACCTAAGAACACCTCTACTTATGAACTTTTCTAGATAAGAACCAGGTGTTCAAGATTTTTTTTACCTCTTCTCAAGAACCATTTTCCACTTACAAACCCGAGCCTCTGAAATTGTAATCGGAAAAGGCAGGGAGAAGCCTCTGTGGGGCCTCTCTAAGGAATCTCCTGGGGAGAAACAGAGCCGGAAAAGGCGGGGAGAAGCCTCTGTGGGGCCTCTCTAGAAATCTCCTGGAAGGAAACAGAGCCTCCACCCTCTCTGTGGTTTCCCCAATCACACACTTTATTTGCTTTTACACTGATTCCTATGGAAAAAATTGCTTCTTCTTACAAACTTTTCTACTTAAGAACCTGGTCACGGACCGAATTAATTTCTTAAGTAGAGGTACCACTGTACTGATTATTTCCTGATTGCTTATTTGTACCCTATGACAATCATTCAGTGTTGTACTCATGATTCTTGACAAGTGCATCTTTTATGTACACTGAGAGCATATGCACCAAAGACAAATTCCTTGTGTGTCCAATCACACTTGGCCAATAAAGAATTCTATTCTATTCTGTTCTGTTTTATTTTGGAAAGGAATAAGCCGTGCAAAGGGTTTGCTAAATTGTTGTAAAATCTGGTTTCACTTTTATTTGCTTTAGCAGCAAGTTGCATTTTTTCTGGCTTCTATTCCATAGAAATTTCAAGTTTCTGTTAAATAAGGGCATAGTGCTCCTTTGTTTTCCAATTTGGCAATTACCATCTTTTAAAATCAAGAAGGAAGCCTGGTTCTTTGATACGTTTGTTGGCAGGAAGGCACTTTTTTTCAGAGACCTAGGCAGAAAAACTGAATAAGATCTCAGACATCTACCCCCTGGCTGAAGGTGAGGCAACACTTCACATTTGAGAAACTGGAAGTCTAATCCAATTTCTAAACATTTGGAGCAACATTGATATGGAGAGTGTTCTGCCTGACCGGCCTCAAGCAATGATTAATGGTCCAGAAAAGAAGGTCAAACACACACGTGGATAGTTAATCAGCAAACTTGTATTTAAACAAGTAAAGAAAAAAGACTAAAGCAAATGGTCCTTACTTTCAGGAGAAACCAAGAGGATTCGTTGCAAAATTCAATCAGCTACAAAGTTCAGTGAAAAGCCAACCCATACAAAAGTCACGGAGCAGAAATAGTCCAAGAGTCTCTGAATATTCACAGCACAAAAGCAGCAGCTTGTCCCAGAGCGTTCAACTCCCCCAACACTGAAGTACAATCCACGAGCAGGAACTTCAGAGCAGGAACAAACCACAAACCACCCAGATAATCAGCCACAGTTTGCCTTGGCCCCGTTCCCTTTTTATGCTGTTTAGCCCTCATTAAGGGAACCACACCCAGCCCAGGTGTGTTTCTCCTACTTCTTAAAGCGACCCCTTCTTTGTAAGGCCCTACGGCTGTGTAAATTGATGTATTGTCCTGCAGATGAGCTGAGAGAAGATAAACTATCTGACGAATTGCCAGCCCCTTCCCCTGAACTGTCTGCCAATTCGTCCTGGCTCTCTGCCCCATCTTCCTGACTGCTGGCTACATCTTCCTGGCTGTCAGCTGCATCATCCTGGCTGTCAGCCAGGCTTTCACAGTCACTGTGTGCCGCATCTCCCCCATCTGTGGGGACAACAGCTGGCCCAGGCCCAAACACAACAGAGGGAATGTGATTTTCAAGTTTTCATCTACTGGTAAACCTTTCCCTAAAAGCTCAGAGAGGCTTATCTTATCTGGTTGTCCTTTGTAATAGCTCAGAACATAAATTCAGACAAGCCTATCTGCCTTGGATACAATGTGTACAGTTTTGCAGCAGATAAAAACTTGGTAGATCCCACAGGGAATTCTGATTATTTATTATATTTCTATATCACTAGTTATTTTTCTACATAATTCTCCAAATGCCTTTAAGTAAAATAAGTGCTGAAAAGATAAAAAAGATTTGCCTACAATTTTAAATGTGTTTATAAATGTGTTTATCCAGTTACTGAACAACAATGGGTTTATCCAGTTACTGAATAACAAGTTATAATAAACTCAATTCCTCTTATTACTTAAGTTTCCTCTTTTAGTTTCCAGTGTTATTAGGCTGACTTTATCCTCCAAATTATACTGTTTGAAAATCGGGACCAAAAATATGAAAATATTTTTTAAAATAAATACTTTCCAGTTGAACTCACCATTATAGTTTTAGCGGAGTTAGTTACATTCTTCAATTCATGCAATCTACTTTTCCACTGATGAGCTAGTTGCTGGACTGAATTGACCTGAAAAAAGGAAGAAAGATGATTAACTACTGCATCAGATTTGAAATATTTTTTAAAAAGTGCTTCAGCCTTCTACATTAAACAATATAGACACTTACATAAGCTTGTGTGCTATTGTTTGCTTTACAGTTATAATAAACAAGACGCAACTCTTCTGGCAGAAAGTCAGAGAAACCTGTAAGGATAACAATCAAAGACCAGAAAGGGAAATATTTTATCCCCATAATGCAAGACTAGTAACTATACATACAGATACAATTTGTGGTTAAGAAAGACTCATTGGCAAAATAATTTGTTAGCAAATAAAAATACATTAGTTTTGTCTCTTAATCCCCTGTAAAACCAAGTCAAAATTTTTGCCCCATCTTCCAGCAATTGACCCATATTGCCATTCACAAGACTTGCTGTCTTCTGGTGTTGATTTTTTTCTCTCTAAAAAGTGTGGCCAATCAATTTCTAACTCTGGAACTGAGATGCCTACTTGAGATCTGGATATCACACATATGGTTGTCTCCTAAATCTGATCCCATATTAGAATAAAGGTGCTTCATCTAAATTATTTTGGCCTAATTTTTAAATACATCTTATAATGACATCTCTATAGTCACAGACAATAATCATTTTAAGAAAAATAAATTATTGACCTCATATGCTTTCCATTTTCTCCTGCGAATAGCTCCCAAAATATCTAGCCTCCAATGTGTGTTTGTTGGGCACTGTCTAGAAATAGATACATTTGCAGAGAAGAATTAGGAGATATGGGTACATAGATCTTTTCGATTTAAAATATTCTATGTTGCAAACAAACTGTTAGGTACCAAATACATTTAAGGCCTTTTAAAAGTTGGTCAAGGAACTTTGCCTGGTGAAGTCCAGGAGAAGACCACTTTCTGCTGTGGCTCTTGCCATCTGGAACACTGAACTCTTTGAAGTGAGATCCACCCTCCATTCTCTCAGCCTTCCAACAAGGCCTTAGAACCTGGCTGGTTAGCCTAGGGCCTGGATGTGGGTGTTCCTTTGTAAAAGTAGTAATTGGAGTAAACAGAATTTATATTATATTGTATATTGTACACACCCTATTGTATATGCCTGCCATCTTAGCTAATTCTTAATTAAATGTTATAATTACTGTTTTAATATCTTATAATACAATTTTGTTATGTTGAAAGCCACCCAGAGTTGCTTTATTGCAAGGTGGGCAGCAAATAAATCTAATAAATAAAAATAAGTGTAAATATCCCACTTAATCCATAGTGACTTAGTTAGACATATATGTGCAATATCTCATCCAATGAGGCCTGACAATAGAGTAATTTGTACCTGAAATATTAGGTTTTTCTTTCATTGGTGAATAGGAAGAAAACATCCATTGTCCAGAAGATTCCCAAATCTCCATGTCTTTCATTATTATATCACTGAATAAATGATAATGGAAAGTTGTAACCCATACTAAACTGATGTAAAATCAAACCAAGCTAATCTTAAGGTTTTAGTTTTTAAAGATGGAGACAAATCAAAACTTACTGACTATAGTAAAAACCATAGTTAATTTTATGAAAGACTTAACCACAATCCTTTTTCTTGCCCAATGCAAACAATAGAACCTGATCTAAAATTAGTCAAACAACTGTTAGAGTAAGTTGTGATGGGAGTGCTGTTCTACTATTAAGAAACCCTACCAATAGGATAGCGCCTTTGTCCCAAGGATCTCTAGGTATAAAAAGTCTACAAGTCAGTTGACATATTCTGTATGCAATTATAATACTTGGTTCAATGAACTGTATAAACAATCATGGCAAAAACTGAAGACTTTGAGTTTAAGATTGTTGTTTTTAATTGCACATTGAAATCTCATGGTAATGAAAGGAAAAATGCCACTTACTTAAGATTTTCTTCTTTAGGTGCAGAATCGCTATTCACATGTTCACTTGAATCTAACTCAGCAAATCTATTCGGAGAAAAAACTGGGGGTCTGGGATCATTGTTCCTTTTCCACTTAGTTGGGTTTGAATAATTAAATGGCTGCAAGCCAGCAGAATAATGGTGCTCCCCATCATATGCTCCTCTTCTGCTGGAGCCTGAATGAAAGAGAGCGCAATGTATCAAACATTTATTTTCTTTGCAGTAAAAAATAATTTATATCACAGAATTAAGTAACATAAATGGGCCTAGAAAAACTATTTGACATGGTACAAATCCAAAATCTATAGAAAATAACTCAAATGTAGATTCCCCAGACAACAGTATCCATATTAGAAGCTTTGTACTCTTTATCATACTTATTTTACATTGTAAATTAAGATATTTCTATCCCACCAAATTACTTGATAACTATTTATTCCTGTAATGTAACTCTTCTGGCAGCTTTAAGGAGGTCCTAAATTGTTTTCTTCCTGCCTCTCCTTCACATTCCAGCCTATCTGACCTTCCGCTTTTTAAATGTTAATTTGGTATAAGCTCTGATAAGAGGTCTAGTTTCTGCAGCCAGGATGCATGTTAATTCCCGCAGTCTGAATCCTGTGAGAGGCAAACTCCATTCTCTTTTACATCCCCTTTTTAGCCAAAACTTTTATTGTGGAGTGTTTATTGAACTCCTTTATTTTAAGACTCATCTATGTGTATGGTTGTATTACATAATTTTTGTGTATTCCAATTATATCTTTGTCATGGGCTCTTTTATATATGCATGCATGCATGTATGTATGTATGTATATATGTAGTATGTATGTATGTATGTATGTATGTGTGTATATATATATATATGTGTGTGTGTGTGTGTATGTATATATATATATATATAGATATCTCCAAGTTGGGGGATTCCAAAACCTAATACACAGCACTTGTGTTACACATACAATTAGCATACAAGACTAGTATTAACTACTCCACTCTTTTTATTATTATTATTATTATTATTATTTATTGGATTTGTATGCTGTCCCTCTCCGCAGACTCGGGGCGGCTTTCCCTCTTTAACTTCACTTCCTGCTCCTTGAAATGCTACTTATAAAGAACAGCATCTCTACCTGCTTAGAAGTTACTCCCACACCATATCCAGCTGCTTCTCTGCTTAATTTTTATAACTAATAATTGCCGTGTCAGCTAGGGATAGCCCTTAAAGAGATAGGACAATAGCACAGGTGCTGGCCATTTTGTGGAAAATCTGACATGGCATGTTTATCTGTGCTAGACTTTAAATTTCTGAAAATCTGCAGAGCCCAAATGGACCAGTGTTCCAATAGCTGACCAAGAGATGTTTATTCCATTTATACTAAAATGGAAACACTATTCTGTTTATACTAAATGGAAACAGTCTTTCATTGTTTAGTCTCTATGGGTGTCCAAAAGCCCAACAAACTTTAATAGCATCTCAGCATTTTTGGAACCAGGTGATTATTCTCAATAATTGCAAATTGCATTTGCTCCGGCGGCTGAAGTGGAAGAGACCTAAATGAACGGGATACTCGGCTGGGATGAATTTAGTTCTACTCAAAGCAAATCCCACTGAAACCCATAGAGCAGTGTTTCCCAACCTTGGCAACTTGAAGATATCTGGACTTCAACTCCCAGAATTCCCCAGCCAGCATTTGCTGGCTGGGGAATTCTGGGAGTTGAAGTCCAGATATCTTCAAGTTGTCAAGGTTGGGAAACACTGCCATAGAGGACTAACACGTTTAGTTCACGAGTAGGATAACTTCAAGCACATTTCCTGAATAGTAACTATTACAGAACGAGACTGGTTGCCCATTAACACTGCTTTTCTAAATAAGATTAAAATAAGATACGTTACAAGAGCAATATTTTTTGAGAGACGTTTTAACTTCGTTAACTGCTGTAGGATTCTTTCGCAAGGAAAGCGGTAAAGAAATTAAACTAAACTATTTTTTTTTAAATGGCCAAGTCTGGTTTCAATCTGTCACTATAAGACAGGCTGGGGTGGGTGGGTGGGTATTTAAGAATAAAATACAAGCAAACTTAGTTAAAAGCCAAAACAAAGATGGACCTTTCCCTTTCGAGCAAGTCCTTTTATGCAGCCACCTTCCCCGCGGGAAGAAACCCTAGAAACCGCAAGAGGCAACCCTAAGAAGCTAACGGAGAACCCAAATCCCTCCGCACCTGAATTTTGTCCAGAGGCCTGGCTGGCCCTGGCATCACGCGGATGCTCATACCAGCATCTATCGCCGAAACGGCAGTTGCCTTGCAAGTAGTAAACGCAAACCCAATCAGAATTGCGAGCCATGGGAAGGCAACGTCTCACCACCGCCAACACAAGTTTCCCGCTTCGCCTGCACCGCAGTATCCGCGCCGCAAGATGTTCTCTAGGCTACCCAGTATGCATAGTACGACTGGGACGTGCTCGAGCACTCAGTTATTAAGGCGTCTAGTGATGACGTAAAGACGACGTGACAACCCTTGGCGGAAGTAAATGCATTGGCAGATTGCCCTCCAACTTCTTAAAAAGTAATATTTTTTAAAAAAATCAGATTTTAGATTTCTCGTTATGGTTAATTTTTTTTAAAAAACACAGGCACTCAAATATATAGTGGTAAGAATGTAATGTGCCTCTGAAGGCGACATTCAGTAAGTATAGACACAGCAGGAAGTCTCCGTATCGTGCCGTTAATATCAATCCCACTTTATTTTATATTTTGAAATTAGAAGGGTTGGGGAAATAAGACCTGTATTTCACACATGCTCAATCCTAAACTGGCCAAACTTTTAATGCGGTGAGCATTAGCGACCAAACACATGGTAGTGTGTTTGTAGTGTGTGAGTAAGCCTAGCGACCAAACACATGGTAGTTTGTTACAAGGTTTATGGTGTAGAAATACTTGCATAATTTGAATTTGGAAGTTACAAATAAAGGAAGAGCAATGATTTGTATTGGATGTTGGGTGCAGCAAAAATGTTTTTGTTATGGTAGAAACATTGTAAGTCTGAAGTAGTGCAATCTTGGATTGATTTGTGTTCATCCTTTTTGAGTAACAATGTTGAAAGACTGATCTGTTTTATTCCATGTGGTCATGTTTTAATGGCTTTTTTATTGAGTTGCTTATTATAAATAAATGTTTCACTTTTTGTCTTGTTACTGTTTCTTATTTTATATTTTAAAATTTGTACTACTGGTTCCTTTTTCTTACCAAAGCAGTGCTCCAATGATAGATGCTAGTATGATAGATATGTACGTAGCAGTGTTCCCTCTAATTTTTTGGGGGGGTGGGCGGAAAAGTATAGTGTCTGAGCGGCAGTCCCTTCGGGACTGGGCGGCACAGAAATAATAAATAAATAAATAAACAAACAAACAAACAAACAAAAAACCCACCCTGTTTTGCCTTAGAGAATTTCAAAATAAAATACTGTACTGTGTGTCTATAACAGTGAGCTCATAATAGGGCAACTCTATCAATATCAAAATGCCACTTAAATAGTTGAGCTAGTTTCAAACTAGATTTTGATTTTCTTTCTCTCTTCCTTACTCCCATTCTTTTTCTTTCTCTTTTCCTTCCTCTCTTTTTTCTATCTGTTTCTCTCTCTTCCTCTCTTCCTCTCTATCTCCTTCCCTCTCACTCTTTCCCTCTTGGCTTCTGGGCAGGTTTGGAAAACTCTGAGTTGATGATGATTTTTAAGTGAGCGATTGCTCACTGCTCAGCTTAGAGGGAACTATGGTACGTAGTAGTGGATTTTGGCAGCTGTAATGTTTTCTATGAAGTTGTAACTGAAAAATGTTTATTTCATCACAACTATTGAAGTATTAGGGTCTTATTTTCTAAACATAGACAGTTAAATTATAATTATGTCCTATCAGACAGCTGAAGACTCCATTTTTTCCACAGCTCTCTGAGGTGGGTTGGGTTGAGAGAAACTAACTGCCCCAAATTTATCCAGCCAGCTTTAAGCTAAGGCTGGATTTGAACTGACAAACTGTTGCTTTTTAGCTGGTGCTTTAACCACCTAACTAGTTGGTTTTCAGGATGCCACTTTTATTTTTAGGAATGCTTTTAAATCCAAATAAAAATACTAAGCAATTATAGTCCTATTAAGTTTCTCATTTGAACTGTAAAGTTTCTCATTTTGAACTGTAAAGCAAGATTGTGACAGAGCTTCATGTATGTGGGAAATAGTAATTGTGGAAGATGTTGCTGTGGGAAGCCCCCCTCCCCAAGAATGAAATATTTTGGGAAATAGTAAAAAGGTAGGATATAATATTTCTCCTAAAGAAGAAATGGGGAAAAAAACCCTTTAGGGAGGCAGAAGCCAGTCCAAGCAGAAACTGAGGAGGCCAGTTTACAGAAATGCAGATTTGGTAATTATTCAGAAATGACCCCATAGGATCCAAAATGTATAAAATCCACCCATTCTAAACTCCATTTTGTCAGTTGTCCCAGAATCACGTGTGGTTGGCAGTTCTGCTTCATCAATGAATTGAATCTTTCTTTCCAATCAGCCTCCATTTTATTTTCAGTGTCTTTCTCCTGGCTTTGAACTGGACTGGGATATTTCTTTCAACAATGCTTTATGATTTGGAAGAAGGGGAGTGATATTCATCATTTTTTATTTAGTGCTTTGTCAGGAATATTTGTTGTGGTTGCTGCTTCAACTTTTTGATTATCAATCTGTATTCTGAAAATCTGCTATAATACTATCTTAAGAGTTTTTAAAATTAAATATTAAAATAATTTGGCATAGGTTATCTTTGAATTTATGATTTGTCTATTGGAGTAGGAAATTCTTCAAAATAATAGAGTAACCCCCCCCCCCTCCTTCAGGCACATACTTTGGCGTAGGAATCTAATATTGTCTGAATTCAATCATCATGTTAAGCCATGCTTTGTTTTGTCTTAGCATATTTATGAACATAATGATTAATGAAATTAAATTTGTAATATATGTGATATTGGTGTACTTTTGTTAAGTATGGCAGGCGGGACCTTTTTGAAAGTAAAATGTAAGATTGTTTTACTTTCCAAGAATGGAAGGTGGCTCCCTAAAATTAAGGATCACATGCAGGATGAAGAGAGGTTCCTACATTGTAATCTTGCGAAAATAATCTCCATAATGCATTCTGCATGTGATCCAAAAACCATAAATCACTGGTGTAGATGTTGAAATCTGCTCTTCTCAAAATCATATTCTTCACACCCTTAAAAAAATCTCTACCCAAAACAGTGGCTTTAACCACTAACAAATTTGTCAAGTCTTAAGGACTATAATTTTCTATTGCTACAATAGAATTTGAAGCAATGGTACATAATGTTATCTTTTCACTTTACTGCCTGACACCAGGGTGACTTCTGGATGGCTCATAGTACAACA
Source organism: Erythrolamprus reginae (assembly GCF_031021105.1). Lineage (NCBI taxonomy): Eukaryota > Metazoa > Chordata > Lepidosauria > Squamata > Dipsadidae > Erythrolamprus > Erythrolamprus reginae. Next base: position 43,712,834 of record NC_091963.1, on the reverse strand, counting down.
AACAAAACCAAACAAATAATAAAAATAGAGCTAGACTAGGGGGAAAAAATAAGATGGTAAATCCATCAGACCATAGCACCAACATCTGGTGGAATGGGGAAACGTCAGCCGCCTTTAGTTAAGGACAGAAGAAACAGCCATACCTTTATTTTGGGTTATTATGTAATGGATAGCGATTGCTTGGACCATTCATAGGATAAACAGTAAATAAAACCAACACATTTTTAGGAACAAATATTTAATAAAATTAACTGACCACAAAAGCCTCACTGAGGTATTTGCTTCACTTTCAAAATTCTGATACATAACAAAATTATTCAATATAGAAGAGGTTTTAATGGATGCCCAGTACACAAAAACATTTTTTGCACATAATGTTCATAAACAATGAACATTACAATGAATGAACATTCACAATGAAACAGATCATCTATCACATTCTGGCTAAACAAATAACATGGAAAAATGTAAACCTATGGTAAACTTGCATTAGTTTATATTGATTTTATGAAACTGTCCATGTTTTATAAAGGAAATAAAGGAACCTTATTTGTTATTGAGATGGATTAAGTTCCTTGTTACATTTTCATTGCTTGAAAAATATTTTTTTAAATTTTTGGACAATCTATTAATTGGGAAAAATGTACCTCAGTTTAAGAATTTGTTTTTAAATTCATCTTTAAAAAATTAATCCAACTTAAAAGAAAGTTTTAGAAAATTAAATTTGTATCCCTTTTTGCAAGCATACAGAGCTGTTTAAAAGTACTAAGTTCAGATTTTCATGACAAAAAGCCAATACTAAGAAAATACACAAAGATATGATTTGTTCAATACAGAACATTTCAATCTAGAAGAAATCAGTCTCTCTCTTTCTCTCCCTTTTAACTGCAAAAACATGTTAAGAAAAATTAGGCAAAGCAATGTATTTATACTCCAAATAGTTTTATATGTAAGTGCTAAAATTCAACTTTCTCATATGCAAATTTATAAATGAGTACTTTTAAAGTACATATATAGTTTTGAAACTTTACTGCAATCTTATTGACATGTAAGAAATGATTATGAATTTTATAAGTAGCTTGAAGAAAGGAAACAGATCAAAACTATGCAGATTTTAAGTAGCATAGGTTTCAATTCATTAACAAAAGACAAAAATTAAATGGATTGCAGTTCAGGACAAAACTTTAAAAACAGAATTTGCAAAAGATTTTGCACTGTAGTATCCCTACCAACACCCCCTTGAAATAAAAGAAATCTGCCATATTATCTTATTTATACCTGTAACATTTCAGAAAGGAGATGCACTTACCAAAATCACCAGCTCCTACACACGTTGGAAAGAATGTAAAGGAACTGTACTAGAGAGAATAAGGCTTTGTACAGATAGAATTAAGAGTGTCTGTTCAGGAAATTATTTGCCTCTTCCTCCACCTGCCACTTTAGTTATGTGATTCAAGCATTTAAAGAGATAGAATGCTCATGTACAATAACAATACTTTGTTGTTGCAATAAGTTAAGAACAAATAGAAGATTAATAGTATTGGAATTAACTATTTCAATTATTGGAAACAAAATTACATAATTTGAATTATGTGATGAGATGGCATCCTGGACACTAGTTTGAGCACTATATAACCTAATACAGTGATACCTTGTCTTACAAACTTAATTGGGTCTGGGACAAGGTTCTTAAGGTGAAAAGTTTGTAAGACGAAACAATGTTTCCCATAGAAATCAATGGAAAAGCGATTAGTGCGTGCAAGCCCAAAATTCACCCCTTTTGCCAGCCGAAGTGCCCGTTTTGGCGCTGCTGGGATTCCCCTGAGGCTCCCCTCCATGGGAAACCCCACCTCTGGACTTCTGTGTTTTTGCAATGCTACAGGGGAATCCCAGCAGCGGAAAAACAAGCGCTTCGCTGGCAACGCAAGTCCAGAGGTGGGGTTTCCCAGCGAAGGGAGCATCAGTGAAATTGCAGCATCGCAAAAACACGGAAGTCCTCGAAACCCCACCTCTGGACTTCCGCGTTTTTTGTGATGCTGCGATTTTGCTGAGGGTCCCCACGCTGGGAAACCCCACCTCCAGACTTCCGTTGCCAGCGAAGTGCCCGTTCTTATTTATTTATTTATTGGATTTGTATGCCGCCCTTCTCCGCAGACTCGGGGCGGCTAACAACAGCAATAAAACAGCATATAATAATAATCCAATACTAAAACAGTTAAAACCCCTTATTATAAAACCAAACATACGTACAGACATACCATGCATAAAATTGTAAATGCCTAGGGGGAAAGAGTATCTCAATTCCCCCATGCCTGAGGTGGGTTTTAAGCAGCTTACAAAAGGCAAGGAGGGTGGGGGCAATTCTAATCTCTGGGGGGAGTTGGTTCCAGAGGGCCAGGGCCGCCACAGAGAAGGCTCTTCCCCTGGGTCCCAAGCGACATTGTTTAGTTGACGTGACCCGGAGAAGACCCACTCTGTGGGACCTGACTGGTCGCTGGGATTTGTGCAACAGAAGGCAGTCCCTGAGATAATCTGGTCCGGTGCCATGAAGGGCTTTATAGATCATAACCAACACTTTTAATTGTGACCAGAAACTGATCGGCAACCAATGCAGACTGCGGAGTGTTGGTGTAACATGGGCATATTTGGAAAAGCCCATGATTGCTCTCGCAGCTGCATTCTGCACGATCTGAAGTTTCCGAACACTTTTCAAAGGTAGCCCCATGTAGAGAGCGTTACAGTAGTCGAGCCTCGAGGCAATGAGGGCATGAGTGACTGTGAGCAGTGACTCCCGGTTCAAATAGGGCTGCAACTGGTGCACCAGGCGAACCTGCAGCATCGCAAACACGCGCAAGTCTGGAGGTGGTGTGTTCCATGGAGGGGAGCCTCAGGGGAATCCCAGCAGCGCAAAAACGGGCGCTCCGCTGGCAACAGAAGTCCGGAGGCGGGGCATCCCAATGGCGTCGGCTTGGGTTTGTAAGGTGAAAATAGTTTATAAGAAGAGGCAAAAAAAATTTTAAACCCCGGGTTTGTATCTCGAAAAGTTTGCATGACGAAGCGTTTGTAAGGCGAGGTATCACTGTACTTTGTTTTGGGAGTTTTCTATGTCAGTGTTTTTAATGAAAAATAAAGATTAATGAAGAGGTTATTCTTGAAATAATTTGCAATGCATATTAGACAATTGTTTTTAATATTACATGATCATCTTCAAAAACTTTCATTTCTCTTCACTGCACATTTGGAGAAATTGAAATAAGGTGGGAATCTAAGACGCACCTTTTACCCACCCCAAAAAGAGGGTGAAACCTGGGTGAAACCCAGCCACCCCCACTCTTTGGTCTATGCCTGCCAGCAATTTATATCCTCCCAGAAAAGGGCAGCAGAGTCTGCTTAGCACAAGCCACTGAAGTTGCGGGCAAGCCCAGTGCTAAAATGAAAGTGAAATTAGAGCTGCACAGGGCAAATTGCTGGAAGGATCAGACTGTACTGAAACTGGCTGTTTGTTTTTTGCTGCAAGGAGGTAAGTCAACAACTATACAATGATCCCCCGCTCGTTGCGAGGGTTCCGTTCCAGGACCCCCCGCAACGAGCGGGTTTTGCGAAGTAGCGCTGCGGAAGTAAAAACACCATCTGCGCATGTGCAGATGGTGTTTTTAACTTCCGCAGCGCTAGCGAGGAGCCGAAGATTGGGGGCGGCGCGGCTGTTTTAAAACGTCGCCGCCGACATGGGGGGCTCGCTAGCACCCCCCCGAACCCCCAACCCAGGTTTGGGGGGGTGCTAGCGAGCCCCCCATGTCGGCGGCGACATTTTAAAACACCCGCGCGGCTTTCCAATGAGTCCCGAAGACAAACGCGGAAGTTTGACGTTTGTCTTCGGGACTCATTGGAAAGCTCCGATCGTTTTAAAACAGTTGCGCCGTTCTCCGCTGACTCCTGGCGAACTTCCCCGCTTTAGGAGTCAGCGGAGAACGGCGCGCCTGCTTTAAAACGATCGGAGCCGGCCGGCTCCGATCGTTTTAAAACAGGCGCGCCGTTCTCCGCTGACTCCTGGCGAACTTCCCGGGCGAAGGGCGAAGGGCGGGTGAGCGGGTGCTGGGGGGGCTTCGCCCTCCCGCCAGCAAGAGGGGGAAGACCCAGGGAAGCCGCCCAGCAGCTGATCTGCCGGGCGCCATCTACGCATGCGTGCCCATAGAAAAAAGGGCACGCATGCGCAGATGGTGTTTTGACTTCCGGGTTCAAAAATCGCAAATTACCCTGTTCGCAATGGTCGGGGACGCAATAACCGGGGGATCACTGTATATGCCTATATAATGTTTAAATTATTGGTCTTATTTTTTTAAAAAAATCTGCTTTATTATTAACTTAACAAAATGAAGAAGCTTTTTAGAATAAATGTTTGATCTGAAGAATATCAGTGCTATTGTATCTTCTTTTAAATAGCAGAGAATACTTCCCAAAAGCCACATCAATTTTAAAGATCTGTAAAAATATAATCTGAAATGTAACGGTGTACTTTTTAAATATTAAGATAAAGCAGCAGAGTTAAACCCTCACTTAGTCATATTTGGAGTAGAACTATTTAAATAATTGAGAGGAGTTAATGTGATTACATTTAAGGAAACTTTCAATATACTGCTATAATGTACATTTCTTCAATTGTTTGCTATTTCTATGGGTCAGGCACACATGCATAGAAATACACAGCAAACAGTGTATATCATCTCTGCTGTTAGCTATTTGCCAAATTTCTGGGAGGCAGAGGGCTTTTTTCCCATGTTTTTCTCCCCCCCAAAATAAGGTGCGTCTTATACTCTGATGCTTCTTGTATTCCTAAAAAATGGTAGTCCCAATGCATAGAAGGGACTCAAATGAGAAAACTCAAATTACAAAAAGTTAATAATAAAAATCACATTTACGGTAATTTTTCCCCCATTTTACAGACTGGTAAAATATAACTAAAAGGAAGAAATAGCAATTTCTTTCAGGGGTCCTTCTTATTATTCTAAACTTTTTAAGTTTCTAATGTCTCTTCATTTGCTCCACAAATATCAACTACACAAATTAAACAGCTGGTCACTGGAAAAGCACGAACCTTAGAGTTTGCTGTCCATTTGTCAAATTCAGTGTTATATTCAAGGATGTGCCCCAAGCGACCCACACCCTGAAATCCAGCTAGAACATAAATTGTGGAACCCACAGCAGCACATTTTACAGTTACACCTTTCCATGACATTGGGGAAACCATCTTCCACTCATTCAGTTTAATGTCATAGTATTCCACACTGTCTAAGCCACCTTTATAAGGAAGAAAGAAAATAATTATTAAGCCAATATAATTTTGTCATTATAATTTTAGGATTAAAACTTTTTTCTAACAAATTAAAAATATTTTACCAATATAATAAATTATAAGTTAATTGAGTGGTTTAAAGAAACAGTTTGCTATAAAAATAGGTAAAATATATAGGTCATAGAGATGAAAAGTAACTTTCAAACTATAGTACAGTAATTTGATGTAATAATTATTATGAAATAATAATTTAACGTCCAGAATAGATCCAGAGTTTCATAGAACTTACTTCTAAGACATGGGAGTTTATAATTTTAAAATATTAAATGTTTAAATTTAAAAATTCTATCTAAAATTAAGAAAATATTGAAATATTAATAGATTTATGCCTGAGTTATATTTCATCATCAATACAAAATGTCCGTAAATAGTGAGGATGTAATAAAATGGAATCATAAAGCCACAAAATTATTGAAATTGTGCTAACTACCTAAATTGTATTAACTTAGCTTGTTAACTAAGTTCCACAAATATTATCATTCTTACTTACAGATAAATACATATGGAACTACAACATAAAAGATTGTTTACAGGATATATTGGTAATATAAAGTTACATTTAGAAATTTGTTGGTCATAAGACCTGCAAATTAACATGTTATACATATATGAGAGGTAATGAATATTAAAATTAAAACTATTTTGTTAGTTTGTTAGGGATATTATCAGAATATTTATAAGGAAATATTTTAATCATTATTGTGTAACTAGCATCTGCATTTTATTTATATGATTTAACATCATTAATATGAAAGAAAAAAACTCCTGGATAAAGGACATTTAATAGTTCCTGATTGTGGACAATCAGGATGGGATAGTTTTAAGGAACTACCTTCTGTTGCATTTAAAGATGCATTCAGCATCTTCTGATGCTGAACAAAATTTTATACTTATTCCAATCTGCTTGAAATAACATGACAATTTTTAAAGCCCATACCTTTTAAAGCATCAGGAGGGTTGATGTCTTTATCTTTTAGAAAGCAGAACTTAAGGTTATATTTATTTTAATACTGAAACAGTCCATACAGCCTTATGCCAGTAGAATAAATTATTAATACATACCTAAGCTATTTTGCCCCCCTACAGCAAATATTTTATCTTTCACCACCACCAAACCATGGTTCTTTCGGGCTTCAAGCATTGGACATAGCTCAGTCCACCTGCAAATATTTAAAATGCACAGTTTCATACTATATTTTCCTTTACATTAAATGTGATCAAGACTTAATGAGAAATGTTTTAATTAGCTATTAGTTCTCTTATCTCAACAGTTGCAGCTCTACTTAAAATGGGAGTCTTGGGAAGGTCTTTGGCATTTTCTTCCCCAAATAAGAAGAAAATAGTTTCAATGTTTTGAAAAACGATTATACAAGTTAGAAATCAAACTTTTCTACAATTTTACAATGTGAAGAAATCCATTCCTGATACAGTGGTACCTCGGTACTCGACCACAATTCGTTCCAGAAGTGTGGTCGAGAACCGATTTGGTCGAGTACCGAATTTATTTATCCCATAGGAAATAATGGAAATGGTTTTAATTGGTTCCCAGCCCCTGTTAACTCGCTGGGAACCAATTAAATCTATTTTCTTTATTTCCAATGGGATAAATAAATTCGCTACGCCAAGCTGCAGGAAAGGTGGGGGCTGCTGCAATCCCAGCAGCTTTGGGGGGCACTTTTCCTCATTGCTTCCTTTTATTACTTGTAAGCAGCTTCAAAAACTTTCTCCTTTCCTGTGGCTGCAATAGCGGCGGCTTCCCTTCCAGTAGCAAGAGCGCCGGGAAGTCACGTAATGAAGGGAAGCTGCTGGAGCGGCAGCCACTGCTGAGATGGCTCCGGCGGCTTCCCTTCATCACGCGACGTTCCCGGCGCTGTTGCTACTGGAAGGGAAGCCGCCGCTGTTGCAGCCACAGGGAAGGAGAAAGTTTTTGAAGCTGCTTACAGGTAATAAGAGGAAGCAATGAGGAAAGGAGCCCCCAGAAGCTGCCAAGATTGCAGCAGCCCCCACCCTTCCTGCAGCTTGGAGCTCTTAGAGAGCTCCTCAGCCCCCTGAAGCTGCCGGGATTACATTTCGGATAATGAACAAAATTTTCTCTGGCTGTTTGGTATCTGAATTTTTGTTCAGATACCGAAGCAAATTTTTGCCGAAAATTTTGTTCGTTATCCGAAATGTACGAGAAAGGAAGCATTCGAGTACCGAAGTACCACTGTACAAGCTTTTGACAGGGAGTTAAGGCCAGTACTTACGTTTCCTTTGCTGGATCATAAACTTCACAGGAACTCAAGACTCTTCCAGATACATTATTCCCTAAACTTCCTCCGCATACATAAATCAGGCCGTTTGCTTCTACCATCCCATGACTGCATCGCTGAGTCAACATACTGGGCTTTGTGTGCCAACTTTCAGTCCTGGTATCGTAGCATTCAAATAAATATAAAGCAGAATTTCCTTTAAACAAAACAAAAAAGACAATGAGACCATTTGCTTATTAACATAATATTCTTAGTAGACAATAAACTCTCAATAGTGGCCCAGATTTTGACACATTTCCAGGGAATACTAACTTGACATCTCCTCAATTTCTCAACACTAAATCAGATTAGTTGTATTGAAGACAACATCTGATTAATGGAAGATTAAAAAGCACTTTTTATTGCAATTCTCAGTAAAAGCACGGAGAAAACAAATGAGAAAATAGTGAAAATAATGTAAACAAAATCTAAGAATCTTTTTGCCATGCTAGTAGGGAGGAAACTTGAGATATGCATGCTCTCCCTTCAGTGACTCAAGTCAAGGGGCATAGAAAATGGCTCTCCAATGGAAAGGCCAGTAGAAAAAATTCTTCTAATTACATCCTACTCCTAAAGCAGAAGCCAGGAAAGAAGTAAAACAGATTATTTGATAGCTTCCAACATAATGCTGCTGGGTCATGGCTAATATTGTGGTTATACTGGGTATGTGCCTTGTGATAGATACAGACTTATTTATTACCATGAATAATGAGAAAAGAATTTAAAACCAAAGGTGTATTTATATATATATATACATAACAAAGGTGTATGTATATCCATACATATATATATATATCTGAAGGGATTGGATACTGTAGTTTAGAGGATAATTCTCTGCCTTACAAGGCAAAGGTTGCAGGTTCAAGTCCCAGTGGGTACGGCTAGCTGATGAGGCCAAAATAAGGCTGAAATAGATCTATCTTAGTCTCCCTTAATTTTCAAATTCAGCAAAAAAAACATGTGACACACATATATATATATATATATTTGTTTTCGTAGATTTTCACGGGTATATGTATGTAGATTGTTCTGAGTTCGGGTTTTGCCCCGTGTAATATTTTGAGTGTCTATGCGACGTTTCGGTGAAATCAGCCTGATGATGGTGAATGTGATTTCACCGAAACGTCGCATAGACACTCAAAATATTACACGGGGCAAAACCCGAACTCAGAACAATCTACATACATACATACATACATACGGATAGATAAAAAAGATCTATACAAGTAAGCGCATATACAAAGAATTTTTTCTAAAAATATAATCAGAAAATCATCAAAAAGCTTTGCAAAAAAAGAGCTGCATTTCACATGTTTATATGTTATTCAACTCCAATGAGCTAAATGCATTAAGTGAAAATTATACCCATATAAATATCTACGTATCTACTGCATGTATAGAAAATAATCCAAGTTGTAAAACCTTTATTAATACATGTAGCATTACTGTGCTATGGTTCCAAAATTGGCATAACAGTATTAACTGTACTCTACTTCTTTTAAAAGAAACATTTTTAATGATACAGTACCAAATGTAGCTCCTCTTTTAATATTTCCACAGCCATCTCCCTAAATGTGTCTTACCTACTTCTGAACCACCAGATGTGTAAATTTTACCCTCTGCTGCACATGCTGCAAGGCTGTCACGAGGAGTTGGAGGACCCAGTTTGGAATACCAGCTGTCTTTAACAACATTATAGCAATCCATTCGTTTTATAGGGAAAAGCTGGGAACCGCCCAAAATATAAACTACATTATCCCAGAAAACACAAGCTGCATCCCTCCGCTTTTCAAAAGGACATCGGATGTCTGTCCAACTGTAATCCTGTATAAAAATAAATCATAGTCATATAGAATATTTTCAACCATGTTTTTTTAAAAAAAGTCTTCAGTTTTGGGATCATTAATATTTTATTTTTATTTCATTCTTTTTTAAGGGTTTGAGGATAACATGAATATTTCTGTTCATGTTATCCTCAGAACGTGATATATTAAGGTGAGAAACTGCAATGGTCTGGAATTTTGCTTTAAGTCACTGTGGTTTTTAAGTGGATGACCATGTGAACTGATCTGATTTTATGGTTGTTAAGTAAATCGCGTGAACTATGTCAGTCCCATGTCCCTAACAATATTATATATTTAAAAAGTGTTGAATTGCTGCAGCAACCGCAGAATAGAACTGTACTCTAGAAACTATAATCTCCCGGTATATCATTCTTTAGGAGTCCAATCTGCCCTGATCTAATTTAGGAAAAACAAGCTTTTTTATTTCGTTTTGTGCAATATCAAACATGTAAACAAGAGATTATATTGATAGGAAACAACTGCATCCCTCAGCTTTTCTCTCCTTTAAAGCATAAATTAGGTTCCACGTGAAATAAAAATAAAATAACTAACATAGAACCACAAAATGCAGGAATATGAGATGATGCATTAAGCAAAGATATACCTTTACATAGTATTTCTAATCCATACAAACAATGGAAGATCAGAATTACCTTTGGATTGAAGTATCGACATGATTGTGGCTGTGATCCTCCAAACAAGGCAATACGGTACTCGTGCTTTTTCCTTCTGGGACGAGTCCCATCCACCAATTCTTCTCTGTCTTCTGGAGAAAGGAGATGGTATCTCATTCCACCTAAATAAAAAAGGGGGGAAATCCAATTTTGTGCAGTCCAAAGTTACATCTTTATTTCCAACATAAGGCATAATAAGTATTATGTACACTTTTTGTACAAGGGGGTCTTCAAATAAAATAGTGCATCAGTTTCCTCCTTCTGTGGAGCACTTATTTCCTCACCCTTGCATGTTCACACGCAATCTCAAAGGAATTATCAAAAACATCCACAGCTACCACTGTTACTTGTTTTACAATTATAATTTATCAGTGTACTGCAAATCATCCTTATTCAAAGCAGGTGTGGGGCTTCTTAAAAAAGGTTTTGGAATACAAAGAAAGTATGGCCTGTGAAAAAACAGATTTTCCTGAAAGGAGGACTAAAGTCTGATAACATTTTTCTTGGAAGGAGAGAGCTATAATATAAATGACACTTGGTTTCTTACCCACCCACTCCCAATGGATAAAATTAGCTCTTTTTCAGGAGTTATTTGCATAGGGTTTTGTGGTGAAATAAGCAGCCTACAGAGGAAATAAGTATTAGAATGTTGAGAAGACATCTTGATGATAAACTTACTTATAACCATTTTGAGACACTCTGGGTTGTCCTGTATAAGTGGCTCTGCCTGTACAGTTTTACTAAGGAAATTCTTTGAAATTAAAGGAAATCTGACTTTAGCAAGGATATCAACCATATAGGGCTGACGGTTTGGCTCATCATACTTTAACCAACGGACAGCAGCATCATAAACCTAGAAATCAGGAAAGATATTTAATTAATCACATATATATAGCAGTCTATTTTAGAAATGGCAAAAAAAGATATTTAAAGTAAATTAAAGTTCCACTTCAAACTACAAAGTTAATTTTGGACATTTAGCAGAAAGTGCCACTATTACTTGAGACATTTTTTCTTCTACCAGTATCACCACTTGTCAATTTTAATTGACGAGTTCTTTTTTTTTTCCATTCAAAATTTGTAAAGAGTATTGGAAAACAAATATTGATATTAATAATAGCTGTTCCACATTAACTGCTAACATTAAGAATGTCATGCCCTTGTGGAACTTAAGAACTATGCATCAACTAGACCTGAAGGAAGAACTAGATGCAGAAAGTAAAGGCCAAAGTGATCCCAGGGGTGGTAAAAGTACTTGCAGCTGTGACTCCTAAGCTGGAAGTGTGACTCCAACAGATCCCAGGAATGGCATCAGAGCTCTGTTTGAAGAGTGCAGTGCTGGGAACAGCTAAGATACTGGGCAAGTTTCTGGTAGAAGACCTGAGATTGAGGAAGATATGAAGTTTTAAAAAACGGTTTTCTTTTTAAATTACCTGATCTTCAGCTCTTACAGTCAGAGTATCTTGATTGAGGAGATGTGTCACACGTTTAACATCTAACTGTTGGAACTCATCGGTCTTGTACACCTCTGTGAAGTGCTGATAAATATAATCATCTGCAGTAGCCTTCAATTCTGGGCAGTCAAGGCACTCTGCTAATACACTTATACCTAATGCAAGATAGAAAAAAGAAATGCTAGCTTCGTGAGATATTATATAAAATACACATTTTTGTGCCTCTTGAGTTGTTGATGCTTCTTTCCAAAATACAATACACAGTGAACAAAGTTCTTCATTCCAAACTTTGAAATCTTGTAATATCTTTAACAGAAGAGAGATGCCTTACCAAGACAATTTGTGGCATCCACTTGCTCTTTTAAAAATTCTACACACATTTTTTTCACAGGTTCAATTTGATATTGATTTGCTGCATCCAACAATGATTGGACATTGTTGCTGTTTACAGAAATTCTGAAAAAGAAAATGTTTACACGAATATTTTAACAAATATACATATAAACCCTGACATATACATATATATTAAAGTTTATAAATAGCATTCTAACGAGCTTTCTTGAGAAGATTTTCTTAACTTTAACAATTAAAAATATGTAAGGAAATACAGCTATAATATTTGCATGTAAAATTAATGCGAATATTTCTTGCAACATTTAAAATAACATTATGTATTAAATATATACTAGTACTGTATTTGGTATTTGAATGCCCAACGTAATCACATGAATAGTTTTCTAGATTTGTATTTGTAGATAGTTATCAATAGTGAATATTGATATACTTACCTTGCAGTATAAGCAAACTCCACCAGCTGTTCAATTATATCTGGCTCAGCATCCTTTAATTCAACTTCAAATGATTTGGATTCAATCATATTTGCTGTAATTAGATAATATTATGAAAAGGTTTTTTTTTTAAAGCTTGCAGAACTATCACTCTGATCTTTGAATGGTAAACCTATTTCTTTTGGGAGCTCTTCTCAGATGCAAGACACTCATTATATACCTTTAGGTATGTTCCAGTTATTATTGTTACTCACACCCACTATTTAGCAGTAGCCCACATCTATCACACTTACAGCTATCAAGAATTATGGCTCAGTGGACTAAGTAGCAGTACTGTATCAGCCAGACCCGTAATCCCTATCCTGATTAAACTGATTAAAGTGAGAAGGGATGGATCAAAATATACTCTCCCATTGTCATCTTAGGACATTTATGGGAACATTGTGTACTATAGAAGCTTAGCAACAGCAGAAAAGCTGAGGAGACAGAGTAAAGCAGTTCTTAGCATCGGGGCCACTATGCACCTCCAAACTCCACACAGCATTCTATTTCAAAGTGAAAGTTCTGTCATTCTTCCAGAAGCACAACTGAGTCAGTGGCAATAGCACAATGCTTATTTGCACCTAATCACCTATTTCTGGCTTATTTAGAAATAGCTAGTGACCCAGCTACGTGTAGGATGGGATGTTAGGCTACTCCTGAAGGATTATTTTCATATTATTTTCACAAAACATGCTGTCATGGAGGAAACATTACTTTTCCCAACTTCTTTTTTTTTGCATTAACATCTTTTAGTCTCGAAAGACCATGGTATTCTGGATTCTGTATTTTTCCAACTATCTATTGATTATTTCCTATGGGTAGTTTTTATCTATAGAAAATAAGGTAATATATAAAGGCATTAATGTCATCGTTTAATTAGGCTTACCAAGACTTATATTCAATACTACTAATTAATGTGTTTTCCCTTTTTTGCAAATTTAAGGATAATAAATTGATATTTTAAAGAGACTATTAAAAGCTGAACTGGAAAACAAACCCTTACTGGTAAACATTAAGTGAAAAAAGTGACTGGCTGATGCAAGTACAACCCGATGAGCTGGGATCCTCCTTTCCTGGACTATCAATATAACGTCACATAGCGTTTTCTAAAATAGAACCAACAAAAGCACATAGTTATGATACAGATATATATTTCTTATATTCAAAGAAACTGGTAGAAATGTTTTTTTCTTCATTAAACCTTATATTGCTGCCTGATTAATTCTGGAAGTTAAACTCCACAGTATGAAAGTTGCTCAAATTGAACTATATTTACTACTTGCAGGATAGTATCAGAGCACATTGTACAGTATTATCTTCTTCCAATTTAAATTAACTATAAAGTTAACATAATTAATTGTAACTTGTACCAAATGGAACAGACTGGGTTATAGAACCACACACCTTAATCCTTCTAGAATATCAGAATTTCATTTTTTTTTAAATGTAAAAGAATCAGATTATACTAATGTAAGAAATTGAGGGATAAACGAAGATGCTCCTACTTCAAATCTTACCAATGAACCGGCAGCGTTATGCCGGCAGCAGCTGGCACCCCGCCCTCGTTTACCATACGGAAGAACACCAAGACTTGGAAAAATAACAAAAGAATGCCAGGTCAATCCCTTCAAAACGGGGCCCTCTCCCAGGGATATTGTAAACTAGGAAGCCAGTGCGCTAGAGACTTATAACTGCTACAGCTTTGGTCACTCGGTTTCGAGCAAGGGATCCGACACATAGTCCCCACCCCAGCGTCGGTTTTTTGCTGGATCCTCCGCCAAGGGTTCTTTACGGGAGGCCCAGAGTTCACCTCCGCCTTCCCTTCCTCCTCCACTTACTTGCTTTCTCATATTATTCATGACCGCCATGAAACTGGCCAGCAATTTGGCTTCCTCTCGAGCAGCCAGCTTTTTCTCCGTCTTCTTCTTGATGTTTTTATCTGGCACGGATGCCGCCATGCTCGGCTCCCTCGTCGTCCCCACCTTCTGCTTGTTCCTCTTGCCTTCAAGGTAACGAGGACTTCCTCACACCGACGGAGGTTCACACGAGACGAAAATGCAGGAACCGGCGCGAAGCAATGATAGCTTCCTCAACCCAAGAGGCAAGCGGCCGAACTGAGGCACTGCTGCACTGACAATCAGCGGACAGCGCAATCACGTAAAGCCGCACCCCCAGTTGCGTTCCACCTTTTTTTTTTATGAACGCTCTGCCCAATCAGGAAGCAGATCGCGAATGTCTCTGCTATCCCTTGCAACCAATCTCGCCAATCGAGGGTTTGGAGGGGTCGGAAAGAGGAGGGATGTAAACAAAGAATGGGCCAGTGCATGTCGTCATCACGTCCTATTAATTTTTTGAGATTTTTTTTTGCAAAAAAAGAAAAGAAAAGGTGGATGATGGGTAGCGAATGTTCGTCAGGAAACTCAGCCAGGCTGAGATTAGTGAATCGGGGTTAAATATTTCCTTCTGTTTTGGTAAAGCACAATCTGATTTGCTTTCAGTAAGCATGTTTAAATTTTCAAAAAGAATGTAAGCATCAATTAACTGGAACGAAAGCAATTGTGTATATATAGAGATAAATTTTAGCCAGCTCAAGAATTATTTACTTACCTCGATCAATTTTCTGTCAAGAGTTTTAGATAGCTTTTGTCTTCAGATTCTTTGGAGATGTCAAAGAAAACCTGAAAAAAAGGAAAAATAAAATAAGATCTCAGGAAGAGAAGCAAATATTTTAAGCATAGGTGCTCAGGATTTTTGTCCAGTATGTATTAGGTAAAGTGTTAGTGCAATTAAGAAATAATAATCAGATTTCAGTAAATTTACATCTATATACGGTTTTTCCAGAGCTTGCTTTAATTCAGTTGCAGTATTTCTACTCGTAATATCACTGGGTCAAGCGAGAGCTCTGGTAGGTAAAACACAGAAACTGAATCTTCAATTGATTCATATACTTGAGAAAAGATCAACAAGAAACAGAATACAAGAAACCATCACTGCATCTCTATTTCAGTATTATTTTTGTTTCCAAAGCTGCTGTTCTGTTCCAGCACCGAGCTCCCCAGAAATCAGTTTTAATTAATAAAAGATTTTACTATGTAAAAGAAGTACTGTATTTGCAGTTAAAGTCTTTTCAAAATAAAAGTATTTTTAACAGCTTTGCATACTGTAGAATCTTATCAGCTGGCTAGAGTCCCAAAAAGAGATAAGTACAACAATAATTACCCAGCTGGAATACCCAACGGGGATGTTTGGACGCTCCTCAGAAAGCCAAGAATGTGTCTCTGTAAATCACAGTCTGATTTACAAGGATTAGAAACTAGATGCTAAAATGAATATGTCGTTCTCTTAGCAGAAACAGCATGTTACACTGTCTTAAATACCCTGAGGGTGTGGCCCATTAGTCAATAGTACTACTCAAGAGTAAATCTCCTCCTGAGTATTCATGCCTCCAAGAGACCCTGAGAATCCTAACATCAATAAGAGGCTTCTCCTCTTCTCCTGAGTCACTCATCTTAAGAGGTGCAGAATACCCTGGATGTTCTTCAGTCTCTAACACCACATCCGCTTTGCTGTCAGACTCAGGTTTCAGGAACATAGGATGCCTATACTGTGCCTCTACTGTCTCTGCGTCTTCTGGGTCCATGACTAAATGCAGAAAACACGAGTGGACCCCAACAGTTGCCTTGTTGGTTTAGAAAGCATGGACTGCTTCCTAGTGTCCTAGGACATATAATTGGTTTGTTTTGGGTTGGGCAGTTTTCACCAGATATTAGAATTTCTATGATTTTTCAATATTATAACAGTTCCAATACATCAATAAAGAGACAGGGCCTCAAAGTAACACCAGTAATGTAAAGGCAACTAGATATTAGCTTAAAAACTGCTTAAAAATAAAGTTTAATCCTTAGTTTAAAGTTGTATAATCAACATATCAGCATATAAAAGTGACAATGAAAGATTCATATCCAATTTCCTTAAGTGAAATAATGTTTTATAAACCAGATATAGCAGTGTGATTCTTTCTCCTCTCTTACCAAATTATTTCAGTAATATATCAAGAGATGATGCTTGAGTTATTTTCCACAAAAAACTAAATACAATACATCTCTTGGGAAAAAAAACCCCTGTAAACAGAACAGCAAAATTAGCATTGAAAGCAGAATTGTGCTTATAATAACATTGCCCAAGGAACCTCAGAATTTTTTTTCATGCTGTTGTGAAAGGTCAGTTAGTGTACATTGATTTTTTTAAAATTAAAGTATTTTTAATTTTTTCCTGTACTTTAGAAATACGAGACAAATATAGACTTTAGAATTATCCCCAAAAGAATTGCTCATTGGTGAGGAAAAAATGATTTATTGTTTTTTAAAAATACACACCTGAATTTATTTCACTGTTGTACTACTCTCTGATTGTAGAAATTATTCCCACAGTAACCTAACTTAAACTTTGATTTGGATTCTTTCAATATTTATTATTATTATAATTATTTTCAATAATTATATAAATTATATAAATATTTTCAATAATTATTATTATTATATTTGTATGCCACCCTTTTTCGAAAACCTGGAGCGACTCACAGAATAAATATAGAAAGAAAGCATACAAAACAAATCTAATACATTAAGAAACTACAACTAACAACCCTATATATTACTCAATAAGATAATCCAATTACACCATGCATCACATTTATTGGTCAGGGGGGCAAGATCTAATTGCCCCAGGTCTGGTGACATAGGTGAGTCTTAAGACTCCTGTAGAAGGCAAGGAGGGTGGGGGCAGTACGAATCTCTGGGGGGAGTACAAATCTCTGGGAGGAGCTGATTCCAGAGGGCCGGGCCCCCCACAGAGAAGGCTCTTCCCCTAGGCCCCGCCAAATGACATTGTCTGGTTGATGGGACTGGAGAAGGCCAACTCTGTGGGACCTAACCAGCCACTGGGAGTTAGATCAGTAGACATTGTTTTAATGGATTTCATAAAGAGTTAATTGAATTTTGTTTTCATTTAAATCAATTGGACAAAGTAATTGGGATCTTGGTTAAATTAAAATCAATGAAAATTAAGGTATAGCTTCAATGTTACACAAGATAATAAACTATTCCAATCTCTTAATTGTGTAAGAATGCATATGCTTTTATTGTTAGTTCAATTAATGATTCTTCCAACAAATTAGTTGAATCTGGAGTTTTAACAAGTAGGAATTGTTAAAGTGAGTACAGAATTCTGTTTCTTACTGGTTCTGTGTATGCTACAGCTAATATTCTATTTTGATGAGACACAATAAATATTAATTGTATAATACCGTTATTATATTTCTGCTATACAGTATAACCTGTATTATATAACACAATATCTATATAATATACTATATAATATAACACTTATTAAACTTCTCGTTGTTCTTAACCTCCATTTTCTCTCACTAATGTCTCATGACTGTACCTTTGCTGTTTGTATCCTTACGATTTATATTGACTGTTTCCTATGACTATCATTAAATCTTGTAACTTATAATTCCTGACAAATGTATCTTTTATTTTATAAGTATACTGAGTGTACACACCAAGACAAATTCCTTGTGTGTCCAATCACACTTGGCCAATAAAGAATTCAATTCTGTTCTGTTCTATTCTCATTCTGTTCATATAACTTTGTGATTTTAGTAATTAGTGGCCTATATGCATGCCACCAGTTACTCATTTTATTATTTTCCTGGAATGTTTTCTATATGTCATTGGTCCACAAAGTGAGGTTTGGGATCCCTAGCAATCTGACACTCTTTCAGGACATCTGCAAAGTCAAATAAGTGTCTTAAAATTGCCCACTTTTAATATATAATAAATATTACTTTACTAAAGCTCTTTGAGGTCTTCAATTACTTTTTTAAATTCAAGGGAATCTAAGACCAAATATTTTAGAATTTATTTTCTAATTTAGAAAAGAATTACACACACATGTAACTTTTTAATAGGAAAAATTTATTTGGAGGAGTGAAGAAATAACCAAGACTTTTATAGCTACAAAAACTTTACGCTAAGTTGTATTTTAATATAGCAAGATTTAAAGCTGCAGAAGTAAATCAGATAACACTAAATGCCATAGAGTACATTTACTACTTATGGAGTCATAAAGAGTACTAATAGTTGGCTCCTTATTGCTTTCAAGCTATCACAAATGTTTTCCAAGAAAGACACCAAAGGAATGCTTATTGTAACTAATTCTCTGCACTTTACATAAATACAGTATATGTCATCCTATCCAGGTAGATTAGACAAGAATCAATACCAGATGCATTAAATCTACTTCATTGTAAGGTTGTAATAAACCAATCTCGCAAATCCATAATAAAAATCTCCCATGTCTCTTTTATAGCCTGAGAAAGTAGGAGAACTTCCTTCTCTGCTCATTAAGTAACAGCAGTGATGCCCATTTATCTGACCATTCTCTGCACAGCATTTCTCTCCCCCTCTTTCACTTGCCTCATTTCCACATAGCATTACATCAGCCTAATTTTTTTTTTTGCTTCTGCTCAGTTAAGATTAGAAAATCTTCAGGTGGTTGATACCAAAGTTCATTTCAGTAAATTTGACTTAGCATATACTCTTAGCACTTAGCACAATGTTCCATGTTACAACAGCAGCTGTAACTATTGCAGCTCCTCTGCTAACAAAGAGGTGCTACTCTATGAAAAAGGATTGTATGAGTGGTCGAAAAGTTCATTTCACACTCCATTCTAATAAGCAATATGATTTGTTTCATTTTGGTCTACTGTGTTACATAAACTCAGTCACTATAGTTTGAAACCACTGTCCATAGTTTAGCCTATTGCGTAGATTCAACTGTGTTTTATTCAATAAACTATGGTTAACCTGAGAGAAGCAGACAAGTGGTACAATATTTTTCGGAATATAAGATGCACTTTATTAACACTTAAACAAAGATGAAAACTTGGGTGCATCTTATACATTGAATATAGCACCGCCCCACCCAGCTACCCCCATCCTGTGGGTTCTGCCTGCCAGCAACTTTCCTCCTTGCAGCAAATAGCATGGAGCCTGATTAGCACAAACAACTGATTATCAGCCTCCTGACCATCAGTTGATTCAAGCTGCAGGCAGGAAGAAATAGACTATGGCAGGGGTAGGCAAAGTTGGCTCTTCTATGGCTTGTGGACTTCAACTCCCAGAATTCCTGAGCCAATCAAGCTAGCTCAGGAATTCTGGGAATTGATATCCACATGTCATAGAACAGCCAACTTTGCCTACCCCTGGGCTACGGCAATCCCTGCAGCCTGAAACTATTAGTTGCTTGTGCTAAAACTGAAAGTGAAACTAAAACTGCAAAGAAGCAAATTGCTGGGAGGTAGAGGCAGATTTTTATTTTTTTTGTGCTAATCAGGCTGTGCTGAAACTGCCTGTGTGTTGTTTGCTGCAGGGAGGTAAGACAATAATTATAAATGCCTACAGAATGTTCAAATTATTAGACTTACTTTTTAAGGACTGCTTTATTATTGTTCTAGACCAGTGATGGCAAACCTTTTTTCTCCAGGTGCTGAAAGCGTGCATCCATATGCTATTGCAGGCGTGTGCATGCTCACACCCATAGTTCAATGCTTTCACTCCCCCAACTTCATGCATGCGCATGGGACCCTCCTACACTGCCCCATTATTATTATTACTATTATTATTACTATTATTATTACTATTATTACTATTATTACTATTATTACTATTATTACTATTATTACTATTATTACTATTATTATTAATTAGATGCATGATGTCCCCTGCTCTTCTGTTTTCTGACTTCCTGTGGGTTCAGTAGCTTTCTTGGAGCCTGGGTAGGGCAAAAACGGCCTTCCCTGTCCTGCTGGAGATCCTCCAGAAGCCAAAAATGCCCTCCCAGAGCCTCAGCATATGGTAAAAATCAGCTGGAGCTGAACTAAGGTAAAAATCAGCTGTTGATTATTACCTATAAAGCCCTACATGCCTCAGGACCAGACTGTTTATGGGACCATCTCTTGCCGCATACCTCCAAGAGACCAACAAGATCACACAGAGTTGGTCTCCTCAAGGTCCCGTTGACTAAGCAATGCAGTTTGGTGGGGCAACAGGGGAGGGCCTTCTCTGTTGCCGCCCAGGCTCTATGGAATCAACTCCCCCCCCCCCCATGTCTGTATTGCTCCTGCCCTACTGGCTTTCCTCAAGGCCGCGAAGACCTGGCTTTTCCGGCAGGCCTGGGGGCCATGAATTGACATCTATCATAGCCAAATTGTGTGAATGGTATATGCATGTATGCTGATTGGATAGTTTAACTGTGGGTTTTAATTGGGGTTTTATAGTTTTAGATTTTATATTTGACTTATATTATTGCAAGCCGCCCTGAGTCCTTCGGGACTGGGCGGCATAGAAGTCAAATTAAACAAACAAATAAACTAGAGCAATGGATCGTGTGCCGGCAGATGGTTTGCCATTGCGAGTCTACGGAGAAGGGCAGCATACAAATCTAATAAATAATAATAATAATAATAATAATAATAATAATAATAATAATAATCATCATCATCATCAAGGTTCTAGACAACAAAATGAAGAAGCTTTTTAAAATAAATGCTTGATCTGAAGAGGTCCAGTGCTATTGTATCTTCTTTTAAATAGCAGAGAATAACTCTTACTTCCAGAAAGCCACATCAATTTTAACAGCATCTGTGCAACTACAGTCTGAAATGTAACAGTGTCTTGTTCTAGTATTAAGATAAGGCAGCTGAGTTAGACCCTGACTCAGTCATGCTTGGAGTAGATCTAGTTAAAAAATTGGGAGGAATTAGTGTGACTGTATTTAAGAAAGATTTCTGGTATTAATATACTGCCATAATGAGCATTTCTCCAATTGCTATTTCTATGGGTCAGGCACAGATGCACAGAAATACACAGCAAACAGTGTATATCATCTGTACTGTTTGCTGTAAGGTAAATTGCTAGGAAGCAAAGGCATATTTTTTTCTTTGTTTTTCTCCCCCAGAATTAAGTTGTGTCTTATCCTCGGGTGGGTTTTATACTCCGAAAAAAAATGATACATCTCAATATATTTTAAAAATTGACTGATATGTAGCTTTGGTGTCATCAAAAAGGTATAAAAATAATAGGGTTAAACAAGTATCATCCCTGAAGGAATGTATACTTCTATTGATAAAAGGTGGTTTTTTAAATATATTCTGGAACTGCTTTTACCAGTAGATGTCATTGTATCCATGTAATACAGAGGTAACTGATTAAACAGATACAGGTATAAAATAAGTACCGGTGCCAAAATCACAACCCAAGTATATTTTATATGTACTTTCTTTAAAATGCACTTTATATTACTTAGCAACTTTAAAAAAAAGCTTTTAATAACATATTGGATTCCATTGTGTTTCTATTAAAAAGGACTTCTGAAGCAGCACTTTGTTGGAGATGTACTGTAATAAGGATAATGCTTGTTTAAAACATATGCTTTACTAATGTCTCATACTTACTAAGTTTGGGGAGAAAAGTGGGACCATATAAATGTGATCTTGTGACAAAAACAAATTCTTAGAGAATAATATTCCCTTGCATTACATACATAGTACATGGATTTTAAGAACTGGACAATGCAAATGGATTCTGCTTAGTGTAATGAAAAAAAATTTAAAAGATACTGCAGCATTGGAAAGGTAAGCAAATTCAAAACTGTGTTTTCCTTAATCCACTTTATAAAGTGACATAAGAAAATTAAGTATGTAATCAGTAGATAAGAATGGGTACTCAACAAAATTACTGCCAAATAAGCCATTGCTATCTGACTATTAGACAGAGAAAGAATGAATGGATAGCTTCAATTCCAAATACAGATTGGTATTTGAAAGGACATATATTGTATGTGCTGAATTTTCTCATAAGGTCATGATCTAAGTATTTCTATGTTTTAACATCTATCCTTCTCTCTGGTTTTGTTTAATATTATTTTGAAAAATCTTAGAAAACTTTTTCAATACATTTTGGTTAATCTTAGAAATGCAGTACTGGAAATTTATGCCAATTTATTTTAAAGGTATGAATATACAGTACTTGTCTATATCAGTATCCTAATCTGAATGTATGCACCTTGTAAATTTCTCCAACTTACTTCTAAATTAGTATTCACATGAGTGTAGCTTCAACTACAGATTACAACTGTTCTTCACAATATACATTCAATTAAAATGTTCTAAAAACAAATGCTTAAAAAACGAACCTTTATTCAAATGTTTGTTGTATAGATAATACAGTAATACTAACGGGAACATAACCAACAATGGATAATTAGATTAATTTCTTATTTTTTGCCGAGACAATTAAATGACCTTATTAACTGGCAGCTCTGTATTTCCAAAAGTCTCTTGGCTTGGTTTGGTTTAAAACTGGTTACGTAGGTCTTTACACATTTTCAAACTCTTAAGAAGCAAATATTTTTCAAGCTAAAAATAGCAAAGGAGAAAAAGGTTGGGCAAGGTCCTCTCTCTGAGTAAATGTGCAGTAATAGTGTGGAAGGGAGAAAGCGATAGTTACATCAAAGCAATCATTAGAATTAGAAGAATTGAGGAAACAGCTAAATATTAATATTTTATATTTCACAATATAAAATTGTGTTTATTTGTGCAAACATATATGGAGTCTATCATAAAACAGACAGTTGAAAGGAATATAAATGTAATGTAAAATACCAAAAATAAAAAGCTCCCAATCAATGAAAAACTTTTTTGGAGCCCTTATATAATATCAGTGAAAATATACAGTATACAGTATACCAAAATTTACTAATATACTGTCTCTAATATCAGAAGGAATACTGGTAGTCTGCTTAATAACATGGTTTTTAAAATGTTTTTAAATTATTAGATTTGTCAGGAATTGTTTTATTGCTGTTGTGAGTCTATGGAGAGGGGCGGCATACAAATATAATGAATGAATGAATGAATGAATGAATGAATGAATGAATGAATAAATAAAATAAGTCTTCAGTGCTTCTGAAAGGCCAATGAGACCAGAGCCACTGAAGCTTCGGAGGGGAAAGCTATCTGGAACAGAAAAGCTGCACTTCCTGGGTCATATCAAGTGACATTGCTTCACAAAAGGGACCCAGAACATTCCAATAGCCGCTTGTAGCTATTGATAGATAGCTAAGCAGAGTCAGTCCTGGTTAGTATTTTGAAGAGCGAAAATGACCAGGGCAAAACAACAACAATCCCAGAAGAATACATTGCCAAGAGAGGGAAATCAGAATACAAGCTCAACTGAAAGGAGACTACCTTTAACATAAATGAATGTATATCTGCCCTTCCCAATTGATAATGATGACGATGTTATACATTCAGTTGTGTCCGACTCCTGGTAATTCTATGAGCCAGGTCTCCACATCAGAGATAGGTTCCTCCCAGTTCGAACCAGTTTGCCCACACTGACAGTGAGCTGCTGGTGATGTCATGGTGACATCATGAAACTAGTTTGGTTGGTGCTGACCTGTGGGCGCCACCATCCTTTAAAAAAAATAAAGTTTTATTTTCAAAATTTCTTCTTCTGAGCATGCACAGAAGCTGATTTTCTGGCTTTAATTTTTTTTTCTTTTTTGGCACTGCGCATGCTTACTTGCACAATACTTTCACCCAAGAGGTGCAGCCACATGGCAAAGGAGGAAGCTAACTGGCAGCAAGGTAAGTTAGAACTCACCTCTGATTCCAACCTTTCCATATATGTATGTATGTATGTATGTATGTATGTATGTATGTATGTATGTATGTATGTATGTATATAGATTGTTCTGAGTTCGGGTTTTGCCCCGTGTAATATTTTGAATGTCTATGCGACGTTTCGGTGAAATCACATTCACCATCATCAGGCTGAAGTTGTAAGCTTCGTGCTGCTGTAAATATTTAACTATTTATTTATTTATTTATTTATTTATTTATTTAGTTAGTTAGTTAGTTAGTTAGTTAGTTAGTTAGTTAGTTAGTTAGTTAGTTAGTCCAATACAAATTGAAAGTTAAAGAGAATAAAAACATGTAGTAGTAAATATCAGGGAAGGGATAGAAGAAGAGATATGAGAATAGAATACATCAATGAATAGTAGAGGAAAGGATATATGAATGGGAGAAAAGATATATAAAATATAGGAGAGGCAATTGGACAGGGGACGGAAGGCACACTAGTGCACTTATGCTCGCCCCTTACTGACCTCTAAGGAATCTGGAGAGGTCAACCGTGGAAAGTCTAAGGGAAAAATGTTGGGGGTTGGGGGTTGACACCATGGAGTCTGGTAATGAGTTCCACGCTTCAACAACTCGATTGCTAAAGTCATATTTTTTACAGTCAAGTTTGGAGCGGTTGATATTAAGTTTGAACCTGTTGTGTGCTCTTGTGTTATTGCGGTTGAAGCTGAAGTAGTTGTTAACAGGCAGGATGTTGCAGCATATGATCCTGTGGGCAATACTTAGATCATGTTTAAGGCGTCGTAGTTCTAAGCTTTCTAGACCCAGGATTGTAAGTCTAGTTTCGTAGGGTATTCTGTTTCGAGTGGTGGAGTGAAGGGCTCTTCTGGTGAAGTATCGTTGGACATTTTCTAGGGTGTTGATGTCCGAAATTCGGTGTGGGTTCCAGACAGGTGAGCTGTATTCGAGGATGGGTCTGGCGAAAGTTTTGTAAGCTCTGATGAGTAGTGTGAGATTGCCGGAACAGAAGCTACGTAGGATCAGGTTGACAATTTTAGAAGTTTTTTGGCGATATTGTTGCAGTGGGCTTTGGCACTTAGGTCATTTGATATTAGTATTCCAAGGTCTTTTACTGCATGGGGGTTGTTTGTCAGATTTTGTTTATTTAGTTTGTATACGAGGTTGCCGATGTGGAGAACAAAGCATTTGCTAGATGATATTTGAAGTTACCAAGTGTTAGACCAATCTGAGATGAAGTCAAGGTCCTTTTGGAGAATAGTTGTGTTGTCTGTGGTATTGAAAAGTTTTACATCGTCGGCAAAAAGAACACAGTTGCTTATGATATGATCGCAGAGGTCTTTGATGTAGAGAATGGAAAGAGTAGGTCCTAGTATGCTGCCTTGGGGAACACCACTTTTAACAGGGACGGGGGTGGAAATGGTGCTTCCAATTTTGACAACTTGTTGTCTGTTTGGCAGGAATGCTGTAATCCAGCTGTGGATGGCCGAACTTTTCCTGCCTCCCTTTGCAGGGAAGCTGCTTGGAAGGCAGCTGTGGCAGCCTGTCTCTTTAATGTATTTCAATGCTGTCTGCTGTCCAGCCCTGTGCAAAGGCAGCCAAGCAGAGCCACTGCTGCCAAAGAAAAAGGACTCGACTCTCCTGGTCCTGGTCGTTCAATAAACTAAAGCTGCGTGTCAGAGGGGAGGACCTTAAAGGGGCAGGCTGTGGCAGTTGCCTCCCAAGCAGCTTCATGGCACTGGAGGGACTCGCCCATGCACCATCTCCTTGTAGAAGGACCTGGAGTCATGAGATCTGTGTGTGTATGTTTGAGGCAGATAAGGAGGAGATGCCTTGACTGAACCTTTTTGCAAAGGGCAGCAAAGCTGCTCAGAAGGCAGCGACCGCAGTCTGGCTCTTTAAGTACAGTGAAATTTAGCAGCTGCCTCTTTCCTCTTAAGTTCCATCTGGAAAGCGTCAGGTTAAATGCCATTTCTCTCTGCTGCAGCACTTTCCGGGTGGGATTTACAGGAGCCAAAGTGGCAACTCTTTATGGGACTGCCTTCTGCTTCATACTTCCCAGAGGCCAATCAGAGCCGACAGAGTTGGCCTTTTCTGGGTCCCATCAGCCAAATAGTGTCGACTGGCACGACCAGGGGGGAGAGCCTTCTCTGTGGTGGCCCTGGCTCTCTGGAATCAACTATTTATTTGTTTGTTTAGTCCAATACAAATTGAAAGTTAAAGAGAATAAAAACATGTAGTAGTAAATATCAGGGAAAGGATAGAAAAGATATGAGAATAGAATACATCAATGAAGAGTAGAGGAAAGGATATATGAATGGGAGAAAGATATATAAAATATAGGAGAGACAATTGGACAGGGAAAGATATATAAAATATAGGACAGGGGACGGAAGGCACACTAGTACACTTATGACCGCCTATTACTGACCTCTAAGGAATCAGGAGAGGTCAACCGTGGAGATCTACCACCCCCGGAGATAGAAACATAGAAGTCTGACGGCAGAAAAAGACCTCATGGTCCATCTAGTCTGCCCTTATACTATTTTCTGTATTTTATCTTAGGATGGATATATGTTTATCCCAGGCATGTTTAAATTCAGTTACTGTGGATTTATCTACCACGTCTGCTGGAAGTTTGTTCCAAGGATCTACTACTCTTTCAGTAAAATAATATTTTCTCATGTTGCTTTTGATCTTTCCCCCAACTAACTTCAGATTGTGTCCCCTTGTTCTTGTGTTCACTTTCCTATTAAAAACACTTCCCTCCTGGACCTTATTTAACCCTTTGACATATTTAATTAAATGTTTCGATCATGTCCCTCCTTTTCCTTCTGTCCTCCAGACTATACAGATTGAGTTCATTAAGTCTTTCCTGATATGTTTTATGCTTAAGACCTTCCACCATTCTTGTAGCCCGTCTTTGGACCTGTTCAATTTTGTCAATATCTTTTTGTAGGTGAGGTCTCCAGAACTGAACATAGTACAGTGGTACCTCAAGATACGAACCCCTCGTCTTACGAACAACTCATGATACGAACCCGGGGTTCAGAAAAATTTTGCCTCTTCTTACGAACTTTTTTCGAGTTACGAACCGGCGTTCGGAGACTGCTGGGAAGCCGCGCGGCTGTTTTAAAAGGTGACAGCCGGGCAGCGGAGCTTCCCAGAAGCCTCCCGAACGGCGGTTCGTAACTCGAACAAAGTTCGTAAGAAGAGGCAAAATTTTTCTGAACCCTGGGTTCGGTTCGGGAGGTTGCTGGGAAGCCCCCCAGCCCGGCTGTCACCTTTTAAAACAGCCGCGCCGCTTCCCAGCTGTCTCCTGAAGCCGAACGCGGAAGTTCGGCTTTGGCGTTCGGCTTCAGGAGACAGCTGGGAAGCGGCGCGGCTGTTTTAAAAGGTCGCAGCTGGCCTGGGGGGCTTCCCAGCACCCCCCGAACCCGGGTTTGGGGTTCGGGGGGTGCTGGAAAGCCCCCCAGGCCGGCTGCGACCTTTTAAAACAGCCGCGCCGCTTCCCAGCTGTCTCCTGAAGCCGAACGCGGAAGTTCGGCTTTGGCATTCGGGGGGGTGCTGGAAAGCGGCGCGACTGTTTTAAAAGGTCGCAGTCGGCCTGGGGGGCTTCCCAGCACCCCCCCGAACATGCTGGAAAGCCCCCCAAGCCGGCTGTGACCTTTTAAAACAGCCGTGCCGCTTCCCAGCTGTCTCCGAACGCCGAACGCCAAAGCCGAACTTCCGCGTTCGGCGTTCGGAGACAGCTGGGAAGCTGCGCGGCTGTTTTTAAAGGTCGCAGCCGGCCTGGGGGGCTTCCCAGCACCCCCCGTTCGGGGGGTGCTGGGAAGCCCCCCAGGCCGTCTGTCACCTTTTAAAACAGCCGTGCGGCTTCCCAGCAGTCGCCGAAAGCCGTTTTTTTGCGGGGGGTTTTTGGTTGCACGGATTGACTTTACATTGTTTCCTATGGGAAACAATGTTTCGTCTTACGAACCTTTTGTCATACGAACCTCCTCCTTGCACCAATTAAGTTCATGAGGTATTACTGTATTCCAAATGTGGTCTCAGCAGCGCTCTATATAAGGGGATCACAATCTGCCTCTTCCTGCTTGTTATACCTCTAGCTATGCAGCCAAGCATCCTACTTGCTTTCCTTACCGCCTGACTTCACTTTTCACCCATTTTGAGACTGTCAGAAATCACTACCCCTAAATCCTTTTCTTCTGAGGTTTTTGCTAACACAGATCTGCCCCCACCCTCCTGGAAAGCTTTAAAAACATGGCTTTGCTGGCAGGCCTGCAGCCGTTGAGCTATAGCACTCTGCTCCAGCCCAGAAGTGATGATTGGTTTTTGTATTGGGATCTTAATTGTTGTATACTTATACTGTTTTATTACTGTATGCTGCCCAGAGTCTATCAGGAATTGGATGGCTTATAAATTTAATAAAACGTAAACTTAAACTCACAGTTGCTAAATTTCGCTGTGCTTCACAAGACACTTTTCCAGCAAGAGCAGCATCGGATTGAAGCAGCTGCCAACCTGGAGAGCATCTCTGCAAGCGACTGATGCTCAGCAAGGGACGGAAGAAGCGGCTGCAGGATCTCAGCTGCAACGCTTTCCAGATGGGACTTCTTCTTTTTTTTTTCCAAAATTTTTTTTCTTCCTCACTCCATACATAAATCAATATACCTTCAAATATTGCAATATTACAATGAAAATACAAAGCTATACATTTTAATCAATTATTCATAATATTTTAATATACAGTATAGCACTTTATTCCAGGTATATTTTACTAAAATAGTACTGCTTCTTAAAAAAAAAGAAACAAAAATCTAATTTTGTCTTCTGGGTCTCCAATAATTAATATTAAAAAAAAAATTCTCCAAAATTGACCATTATTAGCTTAATTTAACAAGATAGTTATTCTTTCTCTTGCTTTTTAATTTTAAGCCATATTGCTTTCTCACCTTTCTTAATCTTTTTATTCATCATTCATTTTTCTTGTCCCCTATTTCATCATAATCAAATGCCCCATAAAGATCAATACTCATCTGTATAATTTTTTAAAGCTATCGTAATGCTTCTCATATTAGTCTTTATTATTTTATCTACGTTATTTAATTCATTTAATTCTTCAAGTCTCAGCATAACGTGTTTTTCAAATACACTATATCCAAACCAATCCCATATATAAAATAATAAGCTATTATAATATACTTTTTGTTTGTTTGTTTGTTTGGTCTATTTTAACTCTCTCTAATTATTAGTTTTCCACATTTTCCACTTTTTGAAACAGCCGGGGGGCTTCTCAGCGTCCTCCCGAACCTGAACGCCAAACCCGAACTTTTGCCAAACTTCCGGATTCGGCATTCGGGAGGCCGCCGAGAAGCCCCACTGCCCGGTTGTCGCCGAGAAGCCCCCCGGCTGTTTCAAAAGGTGACAAGCCGGGCGGCGGGGCTTCTCGGCGGCCACCTGAACCCGAACTTTTGCTGAACTTCCAGGTTCGGTGTTCGGGCGGCGGGTTCGTAAGACGGAAAAAGTTTGGAAGAAGAGGCAAAAAATTTCCAAACCCCGGGTTCATATCTCGGATTGTTCGTATGGCGAGGGGTTCGTATCACGAGGTACCACTGTACTTCTTTCACTTTTCTGTTGGTGGTATCACTCACTTGCCTCTGTTTTCTTCACCTTCTCCAGCACATGACTTTAGTTTTTCCTTCCTAGATGACTCCAATCTTATAATTAAATCCTGTCGATGTGACTGCTGCAGCTAGGCGACACTCAAATGTTGTCTTCTGATCGCTGCCATCTGAGGGGGCTGAGCTGATTCTGAGGGGGTTTGTCACACACCCCCAGGCCACTGGCAAGTGTCCCTCTTTTTCCCACCCTTACAGGGTGTTTCTGATCTGGCCCTAACAAACCAGGTCTCCAACGGTGCAGAGATTGGAGTTCCCCTATGGAGCGAGAGGAAACTCCATGGCGCTGCAGCGTTGGTCATGTTTTCTTTCCAAGAAATTACAACTCAAGGTTGCTAAATTTTGCACAAGACACTTTTCCAATAAGAGCAGCAGTGGAGAAGCAGCTGCCAACCTGCAGAGCATCTCTGCAAGCGACTGAGGCTTAGCATGGGATGGAAGAAGTGACTGCAAGATCTCAGCTGCAACACTTTCTGGATGGGATTTCTTACAGATAAGAAGAACCATCTGGTCCATTCCTAAACTGCTTCGGCCCTCCTGCAACCACATCACCCTCCCTGCAGCCCTTTGGCCTGGCATGGCCGGCCAGAGGCCAAATAAATTGAGGGGCTGTCTTTAAGGCCAGGGGGTGAGCATGCAGGTGGAGGCCTAGGGCAAGGCCAGAGTGGGGGAATACTATGTCCCTTGACCAAGCCGAAGGAAATAGTGAGTGGGTAGAGGCTCCGTGGTAAGAATGATGTGTTTCCCGACTGACCAAGATGAACAGAAAAGAAAGCTAGGAAAACTCTGGGGATGGGAAGGAGCAGCTAGCTAGGCAACAGTGCTGCATGGGATGCAACCATGATGGCAAACAAGCCAGGGAAGCTTGAGACCATGGACAGGGATGGTGGTGGGGGCAGGTAGCTAGGATGTGGTTTGCAGGCTTACTTACCCAGGCAGGCAGATCAGGGCCATTCAGCTGGGCTGCAGCACTGCGTGAGAAGGCAGACAAGTCACAGAGATTGTGTGGTCAATGCAAGTAAGGAGCCACATAGTATGCTATGCTGGGAAGGCAAATTGAGTGACTGGCCGGGCCAGGGCAAGCGGGTGGCGGGGTGTGACGAACAGGATGGAAGGGTGAGCAGCTGAGTGAGCAGTTGGGGGCAGGGACAGCCAGAAATGGTATTTGCCGGTTCTCCAAATTACTCAAAATTTCCGCTACCAGTTTGGCTAAACTGGTCCATACCAGCTAAACACCACCTCTGAAACCACTTCTGAAAAAATAACATTGTCAAGAAAACTGCAGAGCCTTGTCTAGAGAAATTTGCCTTCCAAGAATTGAACATAATTGAACAGAAAAAAAAATAAAAATGAAGAATTCTATTTTTACTAATCATTACCATGGGTTTTAATTTTTAAAAGGGCTAGGCTCAGTTTTTGGAGTTTGTATTTTCATTAGCAACCTAAGAAATTAAATCATCCCTGATTATTCAGCGTTCATGCTGTTGATTCCAACTGTTGCCCAACTTATCTTCAAATATATCTCAATGCTATGACAGAACTAGTTAGACAACTTTTTCTTTCGTGGAATTGATATATTCCGGCCCATTGGAAGAATGTCAAATTATAGAGAATGTAAAAGTCTTGATTGACTTTCCACTTTGGGTGAACCTCTGGTTGTAGGGTATGAATGTACTGCATGCCATATGGAATGGTGGACATGCCTGTTCCTCAGATAAGCAGCCTTTTCAAAGGTGTCCAAGGAATTATTTTTAGTTAATCTGTAAGTGTCTTTTGTAAATGACTATATAATTTATTTCCCAACCTGCATTTTTAAAATTTAATACTTTAAGTTCTCATCCCAAATCTTATTAGTCCCTAATGAAAAAAAAAAAGGCTTGCATAATCGAGATGATTTACAGGGAGTAGGCCAGAGATACCTGCGAATCATTTTTTATTGTTGCCAAGAAAACTGCAAGGGTGTGACCATGTAATCACCAAAGCAAAGTCAACTTGAGAGAGGCTTTACTAGGAGAGGTTTTTAAGTTGAAGTCTAATATTATGCAATGCTCTTCCAAAACAGGTCTGCAAGGCTTGTTTAGAATAGAATAGAATTCTTTATTGGCCAAGTGTGATTAGACACACAGGAATTTGGTGCATATACTCTCAGTGTACATAAAAGATACATTTGTCAAGAGGTACAACACTTAATGATTGTCATAGGGTACAAATAAGCAATCAGGAAACAATCAATATTATTATAAACCGTAAGGATACAAACATCAAGTTACAGTCATGCAGTCATAAGTGAAAGGAGATGGAAGATAGTAATGATGAGAGAACTACCGGTAATCATAATAGTAATGCAGCCCTAATGAATAGTTTGACAGTGGTGAGGGAATTATTTGTTTAGCAGAATTATGGCATTCAGGAAAAAACTGTTCTTTTGTCTAGTTGTCTTGGTGTGCACTGCTCTATAGCGTAGTTTTGATGATAGGAGTTGAAACAATTTATATCCAGGATGCAAGAGGTCAGTAAATATTTTCATGGCCCTCTTTTTGACTTTGTGCAGTAAACAGGTCCTTAATGGAAGACAGGTTGGCAGTAATTGTTTTTTCTGCAATTCTGATTATCCTCTGAAGTCTGTGTGTATCTTGTTCGGTTGCAGAACCAAACCAGACAGTTATGGAGGTGCAGATGGCAGACTCATTGATTCCTCTGTAGAACTGTATCAGCAGCTCCTTAGGCAGTTTGTATTTCCTGAGTTGGCGCAGAAAGAACATTCTTTGTTCCGCTTTTTTGATGACGTTTTTGATGTTAGGTGACCATTTTACGTTTTTGATGTTAGTTGGCCGTTTGAAGGTCTCTACTGTTGATACTGTGTTATCTAGTATTGTAAGAGGTGGTAGAATGGGAGGGTTTCTCCTAAAGTCTACCCCCATATGTACAATTTTCAGTATGTTCAGTTTCAGATTGTTCCAGTCGCACCACAAGGCTAGTTGTTCAAACTCCTGTCTATATGTGGTTTCATTGTTGTCTTGAATGTTATAAATCACTGTTGTATCATCTTCAAACATCAGTAGTTTGACAGATGGATCATTTGAGATGCAGTAATTGGTATAGAAAAGTGGTGAGAGTACACAGATTTGAGAAGCCCTTGTGCTAATTGTACAGGTATCTGATACGATTTAGTCTAGCTTCACCTGCTGCTTTCTGTCTGTTAGGAAGCTTGTGATCCACTTACAAGTGTGTTCAGGTACTGCTAGCTGATTTAATTTAATTAGAAGAATGTCCAGAATGATGGTATTGAATGTTGAGCTAAAGTCTACAATGAGGACTTCATCAGTGGATCCATGAGGGTTTTCAAGTGAGACATCACTAGCCTTTCAAAGGTTTTCATACTACAGATGTTAGAGCAACTGGTCTGTAATCATTCAGTTCCTGGATGATAGTGGAGTATCTGAAGCAAGGAGGAACATGGAATATCTCTAGTGATTTGGTGAAGATTTGGATAAAGATGAGGGCCAACAGACTTATTGGGAGCATGTGTGAATACGCAGGTTTATTTTCTGTTTTGTGTGCTTTGACCAAGTTTTCATAATGATTACAAGAAACTTCTCAGATGCTGTAGGTAAAAATCTTTTAAAAGTCAAAATACAGAGTATTTCTACTGGAGTTCCTATCCCAGTGATGGTGAAAATTTTTTTCCGTGCTGAAAGCGCGTGCACACACACTATCGCACCTTCACAAGCGCCCACATCCATAATTCAATGCCTGGAGAGGGCAAAAATTGCATCCCCTTCACCACTGGAGGCCAGAAACAGCCCATTTCCCAACCTGATGGGCCTAGTAGGCCCATCTTTCACCCTCCCCAGGCTCCAAAGGCTTCCCTGGAGCCTGGGGAGGGCAAAAATGCCCTCTCCCATCCCCCCAGAGGCCCTCCGGAAGGAGAAAATGCTCTCCCAGAGTCTCCATCTGAACTGAAAATCAGCTGGCTGGTGTGCACATGCTAGGGCAACAGTTTGTATGCCAGCAGATATGGCTCCGCGTGCCACCCATGTCATAGGTTCGCCATCACTGCCCTATCCACTTATTCACTCATTCATTCATTCATTCATTCATTCATTCATTCATTCATTCATTCATTCATTCATTCGATTTTTATGCCGCCCTTCTCCTTAGACTCAGGGCGGCTTACAACATGTTAGCAATAGCACTTTTTAACAGAGCTAGGCTATTGCCCCCACAATCCGGGTCCTCATTTTACCCACCTCGGAAGGATGGAAGGCTGAGTCAACCTTGAGCCGGTGATGAGATTTGAACCGCTGACCTTCAGATCTACAGTCAGCTTCAGTGGCCTGCAGTACAGCACTCTACCTGCTGCGCCACCCCGGCTCCACTTATTGACATTGGGTTGAATTCTGAAGAAGTTAAGCTCCATTTTTATCTCCAGTAGCTCATTAAATGCATTTCGTCTTCAGCTATTAAGGAAAATAACCATCATTTCTTATTTGTTGTAACATAATCTATTGTTACTCTTTAGACATACCTCATTCTAATGTGAACAAAATATTGAGGAGAGCAAACACATTGAAAGGGCAAGTGGGTATTTCCTTCCAGTGCAAATGCTTCATCGCACAGAACATACATAAACAAAACCTCTCCGAAAAAAGCATTCAGAGAATGAGAAGATGAAGATGGGATTTCCTGCAGTATGATAGTTTACAAATAATTGTCCAATTTTATTTAGCAATATGTTTTATGCAGTTGATAAATATATCGTTGGTATGCTTCTACCGATGTGGTGGAGATCGGTATCAACTAGATCAGTTTTTCAAACTTTAAAATGTGTGAGCTCTCAGATTTCCCCCGCTGACATGGTGAGCCAGACTATAATTTCATTATTGTACTATAATTTCATTATTGTACTACCAGCCCACTCCAATTCAGAAAATCTCTACAAATAGTTCTCAACTTATACCATTAATTTAGTGATAATTTAAAATTATAGTGGCACTTAAAAAGTAACATAGCATTTTTCATTGCTGACCAGCGTTCCCCGTAAGCTGCGCGTGTCAGCACGTGCGCGCCCAAAAATACCCCCCTGTGCACCCTTTTCCACGGGTGCGCGCTCCCCATCCCCCTGCCAGCCCGCGGGGGGGGGGGCAGGGAGGCGCTGGCAGTAGAAGGAAAGGGAGATGCGGCCACCCCTGCCTCCCCACCGTGCCTCCGGCTCCCTCGTGCCCCTGAGAAATGAGAAAATGATTGAGGCAGAGAATGACAGGAAAGAGAGAGAAACAGAGAGAGAAGTGACTCTTGATTTAAAGCATATGGTAAAAGCACTTAAATAAATAAATGTTTTTATTAATAGTTATGTTTTTGGATTTGCTGGTTGTTTTAGTTTTAATAGTAATAGAGTTTTGTTTTGTTTTATTATTGATTTATTTTAATAAAAATAATGGATTTATTATTTATTTATTATCTATCTATCTATCTATCTATCTATCTATCTATCTATCTATCTATCTATCTATCTATCTATCTATCTATTTATACTTCTATGCCGCCCAGTCCCAAGTGGACTGCCGCTCAGACACTATACTTTTCCGCCCACCCCGAAAAAAAATTAGAGGGAACATGGTTGCTGACCCCTGTGGTCATGTGATTAAAATTCAGATACTTGGCAACTGGCATGCATTTAATGGTTGCAATGTCCTAGAGTCATGCGATCGCCTTTTGAGACTTCTGAGAAGCAAAATCAATAGAAAAGCTAAATTCCCTTAACAACTGAGTTACTAATTTAAACAACTGCGCTTGATTCACTTCATAACTGATAAGAAATATTGTAAAATAGGGGCAAAACTGACTTAACAATCGTCCTGCTTAGTAATACAAATCTAATAAACAAACAAACAAACAAACAAACAAATAAATAATTTGCACTCCATTTTCATTGTATTGGATTTCTGACATCTAGTTTGGAGGCTGACTATAGATCTAAATTTGAAGGAAGAGAAAACTAAGAACAATTCTGGTCACAGTTTCAAGAGGATGTGGTCTTAGCAAATATGGTCACAGTTGCAAGAAGATGTGGTCTCAGAACAAAGGAACAACAGCAACTATTAAAGCTCAAAATATCCAAAACATCAGCAGGTATTATGGTCTACAAGATCCCCCGACCTAGAAAATCAGCCCAAGTGATCTAGAAAACCTCATTAGCATCCTAAAATATACTCTCCATATGAAGTAATTCTATCCCTTAAGGCAGGGAATTGAGACAGTAAGGAAATCATCTTAGTCATTGTGGCAGGCATGCATTGGTTTGTTTGTTTGTTTGATTTTTTTATGCTGCCCTTCTCCTTAGACTCAGGGCGGCTTACAACATGTTAGCAATAGCACTTTTTTAACAGAACCAACATATTGCCCCCACATAATTAAGTGCACTTATACATAATGGAAAAATCGATGGCAGCACTTTGCTTTTTTCCTGTGATAAAATACAAAAAAAAATATGTATGACGTGATCGGGGTTCCTCTTATTAATTGGGAGGCATGCCTTTACTGTTGTTCATTTATAAAGGTATTTTAGCCCAAGAGTTTCACATATGTGGTGAATTTAATAGGGCGTTGTCTCAGGGCAACAACCATGGTCTAATCACCTGTGTTTACAGATATGACAAGGTAGATATTGCCTTGGGAGAAATTTCATATTTGTCATTTGAATATCCATTCAATGAGTATTGTTTAGTTCTCGTCACTTGTTCATTTCAATTACGTAGTAAACATCTAGCATTTATTTAGAGGATCACAGTATCAGTTCTCTGTTCCAGAAAAGTCAACAGACATTGTGGAAATATAAATAGCAGCCTGGCAAAAAATGGTCCCAACAGATAACAGTAATGGCATACCCAGTCAGTGTCACTGGGAGTTGACACTGATTTGATAAATAAATAAATAAATGAATGAATGAATGAAGGAATACATAAATAAATAGCAGATGACCTGAAAGTGGCCAGAGAATACTGTATTTTCACTTTCACATCAGAATATAAGACCAATTTATTGCAGAACGCAATCATGCAAAGGAGAAAAAATTATTGTGGTTGTTTGGATGTACATAGTTATACTTATCAGAATGTATAAATGATACTTCCTAGTTAACTACGGTATATTAAATATAACTCTCCACTCCTTAGTCTTGACTGTTTCTAAAATTACTCTCTTTATCTTTATTTAGAGAGGCTCTGAAATTGGAATTTTAAATCATGTAGGGACCCATCTTTCATAGTTGGAACAGCTTAAATAAGTGATTTATAATTATGTAATGATTCATGCCAAAAGAAGGAACAACAGTTAAGATGAAGATTATGAGAGTGGCAGTTGAAATGTTCAGAAGAGATCACTGTAAATTATAATTATAACTATAAATTAATTTATATACTGATTTGTATTTTTTTAAAAATATTGCCATATTAAAGCATTAGTTACAAAAATATTCTTTGAGGAATATTCTATTAAGGTGATATTGTAATATTTACTGTAAAAGTAATATGTGTAACAATAACAATGTACATTCATGAAAATATTACGTTTTAGAAATATAAATGAAAATAAAAAGTCAGATCTCAATTTGTTTTTATGCAAACTATAGTATTTTTGATTATAAAATTAAGTGAGTTCATAGTGGGAAATAAAGATGTTTTTTCTTAGTAAACTTAAAATCCTTTTTAAAGAAGAAATTATATACTGCCAATTGTTAGTACAGTGGAACCCCGACATAAGAGCTGCTCTACTTAAGAGCAACTCGAGATAAGAGCTGGGAGGGGAGAGATATTTTTGTTCTACTTACAAGCCCAAATTCGAGATACAAGCGCCAAGGAGCTGTCTCCTGAAGCCGAACGCTAACTTCCGCGTTCGGCTTCAGGAGACAGCTGCGAAGCGGCGCGCGTGTTTTAAAAGGTTGCAGCCGGCCTGGGGGGCTCGGGGGGGTGCTTGCAGCTTTCTTTCTTGCTCTTTTTCTTTCTCTCTTTTACCTTCCCTTCCTCTATTTCTTCTTTTCTTTCTCCTTCCCACCTTCTTCCCTCCCTCCCTCCCTTCACTCATTCCTCTCTTACTCTCCCCTTTCATAAGTTTCCTTGCTTCCTTCCTCTGTTCCTGTCCCTTCCCCCTTTCTTTCTTTCTTTCTTTCTTTCTTTCTTGCTCTTTTTCTTTCTCTCTTTTACCTTCCCTTCCTCTATTTCTTCTTTTCTTTCTCCTTCCCACCTTCTTCCCTCCCTCCCTCCCTTCACTCATTCCTCTCTTACTCTCCCCTTTCATAAGTTTCCTTCCTTCCTTCCTCTGTTCCTGTCCCTTCCCTCTTTCCTTCCTTCCTTCCCACCCTCCGTCCATTCATTCACCCATTCCTCTCTTGATCGCTTAAAGCCGGTCCCTGGTGCAAAAAGGGTTGGGGACCTCTGTCCTACAGGATTGGGTGGCAGAGAAGTTGAACATATGTAAATTTAAAAGTTTAAGAAAGTTTACAAGTTAAGTGAAAGAAACTTCATTATTCATTTATATGTACATGTACATTTCTTCATTAAAAACATGTCTTTCTGCATAATTTAGACTAACTTTGTGAGTTTTTTGAGGGCTGGAACCAATTAAAATTATTTACATTAATTCCTATGGGGAAAAGTCGTTCGAGATAAGAGCTGCTCGACTTAAGAGCCCAGGTCCGGAACGAATTAAACTCGTATCTCGAGGTACCACTGTACAGTACAGTACTTGTGATGCAGAAGAGAATTTTTTTAATATAAATTAAGTTCTGTATCCAAAAATTCTAGAAGGAAATTGACCTGTTGACCTTGATAAAACTTGTCAAAATTAAGATGATCAACAATTTAATAAAATTGTGATTGCAGAACAATATTTTGTCCGCGGATTTTGATTTATTTGAAGTTATTTACTTTAAATTTTGATGTAATTACTAAGCAGATACTATGGTTATAATTCTCAAAATGAAACAATGGCTTTTATAAGAAATATGCCAGTTAGCAATTCCTTTCAGATTTCTATCAGTTTATATGTATTTTTATGTACTAAATACAGGTGAAGCTTTACACTGAAGATATCCTCTGTAATTTATTTTAATTGATGCTTTGGTATAACCTTGCATTCTGATATGATCATTTTTCAAGGTCTTATTGTGAAGCCAGATAATCTTTCTTCTGTTTGTTTCCTGTCTTGTTTCCAAAGCTGGAGGGAGAATTTCATCTCTCTACTTAACTTCTCACTAAGCTGTGAATTCAGATTTAACAGGTTGATGGAGATGTCGCTTGTTAAACTGAAAATGGATTTCATAAAAATATTAATTCATAATAATTTTTTCACCATGTATACTTATACATCCCAACTAAAATGTATTGTTTCTACGTGTCATATATGTGGATATATATTTGTTTGTTTGTTTGTTTATTTATTTATGTGCCATGTTTATGTAGTGTACATTGGAGATGGTGACTCTCTGACAGCAGCATGCAATGCAATTTCATTTTAATATATGACAATTAGTATAGCAATAAATTTATTCTATTTTAAGTCAAAGTCCGGGGTGCTAAATTCAATTTCATTGGGGGGCTGCATCAGGCTTGAGTTTGACCTTGGTGGGGGTGAGAATGGGCATGGCCAGATCAATGTCACTTGTGTCAGGAACATCTATGGTGGCCTATGCACTCTGCCTGCAAAAATGGGCTCCCAAGCTTTGTTTCTGGCTGCAACAGCCTCCTGTAGCCCTCTGCAGTAAAGACAGAGCTTGGAGGGTCCCTTCCAGCTCCATTTTCAAGATCTGTTTTAGTTGGCTGTGGCACTTTGGGCTGGTACTTTGCTGTTTCCGGGTGACCCTGCAGGCCAGATCTAAACAGCTTGCTGGCCGGTCTTCAATTAGATACTCCTGGTCTAAGTCATTTTGGTGATACGATAGTCTATTCAACTAGCTGACTTCACATGTCGTGAAGTCCAAGAATAGGACATAACTGAATGAAAGGGAAAAAATATTCACTAAATAAAAATTATGTTTACTTATACAATATATAAGCTATAAGGCATGATCAATAAGCTATAATGTCTGCATTTAGGTGTATGCTAAGCCAAATCAAAGAAACCTCATGGTGTGGCTTGATGTAAAAACTTAGCCCCAGACTCATGTTTCTATACATTAAATATGTACAGTATTTATATTGAACATTCCAACACAAATAGTAGAGCAACAGCAATTTAGCAAGCTAGACAAGGCTTAGTAAAAAGGCGGAATAATTTTCTATAAATTTAGGATACTTATAAACATAATATGTTGTGTAAGTCTAACAAAAACAAATATGTGAACCAAGCCAGTTCATACTGTGACTTAGCATTACACATAAATACAGACACTTATGGTTTATTTACCAAATAGTGGGTTAGTAAAATATTTGAGCCTGGTCAATTTCCTTAGTGAAGGGAATATCAGTTAAAAATTAGGGGAGAACCACACTGATGATCCAGCAATATATAAGACAAAGGTAGTTAGTATAAAAGATGCATCTGAATTATAAGTATTATTGCATTGAATCACAATGCTGAAGTATAAACAATAAAGAAATCTATTTGGAAAAATCAAATAGTGTCATTCTTGGTTCCCCCCCACCCTAAAAAAAATAAAATTATGATCACTGCACTATACCTGCTGTCATATGATTTGCAATTTGTGATCTTGCAATGAGCTCACAGTTATGACAACTACAGTGTCCTACTGTTATATGATTATGATTTGCGAACTTCCCAGCTGGTTTCTAACAAGCAAATTTAATCAGATTTGCTTAACAACTAGATGAGTCACCTAACATCCATGATTCACTTAATAACAAAAAAAATCAGATCTGGAACAATTGCATCACTTAGTGACCGAAATTGTGCTTATAATTTGAGGATGGCTTGAATAACAAGCCTACATATAACGCACAATGTTAAAATAAAAATCCTTGTATATTCTTATTGTATATAAAGTATAAAATACCAAATAATTAATTTTATATTAAATATAAAATATACAACAGCAAACAAAAAAAATCAGCTACCATTCCAGAGGAAGAGTACAGTCCAAATTGTATAGGACAGTATAAATATTTGGAAATGCATTTCAGATAGTTTGACAAAACTTTCTAGGTCGAACAATTCTAATCCTGTACTTTATTTCAATGATATTGCCAGCTTCATTGTACAAACACAATGATTTGTTTCTGTTATATGCAAATCTTCTCTAAGATTATCTATCCCCATTAAGGCCGTTTATATATTCCAATGGTGGACTCATTGCCACTGTAATGAACTCTTTCCATGTTGCTGCTAGTTTCCTCTTTTTTATCCATCTTTCCCAGTTTCACAACATTATGGTCTTCCCCTAATGAGTCCAAAATATAGGGGGAATTCTAGATTAATTTGTTCTATGATTCATTTTATTCTTGCCTATCCAAAGTATTGTCAAGAGTCTTCTCCAGCAATACATTTTATATAAGTTATGCACCCCCCCCCAAACACATATACTGTATGTATATGTATGGGATATACAGTATGTATATACCTCAATGTACTAATTACCTAATTAGATGATAAATACCCAATTCTCCTGCTTTCTTTTCTCCCCACAACAATTATGTGAGGGAGTGGTTGGTTTAAGGGAGAAAAATTGGCTGAAAGCCACCTAGCCAGAGTTCATGCCTAAGAGGGATGTGTAGAACTCACAATCGCTAACTTAAAAAAAAAACCTTACTTTTGCTTTTAATCTTTCATTTTATCTTGACTAAAGATGGTAGGACAAGCTGCATGGGTAATAGTGGTTGCTTTGAAACATTTTGTGGAGAGTGGGAGAAAAGAAGTGAAATAGATGAAGTCAAGAATTATTTCACCTGAGAGCCTGAAAATTACCAATTACAATGCAAGTATAACCTACTAGTAAATAAATAATAATAGTAATTTTTTTTTTGCATGAAGTGACATTGGGATAGGATTTGAAAACAAAGACTGAGGTCTGTTCTTTGATTTCAAAAGATTGCCAAAATAGTTTTACAACATAGTCCTCTCCTGAGGCTGCTGCTATCCCTCCAGCTTTCCCTAGAATGGACAAGAATCTTAGAACAAGAGTGCCTTGGACCTTTTATCTAAGCAATTTAACAATTTCGAGAGTAATCCCTATTTTTGACCACTTGCCAACTATAAACAACAATGTGGATTCTTTAAAAAGTCTCTTGAGGCTTTTACACAACAAACAGCACTTATAGAAGCACAAACTAATGTTTAGCAAGAGCAACCTGCACTTTAAACACCAGCTCAAACACCATAGAGGAAAGGACTCCCCATTACAATGCAATGAAAAGAGAAGGGGATTAACTATAACTGGATTCTTCCAGCAAACCAGATTGTCCTACATATTTACTGTAGAAGAGATCATAAAAGTTTCTTTGTCTAATAAAGAACTATTACTTTGTCTTTAAGCCAAGTTTTCTATTGTCAACTCCACCCGATACACTTACAGGCAGCCAAACGGCTAACCAGTGAAAGAGGATGTAAAGAGTTTTGCTGACATTCAAATACGCTCAATCCCTGGCATGCTGCTCAAAACCCGACCTTATCTGGCTACATTTCAAACATTCAAATATTTCCATTATGTGTGGGTGATAAAATACATTCACTTTTCACTCCTCCACACAAGCCAAAGGTCTCTCTGTAAGCACTAAGAATAATAAGCTGCAAACTGTAAACA
This sequence comes from Erythrolamprus reginae, assembly GCF_031021105.1. Classification (NCBI taxonomy): domain Eukaryota; kingdom Metazoa; phylum Chordata; class Lepidosauria; order Squamata; family Dipsadidae; genus Erythrolamprus; species Erythrolamprus reginae. The sequence goes on along the minus strand of NC_091963.1, from coordinate 43,670,231 downwards.
ATTTTGAAAATTTAGCCTTGACCAAGAGCAATTCAAATAAACTCTTAGAGATAATTAATAACAAAGATTACAGAAAAAGCTGCAGAAGTACAGATGATTCATTCTTTTGGGGCATTGCCAAATCTTTATTCAGATAAAATATTGAGAAATTAAGGAAGCAACAGCAATTAGTGTTAACAACGTATAGCAGTAGAACATCTGATTTATTTAATGGCAATTTCTCCTAATATGCTCCTCTAATTGTATTTTGACCCGAGCATTCTCAACAGTAAATTAAACAGAAGAAAGATGATATCCAACTCTAATAGATAAATTACTGAAGACTATTTTCAATATTTTGAATGGACCTACCACCACCAATAGATCAGCAACATCTTTGTTCTGGCCAAATATTGGGGCTTATCCTCAAGTACACACAGCCTAAGATGGATGATCCAAGTTTGTGGAATGAACTGTCAGGCGAAAACCTAAATGGATGCCAAGGACAGACTATTAAACAAAAGGAAGTCAACTTAGTGATACGTTGCATAACCCTGGAAAATTGTTGAAACCTGTAGTGACATCAAGAAGAATCCAAGTGGCTGATCAGTGTGTGTACTTGAATATTTCAGGTTCTTCTCATCTTTCAGGGATGTCAAACTGGCAGCCTGCAGGTTGGATGCGCCATGTGCAGACCATGCCCATCCCATCTCCATGAATTGGGAATGTCACAAAACATCATGTAATATTGATGTGACATTGCAAGTTTGACACCTGTGCCTTACATCTATAAATGAATGACTCAATAAGAAGCCATACCTGTTTCCACTCTTTCTAGTTTACAGGTTTGCTAAAAATACAAGTATTCAAATATTAACTTGGAATCTAGGAAGCAAGAACTAGTTCTTTGTCTTATAGGATTTCTGTCCAATTTTATTCTGAATGTAATACAAAAAACCAACAACAGCTGGCTGGGGAATTCTGGGAGTTGAAGTCCAAATATCTTCAAGTTGCCAAGGTTGGGAAACACTGTTCTAGTCCAACTCCCTGCTCAAAAGAAAACCCAATAACATCTAATTAGTCTTCCAATATATGGACAGAACAAATCTTGATGGTCATAAAAATTCAGTTTGCGGCTGGAGGCATTTACAAAAGGTCATATAAATAACAGTAATATTACTGAAGAATTCCATTCCATACAATCTTCAGGGTCATTTAGGGATCATAAAAGAAATGCTGCTGGTACACAGTTATTAAAGCAGGTATGCAAAGTATAATCTGCAAATTGTAAGGAGCCATAAAGGCTCCCATTTTCTGTTTAGGACAAAGTGTTCTACGATTCTAATTTATACTAAAGATATTCCACAGTTTAACTCAAAACAGATTGCTGAAAAAAAACCCCAAAAGCAAAACAAATGTGTTGAAGGGAACTGCAACCTGAAACTTTAAACGCATGTAAAACCGACTTGCTTGACCTAATATTGTTAAAATGTGCTGGATTAGAGTTTACACATCTCCTGAGTAGTATTTTTAATAGCCATACTGAATGGAATTAGTCCATTGGGCAATGATTTTCTAATAGCAATTTAAATCCACCTGAAGAATTATAAGTTATCAGTTCCTGCCTCAAAAACAGTATCATTGGAGGATTAAAATTAATTTCTAATAGCTCTAATTATTGTTTTAGTTAATAAAGGTATATACTGTACAGTTAAGAATATGGAGCACTTATACCTTGGAATATTTCCCATTGAACATAAAGTAGCATTTGTTTCGAAGTGCACACTGCACCGTTTCAAACATTTCGATATACTGTACAATTGATATTTTTGTTTCCAAGAAGCCAAAGCGACTTTGGAATTAAACCTATAGTAATTAACGGAATGTAGTACAGTAATAGGGAGCCAGCCTATTAATCGTAAAACTTGAGGCCACGGAGAGGTGACGATGAGTTTCGCCCCAGCATGCCCTGATTCGCAGCGGCAGGACGAGCGGAATGGAACTTTCACCTCTTTTAACCAATTGTAGTCTTCTATTGTCAATCAGACGCTGACAGAACAAATAAAATCCCTCCCCTCGAGCACTATCTCCAACGACGCGTCACAATTCATCTCTTTTTCATAAACGCCGGGATCTACCCACTTTGGGAAACCACAGAGAAAAAAAAGAGAGAGAGAGAGAGAAAGAAAAAAGGGCGGGCCTCCCTGGAGTTCCCACCTTTCTAACGAATTTCTATTGGTGTCGTAACTGGTTTCGGTATTGCTATTGGCTCTCTTTGATGGCCACTCAAATAGAGGCTCTGCTGGGCGGGGCAGGCATCTGTCGTGCCCCGAGTCTCTCCGTCCATCAGCTCTTCTGTCTTCCTCACACTTTTGTTGGGAGCGCTGAAGCGAGTCGCGCCGAGGTCGGCTACTACGCCAAGGGGAGAAACAAGCGGGCCTGGAGGGGCGTCGTCTTGACCCGGAGTGCGACAGAGGAACAGGCGTGAGCTCTGAAGGAACTTTTTTTCCCCTGTGAAAAAAGGGTAAAAAACAAAAAAAAGGGGAATCTCTTTCTTTGTGTGAGCGCTCGGGTGTGTGTGTGTGTGTGTGTGTGTGTAGGGATTTGGGATGGTTAGCTGGAACAGGCTCTGGAATAGCGGTTCTGTCAGCGGCGGGAGGGGGCGAAATAGCGGGTTTCTGTTCTCCTCACGGCGAGGTCGCAGCTTTGAACCCTCTCGTCCCCAACCGGGGAACTAGCTCTTTTCGCCGCGGCCCCTCTCCTCCCCCCGCCTTTGTGTTTCCTTCCCCCCAGTCTGAGGAGAGGCGGGAGGCAGCGAGGAGCCAAGAAGCGGGGTTCGGGGCGTGCCGGTTTCTGTCCTTCGGTCCCGATCTGGAAGGCGGTCAGTGAGGTGGCGAAGCGAGTGACTACTGGTGTGGCTCGAGCCTCACGCGTCGAAGTGGGACGCGGTTGTGGGCTGTGAGGGAAAAGCGAGTTGCTACCGGCAGAGGGGGCGAGAAAAGGTCCTGTTGCGAGGCGAGGCTCTCGGCTCGTCCAAGTCTAAAGGGTCAGGTTGGGATACTTGAAGCTTTTTAGATCCTCCCGCTCAGGCCTCCGAATCTGAGACCGTCCCATTCCGCTTGAGTCGCTGCTGAGGGAACTCCAGGAACTTAAGTTAGGCCAAGTTGTGAGTCAAACGGACGGTGTCGGGGGTGGGGTGGGGGTGTCAGGTCGCCGCCCAAGCTTATGGTCACTGCTTCTTTTACCTTTGCCCGGCCTGTTTCTCTTAGTCAATTGCAGCAAGAATTAAAAGGAGGACAGAGGGAAGGAGAGGATTCTCTGGCCCTTCATTGTGAAGCATTTTGAAACTTCCACCACAACTGAAACAATAGCCCTCCCATTGCTATTTTTAAGAGTGGGTTGACAAAATGATCAAAGGAACACGAAGTCAAATGGAGCTTTCTTAGGTTTCATATTATATAGGTGGACATAATGCACTGCATAATTTGCAGTCCATCTTTGGGCACTTAACTCTAGTTACTGTTTTCATTTCAGACTTTGCTATATCCTTTGCTTATATATAAACAATTAAGGAGCAGTCTTAACATTTGTATAATTTTTATCTGGGACTGCAATGAACGCTCACAGAAATCACAGACTACATGTATGATCCATCGGCCTGCAAATATTCAAAGATTTTTGTGCAAATGGATTAGACATATAGATAGTCCTCAACTTATGACCACAATATTTCTGCTGTGAGACATTTGTTTAGTGAGTTTTGTCCCATTTTATGACTTTTGTTGTCATAGATTTTAAGTGAATAATTGCAGTTGATAATTTAAACTATAGTTGTTAAGTGTCTTCCCCATTGATTTTGCTTGTGAAGGGTTACCAAAGGTGATCACATGACCTGGGAATACAGTTAACTGTCATAAGTATGAACCAGTTGCCAAGATCTGAATTTTGATCACTTAATCATAAGAATGCTACAAAAATTGTAAGTGTGAAAAATGGTTAAAAGTCACTTCCTTTGATGCTACTATACCTTTGAACAGCCACTAAATGAATTGTTGTAAAATGAGGACTACCTGTATTGAATCTTATTAACTGACATGATTTTTGCATGGGATCCTTAAAGAGGAGTGATAGCGAACCTATGGCACGTGGAGCCATATCTGCTGGCATGAGAACCATTGCCCTAACTCAGCACCAATGTGCATGTATTTGCTGGCCAACTGATTTTTGGCTCACACAGAGGCTCTGGGAGGGCGTTTTTAGCTTCAGAGAGTCTCCAGGGGGATGGGGAAAGGTGTTTTTACCCTCTGCTGGCTCCAGGGAAGCCTTTGAAGCCTGGGGAGGGTGAAACACGAGCCTACTAGGCCCACAAGAAGTGGGAAAACAGGCCATTTTCAGCCTCCACAGGGTCTCCAGGAGGCGGGGAAAGCTGTTTTTGCCCTCCCAGATCATTGAATTATGGGTGTGGGCACTCGCACATGCACGATAACGTATGTCCCTGCTTTTTTTGGCACCTGAGAGAAAAAAGGTTCACCATCACTATTATAGGGCAATAAGGCTAATTATACACCACACTACTGATGTGTTGCACTGTCATTTTCAGACCAGTCAACCATTCTAGGATAATTCCCTTGAGTTCTTCCTTTCCAATATTAAGCAGATCTGCATGTGTCTACTCCTCTCCTGAGCAAAAGTTAAAGAAGTGCTGCCTCTTGCTGAAAGATATAAACAGTCTGTAGCTGTGATGGCTACTGTGGCACACGGAGCAGTATCTGAGGACACGTGAGGTGATGCTCTATGTCAGCTCCAACGTGCATATACGCGCTTGCCAGTTAATATTTGGAATTCTGGAGAGCGGGGAGAAGCTGCTTTGTCCTCTCCAGACTTCAGGAAATCCTCCAGAACCTGTGGATCGTAGGACGCAGTGGGCTTACCTGAAGTTTGGAAACAAAATTCTGGTTCAGCCAATTTGTGCCCTCCCCATGCTTCTGAAAAATCTGGGAAAGGCGAAAAATGGGCCTACCGGAAGTTCATTACCGAACTTCCAATAGGCCTGTTCGACCTATTTTTCACCATCCAAGATCTCCGGTAGCTTTCCTGAAGCCTGGGAATGGTGAAAAATGGTCCAACGGGCCTACTGGAAGTCTGGAAGCTTCAGTGAGGTCTGTGTACACACGGGAAGGGGAAAAGCACAGAGAGGAAGGCATGGCATTATGGTCGTGGGCACACACAAGCAAAAAATGGTTTGCCATCACTGGCCTATAGAATTTTAAACACTCAATGGTAATAGACTATGTTAGCTTTGGAGATACAATTTTATGTTTAATACAACCTCCATCTTTTTAAAGATACTGTAGTTATTTTAAAAGAAAACTATTCTGTCACAATGCAAAACAAGAATAGGAGCATTTCTAACTCATTGTGCTGACAGATGATTGTATTGAAAGCAGTTAAAGGGAATTTGGGAAGAATGAACACAACAGCAAGATGATATGGGGAAAAAATGATCTCTGTATTATGTAACTACATGTTGCTTATAACCTTGAGTTATGCCCTTGCTTGTTTGCTGCAGCCTTTTCTCTGGTCCTTTTTCCTATTGCTCTGATATTGGTTCCTGTGTGAGGTTCTGAGGCATAGTTACTCCTGATTTCACATGTTAGAAGGAAGCCACATAAAATTAAATCGTATATCACATTCATCTGCACAAAACTATTATAATTTTGGCTTTTTTGATACTGCTAAAATTGGTAGGTCTGTGGTTGTAATGATTTATTTCTTCCAGATAGATATATTCTATGATTTAATGTTGGTTTCATTTGAGATTTAAGGAAAATCATATGACTCCATAAATTCTATAAATCCAAATATTTGAGCAAGCAATACCAAAAAATTGTCCAATTTGTAATATAAACATAAGAAGAGCCATGCTGAATCAGGCCAAAGCCATCGAGTTCAGCATTCTGTGTCACACAGTGGCCCACCAATTGTCCATGGGGATCTTGAACAGAAAGAGAAGGCAAGACCCTCCCTCCCCTGACCCCCAACAAATGGTACTCAATGGAATCCTGCCTGCCTCAACCAACATAGAGGCGGCACATGGACATCCGTTTCAATAACCACCTATACCCTTGGCATCCATGAATCTGTCTAATCCTCCCTTGAAGCTATCAAGGCTGATAGCAGTCATGACCTCTTCTGGAAGTGAATTCCATAAATCAACGACCCTCTGGGTGAAGAAATATTTCCCTTGATTTGTCCTCATTTTCTTACCTATGAGCTTTAGGGAGTGCCCCCTAATTTTTTCTCTATCTACCTTTTCTATCCCATGCATGATTTTATACACTTAGATCAAGTCACCCCTTAAACGCCGTCTTTCAAGGCTGAAGAGACCAAGACGTTGCAACCTGGTTTCATAAGGGAGATGCTCCATTCCCTTGATCATTCTTGTTGCCCTTTTTTGCACCTTTTCCAGTTCTATTATATCTTTCTTGAGGTGCAGTGACCAGAACTGTACACCAGAACTGTACACAGTACTCCAAGTGTGGTCTCACCATCGATTTGTACAGAGGCAATACAACACTTATTTTTTATTCCCTTCCTAATTATGCCAAGCATTGAATTTTTTTATTGCTGCTGCGCACTGGGTTGACATCTTCATTGAGCTGTCCACCAAAACCCCAAGATCCCTTTCTTGGGTTGTCTCAGAAAGTTTGGTCCCCATCAGTTGGTAGGTATAATTGGGGTTCTTTGCCCCAATGTGCATAACTTTTCACTTGTTTAGATTAAAATGCACTTGCCACTTTGTTGCCCACTCACTCAATTTCGAGAGATCCCTCTAGAGCTCCCGACAATCACTTTCACTTTTCACTACCGGGAACAATTTAGTGTCGTCAGCAAACTTTGCTACCTCACTATTCTATATCCAGATCATTAATGAATAAATTAAAAAGTAAAGGTCCCAAAACTGAACCTTGGGGTACACCACTTCTCACTTCTTTCCATCCAGAGAATTGTCCATTTATTGTCATCCTTTGCTTCCTACAATTTACCCAGTTACCAATCCAGGACAAGACCTGTCCCCTAATTCTGAAGAGCTTTTTTAGGAGCCTTTGGTGAGGGACTTTGTCAAAAGCCTTTTGAAAGTCAAGATATACAATATCAACTGGGTCCCCTTTATATGTTTATTTACACCCTCAAAGAATTCTAACAAGTTAGTAAGACATGATTTGCCTTTGTAGAAACCATGTTGATTTTCTTTCAGCAATGCTTGTTTTTCTATGTGCCCAGTAATTTTTTTTAATAATAGTTTCTATCACTTTACCTGGAACTGAGGTTAAACTGACTGGTCTATAGTTTCCTGGATCACCTCTGGATCCTTTCTTGAAGATCGAGGTTACATTTGCCTCCCTCTAATCCTCAGGTATAGTGCCTGATCTTAGAGAAAGATTATATATTTTAGCTAGAAGTTCAGTAATTTCACACTTGAGTTCCTTGAGAACTCTAGGGTGGATGCCATCTGGACCCAGCAATTTGTTGACATTTAGTTTAGAGAGGCATGCAAGAACATCTTGTTGTTAGCCGCCCTGAGTCTACAGAGAGGGGCGGCATACAAATCCAATAAATAATAATAATAAATAATAAGATCTTCCTTGTTTATCTCTATCTGGTTTAATTCTTCTAATTCCCTCCCTGGGAAAACTAATTCAATGGCAGACAAATGCTCTCTATCCTCCTCAGTGAAAACAGAGGCAAAGAAGTCATTTAGCCTCTCAGCAATCTCTTTGTCTCCCCTTCTGACCATTGTCATCGAGTGGCCCAACTGTTTTTCTGGTTGGTTCCTGCTTCTGATGTACTTAAAAAAGGTTTTGTTATTATTTTTAATATTCTTTGCTATATGCTCTTCGAAATCTCTCTTCGCTTTTCTGACTATTGCCTTGCATTTGGTCTGCCAGAGTTTGTGATCCTTCCTGTTCTCCTCGGTAGGAAGAGCCTTCCATTTCTTAAATGAGTTTTTCTTCTTTCGTGTTATCTCATTGAATGCAGATAGGCAGTGATTTTATATACAGAGATACCTCTACTTCCGAACTTAATTCGTTCCATGACCAGGTTTTTAAGTAGAAAAGTTTGTAAGAAGCAATTTTTCCCATAGGAATCAATGTAAAAGCAAATTATGTGTGTGATTGGGGAAACCACAGGTAGGGTGGAGGCTTTGTTTCCTCCCAGGAGATTCCTAGAGAGGCCCCACAGAGGCTTCTCCCTGCCTTTTCCGGCTGTGTTTCTTCCCAGGAGATTCCTTAGAGAGGCCCCACAGAGGCTTCTCCCTGCCTTTTCCGATTACAGTTTCAGAGGCTTGGGTTTGTAAGTGGAAAATGGTTCTTGAGAAGAGACAAAAAAATCTTGAACACCTGGTTCTTATCTAGAAAAGTTCATAAGTAGAGGTGTTCTTAGGTAGAAGTACCACTGTATAACCTATGTAACATTTGTGTAGACTCTTGCTTTAAGTTCCAATCTGGAGCAATCATTGGGATCAAATGTTTAGTCTTCCAGGTTTTCCAAATTATGCTGGAGCCCATCCTCAGGGAAGTTCTCTCTAATGGAACATTAGATTCCAGTAGTTTGAAAGCTTGGAGGACTAAATTTCTTGTCCTAGTGACTGACCCAGATTGAATCCCGCAACATTATCCTGGGATATGTAGAATTGCACTCTTGCTTTAGATCACAATTTTATACCATAATGGTGATTTGTAGAAATAGGTGTTGGTGAATTAATTATTTTCTCATACATATGGATTATATGTAAGAGTTATGTAAAAATTGGATTTTAGCCAGATCTTGGGAGTGGTTCTAGGCCTGGGGTAGGCAAAGTTGGCTCTCTATGACTTGTGGACTTCAATTCCCAGAATTCCTGAGCCAATCATGCTAGCTCAGGATTTCTGGGAGTTGAAGTCCACAAGTCATAAAAGAGCAACTTTGCCTACCCCTTTTCTAGACAGAAAAAAAGTAATTACAGTCCAAAGAATTACCAGAGACATGCATGAATCTTAATTCAAACTGATAAACAGTGGTTCTCAACCTTTCTAATGCTGTGACCCCTTAATACAGTTCCTCATGTTATGGTGACCCCAACCATATGTCTAGGGCCAATTCTCCTAACAGAGCTTTAAGCAGATTGGCAGGAAAGTCAGAGGGACATCCCCATTGTAAACGTTTGATTGGTGTGATATAAAAATATGTTCCAAGGCGACAGAATAGAAGCTTTAGTTCCTAACACCATGGGAAATTTGTCTTTTCCCATAGTCTTAGGCGACCCCTGTGAAACGGTTGTTCGACCCCCAAAGGAGTCCCGACCCCTAGGTTGAGAACTATTAGAATATAGCAGATGCCTCTGTGGAATAGAATCTACTTCATAAAATGCACGAAGAAGGAAAAATGGGGATTTGGATAGCTGGTTGGTTTATAATGTCCTATCTTTTATTGAATCAATACATTCAGAACATGATGTTGGATGATTCCTATAAATATATTTTTATAGGCAAAGAAAATTAATTTTCTTCTAGGGAATCTGTGTTCGCAAATTAATTTATATGCAACTAGATCTTCTGCCAGAAGAAAAGTGATGGGAAATGCCAACAGAAGCTTTATCTTTCAAATTCTTCATTATTAATAAAGTGAGTAATTGTAAACATACGTTATGAAAATAGTTTCTTCTATTTAGTTGCTGAAAGATACAAATTAGTTACTCTATTCTCATTCTTGTCATTAGTAAGTATTTTGGCATGACTGTCCTTGCTCCTTTTATTTGATCATAATGCAATTATGAGTTTTGATATATTTGATCTATTTTTTCCATGAATCATTACCACAGATTTAAAAAATCTGTATCAAGGTACAGTATTTCTAAAATTATTTTTCGATTATTAAATGCAAAATGAAAATTGTCTTTGCTGCTTTTCTGTTTATTTCTTTATATGTATAGCAAAGGTTATCATTTAAAATTTTTAGATTTGATAGGTAGGCTATATTATGTTCCACACATGTAGTTTTATGATTTAAAATAGTTAGCAAATTTCTTAAAGGAATTTATAATATGCATTATAGATAAATATATATTCTGAATTATAGTCTTTACTTTTTAACTCTCTTGTGCTACAAGGTTTTTGTTCCTAAATCAAAAAAGTGTAGAGTAAAATTAATATGAATCAACCAGATAGAACCTGATATTTTATGACTCATCAAAAATTGGAGTGACAAATAACATGGTTAGTTTAAGAGATGCTTATCTTGGCATCAGAGTATAAGTCCATTTGACATGTATACATAAGGAAATAGCATTTATAATTTAGACTTCACTATAATGCTGATTTTCTGCCTAGTGATTATGTGCCATGATGATTTCTTTTGTAAAAGGATTCTGACAACATTTTAAAATCAGTAACAAAGTTATTATATTGTAATAATTTCAACTGTATAACTATTCCAGCTATTTTGGAGATATTCTGCAAAAATTCCAGAATATGCAGTTTCTCTTTGTTTTTTAAAAATGTTGAAATGTATTCAATATGCAAAATAGAAATTTACTAATACTGTACAGGCAGTTGGAATTCTATTACACTGACCCAACCAAGTGATTTTGCTATTGATTTATTTCTAGCCCCAGTACATTGTGATTAATTATGTTTATATACCAACTTCTTTCCCAAAGCTACTGGTGATATACACATTCTTTCTTTCACCTCCTTCCTCTTCATCCCCAGTTTTGAGCTGGCTATTCCAAATAAATTCTATGAACTTTGTGACTGAATCTGGATTTGAATGCCTTCCTTCTAAATACTAATCTTGTACTTCCGTGGTTAAGGTTCATGCTGTTTTTTCTATGCTAGTGTCAGAATCATAGGGCTTAAAGGGACCTTGAATCAGGAATCCTTTTACTATCATGGACAAATGATTTCCCAATTTCTTCTTAAAAACCTCCAGGAATGGAGCATCCACAATTTTCGGAGGCAAGCTGTTACATTGACTGTTCTTACTATTATGAAATTTCTCCTTAGTTCCAGGTTGGATCTCTCTTTGATGAGCTTCCACTTATTGCTTCTTGTCCTAACCTCAGGTGCTTTAGAAAATAAATCAACCTCTTCTTCTCTGTGAAATCATTTCAGTTATTGGAAGAAGACTATCATGTCTTCCTAAGCATTCTTTTCTTTAGGCTAAACATAAGTTTCCTAGCTATTCCCCATATGAAAACCTTTTAATTTTTAGGAGGCGAATTAATTCTGTGATACTTTTTGTCAGCAGCTATGCCAGCATAAAATTACCATCAGAAAATTCATAGCACAGAAATAACTAAGCAAACATGAAGCAACTGAGCAACAGCTACAGATGTACCCACAGCATTCTTAGAAAGCTTGCTGCCACCCACCAATCACATAACTGTGTGACATAGCTGTGATATAGCTTAATATGAGATAATAATACAAATTTCACAATACTACTAATCTATACAGTGTATCCCATTTTGGTTTTCTATTAGCCTCAAGTTTAGGATATAGAACAATAGAATTGAATTTTGGGAAGAATTTCCTAATTATAAGAGCAGTTTGACAAAGTTCTGCTAATGTTATCTTATCATGATAGGCTAATGAACATTAGTATGCCAAGTCTATGTACTCTCATCATGGTCATCTAGGGTGTGAACTTATCATAGCTGTTAAATTCAAGCAAGTGGACACCTATATCAGGCAACAGTGATATAGAAGGATGTGGAGATGGATATCATTGTAGAGACAGTGGTAAACCATACTTGAATTTACCAAAAAAACCACATGGAAGGACAAGATGAAGTGATTGATAATACAGTGAATGACACTCAACAAGACACTCCAAGAGCTGAGGATCTTTTGGCGTATTAACTGGTATTTTCCAAAAGGAAGAACTCAGAAGACCTCTAATGATAAAAATCTCAATGAATCACACTTCAAACATGATTTCACAATTTTCACATGGAACCAGGAACAGAACAAAAGTAAAGATAGCACAGTCTACAATTATTTTTCCAATGAAAAATTCATAGTAACTCATAATAAGAAGTGCAACCAATCAAGAATTGGTAACAACTAAAGTAGTATCTAGATCTAATAAAATAAATAAACACATAATTTGATCAGTAACTATGGAAGAAAGTTTAAACACAGTCTCAGGTCTACTTGAGGTTACTTAACTTTCCAAAGTTTCAACTCTTTCTTCTAAGACTAAGTAGTGGCAGAGTGACAACATTTTAGAATGGCCATTCCAAACAGCCTTGGTGCCCAGGCTGCTCTTGGAATACAGATGCCCTTCATTAATTTGTACAGAACATAAGGAGAAAAGAAACAACCAGGCACAGAAATCACAGATTTTAATCTGTTGCTTTCAAAAATATTTTTCAAACCTTTAGGAATTGATAGTAGCCTAGCCACCTTTGTTGTGAGAAATTGTGAAAGATTAGTTTTGTCTGATTTATGTACTGTACTACCAATACACAAAAATACTTGTTTGCAACAGAAAAGCAATTGTTTTGATCATTTTTGTTGACCAAATAGCATATAATTGCTGCCATTCCTTACTTTTCCTTCATACTAAGTTTGTAGATCAAAATTTGAATTAGAAAGCTTAGCTTTTCTCAGAGCAGTTTTCTGAGAACTGATCAATTTAGCAAATCTTTTGATAATGTTAATACCTGTCTGTTACTTTCTTGATTATGCTGGTCTCATTACCATGATTGAACCATTGAACATAACAGGGGACAACACTAGCAAGGACATTCAGAGAATTAGATTTGTTTTTAACATATGGCATTATCTGGAGGAATCTAAAAACTATAGGTTCAAGTCTGGAAAAAAACCCCTGGACTAATTGAATTCTGTAACCATGTAGTTATCAGGAGTTTTGTACTCCAAACAATGGCTTTTCTGTAAATCCTTGTAAAACTGTTTTCAATATTTTTTTGAATTGGTTTGATGATATCCAGAATAAAACAGGGCAGCAAGAAAATAATTCCTCTGTCTTATGAAAGGGAATATACATCACACCAAAAACCAGGATATCATTACTCTACATTAAAAAAGAGCAGTGGCAGAAGACAAGTTGTAGATATAAGCAAAAGACACTGCATTTTTTTCTGATATATATTCTAAAATGCATAAAGTGACATGAAATTGATCATACAATTTTTTTTTACTAAATAAGTTGTTTAAGAAAGTTTCATTAAAAATAATTTGTGCTCTTCTGAAATAAATAAATTAGAATTTGTGAGATTAGTTTATGATTTTATGAAATAATTTGTTTGACCAGGTACAGAATTGTATGTAGTACCATGTTTCCCTGAAAATATGACCTATCCTGAAAATAAGACCAAGGTTGATTTTTTGGGGTGGGCCTAAATATATGACCATCTCAAAAAAAGGCCTAGTGAAGTGAGTGGGCTTGGCCAGCATAGGAGGTAGCCCTTTTCTTCCCTGGTCATCTCAAGACTGCTGGGCCCCTTAACTGCGGCCCATTGGTCAGCTAATCGAGTGAGAGCTGGGAATTCTGTCTCGCTGAGTGCCTAGAGATATTTCTAGTGCACTCTTGCTAGCCCCTGTCCTGCCCACAGTGCTGGTTCCCTCACAGTGTCTCCTCTCTGGACCTTGCCTACATCGGGAGCCAGGGATCCTGCAGGAACCCCAGCCACGTAAATACTGTCCAAATCCTTGCAACTCCAGCAAGCTGTTTTTGTTTCCAGGCCCTTAATCATCTTCACTATTCTTCTTTGCACTTTTTCCAAGGTCTCAACATCTTTTTTGTAATGTGATCAAAACTGGATGCATCATTGCAGGTGGGGTCTGACTATACTTCATGTGATTTTGATTGTATGTCTCTTTATACAATCAATTATATTTGCTTTTTTTGGCTATTGCCACACATTGATGGCTCATGTTTAAATGATTATCCACTAGGACTCACCCTTATAGTTACTGTTTTTGAGCCAGGTTTCACTTATCTGTACATGTACCTTTGGTTTTCCCTGCTTAGGTGTAAAACCTTGTTTTTCTCCATATTAAATTTCATGTTATTGAATAGGGCCCATTGTGCAGATCTTTCAAGATCTTTTGGGTCCTGAGCTTGTCCTCTGGGATGTTGGCTATTCCTGTCAGCTTAGTGCCACGTACAAATTTGTTGAGTTGCCCTTCTATTATTTTATCTAAGTCATCTATGAAGATGTTGAAGAGTACTGGGCTTACTTCTCTTCATGTAGCTGTAATACCATTAAGAATTACTTGTTGAGTAAAGCTTGTCAGCCAATTACAAATCCACCTAGTGGTGATGCCATGTATGAGTTTTGTTGAGTTGCCCTTCTATTTTTCTAGTTTACCCAGAAGTAGGTTGTGGCTTACTTTGTCGAATGCCTTGCTGCAGCCTAAGTGTACTATATCATTGTTCTAATTTAGTCACTTAGATTGGTTTTCCAATCTAACAAACACATCCTGGTTACTGATTATAACTTTATTTGTTTCTAGATGTTTTTCTAACATGTTCCCAAGTATTGATGTTAGTCTTTTTTTCTCCTTTTTTGAAGATCACACCAGCTCTTTTCCAATCCTCTGACAGTTTTCCAGTGCTCCAAGGTTTTTTAAGATATGATGCAATGGTTCTGAGATAATCTGTGTCAGCTCCTTTAGAACTCTGGGATATAATCCATCAGGTCCCAATGATTTATATTCATCAATATCTCTTATGCTTCAAAATGTAATCCTTAAACTTTAAGCTTTGCTTTTACTTCTTATTTAGGTAATTCTTAAAACAAACGGTATCTTTTGATAATAGATATATATTTTCTTGCCCATTTCTCTGGATAGAGAAAAATGCACTATAGTTTTCAGAATTACTTTGTACTTTTTAACTTGTGCCTTTGTCTCAAGAAAGAGACACTAGTGAATACTCAATAACATTCTAAAGAAATATTCAGGAAGTTTAAATTGTTTCAATTTCCATCAAATAGTTACTTAATAGAAAAGGCATTCTAAAGACTACACTATTAAATGTTCTTAAATGACTCACTTGTTCTCTGTAGTTATAAATACACTCCAGGGGAAAAAAACCTCTTCGTTTCTGTACAGTCTTGTCAGCTCATGATAATGTACCCTGGATTTGTGGAAATAACATGTTATTTTTCCTCGTGATTAACTGGCGTCCTATTGATAGAAATAGAGAAAAGAGACCTACAAACCTATTAAGCTGTATGCCTTCATCTCTCAAAATACAGCAGATGCAGTTTAGCATTAATAAAACTTGACCTTCATTTATGAACTTATTTTTTTTTTTACAAATTCCTGAAACCTAACTGCAGAAATCTCCCACAATTATATAATTCTGATGACATTTAATGAAATTTTGATATTTAAATATTATTTAGAAATGAATTTTTCAGTAACTAATTTTATGTATGGACTATTGCACAAGACCTCATGTTTTCTTTTTAAAGCATTCTCTGCAAACATGGATTACAGTGATTATGATGATCTGATTACTTCAAATGCAATATTTGAGTGTAGAGACAAACTAATACGTTTTGGTCAAACAAGATCTATTCTCACTGACCAAGAACTTCTAGATATAAGAGAGTGGATCCTTTTAAGAGACAAAAGAATATTAGCCTGAGAAGGTTTCAATTTACACCCGAGGAGGTTTCAATTTACACCAAGGATGGCACGCATTCCTGATGGCATACAAGGACAAAAAATACTTGGTATTCAGACACCATTACATTAGGAATAACTTATTTAATTCTTGGACTAAAATTAAAAAATCTCATTATGTACAGATGCCTAAGTTTTTTGTTCAGGTAAAGCAATAACTTATGACGACCTATTGGATAAAAAAACCAACTAAGCTCAGTCTAAAGAATGATTTTATCAGTGGTATGAATTGTCTTTTTTAATTCGATATTTTTATTAATTTTTTAAAGATATAAACACATACACACAACATAAAACAGGTGCTTTGTAATTAGTGCCCATCACCAGACAAGCATTCACACCCCACCACCAAATCGGGAGTGTTTCTTGTTTACCATTTTAACTCAAGAGCAAGGTATCTGTTTACATATTATAGAGTGATTCCAATTTATTCCTTGTAGCTTCGTCTCGGATTCTACTCACCATATATTGTCTTACCCTGTCCCATCAGTTGTCGCAAATCAGTTTCATTAACCGAATTCATCCTTTTATGCATAATCTCAAATTGAATATGGTCCACCATGTACCGGTACCAATTTTGCATTGTCCATTTTGTCGCATTCTTCCAACCCAAGACTATTACCACCTGAGCGCTTTATATCACTGCTTATTTCTCTAAATTCTCCCATCACATTGCTTTTAACTAATACTGCCATTTCCTTAGTAATTATCCATCGTATATTTAACATCCTATTAATATCTTCTTGCACTTTCCCCCATAAATTCTGCACTACCAGGCATTCCCAAAACATATGCATGAACACTCCTTTATCTTGGTATTGTGGTATGAATTGTCTTAACAACAGACAACTGTGGAAAATTATAACAGGTAGTCCTTGACTTAGCCCATTCACTTCCACTATTATGTGAAACTGTGATGGTCCTAAATAAAATGATTCACAATCTGTACTCGAGGTTATGGCCACTGCAGTGCCCTCATAGTTACCTGAACAAAATTTGGATGCTTAGCAATCTGCCTGACCTTACAACCGGCCACAATTGATAATATTTATCACATCCTGGCCTTCTGGGTCCCCTGGGTTATTGAAACTAGTTTGTGTCCCACACCCTTGATTCTCTCCTGCCCTATCACATCTTGCTCCACTTCTTCCAAAGATTTATTTATTTATTCAATTTTTATGCTGCCCTTCTCCTTAGACTCAGGGCGGGTTACAACATGTTAGCAATAGCACTTTTTAACAGAGCCCCAGCAATCCGGGTCCTCATTTTACCCACCTCGGAAGGATGGAAGGCTGAGTCAACCTTGAGCTGGTGATGAGATTTGAACCGCTGACTTACAGATCTACAGTCAGCTTCAGTGGCCGGCAGTAAAGCACTCTACCTGCTGCGCCACCCCAGCTCAAAGATTTCATTTTCCAAGGAGAAGTAGCTGATACACTATACAATCTTCCTTATCAGAACCCGTATGGTGAAATCCCGAGTGAAGCTGCCATTTTAGAACTGTTTAGAATTCTCATTCTGAGAATTGTGGCCACTCCCAAAAATGTGTCCACTTTGGAATGCCATTAAGAGGCTTCTTTATGGAAAGGCCATGTAGCAAATTGACTGCTTCTCCTTGAGAAAGATAATCTTTTGGAAAAGATTAACAGAGCAAGACTTATTGGAGAATAAGAAAGCCCAAAAGTGTGGGACCCAGCAAGTAGTGCCTCAGAAGGCCATGGAGGTCCTGAGAGCCTTAGCTATGGAGGTGCTGCAGTACAGGTCTTTCCTGCAGCTGGGAAAGCAGGACTATGGTCATTAAGGTGATCATTTAGTTGTTTTGCTTAATGACCACCACGACTTATGATATGGATGATTATGATATCTCGTTCTTGAGTATACTGCTTTCCTCATGTGTGTCTTCTGAAAATGAATGGGTTTACTCTGCTATTTTCAATTTATTCTTTCCTCTTCACATTTATCCAGTATGATAATACCTTGCTAGATTAACAAATTTTATTAGGTATGAGGCTTCATAAATTGTAAACATATACTTTTAATAAAAATTGTTAATCTGGCAAGGGGCTGCCAAATTTCTCCTGAAATTTGATTATCGTAGATTAAATCAACATTCCTTGTTTTATTTAATTTAGTACTTTTTAAATGTGGACAAAATAATGCTGGTTGTAGATGCATTTGAATGCAGCCTATGTTCATTTCATACTGACTTGCACATAGAAAAAAAAATAGTTACAGCATTGTTAGCAGAAGTTCTTATTTTCCTTTTTAAAGTAATGAATACTTGAAATGTAATTATGTAATACACTGCTTAACATTTAGATTATTAATGTAGTGTTAATAAAATTCACATTTGTAATTACTAATTAATATTGGTAATATTTTGCTATTTTAATAGGATACTGTGTCTGTGAATATATACTGTATTGTTATTTTTCTGTGCATATAACTGTTAGAATATTGGCTCAGACTTAGGAAACACTGGTCATTAGTTGTGTGTCCTACATGGCTATATGATAATATAACATCTAAAATAAGAAAGAAGATGCTTTTATTGTAATACTAGATAGCTACAGTTCAATTCCATTGGGTACAAAATCTAAAACTTGGATGGTGCCTTTAGAGCCCCTCTCTTATTTGCTATTGAAAGGGAAAATTATCGTTCAGTTTCTGTTGTGGTTCTGCTTTCTTTTCTACATCCATTCAGAGAGCAAATGCAATTCTGTATCAAAAATAATAATAATGAAAATTGTGAAATCTTGGATGGTCCCAGTTCATAGGAAAACATATTACAAAATTGACATTATTTCTTATGCCTATAATTTAAGGTTGAAGATTAAGAATACATTGAAATATGTTGGATGCGGATACAGTCGTAGAAGAATGGTTATCAGAATTCAAGGTAATCCATGATTCTTAAATTGTAAGAAAATTTGAAAATAAGAAGTGAATTATAAACTATTTTTTAAGAGATTACAATATAAAAATTTAAAATTAATACTAATTTACTGCCCGGGAGTGATAATAGAAGAGGGCCATTGCCATCTTACCAATGCTTGTAAGATTTTTGAATGTATCTGCTTGATCAGTATTTAATATAGAGGTATATTTAATTTAATAGATTTTTTTTTTATTGGAATTGTATATACGGCATATCAGATGAGCTCTTAAACTGTATATCTTAAATGGTTTTTGTTAGACAGTACCAGAAACATCTATAGCAAGTTATGCTAAAAATTTGAAAGACAAGATCTGCTTGGTTTCATCTCTATATAAAGTTATTCAAGATCTACAAAATGAGGTATGATATTAATTCATTTATTGGAATTGGGGGGAACATTGAATAAACTGTACAGTGACATGATGACAAGAAGTAAAAATAGAATATAAATTCTGTTTCTATTCTCATTTATATTTATATCCTTAAAATATTCTCTTTAGAACTTAAATGTTTTGTTGGTATTGTTCAGACATGAAAATTAGAAACTTAATTTCTAAATGATATTCTTTGTTCTTTAGTTGTTGTGAAGTTGAATACAACTATAATACGCATTATTTTTAAAAAAGTAAAATATTAAGGAAGTTCCATCTCTTCTGTGTTTCTACTGAAAGGCACACATTAAAAATGGTTCCCATCATCTATGCAAAGTTTACATATGTTAAATAAGAACAATAAATGAGGCTTACTATTACAGTGTTCCCTCGATTTTCGCGGGGATGCGTTCCGAGACCGCCCGTGAAAGTCGAATTTCCGCAAAGTAGAGATGCGGAAGTAAATACACCATTTTTGGCTATGGACAGTATTACAAGCCATCCCTTAACACTTTAAACCCCTAAATTACCATTTCCCATTCCCTTAACAACAATTTACCCACCATTATTACTGGTATTCACCATTGAGTAAGACACTTCGTAATCCTGATATTTATAAACATAATTATTTATTAACAATAATTATTTTTTTTGTTATTTATTTGCAAAAATTATTAGTTTGGCGATGATGTATGACGTCATCGGGAAGGAAAAACTGTGGTATAGAAAAAAAACCGTGAAGTATTTTTTAATTAATATTTTTTGAAAAACCGTTGTATAGGCTATTCGCGAAGTTCGAACCCGCGAAAATTGAGGGAACACTGTATATTGGTTCTCAGAAGTAATATAATAGTTAACAAATTGTATCTTTTAAAATAGTTAGAAAAGGCATCTATACAGTGGCATATTTAAACATTGCCAAATGTTTAATGCTTGTTTTTCCTTTCAGTTGCTGGAACCAGTCTGTCACCAGTTATTTGAATTTTATCGCAGTGGTGAGGAACTTCTTCTGCAGTTCACACTTCAGTTTCTTCCAGAATTGATATGGTGCTACCTTGCTGTTTCTGCTAGTAAAGACCTACAAAGCAGTGGCTGTATAGAAGCACTTTTACTAGGAGTTTACAATTTGGTTTGTATCTAGACCTAGAATTCATTCATTCAACAATTTATATGTTACTAAATCTGTCAAAAAGGCTCTAGTTGTCATAACATTTCGTTGCTTGATATATTAAGTTCCTTTAACCACAGCAACATTTGTTCATGCTGACATTGGTATAAGTGATGTCTTTTTATGAGAAATATTAAACATCTGGAAGAGAAATATATCCTGAATGGTGTTCTCTATGGTGGTAATTTTTTTCAATTTTAGTACAGTCAGATGAAGGAACTAGCTTGGATGGTATGAAAAATTTGATTATTAACCGTTCTTTGTATTATATGAGATTTTTTAACAATGGATAGGTGGTTCACATGTGAAGTTGTTGAATATGCTTATGAGATGTAAACTTAATCCAGAGTCCATGAGAATGTTTGTATAAGAAAATATGCTAAATTTTGGAATGAATGAATGAATCTGGACATAGGTTTTTGCCTTTTAAAATTTTTTTTGCAGACTTCCTTTCCCAATCATCAATATTTTGGTCATGTAAAAAAAGAGATCAAAGGAAAATTGGATATTTATGGGCACACTACTATAATAGGATGCATATACATTTCAAAGTAATAAAATACTGGTGCATTGGGTGCATAGTAGTTAAATGCCCTGGAAGTAAAGAATTAAGATTTCACAATTACACTGTGAGCAAGATTTTATTTAAATGTGATTAAATAAATAAGTCATGTTTAGATTTTGCTACACATAAATTACATATGTAATTATAGACATAATATATAATGTTCTGCTTTATGTTTGTTGATGTGCATTTTATGCAACACATATGAATAACTTGATTATTTTCTTCACAGGAAATAGTTGACAAACAGGGGAACAGTAGGATCCTAAGCTTTACAATTCCATCTTTATCTAAACCTTCAATATATCATGAAGTAAGTTTCAAAGGTTTTCTTGTTTTAAGTAATGTTTATATCTTGTTCTAATCTCTGAATGTAATCTAACCTTTTGACATAAATTAATAGCGGGTATTATTTGGCTACATTTACATTTTCAGGAAAGAATCAAAACTAGGTTGGCCATGTCCTATAGGTCATTTTAAAATTTGGGGACTTACACTATAAATTTCCATTTCTAGTTGGGTAGGGAGGCAAATTCTTTCTTAGGCTACATTCTGAAGCTTCTGCTGCTGAACAATTCAGTTGTTCATCAGTGAGTCATCATGTGCCTGCACCTGATTTTATGACCTCTTTTGCTATGGTTCTTAAGTGAATTTAGCTTTAATATGGTTCCTAAGTGAATCACTCATTGACTTCCTTGTTTGAAGCCTTGAGGGAAAGTAAGAAATGGCAATCATGTGATTTCAGGATGTTACAACCATTGTAAATATGTGCCAGTTGCCAAGCATCTGAACGATGATCATGTGACCATGGGCATATTCTAAGTTGTAGCTTTTTTTGTTATTTTCCTCTTTAAAAGATTTCAGTTTGCTCTTCAATTGAATTCTACTGTTTGCATGTTACAGTGCATTCAGAAAGTATCCAGACCTCCTTCACTTTTGTCAATTTTGTTATTCTGCAGCCTGATTCTACAGTTGTTGAAATTCATTTTTTCTCATTAATCTCCAAAATGTAGTCCATAATGACAAAGTGAAAATAGAATTTTAGAAATGTCTGTAAATTTATTTTTTAAAAACCCTAAAATATCAGATTGGCATTAAACCCTTTAGGGTTTTCAGGCTTTTCATTCAGTACTCCGTTGAAGCACCTTTGAAAGAAATTATAGCCATGAATATTTTTGTGTATGACACAACAAGCTTTGCACACCTGGATTGTGGGATTTTCTGCCATTCTTCCTTGCAAATTCTCTCAAACTCATTGAGGTTGGATGGTGTCCATTGGTGGACAGCCATTTTGAGGTCCCTCCAGAGAAGTTCAATAGTTTCAAGTCAGGGCTCTGGCTGGGGCCATTCTAGGACATTTGCAGAGTTGTCCCTAAGCTATTCCTGTGTTGTCTTGGCTGTGTGCTTTGTTATGGTTGGTTGTCATGTGGAAAATGTACCTTTGGTCCAGTCTGAGATACTGAGCTCTGTGGAACAGGTTTCATTGAAGATATCTCTGTACTTTATTCAGCTTTCCCTCAACCCTGACCAATCTCCCAGGCCTTGCTGCTGAAAAACACCCCCATAGCCATCACCTCTAAATTTCTTGATCTAAAGAAATGAACTGAACTATTAAGTTCTGAAATTTCTGAATACTTATGCCAATGTGATTTCAGTCTTTTTGTTTTCAATAAATTTACAGACATTTCTAAAATTCTGTTTTTATTCTGTCATTGTGGAGTACTTATAGTTTAATGAGAAAAAATGAATTTGAACAACTGTAGAATTTCAGGCTGCAGCATAACAAAATTGACAAAAATAAAGGGGATCTGAATACTTTCTGAATGCATTGTATAATAAAGATGGAAAAAATCCTGAATGATTTATCTTGATCTGATTTTTTTACATCTCAAAAAACCAGGCATTTTTACAGTGATATATAGACTTCTTATATCAACTGTATTTACTGAAATTAAATATATATTGATAATTTATTATTTACCAAGATTTTAAAAAATATATTCACATTATTTCCTAGAAAAATATTTGTACTATATGGGCATATACAATTAGGGAATATTTAATAGGCAAGGCAGATTTGAATAAAATGTTTTTGAGAAAAACTTTGCAGATATTTGAAAGCTTTTTGTTATTATATTTTCATCACTGATAAGTTCACACTATGAAATATGATCAATTAAAGTTAAGATTTGCAGTAGGTTTTTTTTGAAAATTTGTAAACATAGATATAAATTTTATTTTCATGGGAAAGTAAGCAAAGATATAATAAAAAATACTTGAAAAATAGCCACCAAAATGAATAATTGAATGGGTTATCCAAAATGGCAATGCACACCAATTTATTTACAACAAAATGCTAAAAAGTTTCAGTTAATGCAATTTCAATGGGCTATATACTGTGGCATTGGTTGGTTGATTAATCTATTATTTATTTATTTGTTTGTTTATTTATTTATTTATTTTTATAAATATCATAGTGTGGCAACATAACACTCCTTTCTCTTCCTATTTTCCCCACAACTGTTTGTTTAGCCTTCCAGTATTGGTTCAATGGCTCTTACTGAGGGTGCTTTATCTCAACACGGCTTATCCAGGGTTGTATATAGTGGACCTCATATGCAAAGAGAAATGTTGACAGCACAAAACAGGTAAAATGCATGATGTTGCTTTCAACTATAGAGATTAAAGAAGAAATTTCCAAATTATTCTTTTCTCATAAGCTAATATTTAACAACTATAGGTTTTTTTTTAAAAAAATATGTTTTATATGTATTGTTGGTATGACCAATGAAGAGGAAATGTTTTTTTTTGCATGACTAATGATGCACTTCTAATTAAACATAATTTTTGTTTTATAGATTTGAAGTATTGACATTCCTTTTGCTTCGGTACAATGCTGCTTTAAGCTACATGCCTGCGGTTTCTCTTCAGTCTTTATGTCAAATCTGTTCAAGGTAATTTCTTCTGAAGAGATTGATAATAATAAACTATGGCTGTAATTACACAATAATACATTTTACTAAAAAATAAAAGCTTATAAAGGAGAAGAAAAAAAAAGATAATTTTGAATTTAACTGAAGCTTACCAAATGTGTTAAATAGAACATGTCAGAATTCAGATTTTCTCTGAGGTATAAACTCTTTATTTCTATATTGTGATTCAATTTTATTTACCTACCATACTGTTCTATTGTATTAATAAAATGTATTAATTACATTTTATTGCTTCATAAAAATTATTAATACTGTACTCACTGATCCAGGAGTTGTAGTAATTTCTGTAACTCATTGGAAGAGTTATGCTTTGGCTTCAATACTGTTGTTTTTGGCAAGTGAAATAGGCACTGTTTCTCATCCTTCTTCCTTCCCTCTCATGTTGGTTTGGATTAAAAGGTCCATCATCATCATCATCATCATTATTATTATTATTTAGATTTGTATGCCGCCCTCTCCGAAGACTCCATACATGGAGTATATACATGGAGAAACTTATAAATGTGTCACTTTTTTTCACAAAACAGCTCATTGAATAAGTAAGGTACAACACAGAATGAGTAAACTTTGCTGGACTATATAACAATTATGCAAAATATAAGAAATGGAAGAATTTTTATATATTTTGAAGGCTCATGGATGTTAATTATATACAGACCTAAGAGCAAAAAAGCGTGAGATTTATTTATTGAACTTCCTAAGTACACATGATCTTATTAATTAACACAACACAACAAAAGTACAATTGATTATTTGGTTCATAAATCAAATTTCCAATGTCAGGGTTTACAGGCTGCATTGCATATTATTCTTAGTAGTTCATACCTAGGATTTATATGCAAGAACTTCCTCTAAAAAAGAAGAAAAAACCAAGTGATATCTCCACATTTGAAAGAATGAAACCACTTGAGGTGCATGATTAATCCCTCCCCTCTCCCTTTCCCTATCTATCTATCTATATCTGTCTGTCTGTCTGTCTGTCTGTCTGTCTTTCTGTCTATCTGTCTATCTGTCTATCAGTCTATCTGTCTATCTATCTATATCTATCTATCTATCTATCTATCTATCTATCTATCTATCTATCTATCTATCTATCTATCTTATTGTTCGTCTTGCCAGAAGCAACCCTACATGACTTATAGATATTGAACAAAATGCAGAACAAAACATTAAAATAGATAAATATTAAGATAAATATCTTACATTTAAAAATTAAATTAAAACTAAGGGTGGAGAGAGAGTTCACAAAGTGTACACAGGGAGGAAGTGGGCATTTTTCATTTGCGCCACACCCTCATGGGGGTCCCAAGCTAGTTGATATGCTTCAAGGCCTTTTGGGAAACCTAAAGGATCCCAGTTAATTTGACCTTTATTGTACTGTTTTTCCTTGCACCATTATATTGTTTTAGTGTGTGGAAGAATAGATAGCTTACTCTTCTGCAATCTTTTTTCTCCAAACTCCCTGTTATTGCCATAAATTGGCAATAGTTATTTTCTCAGTACTTTTGTAACTTTGAAAGGTTGCAGCAAGGACAGCCTTTTATTACAAAAAAAGTTTACTTAATGGTTTGGATCAAGTATTACTTGATTGTTTGGGAACAGTTCTTTTTCACTTTGAAATCCATGATATTTTAAAGTTGTATTGGACAATATAATATAGTAATTTTAAAATAGTTATATTAATTTTAATATTTGTATTTCTTTTAGAATCTGTGTTTGTGGATACCCTCGCCAACAAGTAAGAAAATACAGAGGCATGAACAGCAGAATACCAGTTTCCTCTGAATTCATGGTGCAGATGTTAACAGGGATTTATTATGCTTTGTAAGTTTAGTAAACGTATGTCTTGTATATATACGTAATAGTGAATTTTAGAGCATATTATATACAAAATGGAATGCTTATTTACTTGACAGCAGAGGCAGAATTCAGAACTGTCCCAGTTGACATTGTAAAATTAAGAATTTTTCAACTTTCTTGCTATTGTTTTTATAAACTGTCAAAAGTGACTTGTTAATTGACAATTGGCAGTTGATTTTGACCCTACAGAATGAAAAAACAAATGCTATCCCTTCTGTTAAGTAAAACCAAAACAGACATGTAGTTTCACCGGGGAGTGGGGGAGATGCAAAATCTATAGTAATATTGATTAGGAAGAATCAGATGCTAAAAAAAAATTCTTTAGAATATGAAAGACTACCCTTCCTCTCCCTAAAATGCCAGTTTCACATGGGGCAATGAGGCAATGGAGCTGACAGAGCTAATCGCTAAACATTTATCAGCAAGCCACAATATATTCATGACAATGATTGAATATAGTCTGGTGATTCTGAAATTATTACAGATAATTCTTATTGAACAACCATTGACCATTTGAAGCTATGGTGATGCTGAAAGAATGGTTCTTTTGTCTGGTTCCTGAAGTAATGGCCCCCATGTTATGTGACCAAAATTTTGAGTGACTGGTTGTTTGCTCATACTTAGGACCACAGCTATGCTCAACTCTACCCACTTGCCCCAATTCTTAACCATCATAACTTGACTGCCTGTATTGAAATCAACATATAAAGAATCAATTGCCAATCTGATTTCCCAAAATACTATAGCAGTTGCAACATATATATTTCTTAACTAACATTACAGAAGGGAAGAAAATAAGATGGCCTAGACATAGTTAAAGGGTTAGAAATAAAATATATTATATAATCATTGAAATATTTCCCAATGTCACTAATTTTTCTTGAATGTATAATTTTTGTATTTATAATACTATAAGCCATTTACTAAATATCTGTTCAAGACTAATATGCATGGCTATGATAATGAAAGAATAATTATACTATATTATAGCATGCGGTCAGTTTCATTTTTTTGGCTTAACATTCTAGTTATAATGGAGAATGGGATCTGGCTCGTAAAGCAATGGATGATGTTTTATACAGAGCACAATTGGAGTTATATCCAGAACCACTATTGGTAGGTGTTTTGTGTCAAATTTATTATTCTTCAGGTTTTTAAATTTATTTTAAATATTTTTGTATATTTAACTTATAGAATTAAATTAGCTTACAGAAATATAAAATGTTTCAGTCATCGTTTGACCATCATCATCACCAAATCTTTATTCACAGACCAGCTAAAAGGCTTAAAATAATTTAAAACAAAGCAAATTCTCTGAAAATCATACTCATAAACTGTACAGCAGTTATAGCATTCTATAACAAGAAACAAAAACTAACAAAGACACATTATTGAAGGTTGAATATTTTTTGTAGTGGAAAAATACAAGAACTAAATTGTGGAGATTGTGGAGTTTTGTAACTACCACACTATCTGTGTTTTGACTTGCATTATCACTATTAGAAAATCTAACGCATCACAATGTGTAAAGTACTTTTCAGTGGACAGGCTCTTTGTGTGGGAGCTTCCACTAATTTAGTAATCCTGATTGTGTGCGCTAGAGCAAGGCTCCCCAATTTCCGGCGATGAACTGAAATCAATCCATGGCCTGTTAGAAGCCAAGCTACACACTTGGAGGTGAGCAGTGGACAAGTAAGCAAAACTTCATCTGAATTTGCAGCTGCTCTCATCCCCACCTCACCTCCATCTAAGATCATCAGGCATTAGAAAATGTGTGTGTGTATGCTATTGCGCATGCACAAGTGCCCACACCTATAATTCAAGGCCTTGGGAGGGTAAAAATCCTCCCTGGAGGCCCTCTGGAGTCCTGAAAGAGCCCATTTCCCAAACTCTGGTGGGCACAGTACGCCCATTTTTTGTCCTCCCCAGGCTCCAGAGGCAAAATGCCCTCCCCTGTAGACTCTCTAGAGCCGAAAATGGCCTCCCAGAGCCTCTAGGCAAGCTGAAAACCAGCTGGCCGGCATGCATATGCACACTGGAGCTGAGCTAGAGTAACAGCTCGCATATTATTTCTCATATAATTTCTTCAAATAATGAAATGAAAATTTGTTAGATTGCAAAACTAGTAAACACTTTCAGTTTTTTAAAGAGGAAGGATTAAATATCCTATTCATAAAAACCTCTTCTCTGATATTCAATCATGTCCTAGTACAGAGGTGGCGACATTCACATAGATCAGTGATGGCGAATCTATGGCGCGAATGCCACAGGTGGCACATGGAGCCATATCTGCTGGCACACAAGCTATTACCCTAGCTCAGCTCCAGTGTGCATGTATGTGCCGGCCAGCTGATTTTCGGCTCACCCAGAATGTCTGGGAGGGCGTTTTTGGCTTTTGGAGAGTCTCCGGGGGGATGGGGAAGGGCCTGGGGAGAGCGAAAAATGGGCCTAAGAGGGCCACCAGAGTTTGGGAAATGGTCTGTTTCAGGCCTCCAGCGGGGTGCAGGGGAGGCCATTTTCACTATCCTCAGGCATTGAATTATGGGTGTGGGCATTCGTGCATATGTGACTGCACTTGTACACATGCTTTCGGCACCCAAGGAAAAAAAGGTTCGCCGTCACTGACAGGAAAAAACATACAGAACATTTTTTGAAGATTCCCTCCTGACTGCCCCACCATCTTAGTTTCTAAGATACAAAAGTTAATATTTATTTTATTTAGATTTTAAAATTCTATCTTTAGTATTTTTACAAAAACCTTAATACGACAGTATTCTTTCCTTCTATTTTTCCATAACACCCTTGTCAGGTGGGTTGGCTGAAAGAGAGTCAATGGTCCAAAGTCACCCATGTATTTTTTTTAAAATCCGGACTAGAATTCATAGTCTTAGTGAGGTGTACCTTAACAATTAGTGTAGTGTGCCTTAACAATTAGATCAATTGGATTTTAGAAATGCTATTAACTCTACAGCTAATTCTCAATTCAGAGCCACAACTGAGCCCAACATTTCTGTTACTAAAGAAGACAGTATTTAAATATTTTTCCTCCATTTTCTAACCTTTTTGCCGCAGTTGTTAAGCAAATCATTGTAGTTATTAAGTGAATCATGCAGTCTTAAAGTGAACCTGACATCACTCATTGACTTTGCTTTCTAGAAATTGGTTGGGAAAGTCAAAAATAGTGTTTACATAATTCCAGGACGGTGCAACTATCATAAATATTTGCCAGTTGCCAAGTTGTAAGTGTGAGAAGTAGTCATAAGTCACTTTTTTCAGTGCTGTTATGACTTTGAATGGTTATAGTTGTAAAGTTGAGGACTACTGGTATTTCCAGAAACAAATTTGGGGAAAATAGGTATACTGATATTGATAAATGGTTTTCTCATTTATCAACACATTCTCATTTATCAACACATTCCACACATCATGTGTAAGAGTTAGAGGTAGTCTGAATGGGACAGATTACTATGCTTATGCAAATGTTTGTAAGACAAGGTTATATTTTAGTGTTTTACTTTTCAATCTCATTTTTCAGCCTTAATTCAAGTCCTGCTACTTAAAGTAGCTGATTAAAATACTCCAGTATTATTGCATGCAATTAGTTTTGTAGACATCATTTAATCTTTCCAATTCTATAAAAATTCCAAGGCTATGTTTTTATCTGCTGTTTTTCTCTTTTAATTTTTTTAACTTTCAAGTTTATTTTAACTCTGCAATTGTCTGGACAAATCCATGCAGTTTTCTTGACAACATTTTCAGAAACAGTTTGCTATTGTCTTCTTCCTAAGGCCGAGAGAGCATAACTGGTTTAAAAGCCATCTGATGGCTTTACTATATCTAAGGCAGGCCTGGATTCATGCTTTAGAGTGCAATGAAAGAGCATGAACACAGCAGGTATCTGCAACTTAACTAATTTTCCCCAGTGTCTTAAAGACAGTTGTAGGTAGATGTTGTCTTCATATCATTGTTGCGTATCGCCCAGACCACATTTTTGCCTTCTAAATAGATGCTTTGCACAGTCCTGCTATATATATCTGCAACATTATATTAATTGGAAGTCATAAATATTCCATGCTACAGAACATAGCAATTTTTTTAGCAGGATCATTGAGCACTAAGAGGAAGTTTCACTAGTGAGATAGCAACAATCTGTTTCTACTAGATTGTTCATCAAGTAACTGGCAGAAAAATGCTTGTGTATGCAGACACATATTTTCATCCTATAGTCCAAAGAACTGCTTCATTATTTTTCTTAGTTTGATTTCAGCTACTGAAAGAGTGCACAGAAGAAATAAATTGTGAAGAGAAAAAAAATCTACGCACTATTTAGTGGGTGGCTTAAAAAGAACAAGATGAGGAAATGCAACCAATCATTAATGGGATTTGGCAATAGCTTTTTAAGGCAAATGTTTTCTGCTTGAAGTCTTTAATCATCTGAACTGAAGCGGAAATTGTGAACAGATGGAAGTCAAATTATTACCCCTTTTGATTTTTGTCATATCTGATCCAATTCGTGATGTATGGTATTTATTTTATTTTATTTTATTTATTATTTTATTTTATTATTTTATTATTTTATTATTTTATTATTTTATTATTTTATTTGATTTGATTTGTATGCTGCCCCTCTCCAAATTGAGCAATTTTATCCAATAGAAACTGAGCAAACTCTTTAGCTCTATCCGGCAGGGGCTCCTTTGTTCTCCCTACATTAAAGAGGGAACAAGTTACCCTAACTATGTGGCTGGGCACAAAGCATTGGATGCAATAAGTGCAGAAAAATGTGAGCATTTTGTAATTAAATAAGTCCTAATAAAGGCTCTTAAAAGTGTTTGGTCAGACTCAGAGTTACTGGTCATCCAATGTCACTCTAGATGACTCTTCTGGTGCTTCATCTCCTAGAGCTCCTTGACCTTTCCTAGTTCCATCCCCATGGAGAGATCACAAAGGTGCAATCCAATACCCCAGATGCTACCCTATTCCATATAGCAGGGATTCGGCCAGAGTGTGGACAAGGGAGTCCAGTATCACCCCAAGCTCCTTCTGGAACTCTTCGGGGTCTATTAGAAGTCTGGGACCAGACCACTTAATTGGATCTGCCTCCCTGCAGTGCAGGAGTAGTATCCTAAAGTCTAACCTCAGTAGGCAATGATCTGACCATGCCAAGGGAAAATAATCTATGCCCTTTAATTCCAGACCATCTCTCCACTGCCCCAAGAGGAACACCAGGTTAAGTGTGTGTCATCCCCCACCCCTTATGAGTCAGATCCTGAACTACTTGGGTCAGGTCCATGGTTGTCATAGAAGCCATGAACTCCTGAGCTGCATCTGAGGGATTGCTAAGTAATGGCAAATTGAAGTCCCCCAGCACCATAAGCTTGGGAACTCCACTGCCAACTCAGCTACTGCCTGTAGCAGAACAGGCTGTTGTAACACAGCTGGGAGGCAGGTATATTAACAACAAGCCCAATTGAACCCCTGAGTCCAGCCTCAAGATGAGAGAATCACACCCAAATATCTCTGGGACAGACAAAAACTTTTCCAAAAAGTCCACTGCCCTGAAGCCAGGGCCCTGACATCCCAAGTAATCAGGTATACAAGAGGGGCTGGAACAAGTGATCACTTTGATACAGTAAGTCCTAGTTCCCCAAGAGCAGCCTGTCCCCATATCTACATCTCCCAGTTACAACTCTAATACTCCAAATCTCAAACACACCACAGATCTCCTGCCCCACATCTACATTCCTTCTTCCTCCCACTCATACCAAGCAGATGGTTAAATCTGGGTCGCCATCTGCTTCGGTTTACACACTCAGCAGAAGGGGCTCCATTCTTCACCTCCGACTCACTTAGTCTCCCCGAAACTCAGTCACTCCCAATCCATCCCAACACTCTTACAACCCCCCCCCCCCCAAGATAGAGCAAATCTGTAAAAATAAGATGATAAAGCAGGATAATTAAGACAAGATGGTAAAATTCATATTATAACTGCAACCATAGGTGGCTTGAAAGGGTAGTCTATAAGCAATTGAATTATGAGAAAGAAGACACCAGCTTGATATGGACTGTTGTTAGGACCCATAATTGTGGCTTGCCAGTGAAACATGTCCTTTCCAACAGGGCTTGCAGAATACTAAACCAGTTTCCTCCAATGGAGGAAGAACAAGCAGGCTTAGACGGGGGAAACAAACAGACTCTGCAACAGGCAAACAGTTCTTTTTGTGTTTCTTCTTTAATTCTTCCTCAAGCCTCCTTTTGGGTTTTCTGGAATCTGTCAAAATCCTGAAGCTGACCCTGGGGAGGGTGCACAGAGATGCCGTTGATAACGTAGGGGACAAAGCTTCTCTGCTCCCCACTGGTTCCTGGCTTAGGTTTAGATGGTGTTGGTGGAGAGTTTCCTCCCAGTTCTAAAATCAGTTATAAAGCCAAGTTCTTGTGACTCTGGTGTTGTCTTCCCAGCAATAGAGGGAGGAGGGCTCTTTCTTTGCAGCTTGTAAAAAAACCAAGACACCGGTTTAGATGGTAGTGGCAGAGAGCTTTCTGCCAGGCAGGCTCAAACGGGGGGGGGGGGGGGGGGGGGTGGGGTGGGAACAATCAGGCTCTGCAACAGGCAAACATTTGTGTTTGTTGGTAAATATTGGTAAATATTGTTTCAATTCAAAATCTGATGTTAATGTGACAATCTCATCCATATTTTATTTAATTATAGCTATTTTCTTTAGGTGGCTAATGCAATAAAAGCTTCATTGCCTCAAGGTGCCATAAAATCTAACAAAGAAGGTACTAAATGTATTCAGGTTGAAATTACTCCTACAGCATCGAGGATATCAAGAAATGCTGTGACCAGCATGTCTATTCGGGGTCATAGGTGGAAAAGGCATGGTAAGAATTTTGAAAATATTAGCTATTCATAACAAAAAATTAATATTCTGAAACTGACATACCATGATTAATTAAAAATTTCATATCCTTATTTATATTAATAAGAGATCCCATACATAGAAGACCAAATAATTTTTATGTTATTCTATTTCTTTAATATAGAGGGGTTTTGTCTTCCTTTTTTGTTTTTATTAGCATAAGAAACCAGGCAATGCTTGTTTTACAATTCATCATACATTGATGTCAATTGATGTTATACATTATATTAAAATTCTAGTTTAACATATTCATTGCATTTTTTGTTTCAAGTATATCATTGTTTCAAAGATTATCATGTTGTTATTCTTGATCTAACATAAATTCCCTTAATATTTTATTATAGCAGTGCTATAAAAAGTATGCTGTGATTAATGAAAGTTTTATATTGATTATTGCACAGTGCTTTTGTTTTTCATGTACTATGTTTTATACATTACAGGTTGGGGTAGATTGTAATTTTTTTACTACCTGTTCTGTGGCTGTGGCTTATTTTGTGGGTCATGTGACTAAGTGGGCATGGACAACTTGATGTCACTCACACACATTCAGTCACATGACTTCCCTACCACCAAGCCATGCACACCAAAACAGTGAAAATTTTGGGGATTTTTTGTCTCTTTTTTTCATACTTTAAACCTATATCCAGGTTGAGATGCTGTGAGTGGCAGTGGTTGTCTCGACTTTCCCTCTGTTGCCCTTCTTGGATGAAAAGAAGGGGCCCATCAGAGGCCCCTTCTTGCCTCTGATGGGCCTTCTCCTTGGTTGCAGCTGGAGCACCTCACTCCTGCTGCCACGCTGAGTCAGGCTGGCTGGGTTCCATCTGTGAAATGAGTGTACAGAAGAAAGGCTTCTTTCTGGACGTCATGGTTGCCTTCACCGAGGACATGCCAAGGTCCCCAGTCAAGAGGGTGACCCTGTTTCTCCGGCCTGCTGCCCATGGTTTTTCAGCCAGGAAGGGCAAAAGAGGAAAAGCACAAAGCAGTTTTCTTGTCGGTTGACTGGAGAACTTTTCGGTGTTGTTGTTGCCAAGCTCTTGGAGAGCCACGCTCATGCTATTCCACTAGGCACTCAGGCTTCTCCTGGAGAGCACCTCTCTGATGGGCAGCGGGCCCATGTGGTGCCTCCCCTGCCTTAGTAGATGCTGCAGGAGGTGCTAACCCGGTGGGGGAGGGATGCAGTGGGCAAAAGGGGAGCTCCAGGCAGCAGTTGGCATGGGGGTAGGGCGGCCCTCTGGGCCCTGGGAAAGTACAGGCTTTTTGGATATGACTTACGAAAAGCGTTGTGCTGCAAAAAATGCTCTCTTCCAGGCAAAGTAGCAAGTGGAAGAAACAGCAACCGCTGACCTAGAGAGCACATGATGGAGCTCTCCACGTGTTCTCCAGCAATCTATTTTTTCTGCTCCGCTCTGTTGCTGTGAGAGAGAGTCTTTTGCAGTACTGCACCTTGGACAGTCCAGAAAGCGGGCTTTCTGAATGGTATTCACACAGAGAAACAGCCAAATGAAAGTCAATACTTTCAGCGTCCATTAGGAACCAATACTTGGAGCAGTTTTGGAGCCTGTTAAGGAGGAGGATTGCTCCTCAGCCCCAACCATGCATTTTCAAGCCTGGGTTTCTTGGAGTGAAAAGCTATGGCAATACCCAGGATTGAAATTACATGGCTGGGCTGTTCGTCCTCATCATCAAATTTCAAAACTGCTCCAAATATTGGTTCCTTGTAGGGGCTGGCATGCCTTCCCATCTGCCACTAGCCGTGGGAGGAAGGTAAATTCATGAGCCTGGTGGGGACAGTGATGGCCCCGCAGCAACCTCCAGAGATGGGAGAGCTAGTGCGACCATTATTTACGTGTAGACAGGAGGAGGCAGGTCAGTTTGGCACTACATGGGAACTGGGAAGGCTGCTTAGGTGGTGAGGAGTGAGTAGGTGGGACAGTGCCAATTTTTTTAAAAAATATCCCCACAAAAAGCCAAAACCAAGATGGCATGCGCAGTGGCAGAAACCTGGCTTCTATACATGCACAGAAGAAAAAAAATCCAGAATTTAAAAAAATAAAATAAAAAAATAAAAAAAAAGATGGCGACGTCCCTCGACCAGCACTGGTCGATCTGGTTCCATGATGTGATCGTAACATCACCAGTGGCTTGCTACCGGTTTGGGCAAACCAGTCCGAACTGGGAGGAATCATTTCTGTTATAGATATAGCAAACATTGTTGGAAATGCTAAGATATTTCTCTCTTTTGATATACATTCGGCACTAAAGAATGGAGTCATAGAGCAATAATGATTTTGTGATTTTAAGGTTGGATACAGAATAGTTAGTAATAGTAAATAAAATTATTAGTTTATATGACCCACACGGAAGATATAATTTTCTAAATAAACTACAGAAAGTTCTTTTCCTATATTTTAAATTAGTGATAGGGTTAGTTTCTGTTTCTCTTCACTACAATGTTAAGAGCTTATAATGAAAATACTGATCTATTGCTTAAACTCAATAATTAACCTGTGGTTTTGTTTTTGTCAAGCTAATGTAGTTTCCAATATTTTTTATAAGGATAAATATATTGGTAGTCCAGAAAAGATACATAACTTGCACTTTTCAGACACTACTTTTACTACTGTTACCTTTCTGCAGGAGTCATGCTTGATGATACAGGTGTTGAAGTTCAAGAGGCAATGGTTAGGACAAGTGTTTGCTGCAGCAGATAACAAACAATAAGGCAAGAGGCTTGATAGTATTAGTAAAGCAACTAATTGCAATAAAGATGAACAGTTATTCTAATAAGAAGAATTTGCAAGGTATGCAAGCATTGCTGCAAATCATTAAGTATCCAGTATATTGGATGCACTTCCTTTCATAATGTAACAAAATGAAGAGGAATTATCATTTTGGTTCCTATTGGAGAATTTGGGGGCTATTTTATAGATCAATTTCTTCTGAAATTACTTTGATTTATTACAAATACATTTAGGAGTTCTACATACTTCTAATTACTTCTGCTGGAAAGGAACCTGCATTTAACACTTAGAACCTGGCTGGTTAGGAGAACAAGTTTAGAATTTTAGTTTAGTTAAATGAATATTGACTTGTACAATGTTCTGCTGGCAGAACAATAGAGGGAACAATAGAAAAATGTGTGCCAGGATATTTGTTTGATTATTATTGTATGACTAAATTTTGAATACTGTTAATTATTTGTCATATGTGAACCATAATTTAAAAGGAAAGGTGAGGATATCTTTTCAAAATGTTGATTGATAGTTCAGAGGAAAGTACAATTTTGCTTCAAGATAAACTATTCAAGAGATAAAGACTTTCATTTTTAGATTTGCTTTCCATATTTAGTATAATAATTTATTTGTTTGAAAAGGGGTGACATCTTCTTGGTTCTTCAATATTGCTGTCTCAATTTTTGAAGTTGATTAGAACTTGGGTTCTTTGGATTACATATCACTTAAAATCTGGACTAAAAAGACTCTATTTTTCCTTCTGGGTTATAGTAGAATAATAGAATCTCTAAGAGGCTTAATTTTTTTGTATCTATAGTATGGTAGCTGAATATTACATTATATTATAAGATTAATTCATATGTTGGTAAAGACAAAATTGAACAGAATTCTTCAATTATCTAAAATGGATGCTTTGCCCTTAAACTGTGGTACAGTGACACAAAGTAAAGTTTGCAAGATGTAGTAATCAGATAAACTGTACTTAGATCATAAAAAGTATAGACTAATGATAGTTTTGTGTTAACAAACAATGGTAATATTGATTGGAATAATTAATCATGAATGCCTGTTTAAAATGGTAGGTAATTTAGTCTATTAATGTTAAAGCAAAGATACAAAAAATATATGGAATTTCTTTCTTATTATTTAATTCCAATGGAACCAGAGAATGAATGAATGAATGTGTATATATGTATCACAGAGAGAAAAACAAGTTAAATATAAATACCATCTGTAAGTTAGATACTATAATTAAAAAAAACATGTTAATAATATTTTCCTCCTGCTATTTGGCATTCATACGGGTTTTCTAAAATTTTATTTCCATGTACAGCTTCAACAATCTTGTAAACTGTGGCTTATGCAGAATGCCTGGATTAGTACATATATTGTATGTGACTTCACCATTGTTTTAAAGCAATTTTCACTTTGTGTGACATAATTCAGTTATAGAAGAAGAAAAACATTTCTCTATACATTTCATAACATTTTTGCAAAAAACGGAATTGAGAATTTGCAACAGAAAACCACAACCCGTTACAGATAGACTTTAGAGATAAATAATGCTTTAATAGAGAGTGCAGGGAGGAAAGAGGGCATCAAAAAGAGAAAAGCACCTTGCCTCAGGAAGATTGGAAAGATATTTTTACTTTGTTCCTTAAAATATTAGGCATTTGGAATACCATGGAAGTAGTGAACATTCCATGTATTCGTGTTTGACCTATTAAAAACAGTGTTGCTTACTTTATGTTCTATCATTATTACATGTACTATCTTGTGGAGCATAAAGTCCATAGTAACAGCATTGTTATTTCTCAAAAGAGCCTTGAAGACTTTTCAAATTCAGATTTTGGACTAGGATAATGTATACTTGCTATATTTATTTAAATAAATGAATAATAAATAACAGGCAGACAAGCAGCCTGATGTTAACAAAAAGTATGGAGATTTGATGCATTAGTCTATAAATTTTATTAAAAATAACACCATTGCTTCTATTTGTGGGCATGGGAATTCTAATCAAAACCACTTAGAAACCTAGTGGAATACAGTATGTTCAAAGCACTTTTTATTTTTAAGTGGGTAATTCAAAGGCAACCAATTACCAAAAGGGGATGCTTATAGACACCTGTTCTTATTTAATCAGTTAATTCCAGATTTGTAAATGTGTTCTGAAAATATCTTTTATTCATTTAATTGCATTCTGTAAAATGTTAAAACATTATTTTTCCATTTGATAGTCACATGGCTTACTTTGTAAAAATGCTTATGATGACTCAATACTTTTTACTTCCCTTTTCCTTTAAAAAATGATTTTGGCTGTGTTTATATAGTGTCTATGCATACTTTTTTAGTTTGGCAGAGCATTTCATTTTTAAGATTTATGTTCTTGCTACAACTTTCATTTTATTAGAGCTTGCTTTGTTCCAAACTTTAGCCAAACTCATTGCCCCATTTATTCCTTGGCTATTTCAGTGAAACCATCCTATATACTCAGCTATCTGTTATACTCTTGGATTGCTTTTCCTTTCTCCCCCTCTTCTGATATCCTTTTATTGTCTATAATGACTTAGAAATCAATAAATGAAAAAGACATTGAAATGTTCATACATTTGTTAAGGAGGCACATTTCATTGTGATCCTTTATACAAAGAAACAAAATCGTTCTAAAGTAATCTGAATTGAGTTGGAAGTGCGATGCTTTATGCTCTGAAACAATGTATAGAAGGCATGAATGCACTACTGTATACCTACTGTATTAAATTTTTATTTCATGCAAAACCTTTGAAAAGCAGGAATAAATGTTGTTTTATAAAGAAATCTCTTTAGTAGCTCCCTAATCATGCTAGATGTTTCAGTTTTGTATTCTCCCATAGTTCATTGGACTTGGGTGGGCACTAAATTCAAAGGAAGGAAAGGAGTAAGGAAGGTGTGAACTTGAATCACATTCTTTTTATAGTCATCCGTTTTGCCAAAACAAAACAATCTATAGGTTTCATTCTATATCTCTTTAAAGAAAAGTGCCATTATAAAATTGGATAGATTTCATATCCTCAATGGTGTGTCTAGCTGTATATTTTTCTGTGAAAAAGCTATAGCTATTTGTGGATTTTCCAGGAAGTTAACAAAAAGTATGGAGATTTGATGAATTCATCTATTTCCTATTTCAAGTTAGACCAAATCCAAATATGGTCAGTGTCCATCACTTATTCCAAATATTTCAATTCTGATCAGAAGTATGCAATAGTAAAATCAATGTAACTAGTTTGCTGAAAGTATCAGTCATCAAATACTGCAGAATAAGTGATATGTGAGTTGTAGATCCGACTCACGAGGGAGGGCACGCACCTGACATGGTATTCCTTTCCGAGCAATTGAGCAATGGCTGAGACTAAGGGGCTTAGAAGCGTTGCCTTTGTCATGGTCAGACCATTTTCTGCTACGGCTTGACTTCCTGGCTCCAATCCTTCCCCGCAGGGAGGCAGAACCAATGAAGATGTTCCGCCCCAGACGCCTGATGGACCCAGAGGGCTTTCAGACGGCGCTTGGGGTTATTCCAGAGGCACTCGTCCACAGTTCGGCGGAGTCCCTCGCTGAGGCCTGGAACAGGGCTGCGGCAGGGGCTCTTGACCGGATTGCGCCTTTGCGACCTCTCCGCGGCGTTAGACCCCGTAGAGCCCCACGGTTGAACGAGGAGCTCCGGGTGTTGAAACGCCAAAAGAGACGTCTAGAGAAGCGATGGAGGAAGAGTAGGTCCGAATCTGATCGAACACTTGTAAGAGCTTTTATTAAGACTTACAAAGTGGCGCTCAAGGCGGCAAGATGCGCGTACCATGCCACCTTGATTGCATCAGCGGAATCCCGCCCGGCTGCTCTGTTTAGGGTGACCCGCTCCCTTATTAATCAGGGGGGAGTTGGGGAGCCCTTGCAAAGTAGTGCCGAGGAGTTTAACACGTTTTTCGCTGATAAAGTCGCTCAGATCCGGGCCGACCTCGACTCCAATTGTAAAACAGAGTCGACTGACAACGAGTCAGTCGAGGTGACTGGGGCACGTACTTGTCCACCTGTCTGGGAAGAGTTTGATCTGGTGACACCTGATGAAGTGGACAAGGCCATTGGAGCTGTGAGTTCTGCCACCTGCTTACTGGATCCGTGTCCCTCCTGGTTGGTCTCAGCCAGCAGGGAGGTGACACGGAGCTGGGCCCAGGAGATTACCAACGCTTCCTTGGGGAGGGGAGTTTTTCCATCACTCTATAAAGAAGCGCTTGTGCGCCCCCTCCTCAAGAAGCCCTCCCTGGACCCAGCCGTACTTAACAACTATCGTCCAGTCTCCAACCTTCCCTTTATGGGGAAGGTTGTCGAGAAGGTGGTGGCACTCCAGCTCCAGCGGTCCTTGGAAGAAGCTGATTATCTAGGTCCCCAGCAGTCGGGTTTCAGGCCCGGTTACAGCACGGAAACCGCTTTGGTCGCGTTGATGGATGATCTCTGGCGGGCCCGGGACAGGGGTTTATCCTCTGTCCTGGTGCTCCTCGATCTCTCAGCGGCTTTCGATACCATCGACCATGGTATCCTTCTGCGCCGGTTGGAGGGGCTGGGGGTGGGAGGCACTGTTCTTCAGTGGTTCTCCTCCTACCTCTCTGGCCGGTCGCAGTCGGTGTTAGTGGGGGGTCAGAGGTTGGCTCCGAGGTCTCTCCCTTGTGGGGTGCCTCAGGGGTCGGTCCTCTCCCCCTTGTTATTTAACATCTACATGAAACTGCTGGGTGAGATCATCCAAGGACATGGGGTGAGGTATCATCAATATGCCGATGATACCCAGCTTTACATCTCCACCCCATGCCCAGTCAACGAAGCGGTGGAAGTGATGTGCCGGTGCCTGGAGGCTGTTGGGGCCTGGATGGGTGTCAACCGACTCAAACTCAACCCGGATAAGACGGAGTGGCTGTGGGTTTTGCCTCCCAAGGACAATTCCATCTGTCCGTCCATTACCCTGGGGGGGGGGGAATTATTGACCCCCTCAGAGAGGGTCCGCAACTTGGGCGTCCTCCTCGATCCACAGCTCACATTAGAAAACCATCTCTCAGCTGTGGCGAGGGGGGCGTTTGCCCAGGTTCGCCTGGTGCACCAGTTGCGGCCCTATCTGGACCGGGACTCATTGCTCACAGTCACTCATGCCCTCATCACCTCGAGGTTCGACTACTGTAATGCTCTCTACATGGGGCTACCTTTGAAAAGTGTTCGGAAACTTCAGATCGTGCAGAATGCAGCTGCGAGAGCAGTCATGGGCTTACCTAGGTACGCCCATGTTTCACCATCACTCCGCAGTCTGCATTGGCTGCCGATCAATTTCCGGTCACAATTCAAAGTGTTGGTTATGACCTTTAAAGCCCTTCATGGCATCGGACCAGAATATCTCCGAGACCGCCTCCTGCCGCACGAATCCCAGCGACCAATTAGGTCCCACAGAGTGGGCCTTCTCCGGGTCCCGTCAACTAAACAATGCCGGTTGGCGGGTCCCAGGGGAAGAGTCTTCTCTGTGGCGGCGCCGGCTCTCTGGAACCAACTCCCCCCGGAGATTAGAACTGCTCCTACTCTTCCTGCCTTCCGAAAATTCCTTAAGACTCACCTTTGCCGTCAGGCATGGGGAAACTAAACATCTCCCCTGGGCATGTTAATTTATACATGGTATGCTTGTGTGTGTGTTTGCTACTACATGGGGTTTTTCTTAAATCGTTAAATATTTTAATTAATTGGATTGTTGTGACTGTTTTTACTTGTTGTGAGCCGCCCCGAGTCTTCGGAGAGGGGCGGCATACAAGTCCAACTAATAAATAAATAAATAAATAAATAGATAGATCATATATCCAAAATGCAGAATCTTCATGATTTAGGAAAATTGTGATAAAGGAATCTTGCTATGTATACTTCTTTTTCAATAGTACAGTCTTTCCATAAGCAAATTCAATAACTTAAAAATTCATAAAGAAAATTATTTTTAACATGTAATATGTGTCCAAATTACACATTTACAACATTTTATACTTTTTTATTGATATTATTTGCACTAGAAATAGTGCTATCATTAGTTAAGGTACTGTGCAGGTTTTATACTACTAGGGTATTAGAAATACTGTAACTTTAAAATTAATTGAACAAAACATAGTATTTTGAAAACTTTTGTAACATATTGATTTGATTAATTAATCTGCATTTTATTTTGTTTAATTTTATACATTTATTTGCTATAGAAAAAAAGTGTGATGTGTGATATAAAATTTTCAGCATCCATGCTTTAGTCTTAATAAAGCCTCATTTGTCTTCCTTATTTCTTAGCATATATACAAGCAATTCACAAAGAAAGTCTAGAAAATGGGAAGATTGACTGCATTGTCTCCTCTCTTCTCTATGCTACTAGTGATAACAAGATAAATGATATGGACATTGGTCCTTGTGAGGAAGCACCACATTGTATAGTAGAATGCAGATGGCAAGAAAGAGTGGTTTTCATATGCTGGAATTCAGAAACATAGAAATCCCTGAATTTTCAAAAATAATATTTTTCTTTTATAATTTAAATATGCACGTTAGAAAATTGTCCTAGTGCAATAGTGTAAAAATATTTTGAATATGACAAAACCACTAGTATGGTTCTGAGACACTAATATATATTTAACCAAGTAAAATGTTCTTTATACTATTAATGGATATACAGTATTTAAAAAGTAACTGTGAAGTAAATATTAGTGTGTTTATATATTGAACTTCTTTAGTATGTAACAGGCATTTTTTTTCAGTTGAGCTCGGCTCCAAATAGTTCATTTTTAATTTTATGATACTGCAACCTATATTCCATCCCATTTTCAGAAACATTATATGGCTTAATATCTTAGTAAGAACTCCCTTTATTAATGACAGGTCAGGAAAGTAAGCCTTCAGACTATTTATGTTTTCCGTCCAATTCATGTCTTTTTATTTGTCTCCATGGTTTTTGTTTCAGCCATCTTTTTTCTTTCTTTCTTTTTTGTCTTATTCATCTTTAATTCTAGAGCAACCAGATAATACTAATGACACTACTGAATCGGGCAACTTTGTTATACCCGAGATTAGTGTCACAAATGTGGCTGGAGAGAGAACCAGAAATGGGGAAAAAAACAGAATGCCAGGAGAGAGTGATCAACATACTCAGGGTATACAGGAAATTCCTACAGAGCCTAGAGTTGACAGCAAAAGCTTGCCAGAGATCAGGAGGCAAAAATCTGTAAGAAAAATTATGGAGGATGGAATAAGCTCACCTGGCAGAATGCAATTTTAGCAGAGCATTTTTTAGCTACATTCAAAAGGTATCAATTGAAAGGGTCATGGCTGCATGTTTTGAAGATTTTAATAATCATCAATAGAAATTTGCATGTACTTTTAGTCAAACACAACTGCATGCTTTACAATAGAGCTGATCTCTGTGCTCCATATATTGATAGCATGCTGACAACAAATAGATTTATCTTAGCTTGGGAAACCACACTGGGAGATTTCAAATTTCATTAATGTTCAACTTGGAGTTCTGTCATTCCAGCATTTTTATTTTACACATTTGAAATAACTCACATGTACATAAACAATATCAATTTATTTTAATGTTTTCCAATTTGTCGCATTATATACACCAGTGTGTTAAGTTTCCAGAATTATCACCAAATTTAACTCTCTAATACATAATGTGGTCATTCAGCCCTTTAAATATGAAATACAACTGGATTTGCTAAAAATGTGAGCACCTGCAATTGGTTCCCGATTGGCTGATCTGCTGTTCTGATTATCTATTTCCATGATTATTTTGCTGTCTGTGGTATATAAATACCTTGCTCATACATGGGTTTATTCCTCTTTCTAGCTGTTATAGATCTAACCACTTCTGAATCTTGCATGAATAACAGGCGCTTAAAAAAAATCACCACACAATGAGATTGTAAGCATGCTTTCTGTTTCTTTATATTTTATTGTAATATATCACATTAATATAATAGATGAACTTCTTGTCTGCTCTTAAATCTTTTGCTTTATGCTTGACTAGAAAGATCTATCAAGAACCAATGAAATATATAGTGTTCTGTCTCCATGCAGGTAATGAATTAGGAATTCCAGAAGAAGAATTAATAGAAGTCTCTGAAGTTGATGAAGGATTTTACTCTAGAGCTACTTCTACTACAAGTCATTCTATTTCATCAAAAAGTAGCAGCAACGTTAGTAATAAAACAATAATGGGCAAAAGTCATCGAAGGCCTGGAGGAAACAAAGTTGGAGGAAAAGAAAAAGAAACTGAATCC
The DNA here is from genome assembly GCF_031021105.1 of Erythrolamprus reginae. Classification (NCBI taxonomy): domain Eukaryota; kingdom Metazoa; phylum Chordata; class Lepidosauria; order Squamata; family Dipsadidae; genus Erythrolamprus; species Erythrolamprus reginae. The sequence goes on along the minus strand of NC_091963.1, from coordinate 43,626,680 downwards.
TACAAAGAATATTTATCTCACAAACAAAGTCAGAGGGCGCTGAGTGAAAATCTAGAGCTTCTCTCTTTAAAAAGGCTAACCCTAACTAGCAGCCAATCCTTGCCAAAATCAGGGAGTCATAGTTTGGCTAGAACTAGCACTACTCTTTTTAGTAAATCCTTTGAGCAGGTCTGTGGTGGTGTGATCCCAAGTAATCATAATGGCACAGAATCAAATAGGCTTTCGGTGTGCAGTTTGCAAGAAGGGAATCTGATATTTGAAACTGAAAGAATAGACCTTACAGTTCCAAACAAACAATCCAATCAGCAGCGACTGCCTACTATCAGCATTACTGTCTCAACGGACCAATAACTTCCTAACTAATGTGTAGAAGTGGGGCCATTCAGTAATGGTACCACATATTAGTATCCCTCAAGCTCTTTTTTTAGTCAACTAAACTGCTTCAAGTTAATTTGTTTTACAATAGTAAAACCTAATTTCCTTCAATGATTAAATGTTAGAATAATATGGGTCATCCAAGTAAATACTTTATAATATTGATGTTTTAACATATGGGAACATTTAGGAATTAATTTGCTCAGCAGGTAAGTTATATTGGAGAATGATTGTGTGATAGGCCTATCAGATGAAATCTTTAGTATCACTGTGCTATTTCTGGGTGTTGAACTTTATTTCAGTTATTATCAGAATTGGTTTTCCAGTTCCATACTTAAAAGCAAGAATCTTCTTTCTTAGACACTCTGATACAGGTCCATTTAAGTAGCAGCTGATATTTGAAAAACAATATTCAGATCTCCGTACACAATCTGTTATGAAAAAAATAATGTCATTATTATACCAATATTGAACAATGTACACTATGTTCAAGCCACTATTTTCAAATCATAACTATGAAAATAAATACAGTATTACAGTATATGCAAATCTTTTCTGCCCTTAGTAACAACAATGAATATTTTACAATATACAGGATGTACTATACATATATTATTATTTTCTAACACTATTAGAATAATTTTTAAATTTTTCCCATCATCCCAAATCTAGACAGTTAATATTTTGTGCTGATCTATCTTGATATGATTGAGCCAGCTGCCAAAAGTATATTGGCTGTCACATTTAAACTATGACTAAAATGGGTGCAATTCATTGTTTGTATTACTTTATCTGTACAGACAGTAGTGATATTGTAAAACTCTTTTGGGCTTAGAATATGAGTGTCAAATTCATAATATAATGTTGCTGTCATGTCATGCATCATGATCCCCCCCTTCACCAAACCAGAGGTGGGCGTGGCCAATGTATGTCACATCTGGCCTGTGGGTTTGACATCCCTGGCTTAGAGTTTGACATCCCTGGCTTAGAATATATACAGTAGTAGGTTTTGGCATAGTACACAAAGAGATCAGTTGGAAGAGGAGAAAGTTATTTATCATCATTTGGAACAGGCTACAATTCTACTTTCATAGTGCCAGTGAATTCAAAATAATTAGGATGACACTTATTTTTTGGCGTTAGAGTCAAACCAACCCAAGAAACAAGAGTACAATATTTTCTTCTGAAATTGAACAGAGATATTAAATCTAAAATATTTTAGTATTTTTAAGTGGAAGAGTAATGTGGATTAGAAATATTTTTGATTTCACTCCTTACTTTCATTAAACTGGTTTAAATTTTACATTTAAATCACATTTAAATTGTAAGCTTTACACTATATGGGAAATAGGTCATGACGATTAACAGATGATACCATATTTTGGAAAGAAAAGATTTAGTTCTATCATCTTAAAATACAACCCGGCATTTTTATTTTTGCATAGCCATATTGATAATTTCCCCAAATTTGCATCCTCCTTTCCCTCTGGTTTCAGCTAATTAGTTAGTTTATAACAATTTCTGGAGGATTAAAGAATGTATATGAATATTGGCATCACATTGCAGTGCTTCCTACGTGTTCATGAATCTTTGAATCCTTGTGCAAGAGTAACTTTGCTTATTTTTACTCCTCCCACTCACTGCTTTTTGCAGTGTAGCTTTTCAACCAGAACACTTTCTAACAAACATTTTATACTTGTTTTTAAGGAAGAAGCAGCTTGATAAACTGTTTTTATATTAACTGTACCATGTAGTTAGAAATTCTATTTGTATTCAAAGAGAGACTTTTCAAATTTCCAGAGACCCAATTTTTAAACAAATAGTAGCTTTTTGCTTTCATTTTTGCAATTGTTTGTATTTGACATTTTTGGAAACTCCTTTTGTTTTCTGAAATATCTGAAATTTAAAATGGAAAAACCTAACTAATTTTATGAAATCTCTGGGGTATTTATTATAACAGTATTAATTCATCCTTACACAATTTTCTACATATTTCATACTTTACTAACATTATATTAAACATTTATTTTGAATAATTAGTTTTTGTGCAGGAATATACAGCCATTGTAGATGAAAGCTATTTGAATTTACCTTATGTTCATTATTTGAAATTCCAAAAGATGGAAATAAAATATTTATAGTACTAAAGTTTTAGGGCTTTAGAAAACATTTTGGTTTGAATAAATCTTTTTTTTATACATTCAAATAATTTAGAATTTTCCCAACAGATGATGGAATAAGAACTCTATGAATTTAAGTTGCTTGAATGCATTTGAAAGGGCATTGGTCTTACCTGATACGCCTCTTTTCAGAAGGAGGAGCCATCATTCAGGATGGGTTGTCCTCGTCCTGTCCGATGAGGGACAGAATCTACAGTTTTTTCATCTGGGTGCTCTCCTCTCCTACCCAGATTAGATAAGACCGAAGATGCAGACCTGTTGTGGCTATAACACGACCTAGGGCAATAAATCTCCTGGTCTCCTTTCCTGAAGAAAAAAATTGGCCCACCAAAACAGGTAGCAGCTACCATCCAATAGTCAATGCTCCCAAACAGCATAGTCCATAATCTTTCCATCCAGAAGAAAAAACCAAGACAGAACGTGCACCATAAAAAAACAGAGGGTAGGACTGAATGATGATTACTGCTGAGAAGAGACGTGTCAGGTAGGATCAACGCCTTTTCTCCAGCTTGGGAGGAGCCATCATTGAGGATGGAACTTACCAAAGCTCAGAGTCCCAAGGGAAGAAATAAAATAGAAAGAGCCCCTCCCAATGGATGCTAGTGCGCCTCCTGTCAGACCTGCTGAAAGACTCTATGTCCAAAGGCCACATCTGCAGATGCAAATTTGTTTATTGTATAATGGTGGATGAAGGAAGATGGATAAGTCTATGTCGTAGCCCAACACACCTCCAACAGAGAAGCTTGAGTGGTCCAAGGAGTTGATGTAGCAGCACTGCAGGTGAAATGGGCTGTGACCCCAATGGCCTACACAAAGATGACAGTTCATAGGCTTTGGATATGATACCTCTAATCCACCTGCCAATAGTGGTGGCCAATACTTTTTGCCCCAAGGAATGCAGTAGAAAAGCGACCAACAGAGTTTCAGTCTTCTGAATATCCCGAGTCCTATCCAGCAGCACTCGCCAGACATCCAGGACATGTCACAATTATTCAATTGGATGTGAAGGATTAGTGCAAAAGGTGGGCATCACCAACCTCTGGACCCTGTGGTACACTATTGATCTTAGGAACAAACAAGGGGTCGAGCCGAAGGACCACCCAATCAATGTGATATACGCACAGGTCCTTACGATGGGCAGAAGTAACAGGAAGAATGCAATCTTGTAGGACAAGTGTCTGACAGACACAGAGCATAGTGGTTCATATGGCGGTCCAGTGAGGGACTGAAGGACCTGGGCAAGCCCCACAATGGGTAGCGATTTATTGTTGGAGGGCAAACATTGGCCAAACCCTTGAGAAAATGCCTGATGGCAGGCAATTGACCAAGGGACTGTACCTGGTCGCAGGTAAGGATTGACGAAAGGGCCACCACCTGGCACCGAAAGGTGTTGGGCGAAAGACCCATGTTGAGCCCTCTGCGAAGGAAGCAGAGTGCCTTGGGAAGTGGAAATCAAGTAGGCGACAGACCCTCTGTATCATACCACATGCAGAAGGAGTGCCATGTAGCAGCATAAATCCTTTGCTTAGATGGCTGCCTTGATGCTTCCATAATTAGGATGATATAAGCCTGATCCCTCAGAGTGGGGTGCTCAAGTGCCAGGCCATCAGTTGGTACCTCTGAGGGTCTGGATGTACCAACTGCCCCTGGCTTTGTGCGTTCTCAACCGGTGGAATCTGCTAGGGTGGAGAGATAGATAGGGTCTGGAGGTCCACAAACCAGGTCTTTCTGGGCCAGTGGGAAGCCACCAGAATGATGTCCACCTAAAACTCTAACATCCTCTGAATGACATGCGGTAAAACTGGCAACAGAGGGAAAGCATACAGAAGCCCCCACCCCCGGCCAATCCGCTCAGAGAGCATCCACTCCTTCGTCATCCGGAGATGGAAACTAGAAGAAGTAAGGCAGATGGGAGTTGGCCAGATCACAAAGAGGTCGATCTGCAACTGAAGTGGGTTGATATGGTCTGGAAAAGAGACTGGTGCAGGTGCCACTCTGCTGGATCCACCTCTGTTCTGCTGAACGATTTGGCCTGCGTATTGTTGACTTCCAGAACGTGATCTGCAGATAGGGAGAGTAGATTCCGCTCTGCCTATGTGAGCAATAGATAGGAATATGTAGGTAGGCCTCTGTCAGTTCCAGTGAAGCCAGGTAATCTCCCCATCAAACATTCCATAGGATGGACTGGAGGGAATGCACTTTGGACCACCGGTACTTAATATTGCAATTCAAATGCTTGAGGTCCAGAATTGCCCTCTATCCTCCCGAGGTTTTGGGGACTGTGAACAAGATCAAATAGCTTGCCGGTCCCTGCGGATCCAATGGAACCTGCTGGAGGCCCGAATGGGACATCTGATGAAAACCCACAGGGGAAGGGAAAAGAACTCCAACCTGAGGCTGGTCGAGAAAGTATTGAGAACCCACCTATTCCCCCATGGTCTTTTCCCAAGCATGAGCAAATAGGGACAGGCATCCACCAATGGGAGGAGAAAAGGGTGGCTCAAGGTCTGGGGAAGGGACAAACTCCCCCTTCCTGGAATGGTCACTTAAACTGTTGTCCTCTCCCAGATTCTCCATGCTACTGGTACTGCTAGAAGCTGGATTGACCTGAGGCTTGAGGGAGACTAAAGCCCTGGTCAACAGCCTGAAGGGGTGGACAGGTGTAGGGAGTAGGCCTGGAATAGCTGCATCGGGAAAGCAACAAAAGGATTTTGTGCTTGTCTCTTGTCTCAACGATGGGATCAAGAGATGCACCAAAAAGACTGAGCCCTTGTACGGAAAAGAAACCAGGCACCATTTGTGATGTGAGTCCACTTGCCACTGCCGCAGCCTGTGCATGCGATGCACCACAATGAAAACACCCATGGACTTAGCCACAAAACAAGCGGAAAATTGAGAATACGCAAACACCTTGTTGGGATCATGACGTGTGTGCAGTTCCTCTGCCAGAAGCTGTTCCTGAATGATCCTGAGCCAGAGCAGCATCAAACAAGAAAAAAAACAAAGCTGATGAGGTGACCTGGATCGCTCAGACTGCTGCCTGATGCACTTTACCAGTGTCTGCTCAATGCATTTGTCCTCTGAATGTAAAAGATAGTCTGATGACCCGGGCATGATCACGTTGATATGCAAGGCCATGATATGTAGATCAACAGCAGGAACCTCCAGGAGGGAAGCAAGCTCGGAGGCAACATTGAAAAGCTTTTTGTCCAATGAATCAGGCTGGGGCCCCAAGGCCGCAACCCTCCACTGTCTGCTGACATTGTCCAAAAATAGTGGAGGGGCCAGAACGAAGTCCACTTGTCCCAAAGTCCAGGACAAATTCTAAAAAATTGGGTCGAGCTGAGAAGACAAAATAGAAGGCTCCAAGGGGGCCAGGTCCAATCCAGCGATAGCCCTGGCTTTGGACAGCAGAGACTTGAACAAAGATGGAAGAAACAGGCCTGGTGAAGACTGTTGTTCAGAAAGGTCATCCTTGTCCTCCAAGAGGGTGTATTCATCCCCATACTCGAATAAGGGACCATGATCCTCCCATCTGAACTGTCAGATGTCAGACTGCCTCTCATATGAAGTGGTGGTTCTGGAAGCCCCCTGGCTTTCAGGATTCCAGCTGACTGGGAGCTTGTGGACATGTGTGGCAAACAAGCTGCAATCCCATGTCACACAGTGGCTGCAAGTAACGCTTGGAGATAAAGGGTTACATCTGTAATGGGACCACATCAATACATCTGTAATGGGGCCACTGAGGTAGAAGCTGCTGGCTGGAGTTCAGACAAGCAAGCCCCAAAGTTGAGGTGGTAATGGCAGAAGTGTCCTCAGAAGGAGATATCGAATCAGATGTTTGGGTGCCAGACTAGATGGATGAATAACACCCCAAGGATCCAGAGACCTCCAGATTAAGTCAGGAATGTCTAAGGAAATTGAGAACAGTAGTGTCTGATCTGTGGGAGCTGAAGCTGGGGTCCCTTGAATAGAAATATGTGCAGCTGCCTTAGATTGTAGCTTCTTTAGAACCTTGTCTCCTCTCTGCACTGCCTTGGAATGGCCTGGTGTGGGTAAGGAGCCCTTCCTCCTCTGAGGAGCCAGAGATTTTTCATTTGAGACCTGGTGATTTCTTTTGTGGTACCTCTTGCATGATGGCTTTTCAGAAGTGCTTGCCGTGCTGCTCATAAGGATGCCCACAAGATGAGATAATGACCCGAAATGCACCCAAGATGGCTGCCGCTAATAAATCAGGCCCACAAAATGGCAACGAAACACTAAGTTGCCAGCAACAAGATGGCTACCGCCCTGAAGCTACTGAGGGCAAAGACCAAGCCTGCTTGTTGATTGAAGGTAATTATGCCTTTAACAGGCAAGGAGAACACTGATGAGCAGTGCTGATGGGTGAAAGACACCACAGAGTGTCAGCTGGAGGTGTGAGGCCTAAGCCGTTCCTGGGCCAACTGTTGGGGGCCGTGCGAGCAAATTCAACTGGAGACTGGAGTTTCCTACATGATCAGAAGCAAACAGTTTTGGCAGCATTTCAGTTTAAAAGGGCCAGCACGAGCACACTTTAGGACTGGGGAATCTGGGTGGCTTTTTGGTATGAGGGAAATCAGTGTGAGTGCACTCCAGCGCTGAGAGAAGCGTGGCTGTGGCTGATGCAAAAATGCCACGTGAGCAGGCTCTACTGTGGGAAATTGCCTCAGTGTTTGCTGAAAAGTGTGAGCAATCTACAGTGCCAGTGAGCATTTTGAAATATTGCGCAAGCAATCTCTAGTGCAGGAAGGCTAGCTACAATAATTTGGGGGCACTAGCTGCCGGAGTCACAGTATAGTCTAATGGAGGAGTCTGGGCAGGAGAGGAGATCACCCAGATGAAAAAAAACTGCAGATTCGGTCCCTCATTGGATAGGACAAGGACAATTCATCCTGAATGATGGCTCCTCCCAAGCTGGATAACAAGCATATGTGCAGCTATCTATTCCACATGGTAATGATACATTTATATAAATGTATTGTAGATATGCATAGTTAAATACATTTATGCACAATCAAAAGTGAAAGTGAAAACCCAGAAAATATGAAATTCATATGCACAGTAGATTGATATTAATAAAATGTTTCTCATAACTTTGGAAAAGCACAATATATTGAAATATTTTAGTGAAGTATTAAGGTATTCATATTTTGATTGAGTGCAATATATGAATAATTTTTATTGATTGACATTCTTGGTTTTCTTATGTTAAGCTGAAAAGGAAGTAGATTTTTCTATGGTACAGTAACTAGACTTTTGTAAAGATCCCTTTCTATTTATTAAATATATAAATTAGTTCTGTGAATTTTTCAACAATTGCCATTTACAAGGATGAATACCAGTTAATAAACTATTAACAGTATAAAACAACAAAATGTGCTATCCACTTTTACAGTATACACTTGTGACCATATTGTTTTAATGACAGTATTTTCTGTATTTTAATAAATGAACTATTTAGTTAAAGTTTGTATTTCCATGATAAAGCTATTATCTCTAATGTTGATTTACTTAGGTTGTAAATATTGTTTTAAACTATTGAAATAGTTTACATTGATGATGACGATGATGTAAATATCTGTCACAGTGGATTTGAGCAGTATTGGAATTGCAAATGGTGATAGACTAACCTACTTAGTCATGGTTCCAATAAAAATCGGTCCTCCATTTTTCTTCGCTTGTTTTATCCATGGCTTAGTTTGTTTATTTTATTCCTATTTCTCTATGGGTGCCAGAACAAAATAATAACTAAAAAGTAAAAAGTAAACTATAACCAACAATAAACTATACCTGTTTTTAGATATTAGATACCAAAAACCAAAAGCTCATTAAAGAAACAGAAACAGGCAAATTGAAATAATCATTCCATAAATCCCTTGTTAAGAGACAGCATCAAAAGGTCAATGTCAATAATCTGTTTACTTACCATATTTTTCAGAATATAAGATGCCCCTTGGTTTTTGGGGAGGACAATAGGGAAAAAACAATCTGCCTAGCAGATTATCTGGCTAGTGTAGTGTGGTCATCTTCAGCACATTAGTTTGCTGGTTTTGATCACATGCTTGCTTTTTAATCCCTGGTTAGGGATAAAAAACAGTTTTTAAAACATTTCACTTCTCCCTCTCTTCAGAGAGAAACAATGAGAAAAACAAGCAAAGGGAAGATTACTTTGCTAGCAGAGCATAGAAAATAGCTTCACTTGTTAACACCTTGTTAGGGCTGAAAAAAGGCTCAACTGATTAATGGAGGGAGCAGCAATGAAAAAGGCAAAGGGAAGATCCGCTTAGCTAGCAAAACATGGAAGATCACATTAGCACTTCATTAGCGCTGGAAAAATGCTTAAAAAGTGCACCCAAATTTTCAGCCTCTTTTAGTGGGGTAAAAGCAGTGATGAGCTCCTACAGGAACACAGTTCTGGTAGCCAAATTTGGAGCTTCACCCCAGGGCACCCAATTTGCACTGAAAGATATTGAAACAAAATGCATAAGCCATGCCCAAAGTGTGGTAGTAAAAATTTTGGTAGCCCATCACTGGGTAAAAGGTGTGTCTTATACTCTGAAAAATACGGTATCTCTGTGTTTGCAAGAATGGGTGGTAGAATGGTACTCAAATATAAACTTAATATAAGAAAATTAACAACTGTCCCAGAACTTAGTATTATATCTGGGATAGAATGAAGGACAACATAGATAACACTTTTTAAAGAGTTAGCATCAGCTAACAATCTCAACTCATGAGAAACAAGGATACGATCTGTGTGTATAATCTGAATACCCCAGAATCATGCATTGACAAAAAATTTCTGCCACATATGTTGTCCTGAGAGAGAAACGAACATCGGAGTTGTTGAAAGAGCTCATAAAAACAGAGTATATTTTTCCAAATAAACAAATCCATTATTAAGTAATTTTGAGAGAATGCTCAGATGATACAACAGTGGTGGGACTCATCTCTGGGGCTGGGGAGGATGTGATTGGCTATTGAGATGAGGTAGACCGGTTGCTTTTGTAATCTGGAGACAACCTTTATTGACAAGGTCTTATTTTTAGCTATCTGTACCTGCAAGACATAAATAGAGCTACTTTTGATTAGCTTAATCACATGTTCAGATAGTTCTTCATGTATGAACACAATTGAGCCCCCCAAATTTCCATTGCTAATTACTACAGTTGATAAATTAGTAACATGGTTAATAAATGAATCTGGCTTCCCCATTAACTTGCTTGTCAGAAGGTCGCAAGAGGTGATGACATGACTATGGGACACGGGAATTGTTACAAATACATGCTTAGTTGCCAAGTGTCCAATTCTGATCACACGACAATAGAAATTCTGTGGCATTCATTGAGTATTTTTTTCAGTGCCATTGTAATTGAACTAAATAAATTATTATGAGTTAATGACTACCTGTATTAGGAAGATGGTCTTTTAAATGCCTAGGCCTAAAAGTTCTTTTACTAAGCTGACCAGGCGTCCCAAATTTCGCAGGACTGTCCTGCTTTTTTCCTATTTGCCCCATGTCCCGCTGGGTTTTAAAAAAGTCCCGCTTTAGCAGTCGGTGGCTTGAACACCGGCTAGAGATGCCTTGGAGCTGCTTGCCTTGAATGGTTCATGGAAGCCGAAGCAGCGGATTCGCCATCCCAGCCTTCTTCATCACATGCTGAAATCCCAATGTGGAAATCCATCTTAAAATTGGAAGCTAACAGGTGCGATCTGCTAGTGAAAGAGGGAGCAGGTGGAGGGTGGCTAACAAGAGACAAAGCGGGCGGATAATGGTGGGAAAAGCGCTTTGAAACTGGCGCAGACACCGCTTGTATTCTCCCTGATGCTAAAGCGAAGGACAGAAGTTCTGCCATCCCCCTTTGCAATCAGCGCTGGCCTCGGGGACAGCCGCCAAAACACGGGAAGGCTGCCGCTGCCACTGCTGACCACCACAAGAGAGAGAGAGAGATAAAAAGCAAGAAGGAGAGAGAAAGAGAGAGAGAAAGCAAGAGGGAGAAAGAGAGCAAGAGACAGAGCGAGAGAGAGTGAGTGAGAAAAACAGCAAGAGACACAAAGAAAGAGCAAGAGATAGAGTGAGAAAAAGAAAGAGTGAGAAGGAGAGAGAGAACAAGAGGGGGAGAGAGAAAGACATAGCAAGAGATAGCAAGAGAGAAAGAAAGAAAGAAAGAAAGAAAAGAGAGCAAGAAACAGAGAGAAAGAGACAGTGAGAAAGAAAGGGAGAGAGAAAGAGAGAGAAAGCAAGAGAGAGAGAGAGAAAGAGAATGCAAGAGACAGCGAGAAAGAAAGGGAAGGAGAGTGAGAAAAAGAAAGAGAAAGGAGGGAAAGAAAGAAAGATGAAGGAAGGGAGAGAGAAATAGAGAGGAAGGGAAGGTGGAAGAGAGAAAATTTTTTGCTAATTTTTTTTTTGCTAAACTTTTTAGCCCCCCACCCCTAACCCCCCGCTCAATGGTGTCCCTCTTTCCCAATCTTAAAATCTGGTCGCTTTACCCTACCATCAAATATATAATAAATAATCCAGTAATTATTTATTACTCAACAGAAAGTTCAGAAGAAAAGTCCAAGCTATGTTAATTTACTGGATGCATTTAATAGAAAAGGAAATGAAGAAAATGAGCCAAGGTGGCGCAGCAGGTAGAGTCCAGTACTGCAGGCCACTAAAGCTGACTGTAGATCTGTAGGTCAGCGGTTCAAATCTCATCACCGGCTCAAGGTTGACTCAGCTTTCCATCCTTCCAAGGTGGGTAAAATGAGGACCCAGATTGTGGGGGCAATATGCTGGCGCTGTTAAAAAATGCTATTGCTAACATGTTGTAAGCCGCCCTGAGTCTAAGGAGAAGGGCAGCATAAAAAATTTAATAAATAAATTTAAAAAATGAAGGAATCTGCTATGTTGCATATTATTTCTAATAGTGCTTCTCCTTTTATAAAATCTCAGAGAAATAATAAAATTGTCCTCCCCATTCCAGTTTATACATTTAATTTTCTTGCATTTTTTGTAATTTTTATTACTATTGGTTTTTAAATTATACTATTGGAACACATACACACAAACACGCAGCTTGAAATTTTCTGTAATTATGAATTTATGGATTTCTTTGTAAAATTATTTAGAGTTTAATTCAAGTCTGCCCTCCAGTGGCTCCAAAATAGTTATTATATATTGCTTACTGATGTCTTTGGATGTGGCTTCTCTCCTGTCCTAAGGATCTGGCCATTGCCTTGCTATGTCCCATCCCTTTCCCCCCACAGCTCTTTGGCCGAGAATTATAAATCTATCAAAGAGATCAGATGACCAACATATCTGGTGTATACAGTATTGCAGTAAGGAGATATGTGTTAAAACTCTTTGCATTTCTCTATCAAGATTTCCAAATACTATAATTTCACTAGGTAAAAGTAACCGATGAAACATTCAAAATTCTCAACTACAATGTATATAAACAGTTTACACACCTGTTAAAATGCAAAGCACTCGAGATGTAAAAAATCAGACCAAGATAAATCACTTCCGACTTTTTTCCATATTTCATATAATACATATGTTATACAATTCAATTGAAAAACTATCTGAAATCTTCCAGGGGGGTGGGGGTTAAAAGTAAGAAACACAATAACATGGTTCTATAAGTATGCACATCTCCTTATAAGTAGAGATGTGGCTGTGTTCAAAATTTAACCAATCACATTCAAACTGATGTTTAGTAGTAGTACACACCTGCTGTCAACTACTAACTAAATAAAATCATATAAAGTTCTGCTGTTCTACTATGATTTTTCTGACACTTACTCAGTTGCCTCTTAGAGCAAAAGCCATGATCTGCAGAGCTTATAAAGCATCAAAGAAATCTCACTGTTGGAAGATATCCATTAGGAGAAAGGTACAAAAAGTGCAATGGGGTAATGCATCCATTCTTGCTCTACTTGATTTCTCTCTGGATTTTGATACCATTGATCATAGTATCTTTCTGGAGCACCTTTGGAGCATATGAGTGGGGAGACATTTGCTATCCTCGTTCACTTCCTCCCTCTGTGGCCGCCCTTAGTCAATGTTGATAGGAGAGGATCCAGCCCTTGCCCACTGTTTTGTGGGACTTTCTTCACTCCTATTGAACATTTACATGAAGCTGTTGGGTTAGATCATCTGTCACCATGAACTGAAATATTATCAATATGCTGATGATATTCACCTGTATATCAGCCCATGGTGAATTAAGCAATGTCACGACCTCCCTCTTGCCGTGCTTGGAGGCTGTTATGACTGGATGGGGAGCAATGGGTTGAAACTGAACCCTGACAAGACCGAATGGCTCCGGGTTTGGGGTTCTTTGGCCCATGGGGAATTGCCACCTTTAGCCATAGATGGGGCAGCATTGCTACAAACAGATCCTGCGTGTAATCTGGAGGTAATCAGAGGGCCTTTGCCCAACTGTGGATTGTGCACCAGCTACGCCCTTCTCATGGTCACTCATGCCCTAGTCATCTCCTGTCTTGGCTATTGCAATGCACTCTACATGGGGATCCCTCTGAAGAGCATCTGAAGCTTCAGTTGGTACAAAATGCAACAGCCCACATGGCTTTGTGTAGACCTCATTGTAAACATTTCTTCTCTCCTGCAGGAACTGCATTGTTTGCCAATTTGATTCCAGATGTAATTCAAGGTGGTGGTTGTCACTTTTAAAGCACTTCCTGGCTTGGGACCAGGTTATCTGCGGGACCGTCTCTTGACAATTATATTTAGCCGACCCATGAGTGGGAAAACAAAGATTTTTGTGAGTTCCATCCCCTAAGGCAGGGGTCGGCAACCCATGGCTTCAGAGCTACATGCAGCTCTTTGGGCCTCCTGCTATGGCTCCCTGTCCCATCACTGGCTGGCCTTGCTCTCTTCTCCCTCACCTGGCCTGAGAAGATAAGGGTGACAGCGTGAATGGTGAAGTGGCCAGGACTGATTCTCTGATGCTGGTTGAGGAACATAGACACCCTTGGCCAAGGCTTCCCTTTGGGTGACTCTCCTTCACTCTCGCAATTCTCTGGCTGGCTGTAGCAGGGCCAGGAGTGTGCACATGCAGCAAAGGCGTGCTTGGAGGATGGACAGCTGCTCACTTAAGGGAGGTCTTTGGATGTGGCTTCTCTCCTGTCCTAAAGATCTGGCCATTGCCATCCCATTCCCCCGCAGCTCTTTGGCCGAGTCGGGTGGGTGTAAACTCCAGTCTGAAGCAATAGAAAGTGAAGACTGCCTTCACTCCGATGACTCTCCTCCCCCTTATTCTCTCATGCGGGGGAGGGGGAGGGTGACAAGACACATCAAAGTGATGGCAAGGGACGGGAGTAGGGACAGGATGAGATACAGCAAGGCATGGCTAGATCCTTAGGCAAGAGGGAAGCCGTGTCCAAAGACTGTTCTTAAGCGAGCAGCTGCCTGCCCTCTGGATGTGCCTTTGCTGTGCTTTGGGGCTCATTTGAGGAGGGTCTGCCTGTGTACACCAAAACCAGCCAGGGAGTTGCGAGAGGGGGAGGAGGGTTGGCCAAAGGGAAGTCGGGTGTGGCAAGTGTTATGTAGCACACAGAGAGAAGGGGAGAGATGGAGAAAGAGAGAGATGAGGGAGGGAGAGAAAGATGGGTAGGGAGGAAGGGAAAGACAGAGAGAGATGGGGAGAGGGAAAGAAAAATGAGAAGGGCGAGAGATAGAAGAGAAAGAGAGATGGAAAAGAGAGAGATAACTTTTTTCATAGAAAACAAAACAGAGTCACAAAACCTAAGTAGCTGTAGATGGGGTGGGGGGAATCAGGTGATTCAGTGGGAGCGACATCAAATTGGCCATGCCCACCTAGGTTTTGTGGCTCCAGGTGTTTTGTTTTCTCTGGAAAATGGGTCCAAATGGCTCTTTGAGTTTTTTTAAAGTTGCTGACCCCTGCACTATGGATATTCATCAAGTATTCATCAAGGTCCAGAAAGAAGGGTTTTCTCTGTGGTGGCCCCCTCTTTCTGGAACATCATTCCACCAGAGATTACATTGGCCCCATTCTATCACTCTTCCGGAAGGTGCTGAAGACATGGTTTTGTCAGCGGGCTTAGGAAACCCAGAGTGGGATGGAGTCTACTAAAAAAAAGATTGAATGCTGTCATAAAATAAAAAAATGCTTTAGCAAAGTATTATTTTAAGGGTATGTACACTTATGCAACCATGTTATTATATGTTTTTTGTTATTTTGCTCCCTAAAAATTGTTTTTCAATTGAATTGTTCAATTGACAATGTTAAAGATGGAAAAATTTGGAAGTGATTCATCTTTGCCTGGTTTTTTTATATATACAGTGATACCTCATCTTATGAACTTAATTGGTTCCAGGACGAGGTTTGTAAGGTGAAAAGTTTGTAAGACGAATCAATGTTTCCCATAGGAATCAATGGAAAAGTGATTAATGCGTGCAAGCCCAAAACTCACCCCTTTTGCCAGCCATAGTGCCCGTTTTTGTGCTGCTGGGATTCCCGAGGCTCCCCTCCATGGGAAACCCCACCTCCGGACTTCCGTGTTTTTGTGATGCTGCGATTTCGCTGAGGCTCCCCTCACTGGGAAGCCCCACCTCTGGACTTCCGTTGCCAGCGAAGCACCCGTTTTTGCGCCGCTGGGATTCTCCTGCAGCATTGCAAAAACACGGAAGACTGGAGGTGGTGTTTCCCATGGAGGGGAAACGGGTGCTTTGCTGGCAACAGAAGTCCGGAGGCGGGGCATCCTAGTGATGGCGGCTTGGGTTTGTAAGGTGAAAATAGTTTGGAAGAAGAGGCCAAAAAATCTTAAACCCCGGGTTTGTATCTCGAAAAGTTTGTATGACGAGGGGTTTTCTTCTGGGTGAATCCATGAAAACGAGAGGAAATTCTTCAGCAGGAACAGAAATCCTGAAGCTCCTTAAAAGTTTCCCTTCCCCTCTCGACACAGAGAACCAATTCTTCATGGATTTTTTTTACCTTATGTCCCATAAAGCACCTTTTCCCAGATTGTTTTAACTTTGAATGATCAAATGACCAATTGAAATTCAAGAACTACCTGTATTCTTGTAAGTATCATGGGATTTTAAAAAATAAATTATATATCTGTCTATACATGGGAAATTCAGAGATGATCTTTAGCAGCTCACATTAAATCACTAAGTTTACAGAAATTTGGATAATCACATTTAGGTTTTGTAACTATTACTTCTGTCTCGATTTTTGCAGTCCAAATGCTTTAGTCTTAATCTAAGCATCTGTGGCTGAATCTATTAGCTAAAGCTTCAGTTATATGAAAACTTCAGTTATGCTCTCCTGGCGCTGATGTAAATTGCCCTATAAAAAATGTTTTATTTAGATATTCAAGCAATGCAATACTGGCAAATATGTATAATTTGGGTGTAGGAGAAGGGTAAAGGTTTGTTCCCTGAGTTTGTGGGTTGGATTCCAAACATTTTGTTATCAGCTAGGTAACATCTTCAGGAGTTTAGGGGGTGTTGGTGGTTTAGGGGGTGTTGGTGTCAATGCTCTTATGTTTATAAAGGTGTGTGTGTATCAAATGAGGGTCTTGTGATAAAGAGATTATATCAGATCAGGGTCATTGGGAGGTAAATTGCTGGTGAGGAGGGTTGCATGAGCCATTGGGTTGTGCGTTGAATTGGATTCTGAGGGGTTCATAGGTTGTAAGTTCATAGGTTGTAGATCAAAGTGTCTATTGATGGAATGGCTTGTGGAGTGCCAGGCTTTGATGAATTCACGAACAGGGCAGTTGATAGCATGGTTGATGATTTTTGTGTTGCTCCAATTGAATTGGTGCAATTTGGTGTCAGTGTCGGTAGAGACTAAGGATTTGGGATCATAACATTTGATTGCCAGTCAGTGTTGTGGATCCTGATTACATTGTTAAAGAAGGATGAAAGAAATAAATGTAATCTACAAAATCAACTGCAACTATTGCAACCAATTCTACATGGGATAAATATATCAATGAAAAAGTAGGATCTATTAACTTTGGCTGGCAGTCAAATGCCACAATCTCATATCTCAATTCACATTGACACCAAAGAGCACCAATAAGTGGAGCACCATATGATGTTTTGCCTAACAACCCCTTTGTTGGGTAGTGGACATTTTAGCCCCAATTAAAACCATTAAGTGAGAACTATGTGTGTTGATTTTATTAGCTACTAATAACACTCTTAATTACAGAGTAGCTGTCTTAAAATATAGTATTTTTCAACTGTAGTACTAAATAAACTACAGGTGAAACTCAAAAAATTAGAATATCATGCAAAAGTTCATTTATTTCAGCAATACAACTTAAAAGATAAAATGTAATATATGAGAGAGACTCATTACATGCAAGGCAAGATAGTTCAAGCCGTGATTTGTCATAATTGTAATGGTTATGGGGTACAAGTCATGAAAACCCCAAATCCATCATCTCAGAAAATTAGAATATTACATGCAATCAATAAAAGAAAGATTATACATAAACAATATTGGACCTCTGAAAAATATAAATCTTGTGTGAAGTTTCCACAGTCTGTGTTCACCTTTTAAGTTGCATTACTGAAATAAATGAACTTTTGCATGATATTCTAATTTTTCAAGTTTCACCTGTATGTAGCATATTTAGCATGGTTTTTAATTTTTTTTTTACCAAAGCTATCAAGTAAATTTTCTGGGAATACAAATTGTTAGCAAATAAGTAAATAACAATAAACATAAATATATATATACATCTACTTTAGCTAACATTCTGGCCTCAGAAAATCCTTTAAACCATCATATATGGTGCACGCTATTCTACAGAACTAGTTCTTTCAGTTTACTAATTTCATATTTGGCCAGATACTCCATTTATAGTACCGTGTTTCCCCGAAAGTAAGACAGTGTCTTACTTTCTTTTTACCCCCAAAAGCCCCACTACGTCTTACTTTCGGGGTATGTCTTACATTGGAAAAAAATTGAAAGGGTCGCGTTCCCGAAGGCATCTCCCCAGAGTCCAGAAGGGCAGCCGCGGGACAGGAGCCTCGTGAGCCCTTTTCCAAGTTCAACCTCAGGGCTCCAAGCGGCGTGCACGTGTGGAGCCGCAGACGCGTGTCGGGGAAGCGTGTGTCTGGAGGGGAGGAGCCGCTCTGCGCAGTTGGGCAGCCCCACCTGCCTGCCGGAAAGGAGGCGGGCGAAGGAGGGCGCAGCTCTGGCCGCTCGCCTCGGAGCCGGTCGGCCTTGCCGGCCGCTTGCAGCCGAGCCTCGGCAGGACTCGGTTGCTGGGACGAGCGCCTTCTCTGCAAGCCGCCGCCCGCTCGGCTCGCTTCGGACCAGCGCCGTCCTTCGCTTTGCCAAGCCGGGGAAGAGGCGGTGGCGCCGCGGTGAGGCGAAGGCGAGGGGCGCGCGGGGAGCTTGGAAGCGACGTCATCAGGCACCCCCCCCGGCAATACCCCCGTGTTTCCCCGAAAGTAAGACATATGTCTTACTTTCGGGGTACGGCTTATATTAGCCGACCCCCCTGAAACCCCCGATACGTCTTACAATCGGGGGTATCTTACTATCGGGGAAACAGGGTAATAATACAGAACAGAAATACATATACCGGTATTTTAATATAAACATTTGCCTGGAGTGAGAGATTATAATGTAAATCTTTTATTTTCTCTTACAGAATCTGCAAGAAAATAAAACAAAGTTGAAGGCCAACATTTTACAAGAAATCTAAATGCATTTCTGATCTTTAAGAGTTCAATTGATTAAACTGATCTTTTTCTTAACAAAATTTCAGATTTTTGTGCAAGAATTGATTTCAAGAAACAATTACTATTTTATTATTATAATAAAAATGTATCAGTGATATTATGAATTATATTTTTATTCACTTTTACACAAACTTACTTTCCTTCCCTCTAATCTCTAGGGGAGATGTTACAGGGCTTCTTTCAAATGAAAGTTATGCAAGTAGGCCAAAATAGTAAGCCAATCATCCTGAAGCATACCCTGCTTTTAGCAAATGCCAAAAATTAAGCTATGACTACCAGACAATAAACAACTTGACACTTCTACATTATAATGGAACAAGCCAGATTAATACCACTCTTTCCTTTCTTTTCTTTTTTCCTTTCTCTCTTCCCTCTTCAATGCAATTTGTGCTGCTAACCATTGATGTCAGAATGTGCTGAAACTGTGCACACCAGGACTATTGTGAAGTAAATAATACCTTTCTGTTGTAGTTAAATGTTATCCTTCCAGCAAGGCAATCTTTTGGTAGCTTACTTGTTCTTTGTGAGTTAGACATTTTTCTTGGCTACAGCTGTCATGTGGGAGGCTGTTTGAAAAGCTTCCAAATTAACCAAGCTCTAGAACTGAATTATACAGCATGCATTAAGAGAGAGTGAATAGTACTGCATATGTGTCTGTAGGTTTTATATGTTTTATGGATCTTTCAATCTTTTAAGATATTTGTTAATTTAAACACAGTTGTTCAAATGTGAATCACTCATCCTATCTTGTGTTTAATTGGTATTAAATGGAATGGGTCACCAAGTTATTAGCAGACTACACAAGCCTCATACTGTAGTACCTGATTGTTACATACAGTGATACCCCGTCTTACGAACATAATTGGTTCTGGGACGAGGTTCGTACGGTGAAAAGTTCGTAAGATGAAACAATGTTTCCCATAGGAATCAATGGAAAAGTGAATAATGCGTGCAAGCCCATTAGGAAAATCCAAAACTTTAAGTTTTTTTAAAAAGCGGTGGGCGGACGAAGTGGAGGAGAACAGAGTGGGGACAGGCGAGCCGAGGAAGCGTCAGGAGAGGGGATTTCCCCCATCTCGCTGTCGTGGGAGACTCAGCCATCCATCGCCCACTGCCCCCTCCTGCCAGAAGCCCGCAAAGAGCCAAAGCTGGGTGTGGAGAAAAGCGAAACTTTCAGCTCCTGGATGGACCAGAGAGCCCACCCGCCCGCCCTGCCGATTGCCCTCCCTCCCTCCGCCAACAGCGCTTGTCCCACCCTCTCCAAGAGCTGCACCGAGGCCGCCCGGGAACCACTGCTTCCAAGAGGGTTCCCCTCGCTAGCCTGCTCTAGCCGTTCAAGGCTTTGGTAACTTTGGAGGATCCCTGCCCAGCACACGCGCGCTCTCCCGGCACAACTTGCCCAGAGGATTTTTTTCCCACCTCTCACGATCCCTCCAATGCCCCAACCTGAACTTTAGCTTGCGTGAGGAAGGGGGTTGGCTCCCCACACGGGAGCCACCCAAAGGCGAAATATGATTTGAAAAGCTCTGGTGCGCAAAAAGCTTGGGGACAGCGTGACTTGGTAACATGGGGAGGAAGAGCCGGGCCGGGAGGAGGAGGAGTGGGAAGAAGGCAAGATCTGCTCCCAACACCCGTTGGGAACGCGGAAACCAAGGGTTCTCAGCCAAGACTTCTGAAAGAGACCGAGCTTTATGCAAGGATTCTAGTGTGCGTGCACACCCAACAATCAGCTGGCTGGTACACATGCACAGGCTGGTTTTTGGCACTGCTATGCATGCGAAGGGATCACGCTCCAGAAAAACCAAACTTCCAGGTTATGGTGCACATGCACACCTGACAATCAGCTGGCTGGCATGCATGCACAAACCAGTTTTCAGCATTGCCATGCACATAAATGACAGTTGATTGTTACACTTGCATATGTGCCAAAAACCCTGAAGACAAACAGGCAAGGCTATGTGTGCTGGGTGACATGGCTTTGCAAGCACTTTGGGCATGCATGTCATAAGTTCACCATCACAATTCTAGGATGTCTGTGGTTATCAGGAACGTTAAGCTTGTTCTTGTAAAGTTCTTCTGTGTAATTTTGCTATTTCTTCTTAATCTCTTCTAGCTGTTAGGTCCCAACCATTTTGTTCCTTTATCATGCCCATCTTTGCATGAAACATTCCCTTCCTATCTCCAATTTTCTTGAAGAGATCTTTGGTCCTTGCTATTCTATTGGTTTCTTCTACTTCTTTATTTAAGAAGGCATTATTATCTCTTCTAGCTATTCTCTGGAATTCAGTATCAATTGGGTATATTTTTCTCTTTCTCCCTTGCCTTTCGCTTCTTTTCTTTTCTCAGCTATTTGCAAAGCCATTTTGCTTTCTCACATTTTTTCCCCTTTGGGATGGTTTTAGCTGCTACCCCTTGCACAATGTTGTGAACCTCCAACCATAGTTCTTCAGGCACTATCAGATCTAATTCCTTAAATCTATTTGCTACCTCTACTGTATATTTATCAGGGATATGATTTAGTTCTGAGTGGTCCAGAGCTTTTCTCTACTTTCAATTTAGGCCTAAATTTTGTAATGAGCAGCTCATGATCTGAGTCACAGTCAGCCCCTGGTCTTGTTTTTACTGACTGTATAGAGCTTCTCCATCTTTGGCTGCACAGCACATAGCCAATTTGATTTCTGTGTTGACCGTCTGGTGATGCCAATGTGTAGAGTTGTCTCTTGGGTTGTTAGGAAAAATTGTTTGCTATGACCATAGTATTGTCTTGACAAAATTCTATCAGCCTGTGCCTTGCTTTATTTTGTACTCCAAGGCCAAACTTACCTGTTATTCCGGTTATCTTTTGGATTCCTACTTTAAGCATTCCAATCCTTCATGAGGATAAGAACATCATTTTTTAAATGTTACTTCTATGAGGTGATATAGGGCTTCATAGAACCAGTCAATTTCATCCTCTTTTGCACCAGTGGTTTGGGCATAGACTTTTACTACTGTGATATTGAATTGCTTGCCTTGGATTCAAACTGAGATCATTCTGTTATTTTGGGGATTGTATCCCAGTATTGCTTTTCCTACTCAAATCAAATTTATTATTACAGTCATAGACCAAAACAAATAAAAACATTTAGTGAATACACAATCAATAGTTAGGATAATATAGGATAAAATGATAAATAACATATAAAAACCACGATAAAATCCAGTCTATCAATTATACATTGTCAACATTACAATCCATAAGCTCTGAGGTCTATATTCAGTTTGATATTATTAGAGAAAGGAATAAACACGATTGCCACATTTGTCGTATAAATAAGCTAAGGTGTATTAGGCACTTAAAAGCTGGCCACAAATGATATACATACATACATATATACACACACATGTATACACACACACACACACATACACATATATACATAAAAAGGAACTGTGACGCTCCTTCAATATACCACGTGATCTGACAGAAAAAGCATAAAGCCTCTCCCTGGAACAAAGCTGAAGGGATCAGATCCTATGGCCTAGAATAGAGGTTAATTCTCTGCCTTACAAGGCAGAAGCTACAGGATCAAATCCCAGTAAGGGTATGGCTTTGCTGATGAGAACAAGGCCGAAATAGTGCTATCCTAGTCTCCCTTGATTTTAAAAATTCAGCAAAAACATGTGATACATATACATGTATATATACATATACATATCTGGCTATGATGAAGGCACATATTTGCAATGAATCCCCACTGCTGCTGTGCAAAATCTGGCAACCTGTGCTGTAATTATGGCCTGTTCATCCTTAAGCAGCACTGGAGATAGGTAGTGTCTGAGTGGCCAGGACATTTTACAATTAATGGCAGAATATGTTTTTTCCTAATGTCTGTATAAAAGGGGCATCTTAGGAACATGTGTCCCTCAGTCTCCACCTCTCCTGAGCCGCAAGGGCAAAGTGAATGTATTCTTTTATACTTGCCATACAAAACAGCAGATGGAAGTGCATGACACTGTTATAAGAGCAAATGCTTTTCAATGGTTTTGTTGATTCCAGCTGTCTAAGATATCTGGCACCAGCCCCAACACATCTAGTGGCATCTGGGGCCAGAAACAGCGGAGATTTATTTAAGTCCTCCTGTCTCTCGATGTCCTCCACTCTTTGTCACATCTTGCTAGATCAGTGTTTTTCAACCGGTGTGCCGCGGCACACTAGTGTGCCGTGAGACATGGTCAGGTGTGCCGCGAGGCGGTTCGCCCCCCCCCCCGCTGCCGCCGCCACTATTGGCAAAGGTTGCTTTGAAAGTCGGCCCCCTCGCGCCCATGGCTTCTCGTCGCTTCCCCAAAGCACCGTCGCTTCCCCGAAAGCGCGCTCCTCATCTCCCTGCCAGCCCGCGGGGGGGTGGGGGGAGGAGGCGCCGGCAGCAGAAGGGAAGGGAGCCGCGGCCGCCCCTGCCTCCCCATGGTGCCTCCGGCCCCCTCGGCCTTTCGGCGCTGCCCCCCGCCCGCCCCCTCTCCTCCTCCGCTGTCTCCTGCCTTTCGGCGTGGCTCCTCCCGCACCCGGAACGGTGGCGGGAGGCTTTTCTTATTTTGAATATTCCGAGCGGCTAGCAGGGGGGTAGGGAGTGCGCGCAACCACCCGCACGCTTCCGACATTGAATATCACCTTCGCTGGCCTCCGCTGAGAAGAACGGAGAGAGAACGAGAGTGAGTGTCAGCAACAGACAGCAAGATAGAGAGAAAGTGAGAAAGAGAGAGAGAGAAAGGGGAGAGAGAAAGAAATAGCAAGAGAGAGAACAAGAGAGAAAAAGAGTGTGAGAAAGAAAACAAGAGAGAGAGAGAAAGCAAGAGAGAGAGAGAAAACAAGAGAGAAAGTGAGAAAAAGAGAGAAAGAGGGAGGGAGAGAGAAAGAGAGAGAGAGAAAGAACAAGAGAGAGAGAAAGAAAATAAGAGAGAACAAGAGAGAGAGAGAGAGAAAATAAGAGAAAAAGAGATAGCAAGAGAGAGAGAAAGCAAGAGAGACAGATAGGGAGAGGAAAGGAGAGAGAGAAATGAGAACAAAAAGGGGAGAAAAAAGGAGAAATGATTGAGGCAGAGAATGAGAGGAGAGAGAAACAAAAGAGAGAGAGAGGGGTGATTCTTGAAGCATATGGTAAAAAGCACCCAAATAATAAGAAATGCCCCCCAGCCCACACCTCTTTTTGAAAAGAATAAAAGAGAAAAAACCCCAGCCCTCAACTGGTTTTGGAAATGGTTCCAGTGTGTATACACACACACACATAAGGGGGGGAGAGAGACAGGGATGGAAAAAGAGAAAGTGAGAGGGAAAAGGAATGAGGGAAAAAGGGAGGAAGAGAGAGAAATGACAAACATGAGAGAGAAAAGGGGGAAAGACAGGAGAAGTACCCAGAAATGAGATATAAATTTGAGTAGGGATGATTGATAATTGACTGTATTTATAAGGGGATGTTACATGGGATTGTATATACGAGGGGGTTATGTATGTATGTATGTATGTATGTATGTATGTATGTATGTATGTATTTATTTATTTATTTAATTTGTGTCATTTTGGTTGGTGGTGTGCCCCAGGATTTTGTAAATGTAAAAAATGTGCCGCGGCTCAAAAAAGGTTGAAAATCACTGTGCTAGATCATAGTTCATCTTGATTATTGAAGCTGGGGAGAGGGATTCTTGCCTGCAGTAGTATATCTGGTCATCTGAATTAAAATCACCCATTCCTGCCCATTTTAGTTCTCTGATGCCTAAGATGTTAATGTACAGTCTTGTCATTTGTTTGACCCCATCCAGCTTATTTTGATTCATGGATTTTACGTTCCAGGTTCCTATGGAGAAACGATCTTTAAGCATTGGACTTTCCTTTCACTACCAGATATATCCACAGCTGAGCATTCTTCCAGCTTAGGCCCAATCACTCCACTCTTTCTGGTGCTACTAGTACAGTGATCCCTTGATTTTCACGGGTTCAAACTTCGCGAAACGGCTGAAACGGTTTTTCAAAAAATATTAATTATAAAATACTCCGCATTTTTTTCCTATACCACGGTTTTTCCCGCCCCATGACATCATATGTCATCACCAAACTTTCGTCTGCCATTGCTGATTGGCTGAAATCTCGGCCAATCAGCGTTGTCATCGCAAAAAGTTTGCCCGACAATGCTGATGGGCTGAAATCTCGGCCCATCAGTGTTGTCATCGCAAAAATTTTGCCCATCATTGCTGATGCCCCGAAATCTCGGCCAATCAGTGGTGTTATCCCAGGGTGCATTGGTACAGTACTTTTACAACTTATTAAAACTTAATGGAAGTTGCCACCTAAACGTTGCACGCGGAGCGGAGGTTGCGACACTAAAAAGAGCAGGAAGATGCTGACAATTAAGGAGAAAATTGAACTTTTGGATATGTTAAAAGAGGGTCGCTCTTATGCAGACGTTGGTCGGCATTATGGGATCAACGAATCGAGTGTGCGATACATTCGGAAAGATGAAAAGAAGATAAGGCAAACATCTATGATAATATTCAACAAGGCAGCAAAAAGGATGGTGACGCCTAGAAATAAACGGCTTATGAAAATGGAAGCTGCTTTGTCCGTGTGGGTACAAGACTGCCGTAAGAAGAGCATTGCATTGGATACCAATACGATACGGACAAAGGCACAACAACTCTACACCTGTCTGGCAAACAAAGAAGGAGGTGATGCAGATGAGGGAAAAGAAGATGTTGATGAAGGTGCTGATGACTCAGAAGACCCCCAGCCATCAACATCCACTGCTTCTCCGACCCCATCCACATTCACAGCAAGTAAAGGATGGTTTGATAAATTTCAACGGCGCTATGGCCTGAGGAGTGTGTCATTGCATGGAGAAGCTGCCTTAGCGGATATAGGTGCAGCCGAGCGGTACGTCCATGGCACGTTTAAAGACATAATTGAAGAAGGGGCCTACCTTCCAGAACAGGTGTTCAACATGGACGAAACAGGCCTGTTCTGGAAGAGGATGCCATCACAGACTTTCTTAATGCAAGACGAAGCCAAAGCCCCTGGTTTTAAGGCCCAGAAAGATCGGGTAACTTTGATCATGTGTGGAAATGCAGCAGGCTTCATGATGAAGTCAGGGCTCATTTATAAGTCCCGAAATCCAAGAGCCCTAAAGAACAGAAATAAGAATGCATTGCCAGTGTAACTGGATGCATAATCCTAAAGCATGGATTACAAAAACCCTCACACGGGACTGGTTTCATCAGTGCTTCATCCCACAGGTGAAGGATTATTTGGCTGGCAAAGGACTCAATTTCAAAGTGCTTCTCCTAATGGATAATGCTGGAGGCCATGATGATCTGGCACATGAACATGACGGGTTACAAGTCGAATTCTTGCCATCAAACACCACATCGCTTATCCAGCCAATGGATCAAGGTGTTATCCGCGCATTTAAGGCACTGCACACACGCAATTCCCTTGGAAGCCTCGTGGAAGCAATGGACACTGATGAAAACTTCACATTGAAGGGCTACTGGTGTCAGTACACGATTGCATCGTGTCTGAAGAACATTTAGAATGCCTTAATGGATATGAAGACACAAACAATGAATACCTGCTGGAAGAAATTGTGGCCAGAAGTGGTGCACAAGGGATTTGCTCCCGAAGAAATTCAACATGCTACAGTCCAGAAATCTGTGAAGCTGGCACAGGCACTGGGTGGAGAAGGCTTCAGTGACATGACACCCGATTAAGTCCATGGGTTGCTTGATGAGCATGGCCTACCACTGACAGACAAAGATCTGGAGGAGCTGACCAGATCAGCGAGTGAAGAAGAGGAAGAAGAGGAAGCTGAACAAGCTGAGGAAGAAGAAGAGGTTGGCCTAATGCTTGAACGGCTTGCAGAAGTGCACAGAAGTGCTGCACATCTCCAACAGATTGTGGAACTTTGGGATCCCAACATGACTCGCTCTATACAATTTAAAGCCTCCCTTGACAACATCGTTGCATCATACAGAGCCATGTTAGCCCAGAAAAAGAAACTGCGCCAACAACTACCCATAACTATGTTCACCACGAAAACCAAGAGGTCTATCACACCATCACCTTCAGCATCCATTGTAGAAGTGCCCGATGAAATGGTGATTGAAGATGATCCTTAGTTATGTTAATAATTTTTGCAAATAAAAAACCCAAAAAAAAGTTAATATTTATAATTTATAAATATCAGGATGACTAAGTATCTTATTCAATGGTGAGTAGTACTGTACAGATAATGGAAAGGGGAAATGGTAATTAAGGGAATGGGAAATGATAATTTATGGGTTTAAAGTGTTGGGACTGAGCAACATAGAAGAATGAATGAATGAGTGAGTGAGTGAGTGAATGAATGAATGCTGTATGTAAATAAATCTCCCACCCTGCCTGTGTGTGTGTGTTTGTGTGTGATCTCTTGAACCATTTCCAAAAACAGGTGAGGGCTGGGGTTTTTTTCTCTGTTATTATTTAAGTGATTTTATCATACTGTATGCTTTCAATCAAGAGTCACTTCTCTCTCTCTTTCCTGTCATTCTCTGCTTCAATCATTTTCTCATTTCTTTTTTCCTCCCCTTTTTTCTATCATTTCTCTCTCCTCTCTTCCTTCCTCTCCCCCCTCTTGCTCTCTCTCTCACCTTTCTATCTCGCTCTGTCTGTTGCTCTCTCTCTTTGAGAACGCCTGCCCCGCCTCTCCTGCAGCCCCCTCACTGACAGCTGGGACGAAAGCGCTCTCAGCTAAGGGACTGTGAGAGGGGCGGGGTGGGCATTCTCAAAGCGCTCAGAGCGGCTAGCGGCCGAAAGAGGAGGACGAGAAGCCGTAGCCGCCAGTGCTGCTGCAGGACTCGTGTCCCAAGAAAGCCGGTGAGTGGGGCAAATAGGGTGGGCGGGGGGTAGCAGCGAGGGAGCCGGAGGCACTGGGCGGGCGGGGGCGGCCGACATTCAAAACAATCTTTGCCGGCCTCCACACTTTCGTCGCTCCCCGCCCCCAACTTCAAGCCCGGCTCCTTGCGCGGCCTTGGAAAAGGGTGCACAGGGGTAGTGTTTGGCTGTCCATAGCCAAAAATGGTGTTTTTACTTCCACACCACTTCACGGAAATTCGACTTTCGTGGGCGGTCTGGGAACGCAACCCCCGCGAAAATCGAGGGATCACTGTACTAGCCCTCTACCCTTCCCCAGTAGCATATTGGACACCTTCCAACCCAAAGGGATCATCTTGCAGATCATATCTTTTTGCATTTTGGTACTGTCCATGGAGTTTTATAGCAAAGTTACTGGAGTGGGTTGTAGATCATATTTTATCAGTGGTATGACCTGTCCACCTTGGGTGGCCTTGCACAGCATAGTTCATAGCTTCATTGAGCTAGGCAAGCTCCTTCACCATGTCAAGGCAGTAATCCATGAAAGGGGTTTAGGAGCATCTGAAACTGCAATAATTCCTTTTGTAGAATTTATTGTTCTTAGGAAAAACCAGTGATACTTTTTTTTAAGCCTGTGGATTTTGTTTTTTCCAATATAACTATTAAGTCAGGCTTTGTTTTTCTAAAACAACCTGAAGTCATGCAAGCCAACTGGGTTGAATCTGTCTCAGCCAAACCCACCTCACAGGATTGTTATTGTTGTAGGTTAACAAAGATGAAGGAGTAAGTTGGCTGCCTTGAATTACTTATAAAGGCGGAATAACCATTTTTATAATAAAAATATCCAAAAGCAGGATTTAAAAACATTGGCAGGCCTGGAAATGTTCCGATCAACTTTCAAAAATGTGTTCGGGTTACCACAAACGTCAGCTGCACGTGTTAAATAACGCACAAAGCAGCGAGATCAATACCCACCGAACGTGACATCAGGAAATGCTTTGACAACACTTCCTGTAAAAAAAAAATCTTGAAAGCCGTTAGGCTGTCACGTGGATTGACGGGTGACACGCGGAGGGGGCGGAATTTCCATGGCAACGCGCGGAACTATTTACTGTCAGTTAGAGAAAGCGTCACTAATCCCGGAAGGACAGAATGAGCATATACCAGAAAAGGACTCTTTTTTCCTATTGTAACATTCACCCCTCATTCATAACCTCAACCGATATTACCGTCTCCTTCCCTCTTCACCGTTAGCGGCAAATTATCCAGTTCCCTTCGCCTCTATGACGTTTCCTCCTCACGACAGCCTTCAGCAAAATCCCGTCTCTAAGGCCGACGTCGCGCATGCGCTGTAGGGTTAAGGTTGAGCGTTTCTGATAGCCGCCATCGCGCCTCTGCTAAGTTTGATCGCCGCCGCCATGTCGAAGCTGAGCAAGGAAGCGAAGCAGAAACTTCAGCACCTCTTCAAAGGTGGTCAGCTGGCCATCCGCTGGGGCTTCATCCCTGTCGTGCTGTATTTAGGTCAGTACGGAGAGGGAGAGTCGATCTTAAAGCGACGTCCCGCTAACAATAACGAGGATCTCCCTTATCCGCCTTCTCCTGAGCCATTTCTGTATTCCGTGGCGGCTCAGGGGGGAGGGGGGACTTTGTAAGTCGTCCTTTGCGACACAAGGAATGCGGAGTTGAGGTCAAAAAGAGCCTTTCCCTCCGATGGTTCTTCCCTTCAAATTAAATTTGCAAGATAGGTAGCCCAATTGGTTTCCTTCTAGGCAGCACCCGTTGACAGAGACTTTTTATGACAACTTTGGGGCATGAAAGAATAGGAACTAAATGGTACAAAGTTCAGTTTATTCTCTCTGAAATGTAATGGAAATAACCTTAAAGACCAGCCAAATGATAAATAGAATTAGTGTCCAGAAAAAAGAAAAAGAAACACAGTCCTGATGCTTACACTTTATAAAATGTCTTTCTGTAAAAAGAAAAAAGATCAAAGAATGAAAGGATTTAAAGCACATATATGAAGTATTGACTTTCTGTTGCCAGTAATTAATAATTTGAAGTAATATCCTGCCTTAACCAAATGGCCCATCTCAAGGTCCTGTTACTGTAGAATAGGTACTTGTGGAATAGATATCTTATTTGAGATTGATGTGGAGACAGTGGTCTCTTGTAGACCTCTCCCAATTCTGCACATTTCTGGATTGACTTGAATTATTTTATTTTTACCATATTTGTTTTACCATATATGGAATGCCTATCGATCAAAATTGCCGTGAAATATGCAAAATTGCTGTGAAATATACAATTGCTGTGAAATATGCACTTATATTCATAAGATATATGTCCATATATTCATATTTATGCCATATATACATAAATTAACATTTTCTATAAAGGTTTTCATCTTGTTTAAGATCAAGGCTGTTGTATGACGCCCTGAGTCTGCGGAGAGGGGCGACATACTAATCTAATCTAATCAAATCAAATCAAATAAATAAATAAATAAATTAGCACATAGAGATAATTCTTTTCATATATAGCTCTGCCTACAATCTTTCAAGGAATTGCTCAACAGTGGAATGGAGTACAATTATGAAAAACAACTGATGGATAAACTAAAGTGTATCTTGCAGACGTTCTGCAAGAAAAAATCATGCAAATGAACATTGCATATTTTTAAACTACACAGTAAATTCAGAGTTTGAGCTTATTTTCTGGACAAAATCTGAAAGATAGAGTGGCCTCTTTTGGATCCCACTTTAGGGTCCTATTTTTTATGATTTGTTAAAATAGTTTTTCAAAGGATGTGATTGAGTTTACATGCTAAGCTCTACTATGATGTAGTTTTGTAAAACAATATAACATTTAATAAACTGATCAAGTGTATGAACAAATCCAGCCAAACAAATATCTGAATGAAATCCTTATAAAAATATGAGACAGAAGAATGAAAGATGAATGATGAAGAGCAATCAAAATAATTGACTTTTCCTGCTATTGCCCATATATGAAACATAAGTGTGCATATGGAGTATACTATAATGGAAATTGTACTTCAGTTTGTGTCCCCATTCATTGATTCACTAACAATTACTGAAAAATCAGAGCTTATCTGTGCCAGATCTTCTGCAAATGGTTATAGAACACAACCATTTGCTGTTATAACTATTGCTTCCAGTTCTAGCTACACTCCATTCTTGCTATATGTGGTAGTTATGTTATTCTATGAAATAAGAAATAGAGGATGAAAGTTGGGAGAAATATAGGACTGAGACTATGAATGCTAAAACAAGAAGACAGAGCATTTGCCTAGTTTGACCTTAACTAGAAACTCGCACACTGGGTGAATCAGATTTTTTTATCACTCTGACCATGTCTGTAAATAACTGTGAAAACACTGCAAATATTGATTTGGGGGTTACAAATAATAACGAGGATTGATTATAGTGTACCTATTAGCAAGCAATTTTCTAAGATGGCATATCCTATAGAGTCTTTTTTCCCTAATAAACATTCTATTTTTTATTGGAATCCTAATCTATATTTAGCACTTTACATGTAAATTAAGCTTTTATCTGCTTCTATGAGATAAGTGAATAATAGTGGGAATCATGAGGGAGAGAGATTAAAACAAAAAGCCCAGTAAATTATTTGCTCCAGAATGATTGCATAGATAATTGTGCATTTGTATAATATATTTATAATTCATATTTAAACAATACGTATATTTCGAATAGCAGTTTTACAATATACTTTAAAACTACTATGTTATTGAATCTGGATGCAGCATTATACAGCGGTACCTCGGTTAACAAACGCCTTGGTTAGCGTACTTTTTCGGAAATATTTCTGCAAAAATTTGCTTTGGATACCGAACATAAATTTTTGGTTGTTATTCGAAATGTTACACCCATTGTCTCTCGCTCCCGCCCCCTCTCGTTACCTCTTTACCCGTTACCCTCCCAATTGTCCCTCACTCCTCCCCCCCCGCCTTACCTCTTTACCTCTTACCTCTCTGCCTTCATCCCCTCGCCAGGGTAGCAGCAAAGTATCTCTTCAGCTATGATGAGGCAGGCACTGAGGTTGCTGGTCACGGCGGCAGCTTCTTTTTGAGGACAGCAGCTGCGGCGGCGGCTTCTTTTTGGGAAAGTGGTGGGCAGTGGCGGCTCCAGCAGTTTCCTTTCCAGGAACAGCAGCGCCAGGGACATTACGTCCATGCCTAGGACCCCAGGCCCCTGCCACCGCTGTTTCCTAAAAGAAGCTGCAGCCAGTGTCCTCAAGGAGAAGCCACCGCCGGGACCAGGTAAGGAGGGGGGGAATGAGGGACAATGGGGGGGTGTTTAAGGGGTGAAGAGGTAAGGAGAAGGGGCGGGAGTGAGGGACAATGGGGGTGGGGGTGGGGAGAAAAAAACCCCTCAATTTTCAATTTTCCCCATAGGAAATAAAGGCTGGGAACCAATTAAATCCATTTCCATTATTTCCTATGGGGAAAATTGTTTTGGATAATGACCATTTTGGTTAACAACCAACCTTCCGGAATGAATTGTGATGGTTAACTGAGGTACCACTGTATTTAGATGAACTTTTATCTAAAATATTAATTTCATTCTCATGACTTTGTTGTTAATTGTTTGTGTAAAATGTTTAATATTTGTTTGACAAAAACTTTTAACACATTGCTAGAATATACAAAGTTTTCAAATGAAAGGATAAAGCAAACACATTTAATAAATAAATATTTTAATTTTGTTGGCAGTACAAGTTTTTTGCTAGTACTTAAGACAGCTCTTTTCTGTTTCTGCTCAACAGCAATTAAAATCCTATTAACTAAAATAGAATCTTTTCATGGTTATTCACATAATGCCAATAAATTGATCAACTAGACATCAGAGGTCTTTTAATATTCTCCTTACCATATTATATTGTTAAGCATATAATCAGAGGATACATACATGCAAGCCACAATATTTGAGTTTGGTCACTTGATAAATGCAGTATGTGAACCTAATTATGGAAGATGAAAAAAGTATATATAAAACCTGATTTAATTAATTAATAAACAAATGTATTTTATATTATGTAAAAAAGGCCAATAATATTTTCATAAAGTTCACAATTTTTTTTATTGCAAATAGGTTTTAAGAGAGGCGCAGATCCTGGAATGCCTGAGCCATCTCTTTTAAGGTATGTAATTATTTTAAAACTATCTGCAAAATACTGTAGGCTGCAACATATATTACCCGTAGGTTAGTTTATGAAGTTCTGTTAAGTTCTGTTAATGTAAAATCCTATAAAATTTTATTAACTTCATATTAAGTAAAATTCTGTCTTGGCACCTGCCCTTAGGAATGAGCATGCCCCTGAAATCTCAGGGATTCCCATCCTGATGGCATTCTGGAGAGCATTAAAGATCTAGCCCTTCTGCTAGGCTAGAGTCTGGTTAGAGTAACTAAAGCACTTTGCCCATTACGTGATAAGTCTTTTAGTATTGTTGTCCAGATTAACCATTTTATTCATTTATAGAATAGTTTTATTTTATCTTTTTAGCAGTTGTTCTTATGCTAAAGCCACTCAGAGCCAGTTTGGAATCAGTAACATCTACACTGGAAAAATAAAATAAAAATAAATAAACGTAAAACTCTATACAGTACTCTTAAACAGACATAAGACAAATAATCTGCAACTATTAGTTAACTTTACTGGTAAAAACTTTGCTGATTAGCAATTACTGATTTTTAAAAACAAAACAAAACATAAAACACACACTTATGATTTCTAATCCTATATCATGATTTATTTTAAATGCTATATTACAGAATTTCAGGAAAAGTATTTAATAACACTACTTCTATAATGATAGAAAGCATTACTTTGTAAAGTTACGGAATTGTATTGCATTTTCATCAATGTATAAAAGAATATTCACCTTTGGAATTATAGAAGTTATCCAAAGTCATTAAAGTGACTTTGGGTCCCCAGAGAGGGGTGGCATACAAGTCCAATTAATAATAAATGCATAAATAAAAACTTTTAACCAATTTTTACTATTAAAAACAATTTTCAATTTAGTATGGCTTATAGCCATGATAGCGAACTTATGGCATGTGTGCTGTAAGTGGCACGCAGAGCCATTTCTCTGGTTATGCAAGTCATCATTCATTGCTCTTTTAAGTTCCGGCGCACCAGCCAGCTGATCTTCATGCATGCGGGAGCACCAGAAACAGAAAGAGCAGTTGCCCAGTGCACTT
Source organism: Erythrolamprus reginae (assembly GCF_031021105.1). NCBI lineage: Eukaryota > Metazoa > Chordata > Lepidosauria > Squamata > Dipsadidae > Erythrolamprus > Erythrolamprus reginae. Next base: position 43,593,239 of record NC_091963.1, on the reverse strand, counting down.
GTGCATACCGGGAAGATGATCTTATTGTTTCTGGCGTGTGCATGCATACCAGCGAGTTGGGCTTTGCACGCACATGCCTGCCAGGAACCAGAAGACTAGATGGCTGGTGCGCATGCTGAAAACCGGAAGATTATCTTCCTGGCACGTTCATGTGTGTGGGCAGCTGCTCTTTGGTTTCTGGCGCTGCCCGTATCCCCATTTTGACATTTGTGCCAAAAAGGTTCGCCAACACAGGCCTATGGTCTAATTAATGTTTAAAACTACTGTAATTAAGTTACATTTATTTCATTTATCTATTTAAAATAAATCTCATACTAGTCTATTCAATTTTATATTTTGTCATATTCACATATTTTAATTATGCTGCATATAATCTGTTAAATTTGAAATGACTGTTTCTATGGAACATTAATCTTACCTAAAATTTAAATGATTTAACAGACATGTCAGGTTTTTTTCTCTTTTTAAATTATCAATGACCAAATTGAGTCCTTATTTCAAAAAAGTTTCATTTAAATTAATATTAATATGCTAATAATTGTTCTCTTTTTAGCTTTTAGAATAATTTGTATAAATGAGTTTGTATTTAAATAGTGTACAGAAGCATGAATTAATCATGTTTAAAGTATATTTTGCATTTGTTTTAAAAATAATGGTTATAAATTTGTTTTTCCTTCTGTTTAATTATGTCTAATTCTTGGAGACTGCCAAGACAAATTTTCCGTTTTCTTGTTGAGATTCTTCAAAAGTGGTTCCTAGAGTTGAGAGAAAGTGAATTCCTTTCAGAAACCTATACAATAGGTCACCATTTATCCAATCAAATTAAAGTGTAGATCAGAAAGTTTAAAAAAAGTTTAATAGATGCAGTTTAAAACAAGGTGTGTTTAAATAAACAAACAGCTGAGATTAAAAGATGGAAGACCCAATCATCTGATCGCTCCTACCTCGAATTGTGATCTTTAAGAACTCTTCTCGAAGATCACCCAAGGATTGTATTGGGGCATTCCTAATTGCTCCCATTCAAAACTGGAGGGGGGCAGAAACAGCAGACAAATAGTCAGTTTTGACAGCATAAGAAAGTGTTTGTTGGCAGAAAGAAAGAGATTGCCTGACAGCACACAAACTTGGGAGAGCCACATGTTTTATTATGCTCACTGTCTTGAATAATAAAGGTTTGATAATGTATATTTACCACCATTTTGAAACAAAATTGATTTGGTGGAAGTTACTTAGAAATCACATGCTGCACTGATTAAGTTGCTGGACGTGATATTTACATATTACAGCTGTTTCAAACTCACTGACTATATTCTTTTTTTTCTTTCTCCTAGTCTACTTTGGGGTTAAAGGAATTAATCAATGTATTTTGAGAGTATGCTTTTGAAGATGGATACATTCCAGAGACTAGAAGGATATTTATGCAATGTTACTCTTCAACTTTTTATCTGATAATATGTAAATGACGTTTTTGTCAGTATAATGTATTTATCACATTGTTATTTCTATTGGAATAAATCTTTAGATTTAAAAAATTATATTGAAGCAATCTAGTGGATTTTTTTCACAGAATATAGCATGCGGTATCTCTTATCTGGGTTTCAAGATGGATAGGTATATTTATTTAATCAACTGTCACATTCACTGATGAATTTGATTTGAGTCTTGCCTTTATACTAATTAGAATCTGAAGTGATAATTTTTTTCTTAATATGAGTTGAACAAGATCTTATTTTTAACTATCTGTACCGGGCCACATGTTGATGTGGCTCAGTCTGATTAAGTGGAAAAGAAAGTATTGAGAAAGTTGCACATTTAAATTTTTGAACCGCCTGCTCCATTTATTCAGAATAACAGTTTGAAGAGACTTTGAAGGAATTTTAGTCCAACCTCCTGCTCAATTATAGCATACAGTTTGAAGGGATTAACATTAGAAAGTGGGGTGACATTTGTATATCTCTCTCCCTCCGTCCCCGTCCCCCCGGTTTAAGAGATGGGCCGACCCATCTTCTAAAATAGGATAAGACTGGCCTACCTTGCAGGGTTCTTGGTTCAAGCCAAGCTGACATTTGTATCTCTCTCTCTCTTTCTCCCAGTCCCCCCCGCCCCCCGATTTAAGAGACTGGTCTAACCCATTTGCCAAAATATGATAAGACTGGCCTATCGCGCAGGTTTATTAAGGTTCCACCGAGGCATGGATTACAAACCGCACAGTTTGCAGCCAAACCTGGTTATTTTATTTTCTGAAGATACTTTCCTGTGACAGTTTATCAGCATGGAAGTTTATCAGCATGGCAGTTGAAGAGCAGCCAATCAAAACGCACCTGTTACGTTTGTCACCACTCTCCATGCAAAGCAACTACCTGTCTTTTCACCAGCCAATCAAAACGCGCCTCCTACGTTTTCACCAGGGAATTCTGTGGTTTTGGCCAGTTTTTACCTGTCACAGGTACGATATCTATATAATATATTTATATCATAGGGACTGTGTTCGAATGGAACACTGTAAAAATTTCAAAGCAATCGGTGAAGTACTTTTTGAGATTAGCCCTACCTAACAAAGATACATTTACATTTTGATTAAAATAGATACAGGAGGGAAAATAATGCAATAAATTATACTTTATATCTATGCTTCCAAAACTTGGGGAAATTACCCCAAAATTGGATAAAAGTGTTTTTTCTTTAGGTAATATAGAAACCAATTGCCCAATCATAATAATAAAAATAAATTTCTAATAAGCATTACTGGGTAATAAAAGGAAAAGTTTGGAAAGCGCTAACCTGCCTTCCATTGAGCACCTGTATATTGCAAGTGTCAAAAAGAGGGCTTTGAAAATATTTACAGACCCCTCGCATCCTGGACAGATACTGTTTCAACACCTACCCTCAAAAGAATGCTATAGAGCACTTTACACCAACACAACTAGACACAACAGTTTAACACCATCATTCTGTTAAACAAATAACCCCCTCACCACTGTCAAACTATTCACTAAGGCTCTATTCCTATTACTATTAGTCTTCTCATCCTCCCTATCAACCATCTCCTCCCACTTATGACTGTATGACTAACTTGTTGCTTTTATCCTTACAATTTATCTTAATATTGTTTCCTGATTGCTTATTTGTACCCTATGACAATCATTACGTGTTGTTCTTCATGATTCTTGACAAATGTATCTTTTATGTACAAATTCCCGTGTGTCTAATCACAATAAAGAATTCTAAATTATAGCAAAATAGTTTCCGATAGAATATTGTAAGAAAAAAAAAGTACAATTTCAAAGTGGAAATAATTATCAAGACAGATAATTTGTTACTATCAATCAACTTTGTTGTTCTATGAAATCTGTAATACTAATATCTGTTTAAATAGGTCCAAGACGGTTGAATGAAAACAGGTATGGCAAAAAAATGATTTATCCTAGATTGTTGGTGACTACAAGGTTTTAATGTCACTTTTGAAATGACAGTGTTGAATAAAGGATTTAATATTTAGAATTTCAAGGTAGAAAAAGCACATGTCTGCAATGTAAGTGCAGTGTATGGAAATGAAGTTTGTTTTCATTATAAACTTGCAGGATTTTTTTTCTTTTAAAAATATTTTAATATATTAAATTGTTTCATAAAAATATAATTATTCATTATTTAGTAAAGTTAAATTAAATTGAAGTAAAATTAACACACAATATGTAATAAATATATTAAATACCATAAATAAGTTATATCAATATCATAAATAAGTATATATCTAAAAAATAAATTCTCTCAGGAGAACAACCATGACATCTGCTTCAGATGTGGATATTTGACATGCCTGATTTGAAACATTTAGGCATTACAGTTAACTTGTTATAGAAGGCGAATAACTCTTGAAGTGGTCTCCATAAATAAAGCAAAATCTTGAAGAATAAAGTGCTTGATCACTATCACATTCCAAGCTCTCTGTTCTCTTAACTTTTCAGCAAGAATTTTCTGAGTGTCAGGAGATGGCATGCTCACAGTCTCAGGATTGTTCATCTGTTAAAGGAAAGAAAGAAGAAATGAAAGTTTTATTTTTATATGTGTGCAAGAAAGGTTTACACCTTTAATCTATATATTAGTCTTATTACAGACAAGAAATTTCATTTTGATATTTGGTAATTATATTTTATCTACATATATGTTAATCGAGGTATAGTGTTCCCTCGATTTTCACGGGGGATGCGTTCTGAGACCGCCCGCGAAAGTCGAATTTCCGCAAAGTCGAGATGCGGAAGTAAATACACTATTTTTGGCTATGAACAGTATCACAAGCCTTCCTGTAACACTTTAAACCCCTAAACTGCAATTTCTCATTCCCTTAGCAACCATTTAGATTATTACTCACTATGTTTATTAAAGTTTATTAAAAAAAATAAAATTAAAGGTGGACAAAAATTTGGCGATGACGTATGACATCATCGGGCGGGAAAAACCGTGGCATGGGGAAAAAAACGCAAAGTATTTTTTAATTAATATTTTTGAAAAACCGTGGTATAGCCGTTTCGCGAAGTTCAAACCCGCGAAAATCGAGGGAACACTGTATACTCATATTCTTTTTTTAAAAAAAGTAAATTAATGTCCCAATGTGGTTGGGACACCAGGCTAGAAAGGGTAGATTGTAAGTTCAAGTCCTGCCTCAGCCATGTAAGCCAATTGATGATTTTGGGCCAATCACTTTCAGTCCAACCCATGTCACGGTATTATGGGGAAAATAGGAAGATCGAGGTTGAATATATTCACTACCTAGTCTTATTTGTAAAAATAATAAAGGTAGGATACAAATAAATTATAAATTAATTTACATTGTAACCAATGTAGCAGTTATGCCCATTGTCATGATCAGGCCAGAATTCCGGCAGCAACTATTTTGAGACGGATAAAAATCTACAATCCAAATTTGCCCATTAGAGATTTAGTTTTTCTTTGTATAACAACCATACAAAGTAGAGATTAACAAGGGATTTAATAAATCTTTATTTAAAAATATCCATAACTTTCTGTAATCTGATAACATGTATATTGATCAAAGTGATACATATTTTTTCCAGAATTTAAGATTTGTATATTAGACAATAACATTTCAATTCCAGGCATTAAGAATGAACTGAAGAAATATGGTTCTGCTGGTTGTGCCAGACATTTATATTTTTTAGTATCACCAGTTGAAGTGAGACACAGACCTAGCATTTATTACTGCTAAGGAGCTCCTGTAGTACTTGTTGATGCCATCAGAATATTGAGAATTGAATTTCAATAATAAATCAATAAAAATACAGCTATAGCAGAACAAGTATGCAAGGTCAAATGTAAATACTGCTTACCATTGATTTCAAGGTTTCCGCCAGATTCTGTGCACCTATTGATATAGAAACACTTCTTTGTGTAGTTTCTTCTACATATTCCAAGAATGTTCTGAATGCATAGAGGCCACTTGAAAGTTTTCTTAGGCAACTTTCCTAAATGAATGAAAACAAAAGTTATTTATTTATTTATTTATTTATTATTTGGATTTGTATGCCGCCCCTCTCCGAAGACTCGGGGCGGCTCACAACAAGTGAAAACAAATCATAATAATCCAATTAATTAAAATATTTAAAGATTTTAAAAAAACCATATACTAACAGACACACACACAAGCATACCATGTATAAATTAAACGTGCCCAGGGGGAGATGTTTAATTTCCCCATGCCTGACGGCAAAGATGGGTTTTGAGGAGTTTACGGAAGGCAGGAAGAGTAGGGGCAGTTCTGATCTCCGGGGGGAGTTGGTTCCAGAGAGCCGGTGCCGCCACAGAGAAGGCTCTGTATTGTTTCCAGTACATCATTAAATATTGTGTAATACATTCAATTATATCTAAAGGTAATTAACTACATATTACATAAATAAAATAATATCTCCAAGCTGAAGAGAGAGAAATCAGGTCTTGGAGGAACAGATCCATAGGTGTTCTCTTAAGCTGTGAGTAGATAAAATTGCTTTGGATCTCCAGGATTCAAAGCTCGCTCTCTTCCACAAAAATGGATCTGAAACGGTGTATCAACTTTCATATATAATTTATATTTGTTATTCTGCTATTCTGGTTGCTGAGTGAGACATTTATTTGAAGCATTCATGAGAGGTTGCTCTGCTTATGTACAAAATGTTTAATAAATTATTATGAAAAGCATAAACGTTTCCAGCGTATATTAATATTCTACTTGCCTTTTGGAATCCAGGCTGGTAGCATCCATCTTCTTTAATTATCTTTGGAAGATTGAGATTATTTTGTGCCATAATTTCCATTGTACCTTTACATGCATTTTGCTCCTTGCACAGCTGGTAAAATAAAGATATAATTAATTGCAGGTGGTCCACTATAGTGTTATATGACTTTCTTGATTATTTCAGTCTATATTAATCTCCTAAAATCAACTGTTTTGGAACTATAATTCCTGGCATCCCTAGCTATGGCAACTAGGAAATGTGACAGTGGTAAATCTTGCACATCTGAAGGGCTGATAGTGAAGCATCTAGTGAAATAACATGTGTTACATTTCACAATGTTTAAAATCTGGAACATTCTACCTACCTTTTCAGCAGTAAGGTTTAAAATTTGAAATGGTTTGCCATTTGTGTTGTTTATGGTTGCGCTAAATTTTATACTAATTTAAACCTCACATAACTGATTATTTAAGCATTTTAATTAATATACTTCTTAGTTTTCTTTCTCCTTTTTTCTTACCGGCCATGCAAATATGTTCTGCAATGACGGAGGGGAAAAAAACTTTTAAGAAATTATGTGCTGTTGCAAATAAATAGCCAACACTGATTGTGGGATGAAATGAAAACCCCAATCACTACATCACCTATTTTGAATTTAAAATTGGTTGTTCCATATCCTTATTGAAAATGCTTCTGCTATTTTGCCCATACTACAAAATTAAGAGCTTGAAAAACTAATGGTATGTTCAGAAGAACATTAAATCATTTGTAGACCTGTGCTCCAGATGGGGCATTTCTGGCTAGAACCATTCCAGAATAGTAATATATTGTGGGACACTAGAAAAAGGAGTACAATGAATGTACAAATCCTCATCCACACACAATGATAATATGCATCACAAATATGTGTGTACGCTATATTGTTTACAAATTGTAATTAGCTATTCAGTAGGAATGTTATATCTATAGCAGTGTGATGGGTATCTTCCTTTTCACAAATGCATAGAAATAATTTCAACTCACTGGAACTATTACGGTATACTGCCAACTGTCCAAAATATATTTTCTATGAGCCACTAAAATCCTGCCTGAAAAAGACTGAAGTGGTCTATAAGGAATTTGCTTAAACCATAAGCAATACTATCCAAATAAAGAACAGGCATTTGATACACTCAGCAATGTAGAAGTGCTATGAAAAACAATCATGCTTTTAAAAATGAAAGTGAAAACACAGGCTTGACAAGTGAACAATGCAGAAGGTAACTTCCTCTTGAATTCTCCCATAAAATTCCCAGAATTGTCTTTGCTAACTTGAATGTTAAAACTAATGTTTATTCAATGTTATTTTTAATTAGGAAAAAAAAGGGATACAACCCTTTCTGTAGGACCCAGCAAATGAAAAAGACTGCATGATTTTTGCTTCCAGAAAGGACTGAGTTTGTTTTGTGCAGGAAAAATAGCAAAGGATTTTGAATCACTTGAAAAACTAACCAAACTTGTTTATAACATAATCCACTGGCTCATATCCATACATCTGAGGAAGTAATCCATGAAATCTTATTCAATAAGCTAATTTCTGTTTAAACAATCACGTTTTAACCAATCGTTGCTATTCCCCAAAAACATTAAAGGACTGGCGGTGCCTGTAAAGAATGCTCAAGCAAGTTATCCTACTCAAGGCTTTACCTTTCTTTTTCTTGCTTGTAATAAATGCTGTCCTGGGTAATTCACCCTTTGCTTCTTTGGCAAAGATAGGACTCTAATTGACAAGTACAAACCCCATCCCGCGCACCAGCAAACTTCACACCGCAAGGCTCAAAGTCATCTAAGCATGGGAATCAAAACGGCTCCCGGCCCTTCTAAGAAAAGGTGCAACCAGACACCCGCTCCAAGAAATAGAGCATCCTCCTATGTCGGTCCTTCCCTTGTTAAAAGTCACAAGAGCTCAGATCAGAAGAAGGGCCACGCTCCTTTCCCGGCTCCCTACAAAGACTAATCTTCAGGCTTCCTTACTGTGCGCCCGAACTCACCTCTTGATTCCATGTCGCCGCAGTGCCTTGCAGCCAAAGAGCCAGCTCTGTAGGAACGTTCAGCTGGACCCGCCTGGCTGCCGAAGTTCTGGAGAAGGGATCCTCACCAAATTCCTCTTCTCCGGAAGAATCTCCGACAGGGAAAGCGTGAGCTCCAAAGAGCAGCAGGAGGGCAGCAGCAGCCCAGAAACAGCCTGAGGGGAGAGACAGAAAAGAGGAAATGCCGTCAGCCCGTCTTTTTCAGCCAAAAAATTATAGACGCTCCCTTCTGCAATTTGTTTTAAACTTACATCCCGATAGTACAAGCATAATTTTTAGAATTTAGATCTTTTTTCTTTTTGAAATAGGCAAGAAGCTTTGTAGTCTGAGAAGCTGAAAGGCTGAATGAGTGGTGCCACATTTCGAACCTACTGTATTTATTGAAAGCTCTGGGAAAACCCACGGTTAGTAAACGAAGAGCAGGTTTAAAAAAAAAAAAGTACATCGCAGGGGGAGGAAACGGGAATACAGCAAAAAACTCGTAAGTCAGAATTCTTAGTGGGTTTAATTTATGATATTTTTTTTTTAAAAAAAATTAGATAGCCATTGGTTTTTTCTTTGGGGAGAAAGAGCAAGCTGTTGGGATAATATTGCAAAAATACTTATTTAAAAATCAAATTTATTTGAACAAATTTTAGTAATCATGTACATCTCTAGTGAGCCTCATGGGAAGTGTAGATAAATGCTTTTAAAGAGGCCTAGAGTACTTCGTTGTTTAAAATAGCTGGTGATTTTACACGGGACAGAGAATAATGACAGGGTTCCCCCCCCCCAAATAAAATATAATTAAAAACCAAGGAAGGTATTTCTTTCTACAATGAATATAGTTGGTTTATTTCATGATCCCAGACAATTGTGATATATACATGAATAAAAAAAATCAACTTCATGAGTGAACAGAATCTTTTGCTAAGTCAGAGTTGGCTTTAAGGTTGGTGTTAATGGGACTGGGAAAAGGTTTAGCCCTGTGATTCAATGAAATCCAGAAGAGTTTTGAATTTCTCTGTTCAGTGAGTGGCTGGCATTAAATACTTTAAGTTAAAAACTGTTTTGCAATTAAAAAAATTATATTACCGACAAAATCTCTCTAAATATTGAGCACCTTATCTCGTTTAAGTCTTTGCATCACACTAAATATACTAATTTATAAAGTAATTTATTTGATTTGGCATAGCACCAGAGTGTCAAACTCGTGTAGTCATGATGTTATTACATGACATATTGCAAAAAGGATGCTGAGCCTCTAGAAAATCTACAGAGAAGAGCAACAAAGATGATTAGGGGACTGGAAGCTAAAACATGAAGAGTGGTTGCAGGAACTGGACATGTCTACTTTAATGAAAAGAAGGACTAGGGGAGATATGATAGCAGTATTCCAATATCTTAGGGATTGCCATAAAGAAGAGGGAGTCAAACTATTCTCCAAAGCACCAGAGGGTAGAACAAGAAGTAATGGGTAGAAACTAATCAAGGAGAGAAGCAACTTAGAATTAAAGAGAAATTTCCAGACAGAACAATTAAACCATGGATCAGCTTGCTTCCAAAAGCTGTGAATGCTCCAACACTGAAAGTTTTTAAGAAGATGTTGGATAACCATTTGTCTGAAGTGGTATAGGGTTTCCTGCCTAAGCAGAGGGATGGACTGGAAGACCTCCAAGGTCCCTTCCAACTCTGTTATTCTATTCTAGTATGTTCTTAAACATGAGTTATGCTTCGCTCCCACTTTTGGAAAGAATCCTAATGTAAATTGTCCAGTGACTCAAAACTTCCAGCAGGCAGAATCAGCCCTGGCTAGTATTTTTGGATGGAGGACTGCAAAAAACAAAAACCATTTAGACTAGGAAGCTCCAAGAAAAACACAATGATAAACCAGAATAAAAGTCCATTGAGTTCAGTTTCAATCTTGGTGACTACAGAGACAATCTATGTAGTTTTCTTGGCAATAATATACTGCTCCAAAAAATAAAGGGAACACTCAAATAACACATCCTAGATCTGAATGAATGAAATATTCTCATTGAATACTTTGTCCTGTACAAAGTTGAATGTGCACAACAGCATGTTAAATTGATTGTCAATTAGTGTTGCTTCCTAAGTGGACACTTTGATTTCACAGAAATTTGATTTACTTGGAGTTATATTCTGTTGTTTTAGTGTTCCCTTTTTTTTTTTTTTTTGAGCAGTGTATTTCAGTGGTTTCCCATTGTTTTTGTCCAAGATCATCTCAGCCTAATTGGATATTTTAGAGGGGAAGTTCTCCACCCAAAAACTAGTTAGATCTGATTCTGTTTAACTTTGAAAAAGTACGTAATATTGACTAGTTGCCCTCTCATAGTAGTAGTCTTGACATTTTGATTAGTTTTGAAATCTTTTAGATCAAATTATTGTATGCTTAGTGCAATACTCTGCAACTGTTAAGGTAATTGAACAGAAACCTGCACAAAGAGCCTCCTGAAGGGAAATATCAAGGTCAAATGCAACAGTATGGCAGAAGCTTCCAGCCATAAATATTGCACCTATCTTGAATTTCTATCTATGTAAAAGGTCAGATTGCCCTATGTATTGGAAACTATCAGCCATGCAAGGAGGAAGATGGATCAGGTTGGGAGTTACTTGGAATGAAGGTCCACTTGCAAGAGGTCTGTAACTGATTCAAGTCCTATGAAACTTTATTTGTGCACAAAGGAAGGCATTATGGGTTATTGTATTATGGGTAGAAAACAATAAAATAGTGAACTTGAATCTTTCATGTGTAGATCTAGTTATTTATATCTGACTTTGTTTTTGTGTCCTTGAGTCATTGTGATTCCTAATGACTGCCAGGACAAGCCTCTGCAAATCTTTTTGGTAGGATTTCAGAAGTGGTTTTGCCATTGCCTCCTCCCTAAGATAGATAGATAGGTGGGTGGGTGGGTGGATGGATGGATGGATGGATAGATAGATAGATAGATATAGAGAGAGATGGATAGATAGATAGATGGATAGATGGATAGATGGATAGATGGATAGATGGATGGATGGATGGATAGATGGATAGATGGATAGATGGATAGATGGATAGATGGATAGATGGATAGATGGATGGATAGATGGATAGATAGATGGATAGATAGATGGATAGATAGATGGATAGATGGATAGAGACTAGCTCAAGGTCCCTGTTTGGTGGCAAACATCAAATCTTTTTTTTAGATTGCCCTACTTTGTTAAAATGTAAAAAGCCACTCCCCTTCTAAAAAATCTTGCTGTGAGAGGGATTCAAACTTTTATAATCAATTACAACTTTTGCAGTGGCTGTGGTAGAATTACTGGTTGGAGAAGAGGGGGTCCCTCTAAGGAGAGTAAAGAGACATTTCAGTCTATAGTTGGTTAAGGGAAGGAAACATCCTTAGGTTAATATCTGCTAAGAGAAGGCAGACTGTTTGGCATGATTCTTGTAATATAGGTGATCAGTAATAAAAATATCTACTTGGACCTATTCACAAATGGTTATATTAGCCAGAAGATTATTATGCTGTTATAAGGTAGTTGTTTGTCAAGCAACAATTGCTAGTCAGTCCTGTTCATGCTTGTATGCTCTCCAGAGTATATCACTGGGGGGCAGATTAGCTCCATACTCACAGGACTCAAGGGCATTCTGCATCGTCATCTGGGCTTTTTCCATCACCAATGACGTATCACATTTGGGCAGATTCAAGACTGGTTGAACTTATACTGCCGCTCAAAGTGGTGTTCCCCACCACTGAAGTTTATTTACTTGCATGTAACATGCTTTCAAAATGCTAGGTTGGCAGAAGATGAGGCAAATGACAAAAGCTCACTTCATCATGCAGTGCTAGGATTCGAACCACTCGAGCAAAGACTTAGGTAGCTCTACCTAAGAATGCCTCTACTTATGAATTTTTCTAGATAAGAACCCGGTGTTCAAGATTTTTTTGCCTCTTCTCAAGAACCATTTTCCACTTACAAACTTGAGCCTTCGAAACTGTAACTGAAAAAGGCAGAGAGAAGCCTCCGTGAGGCCTCTCTAGGAATCTCCTGGGAGGAAGGAGGGCCAGAAAAAGTGGGGAGAAGTCTCTGTGGAGCCTCTCTAGGAATCTCCTGGGAGGAAATAGGGCCAGAAAAGACAGGGAGAAGCCTCCATTTGGCCTCTCTAGGAATCTCCTGGGAGGAAACAGGGCCACCATCCTCCCTGTGGTTTCCCCAATCGCATGCATTATTTGCTTTTACATTGATTCCTATGGGGGAAATTGCTTCTTCTTACAAACTTTTCTACTTAAGAACCTGCTCACTGAACGAATTAAGTTTGTAAGTAGAGGTACCGCCAGTGATGGGCTACCAAAATTTTTACTACCACACTGTGGACATGGCTTACACATTTTGTTTCAACATCTTTCAGTGCAAATTGGGTGCTCTGGGATGGAGTTCCAAATTTTGCTACTGGAACTGCGTTCCTGACCATTCCCATAGGAGCCCATCACTGGGTACCGCTGTACTTTAAGTCACTGAACACCTAGCCTTGTGGGAGTGCCTGCTTATGCCTGACAATGGCTGTTCATAAAATATGCAAAGCCATGTCATTCTGGAAAGGATTAATGAGTATTTAAACACTGTCATCATTATACAAAATGTGTAGCGCTCATTTACTTGAGCATATACAGGAAACAAAATCTTGCGAGGAGATGCGTGCACGTGTGAAATTTTGGCTTTTTTCTGCTTCTGCGCATGTGTTGAAGCAAAAAAATGCCCAAAATCTCACATGTATTTGCATCATCTTGCAAGATTATGCTTCCTGTGGATGTGCAGAAGCAAGATCTTGCTGGGATGTGCATGGGTGCATGCAGGAGAAGCAAAGTCCACATATTTCAGGGGGCACCACCCTTTGGGAAAGTTGCCCTAGCCTTGAGCATTATTTATTTTAAATGTTACTTATTGAACAAGCCTTAAAGTTTAGTTCATACATTCCAAGTTACAGTGCTACCATAGTTCGGTACTGGGGAAAAAAACCATGGCTTAATGTGATATAGCGATTTGTTAATCAAATTTCACTCACAACTGATTCTCTTTGTATGAAGTTAATATTTTAATATTAACTAACTCATATCAAGAAGACCTTCTGTGCCTAGCATACATAATATTAAACCATACCCATACTCATACCCAATTAAACCATACCCAACCATACCCATTACCCAATACAGAATATTAAACCATGCTTTTTTGCCTTTTAATTTAATAGAACTGACCTCTTAATTTGCTTATGAGAGGCTCCTGAAACACATCTTTTCAATCAGGTTTTAACTGTTGTTTTATTTGTTATTTATTTCTTACTTTAAACGTGATTTTAAATTTATTTATTGTGAATCACCAAGAAAGTTATTAGGTGGTGCTATGATATATTTAATAAATTCAGTATAAAAATAATATAATGGTCGGATCTCATAAAACTTTAAAAGGCATAATATATTTTATTTTGTTTTATTTTTCCTTTGTGTTTAATATTTTTAACTTTTATTAACCACCCTGCCTCGTGTGGTTGGTGAATGATTATATAAATTGAATGAACATACAAATAATGTGGTATGTTTGATTTTGGTTAATTAACTGTGGTTTATGATTTAGTGTGTTATGAATATTCAGCAGATAGGAACCTCCAACATTGCAGAGAGACATTTTAGATAGATCTAGTCTTGGAGAATCTCTGCTAATAAAAATCCATCATCTGAGACACTTTGTGGGGTTTCATGGAATTAGGATAACCTATTCTTCCTGGCCATAGTACATGTTAAGTCTGTATATAACCAATGTAAAACTCTGTAAAAGAAAAGACCTTGTAAATACTGTTTAAACTATGAATAAACCTTGGCCGCGTCTGATTGGCTAAGACGCACGGCCGTTTCTTTTAGGCGCGAGCCTTAAAGGTATAAAAAGGGCTGTTCTGACACTGACAGCTCAGATGCGTTCCTTGCTGAAGTCACTTTCGAGAGAGCTGAATAAACGGAACCATCTTGTACTCCTGTCTGAGTCTCATTCATTTCACTGGCGACGAGAGAACGAAGAATCCACGAGTCAAGCATGAATCACCTCCAGATCGGCCGGGCTCCCGACTACTTCGACCCCGAGAAGTCGTCTTGGGACGCCTACATGGCGAAATTTGAAATCTTCCTAGAAGCGGCAGGAATGGGAGAAGCTGAAGACGACAGGAAGCGGGCGATCTTCTTGAACTATTGCGGGACTGAGATTTTTGACCTCGTCCAAACGCTTACCGACCCGCTTCCAGCTAAATCCGTTCCGTGGGACGACCTCCAAACAAGATTGGCAAACCACTTCAAACCAACGAAGCCTGCCGTAGTCTACAGACATCAATTTTCCAGGATGACCCAGCGTGAGTCTGAGACAATCAATCAATTCGCCACGAGACTTCGCACGGTGCTGTCAAAGTGCAAATTTGACAGCCCAGAAGCTCGCCTCACAGACGCTCTGATCTTTGGGATGAAGAATGCGACCGTCCGCAACAAAATCCTAACAGAGGACGACCCAACGCTTCAGTCAGTCATCAAGCTGGCTCAAACAGCCGAAGTAGCTGACGCGGCCGCCAAAGAACTCAAGGAACACGAAAAAAAAGACACCGTCTCCAAAATCTCCGTTGCTGTTTCCCGCGCCGAAACCACAGATGACCTCAGCCCAGCTGCCACGGACGACGACACCTGTCTCCTGCTGCCTTCCGAGCAAGCCAGACAACCCAGATACCAACGCCCCTCCAACCCATGCCCCGGTTGCCGAGGAAATCACCCACGACAGCGTTGCCCCTTCAGGGACGCCATTTGCCGCCGCTGCAATCGACGCGGGCACATCGCCGAGGCTTGCAGAGCGCCCCTGCCAGAGGAGTCCTTCTCTACACCCCGCCAACAACGTTTCCACAACCAGGCACAACAACCGCGAGACAACAAATTTTCCAGAGGCTTCAATCGCAGAAACGACTCTACCGCTAACCGTGACTACGCACGAGGTAAAGCACAAACTTACGTAAATTGCGCAACTGCTAAAGGAGGGAACAAGATTATCATCTCACTACTTTTAAATAACAAACCTTGTAACCTAGAATTAGATACAGGCTCTAAGCATTCTATTATGCCTTGGGACAAATTCAAAATGTATATGCCAAATTTTCTTAAAACTGATTTTGTTAACTCAACTTTAATAATAAGGGATTTTCAAGGTAATGTCATACCTGTTTTGGGGAAAGTAGATGTGCCTGTGAAATTTAAAAATTGTGAATATTCTCTTCCTTTGATTGTGGTTGAGGGAGCCAAACACTCCCTCCTGGGGTTAACATGGATGTCTCCTTTGGGAATTGAAATACTGGGTCTTTGTCATGTAAATGCTGAACCTGATATTCCTAACTTTATCCAAGAATTTCCTGAGGTTTTCAGCCCTACTTTGGGCACCTATAATGGGGCCCCTATCTCCTTCTCTCTAGATCCCAAGGTACCCCCAGTCAGACTTAAGCCTCGCAGGGTACCCCTACCACTATTGCCTAAACTAGACATCCAATTGGACAAATTGATTGCCCAGGGCATCTTAGTCCCTGTAGAACAAGCGCCATGGGAAACCCCCATTGTCACCCCAGTTAAACCTGATGGCTCCTTAAGGGTCTGTGCAGACTACAAAGCCACTATCAATAAGGCCCTTCAACACCATCCATACCCGATCCCAGTGGTCCAACAATTGCTTCATTCTTTGGGGAAGGGAGAGTATTTTCGAAAATCGACCTGGCACAGGCATACCAACAGCTTCCGGTCGATGAGGCCACATCCCTGGCCCAGACCATAGTGACCCATAGGGGTGCTTTTAGGTGCACCCGCCTGCAATTCGGGGTCAGTACCGCCCCAGGCATTTTCCAAAGTTTCATGGAACGATTATTGGCAGGCATAAAAGGAACCTCCCCATATTTTGACGATATATTTATATCAGGAAAAAACCAAGCAGAATTAAACATGCGCATCAGAGAAGTATTGGCTAGACTGCAAGCTAAGGGGTTAAAAGTAAAACCAGACAAGTGTGTGTGGGGAGCAAGTAGCATAGAATTTCTGGGCTATAGAATAGACAGTGAGGGAATACACCCCACAGCAGACAAACTAGAGGCCATAACCAAAGCACCCGAGCCAAATAATAAGACAGAACTCCAAGCATTTCTGGGCCTCCTTAATTTTTATTCTGTCTTCCTTAAACAGAAGGCAACGGCAGCAGAACCACTACACCGACTGCTGCAGAAGGGAGTTCCCTGGACCTGGGGCACAATGGAGCGCGAAGCTTTTCATAAAATAAAACAGTTATTGACCTCTAAAAGCGTAGTGGTTCAATATAGCTCAACTTTGCCAATAAGGCTCACGTGCGATGCTTCGGCGTATGGGGTTGGCGGGGTATTAGCTCACGTAATGCCAAACAATACAGAGGCCCCCATCGCCTTCTTTTCTAAAACATTGTCCATGGCAGAGAGAAACTACAGCCAATTAGACAAAGAGGCATTGGCCCTAGTCTCTAGCGTTAAGAAATTCCATTATTATCTCTGTGGGAGGAGTTTTGAACTAATAACAGATCACAAACCCCTGCTTGGTCTTCTAGCTGCCAATAAACCAACTCCTCCCTTCATGTCCCCTAGATTAATAAGATGGGCCCTTTTCCTGTCAGGATACCAATACCATCTAACACATAAGGGGGGAAAATCAATAAATCATGCTGACGGGTTAAGTAGATGCCCCATGCCCGAGTTAGTCTCAGATCCAACCCCCACAGAGGATGTCTTACTAATTGACCTTGAGGAAAACTGCCTGACCACTGCCAAAGAGGTGGCTGAGCACACTAAGAAGGATTTACTATTGTTAAAATTAATCAATTGTATTCAAAAAGGATGGTTGGGAGACTCTGAGGAAACTGGGCTGTCTGAATTTAAATCTAAAAGGTTGGAATTATCCTACTTGAAGGGATGCGTGTTATGGGGTGACAGGGTGGTCATTCCCAATACCTTAAAACAGAAGGTACTAAGTATGTTGCATACAGGCCACCCAGGCATTGTCAGAATGAAAGGGTTGGCCAGGGGCTATTTGTGGTGGCCAGGTTTAGATAGAGACATTGAGCAATGGGTAGCAAACTGTGACCCTTGCCAGGAGTCACGGCCCAATCCCCCGAAAACAACACCTCTGGAATGGGAAAGACCCACTGGGCCATGGTCCCGCATTCATATTGACTTCGCAGGGCCTATTGGAACCCAAAACTTTTTAATTGTGGTAGACGCGTTCTCCAGATGGGTGGAAATCATTGCTATGCAAAACATTACTACTTGTGCCACCATTAAAGCATTATACCATTTGTTTGCCACACATGGGTGCCCAGACATCCTAGTTTCAGATAACGGGCCACAATTAACTGCCAGACAATTTGAGTGCTTTTTAAGCAACTTAGGGGTCAGACACGCACTCACATCCCCTTACTCGCCATGGGTTAATGGCCTTGCAGAACGTTATGTACGTGTGGCCAAAGAAGCCTTGCGCAGGGCAGGCCCAGGGGAAATACAACACAAATTAGATCAATTTTTATTAATGCAGCATATCACCCCAAATTCCATCACAAACAAAAGCCCAGCAGAAATTTTAATGGGTCGAAAAATAAGGTCCCCCCTGGACAGGTTGCACCCTCGTTATTGTACTCAAAATGTAAATAATGAAACATGTACAGCACCTGAAATAAATATGTACCTAGGGCAACTTGTTTTTGCTAGAAATTTTGACGGGGGGTTGAGTTGGCTGAAAGGAAAAATAATGCAACAAACAGCCCCAAAATCTTATGTGGTACAATTGGAAGATGGCCGCACATGGAGGCGGCACATCGATCATTTAAGGGGGCGCATAACACCAAACGAAGAGCCGGCCGCTAACGGAAATTCTTCCCCCCAAGCAGACATTAATTCGCAACTCGAACTTTTGGAATTACAAAAGGACTTACCACGGCCTGATGCTTCCTCCAGCGACGCCGAGCCTTCCTCCTCTTCTGGGCACGGTGCGCCATCAGCATACTTGTCTCCGCAGGCCAGAGCCCCAACTTGGGCCCAGCCGCGGACAGGAGACAACGACGAGCCAACCTCCACCATAGACATACCAGCCGGTAATGATCTGCGCAGGTCTGAGCGCACGTCACGCCGGCCCAATCGATTGGAGGACTACGTCACTTGGCTCACTGATTGACAGTTTGGCTGAACTAATGAGGGAGGGGTGTTAAGTCTGTATATAACCAATGTAAAACTCTGTAAAAGAAAAGACCTTGTAAATACTGTTTAAACTATGAATAAACCTTGGCCGCGTCTGATTGGCTAAGACGCACGGCCGTTTCTTTTAGGCGCGAGCCTTAAAGGTATAAAAAGGGCTGTTCTGACACTGACAGCTCAGATGCGTTCCTTGCTGAAGTCACTTTCGAGAGAGCTGAATAAACGGAACCATCTTGTACTCCTGTCTGAGTCTCATTCATTTCAGTACAAATAGCCTGACTTGGATCTTTAGAATGGACATACCTGGAGAGACCTGATATGTCATATTCAAATAGTCAGTATTGCCCATTTTACTTGACCTACACAATGTCTGAAAATGTAATTGTTTTATATATTTAACATCTACTGTACAATCATATATTTTTAATGGGTTGCTTGCCTTAACTTGGTATCCTTCAGATATGTAGCTTTGTTGATAAGGATTAGGGTGAGTGTTCTAATATATCTGTAAAGCAGAAAATTAGAGAAAGCTGTTCCCAAACCATTTTTTATAGAAGGTGCTGTTGTTTGCAGGTGAAATAAACTTAGATGAAAAGAGATACTTCTGCATATCCAATGTTGTATTTCATTCCTAATCTCTCAAAAGCAGCTTTAAAATGACCTTCAACATATGCTAAAAATACTGAAAAAGGAATAGAAACCATTGTTGTGGAGCGTGCCTTTGAAACAGTGATGGGTTCCAGTTTGGACTGGTTCTTAGAAGATAGTATTAGTGGTGGGAGGCTCCACCCTCCCACTCAAGATGCTTTTGTTCATGCACAGAAATGTTGCGTGTGCACACAAGTTTGCACATGAACTGGTAGCAAAAATATCTACAAGCGATCACTGCTCTGCACATCTTACAGTAAGAGCCTCATCCTTTCTCCATGCAAAAACCCTCTTGACCTAAGTTCCTCATAGAGGTATGTGAAATTGTCACGCCTATATTTCTTTTGTGGGAGTTGCAACAAGGCCCAAAGCTCACCAATTGGGAGTATGCAAACTTTTCCTCTAATGGTGGTAGGAATTCTTTAGAACTCCAATGTTTCCAAATAAAGCCAGTCTTGGAAAAGTTCTTCCTGCATTTAGCTCCCAAGATAGAAATAAATTGGCTTTGGTGCCAGACACAGTAATAACATTTTGTTAATTGTATGATCATGAACCAAAGTGATCACACATATCTACTTTGTTGATGAAAGTCAGGGTTGCAAACATAATTATAATCTTTGGTGTAGCTTCTGAACTTGGATTCAAATAATATCTGAATTATCTATCTTTATTTTGGTCTTTCTGATGTAACAAAATAGGAGTTTTGCTTTTATTGCATGAAACATACTTGCTTCCCCTCTCGTCACTTAGTAGAAGAATGGAAACTTGTAAATGCTGTTTCTTCCCCTTTCACTTTATTTGATTACATATCTAGAAGACGCATTACAGCAATATACTACTAATATGCAAATAAATCACACACACAGTGACTTAATGGGGAACTCTCTGGAGGAACTGCAAGGATTTGCTGCATATTGAATTAACTGAATTAGAGTTAATTTGTATTTTTATCCCCCAAGATGACAAAACCCTTGAATAATGATACCAAAGCTCTTGAAAGAAAGCTCATGAAAGTTGGAATCTTTTTTTTAAACTTATTTTGTCAAGTACATATTGGTAGTACACAAGATATAACAGTGTTTATACACATGATATTGGTACTATAAGAGTGAAATATTAGGACAGAGATGGTAGGCATGGTGGTGCATTTATGCACACCCCTTACTGACCTCTTAGGAATTGGGTGAGGTCAACAGCGGATAGTCTAAGAGTAAGGTTTTGGGGGTTTGGTGATGTACTACAGAGTCCTGTTGTGACTTACATGCATTAACTACTTGGTTGCTGAACTGAAGGTTTTACAAAAGTCTATGTAAATTGCATCTATTGATTTGCCTTGGTCGAGATGTGTATCCTTATGTTTTTGCAGTGAAGGAGTTGCAGGTTACACAATCATTTTTTTCTGAAACCATATTGTTTATTAGAGAGTGGGTTGTTTGTTTCTAGGTGGAGGATAATTGATTGATAATTGATAATTGATAATAGAGCCGGGGTGGCGCAGCAAGTAGAGTGCTGTACTGCAGGCCACTGAAGCTGACTTGTAGATCTGAAGGTCAGTGGTTCAAATCTCATCACCGGCTCAAGGTTGACTCAGCCTTCCATCCTTCCGAGGTGGGTAAAATGAGGACCCGGATTGTGGGGGCAATATGCTGGCTCTGTTAAAAAAGTGCTATTGCTAACATGTTGTAAGCCGCCCTGAGTCTAAGGAGAAGGGCGGCATAAAAATTGAATAAATAAATAAATAAATTGATTTATGAATGATTCCATGACTTTTCATGTGATGCAACATAGAGAGATTCTGTAGTTTTCAACTAGACTGTTATCTCCTTTTTTGAAGATGGGGATGACCGTGGCTAGCGATCATAGTTTTGGTGTGAACTGGTCTTGAATGATTTTTCATAGATTATGCTTAATGGTTCAGCTATGGCTGTGGAGAGCTTTTTTAGGATTTTTAACAATGTGTTAACACATTTAAAGAACCTGCCCATGCTTATCTTGAAACTTACAAAGGAAAGAAATCCATTGATCCAGGGTTGCATGCAGATATTAGTTGTGTAATATTCTGTTTTATCCAGAATTGGTCCAATTCCTATACAGTGATCCCTCGAGTTTCGCGATCTCGATTATTGCGAAACGCTATATCGCGATTTTTCAACCCGGAAGTAAACAACACCATCTGCGCATGTGCGCCCTTTTTTTTCCCTATGGCCACGCATGCGTAGATGGTGGAGTTTGCTTCCCCGCCGGGCAGATCAGCTGCTGGGCGGCTTCCCTGGGTCTTCCCCCTCTTGCCGGGGTTTCCCCTTTGCGTGGGCGGCGGGGAAACCCCAGCGCTGCTTCCGCGAGCAACGGCGTGGGCAGGCGAAGGGCGGGCGCGCGGACAAGCGGCGGCCGGACAAACGGGAGCAACGCGGTGGCCTCACAAGCGGCGGCCGCGCCAGCAACGGCGGCGCGGCGTCCGGACAAATGGGAGCAACGCGGCGGCCTCACAAGCGGCGGCCACGCCAGCAATGGCGGCGCGGCGGCCGCACAAATGGGAGCAACGCGGCGGCCTCACAAGCGGCGGCCACGCCAGCAACAGCGGCGCGGCGGCCGCACAAACGGGAGCAACGCGGCGGCCTCACAAGCGGCGGCCACGCCAGCAACAGCGGCGCGGCGGCCGCACAAACGGGAGCAACGCGGCGGCCTCACAAGCGGCGGCCACGCCAGCAACAGCGGCGCGGCGGCCGCACAAACGGGAGCAACGCGGCGGCCTCACAAGCGGCGGCCACGCCAGCAATGGCGGCGCGGCGGCCGCACAAATGGGAGCAACGCGGCGGCCTCACAAGCGGCGGCCGCGCCAGCAACGGCGGCGCGGCGGCCGCACAAACGGGAGCAGCGCGGTGGCCGCACAAACGGGAGCAACGCGGCGGCCTCACAAGCGGCGGCCACGCCAGCAACAGCGGCGCGGCGGCCGCACAAACGGGAGCAACGCGGCGGCCTCACAAGCGGCGGCCACGCCAGCAACGGCGGCGCGGCGGCCGCACAAACGGGAGCAACGCGGCGGCCTCACAAGCGGCGGCCACGCCAGCAACGGCGGCGCGGCGGCCGCACAAACGGGAGCAACGCGGCGGCCTCACAAGCGGCGGCCACGCCAGCAACAGCGGCGCGGCGGCCGCACAAACGGGAGCAACGCGGCGGCCTCACAAGCGGCGGCCACGCCAGCAACAGCGGCGCGGCGGCCGCACAAACGGGAGCAACGCGGCGGCCTCACAAGCGGCGGCCATGCCAGCAACGGCGGCGCGGCGGCCGCACAAACAGGAGCAACACGGCGGCCTCACAAGCGGCGGCCGCGCTAGCAACGGCGGCGCGGCGGCCGCACAAACGGGAGCAACGCAGCGGCCTCGCAAGTGGCGCCCGCGCCAGCAACGGCGGCATGAGGAACGCGGCCGCCGCGCCGCTCGTGCCGGGAACCAAACAGCCTGAGTTGCTCCCGGATTCTCCTCCGACCTGCCCTCAACTTACCTTCCAGCTGATGCTTCGATCCTTGGAAGAGGCCAGAGCGCCTTTCTGCACCACACTCTCCGCTTCGGTTCCTTTCCGGAAGATGGAAGTTTCTCTCCTTCCATCCTTTCTAGCAATACAATACTTGATGGTTAAAACCATCGAGTACAGTATTGTATTGCTAGAAAGGATGGTTAAAACCATCGAGTATTGTATTGCTAGAAAGGATGGAAGGAGAGAAACTTCCATCTTCCGGAAAGGAACCGAAGCGGAGAGTGTGGTGCAGAAAGGCGCTCTGGCCTCTTCCAAGGATCGAAGCATCAGCTGGAAGGTAAGTTGAGGGCAGGTCGGAGGAGAATCCGGGAGCAACTCAGGCTGTTTGGTTCCCGGCACGAGCGGCGCGGCGGCGGGCAGGCGGGTCCTCAGCTGTTGGTCGGGGGTCTTCCCAAGTGCGGAAGTGAAAAACACCATCTGCACATGCGCGAGGGCACGCATGCGCAGATGGTGTTTTTACTTCCGCACCACTATATCGCGAAAAATCGAGTATCGCGAGGGGTCTTGGAACGTAACCCTCGCGATACTCGAGGGATCACTGTAATGGCAATTTAATGAAAACGAACAAAACTTCTTCAATGATACCAGCCCTTTTATTATGCGTGCCATTCCTTTTAAAAAAAAACTTTTTTGCAGTCTTTATTTAGATTTCTAATTAAACACTTCAGTGATTTTATTCTATACAGGATTATATTGTAATACTGAACTGCCAGGATATGTGAGAAACTAATCATAAATTAGACATCAATTTAATGATTAGAAATCATATTAAAATGTTATTTTTATTTTAGTAAATTAAAAAAATATTTTTGAATTTTTGCTGACATCTAAGGAGTCAAACACTACCCTCACTATAGACTTCCTTCATTTGCTATTATATTTATTTATGATATTGCCATGTTTTCTTTAAGAAATATGCCTGAAATTTTTTAGTTGCATCAGTGCTTAGCATAAAAATAGATTGTCAGCAAATTTAGGAGGAAGTTTCCATAGGTTTTTTTCTCTCTGCGATAACATTCCAAAAAAGATTTTCCCCAGCAGAACTAGCAATCTATTTTTTTCCGAAAAGAGGACATTAAAAAACTATTATTAACATATCTAATTTCTGCCAAGTTTGTATTAATAAAAAGGAACAAAAATGATCAATTTTAGTGTACTGTACTTCAAATACTGTCATTCTATATGATCTCAATTCACAACATTTGGGGTTTAAATAAAGTGAAAAAGACTTGTGTGAACTACTGTATATAGCTGTAGTTAAAACAAATTTAATTGATTTACTTGAAATTCTTTTCCTTGTTTGAAATAAAATCAATTCAGTCTTTGAGGGGAAAAAACTCAATCATTTGCTTCAGATCTTTAAAAATGGCCTCAGAGGAAATATTTTGGGGTGCCCAATTTATCTCTTTCAACACACCAAGGATTTATAAAGTTTTCGTCAATTAGGATCATTCATAACATAAATATGTAAGGAATTCTAGATATAATATTTACCAGGACTGGCCTTATGTGAAAGTACACAGAATACCTACTGTTTTTCATCAATGACATAAACAGAAAGATATATTTAACAGTTCACTACACTGAATTATATTAAAAAGTACATTCATAAAACAGAAAGCTAGGTTGAAAGTAACAACATTGGGGGAAGAAAATCACATGCATAGGTACAAGTCAGGGGATTCCGCTGTTTCAGATCATGTGATAAGCTGCCCAGGAGACATGACTATAAAAATGCTAAATAAATCACATTGTTTCCAAGTTGAGAAGGCTTTTTTAAATTGACTCGAGGCACTATCTCCTAAGGAGAGCATAGGTAGGGTCAGGAAAGTGGGACATAAAATAGGAATAAAAGCAGGTATTATGGGGAAATACTGAAAATATTAGTAGGCTTAGTCTATAGACAAAAAGATGGCATTCTCTGCATATTCGAACAGCTACAGTAGAATACCACAAAGCCTTGATTGTTTCTGTTTTGACTTGTATGAATGTGTATGTTTTAATTGTGTATGTGCATACAACTGTGTACAGTATATGTTTAAGTTACAGCAGTGATTTTCAACCTTTTTTGAGCCACGGCACATTTTTTACATTTACAAAATCCTGGGGCACACCACCAACCAAAATGACACCCTAAGACACTCTCCTCTCTTTTTCCATCCCTCTCTCCTCTCCCCCTTGTGTGTGTGTATGTGTGTGTGTGTGTGTGTACACATTCTGGAACCCTTTCCAAAAACCGGTGAGGGCTGGGGGTTTTCTCTCTCTTATTCTTTGAGTGCTTTTTATCATATGCTTTAAATCAAGAGTCACTTCTCTCTCTCTTTTGTTTCTCTCTCTTTCCTCTCATTCTCTGACTCAATCATTTTCTCATTTCTCTTTTTTTTCTCCCCTTTTTGCTCATTCCCCCCCCTCTCTCTCCCTTCCTCTCCTTTTCTCTCTTTCTCTCTCTCTTTCTTTCTCTCTTGTTTTCTTTCTCACTCTTGCTTTCTCTCTTTCTCTCTTTTCTCTCTCTCTTGCTTTCTCTCTCTCTCTTGCTTTCTCTCTCTCTCTCACTCTCTCTCTCTCTCTCTTAGCAAAAAGTTGCGTGACCGAAACCTGAGCGGCACACCTGACCATGTCTCGCGGCACACTAGTGTGCCACGGCACACTGGTTGAAAAACACTGAGTTACAGAATATAGTTTTTGACTGAATATTGAAAAACATATCTTAATATAAGGAGCCAGATCATTTGATATAATTAATTATCTGGAATAGAGCCAGTATTTCTCTTGCTGAAAATCTTATTTAAAAAGAGTAGCCAATTATCTATTGTTGGTGCTGTAGATCTGATTCACTTGTAAGACCTATTTTATATATTTTTAAATTTGAATACCAAAATCTACTAATTGGTACAGGAATATAAAACTGTTTTCCCCCTTCAGTTCAATCATATCTAATTGTGGACAGGTCCCAGCAGTTTTCTTGGAAAGGTTTTTCAGAAATTATTTGCCATTTCTTCCTTCATAGGGCTGAGAGATAGTAACTGGCCCAAGGTCACCCAGCTGCCTTTACCTCTAAGGCAAGACTAGAACTCACAGTCTCCGATTTCTAGCCTGATTCCTTAACTCTTATTGACTGATTGTCAAAAGACATATATCCAAAATTAAATAATTAAATAATTGAACATCTCAGAATTTCTTGGGAAACAATGAACATAAACTAGCCACTTGAACTGGGTTTTGCATTACTAAAATGTAACAGCTTCCAAGTGACAATATGTTTTTCAAACACAGTAATTTTGTTGCTGTTATTACTAAAAATCTATGAGTTGATTTTTATTGTTGATTTACAAATCATATGTTATCTAAATCTAAATCTGTTTCTCTTCTCAGTAATTTACAGAGCCTCCTCCAATTTTTTTTCTGATTTAAATTAATAGTTCTATAATTTTCTATTGAGAAGAAGCTACCTTAAGATGCCAGTTTTTCACCAGTTTGTTCTGCTTCCTTTTGCTGTTCCTGTGTTATATTATTTTCTGAATGTATGTAGTTCTCCAATAAAGGTATCATGAAAATTGAGTACTATTAGACCAACTTTCAGAATTCTCAGCCATGGCAGAGGCTAAATTGGAAGACTAAAACATAGATTGAAGCCAGTAATGGGCTCCTATGGGGTCCGGTCAGGTACGCAGAACCGGTAGAATTTTTTTTTCTCCTTTTTCCCCCATTCTGGGCTCTGGGTATGTTTTTCCTATCACAGTAAATGAGGTTGAATGTGTATAATTTTAGAAAAGCTGTCTGTGTGTGTGTGCCTGTGTATAATATAAAGTATATTTTTGTGTGCTTGTGTATAATATGTATGTACACATATGGCATATATACATAGAATTAAATAGTATACAGTGATACCTTGTCTTACAAACGCCTCGTCATACAAACTTTTCGAGATACAAACTTGGGGTTTAAGATTTTTTTGCCTCTCCTTACAAACTATTTTCACCTTACAAACCCACCACCGCCGCTGGGATGCCCCGCCTCTGGACTTCCGTTGCCAGCGAAGCACCCGTTTTTGCACTGCTGGAATTTTCCTGAGGCTCCGCTCCATGGGAAACCCCACCTCCAGACTTCCGTGTTTTTGTAATGCTGCAGGGGAATCCCAGCAGGGCAATCCCAGCAGCGCAAAAACGGGCGTTTCGCTGGCAACGGAAGTCCGGAGGTGGGGTTTTCCAGCGAGGGGAGCCTCAGTGAAATCGCAGCATCACAAAAAACAGAAGTCCGGAGGTGGAGTTTCGAGGATTTCGGTGTTTTTGCGATGCTGCGATTTCAGTGATGCTCCCTTCGCTGGGAAACCCCACCTCCAGACTTCCGTTGCCAGCAAAGCGCCCATTTTTGCTATGCTGGGATTCCCCTACTGGGATTCCCCTGTAGCATCACAAAAACACAGAAGTCCGGAGGTGAGGTTTCCCATGGAGGGGAGCCTCAGGGAAATCCCAGTAGCGCAAAAACGGGCGCTTCGGCTGGCAAAAGGGGTGAATTTTGGGCTTGCACGCATTAATTGCTTTTCCATTGATTCCTATGGGAAACATTGTTTCGTCTTACAAACCTTTCACCTTAAGAACCTCGTCCTGGAACCAATTAAGTTTGTAAAACAAGGTATAATTGTATTTTGGATGTTCAGTAATAGTAAATAGATAGGGAAACTGTATCTCTTTGAGGTGAGGAGAGGCCAGGCACCGTAACCTTAACCCCAACCCTTGATGTGAATGATGTCAAGTTGGCCACCTTTAAGCCAGTCACATGTCCTTTAAGCCACCCTCCGATCACATGATCATCAAGCCACTCCCACATGATCACATGGCCAGCAAGGCACACCCACAAAATAAGCCAGGCCCACAGTGTGGTAATATATATTTTTTGCAGCCCTTCACTGATTCAAGCCATACTAGTTCTAGGTAATGGATAAGAAAGAAATAACTTTTTCTGTATTCCCCCATCCCCGAAAAAAATCTACCAAACTTTTACTAAACAGATAACTCTTATGTAGTTTCTTCTTTGCAGCAAAACAGGGTTTCTGAACACCATGTGATTCCATCCCATTCCACCCCCAAAATATTCAAGATTTTGAGTATATCTCAGTGATAGCTTCTGAGCAACATCCATTACATATTTGTTCTATTATACACTTCTTTCCAAGGAAATGGATGATAAAATCATTGCTCATCATTCACTATTATCTACATTATTAATATGAATACTTTCCTCTCAAACCTCATATTTTGAATGATGCAATCTTACATTTTTAGCAAGAGCATTTAGACTTATATACCGCTTCGCAGTGCTTTACAGCCCTCTTTAAGTGGTTTACAGAGAGTAAGCATATTGCCCCCAACAATCTGGGTCCCTCATTTAACTGACCTTGGAAGGATGGAAGGCTGAGTCAACCTTGAGCCTACTGAGATTCTATCTGCCAAACTGCTGGCAACTGATGATCAGCAGAATAAATAAATCCTACTGTTCAATGAGTCTCAGTAGATCAAACATTCTGCCTTATGGTTCATTTGGCCCTGTAGTTGTGGGGTGCTATTGCATTGGTTGAATACTCTATTTTGTTCTGAAAAACTGACAATAGACTTGGGAGATCTGTTCAAAAAGGGATGAATAGAAAAAAAATCTATTTTGCTTTGGCTGTCTTCCAGTTCTTCCTAATTAGATCTTTTTATTCTATGACAGTGATGGTGAACCTTTTTACCTTGGGTACCAAAAGTGTGTGTGTGTGCTATTGCGCATGTGTGAGTGCCAGTTCAATGCCTGGGGAGGGTGAAAACAGCTTCCCCCACCCCCTAAAGTTTCTGGAGTCCAGAAACAGCCTGTTTACCAACTTCTGGTGAACCCAGTAGGCTCGTTTTTTCGCCCTTCCCAGGCTCCAAAGACTTTCCTAGAGCCAGGGGAAGGTAAAAATGCCCTCCCCCATCCCTCCCAGAGGCTCTCTGGAAGCCAAAGACTGTTCTATGTTTACAAATTTATAATTATTTGAATATGTCTTTGATTGAAATAGTAACTGAAGAACACACACAAAAAGCTTACCTAAGTAGGTGCAATCTTCTCAAAAAAACTTCAAACTTCATATCAGAGCAAAGTCTTTTTTTATACCGCTATGATATGATATATGATATGATATGGTAGATTCCATTGTAGTGTTTATTTTTCTGGTCTTCAGAATTCTTACTCAGTTGAAATAGTATTCTTTGTGTATCACTTCTATTCAGTTTTATGCAAAATATTGCAGACCATAAAAAAATAAGTGCACACATGTTTTACATGCCTTATTTATTTATTTATTCATTCATTCATTCATTCATTCATTCATTCATTCATTCATTCATTCAATCATTCATTCATTCATTCATTCATTCATTCATTCATTTATTTATTCGACTTCTATGCTGCCCAATCCCAAAGGACTCAGGGAGGCTTACAACAGCGGTACAAATATAAGAATAAATACAAAACAGTAAAAGAAGTCGAATTGTTACCTGAGGTTAACATAACATAGGTAGCCCTTGAGTTACAATTTAGTGACCTTTTGAAGTTACAGTAGCACTTTAAATAGTCACTTATAAGAACCATTGCATTATTCCCATGTGAATCTTGTCATATGATTAAAATTCAGATGCGGTAACTGATCATATTTATGATGGTGGCTATGTCCCAAGATTATGTGATCCCCTTTTGTAACCTTTTGACAAGCAACCATTTTACTAACTTAGCATCTACAGTGATTCATTTAACAACAGTGGCGAGAAAGCTCAAAAAATACAGAAAAAATAACAACTGTCTTGTTCAGGTCCGGAAATTTTGGCTCAATTGTGGTCATAAGTTGAGGACTACATGTAATTTTTCTATACCAATATTGGAAAAATATATTCCAAAATCCATATTATAGCAGTTAGATGTTAACACATGTTGAGTAAATATAATGTATGCTTTTGAGTTCTCTCTATTCTTTTTTTACCAGACAAGGTAGTAAATAAGAGAAGAGAGAGAATGAAAGAACATCAATATGAAACTATCATAGAGTCATGAGAAATCTTGTAATGATGTTTCATTGCTACAAAAGTTTTGAGGTTAAAGTGAGTATCAAAATCCAATCCCCTAATTGTTAACTTTCATTACATATTTAAATGTTATGAAATGTTTAAAAATTACTCTTTTAAAATCCACTACTAAATACATTGCGTAATGTAATATTCTTAGTCATAGTTGCAAAATTCAAGATAGCGGGTGGGGTTGTTCAACCACATTTTTGCTATTACTTATCTAAAAATTCTGTTTTTCCTTAAAATTTGAGTCCTAAAAAGATAGAAATAGTGATATAATTGTAGCATGATTAATTGATTGTATATCACCTAGAAGACTTACCATATCCCTAGAACTGTGATAGCGAACCTATGACACATGTGTCACAGGTGGCACATGGAGCCATATTTGAGGGTAAGTGAAGTGTTGCCCTGTGTCAGCTCCAGCATACAGGTGTGTTCTGGCCAGCTAATTTTCATCCTTCTGGAGGGTGGTGGGAGGTAGTTTTTGTCTTCTCTAGAGCCTGTGGATGGTGAAAAATTGACCCAATAGGCTGTTGGACTCTGTTGAGCCATTTTTCATCCTCCGCAGGTTTTAGGAGGTTTTTCTGAAGCCTGGGGAGGGTGAAAAATGGCCCAACAAGTTTGTTTCTGAACCTCCAGCTGGGCCGTTGAGTCCATTTTTCATCACCCACTGGCTCCGAAGGTAGACGTGGGGGATAGCACATGGAGGGGCGTTGGTGCATGAATGTGTATGTGGAAGGGCATTGCATTATGGTCGTAGGCAGGTGTGCACACACTGCATGCTTTTTGGCATCTGAGCAAAAAAAGGTTCGCTATCACTGCCCTAGAACATGGACATCTGTTGTTAACCTCAGTGATGACAAGACTGTCATGATCAAACAGTGCAAATCCACCTTTTCAAACATATATCTAACATTGACCATAAAAAAGAACAAGACACACTGCATTGTGGAATTGCAACATACATTCCATCCCTTGCTTTATGTGAGCACAGTGGCTCACAAGTTTAGGCTACTGGACTGTTGATAGACAGGCTTGCATTTGAGAACTGTTTGTTAGCACAGGATGGAGTAAGCTCCTGTCACAAAGTCTAGCTCCTGCTGACCCAGCAGTTTGAAAGTGGTTGACTGTGAGTAGGTAAATTGGTACCATTTCAGTGGGCAAATTAACATGGAGATGAGAGGAGCCACCACCTAGACCAGTGATGGTG
Organism: Erythrolamprus reginae; assembly: GCF_031021105.1. Classification (NCBI taxonomy): domain Eukaryota; kingdom Metazoa; phylum Chordata; class Lepidosauria; order Squamata; family Dipsadidae; genus Erythrolamprus; species Erythrolamprus reginae. The sequence goes on along the minus strand of NC_091963.1, from coordinate 43,562,211 downwards.
AACCTATGGCACGGGTGCCACAGGTGGCACGCGGAGCCATATCTGCTGGCACGCGAGCTGTTGCCCTAACTCAGCTCCAACATGCATGTGTGTGCTGGCCAGCTGATTTTTTGCTCACAGAGAGGCTCTGGGAGGGCATTTTTGGCTTCCAGAGAGCCTCCAGGCAGATGGGGGAGGGCGTTTTTACCTCCCCCGCTCCAGGGAAGCTTACTGAGCCCACCAGAAGTTGGGAAACAGGCAGTTTCTGGCCTCCAGAGGGTCTCCTGGGGTGGGGGAAGGTGCTTTCTCTCCCCCCAGGCATTGAATTATGGGTGTGGGCACTAGCTCATGTGCAATAGCACATGTTTGAGCTCTTTTGGCATCCGAGGAGAAAAAGGTTTGCCATCATTGACCTAGACAATGGTGATGTCAGTATTCAATCCTTTCAACCCAGAAGAGCTTCAGTACTTCCAACACAATTTTTCCTTACTCCCTCAAAAAAAATCTGTGTCTCTTAATAAATACTATTGTGAAAGTATGGATATCTATAGGTATCACAGGAAAATTCATATTGATAGCTAAATCAACATTTCATATTCAGGTCTATTATCTCCAGGAGTGGGCTACTGCTTGGACTGGTGGGGGGGGGTGCAGTGGGGTAGCGAAAATGGAGCTCCACCCTGGAGCACCCAATTTGCCTTAAAAGATTTTGAAAGAAAATGCAGGGCGTCCTGCATAAGCCACACCCACAATGTGATAGTAAAAATTTTGGTAGCCCTTCACTGATTATCTATATTATTCAATTCAGAACATTTTAAGGCATATTTGAGGACTGGATTTGCACATCACATTAAACACAGTTTACTTAAATGTGGTCCGTTAAATGCTTATTTATTTATTTATTTATTTATTTATTTATTTATTTATTTATTTATTTATTTATTTATTTATTTATTTATTTATTTATTTATTTATTTATATGTTTGTTTTGTCATGTACTTATTGGTGGTATACAAAGATATAATATTTATATACATGACACTAGTAAAAGAGAAACATTATAAGGGGACGGAAGGCACTCTGGAGAACTTACGCACGACCCTTAGTGACTGTTCTGTCTGGGTTCCCCCAGACGTCAACACCAACTAAAAGGAGTAGCCAGACACGCTGGTAAAAAGCAAAGTCATTTTATATCTTTGAAAACAAACACAGATAACAAAAACTGTTCTTACAAACTGGAATGCTATGAAGCTTCACAGAAGAGTCACGACGGCCAGACAATACAACAGGCTTCTTGCTGGCACACACACCACTGTAGATAATAAAACCCACGTCTCCCCCAAGTTTTCAGCCTTCGAGGCCACAAGCCAGAATCAGAGACGCCAAGGATCGAAGCAAGGTCACAGGACTCCCAAAAGATAACTCTCCACAATACAGGAAGGGCGGGCCTGCCTTTTCAACCTTTCTGAGGAGAACCACACCCAAACCCAGCTGTTGCCTATTAGGGATGGAAATACCTGGCTAATTGTCCCCTTCGTTGTGCTGCACTTCTCTGGCTCATATCTATGATGGCTTGTGCGTTCTCATCTAATGACTCCAGGCTACTCGCTGGGGAGAGCTCCCCCCCGGGGGTCTCAGGCTGTTCTCCCTCCTCCTCATCCTGACATTCCTCTTCCCCGTCTGCCTGGTCCTCCTCCTCCTCCTGTTCCTCGTCCTCCCCCTCTGAGCATGGAGCCGGCAGAGTTCCAGCTGTTCCCTGAGGAGCCTCAGACTGAATCACAACAGTGACCTCTTAGGAATCAGGAGAGGCCAACAGTGGATAATCTAAGGGTAAAGTTTTGGGAGTTAGGTGATGATACTACAGAATCTGGTAGTAAGTTCCATGCATCAAGTACCTGGTTGCTAAAGTTGTATTTCCTACAGTCGAGTTTAGAGCAGTTTACTTTAAGTTTGTATCTGTTGTGTGCTCGTGTGTTGTTGTGGTTGAAGTTGAAGTAGTCATTGACAGAAAGAATGTTGTAGCAGATGAGTTTATGGGCTATGCTTAGGTCATGTTTAAGACGACGTAGTTCTAAGCTTTCTAAAACTAGGATTTTAAGTCTTGTTGCATAGGGTATTCTGTTGCGAATGGAGGAGTGGGGGACTTTTCTCGTAAAGCATCTCTGGACATTTGCTAGAGTGTTTATGTTCAAAATGCGGTGTGGGTTCCAGACAGATGAGCTGCATTCAAGAATTGGTCTGGTGACAGTTTTATATGCTCTGGTTAGTAGCACAAGATTACCAGAGCAGAAGCTATGTAGAATACAACACAGTTGGCTGAATTTACACAAATTGTTAAGACATACACCATAATTACAAAGCATTCTACCCAGATCTATACAATATGGTAAGATAAAAAGTAAAATAAAAAAATGTGGAGACCCAGTCAGTAAGCTTTGCTTTATATATTACATTGCATATTCTATGATGTTGGCAACAGGCAAAAACAATTATATTGTTGGTGTAATACATTCCTGGCATAATGCATTCTTGAGTACATGATAGTACCCAAAGAGAAATAGCCTTAGATAGATTAAAATGTAAGTTAGTTGGTAATTAACTTGCTGCTGCAGAATAAGTAGAGTTGGCCAAAGAACTACATAACAAATATCCCTTCCTCAAATAGCTTTTATATATAAATAGATATGGCTATCCTATTCCCAGGTTCCATATATGTATTCATTGGAATGATTAGTCACAATGACTAAAAATACCATTTGCTTTAATAATCTATTGTAGTGTTTATCAGACCCATGTTTTCTGTATAATTGTTCTATTCCATGGAACTGTTTGCTCTAAAAGGGCTTTCTCAGTTTCTTTTAATGTGTTTTAAGAAAGTTTGCCAAGAAAGCATACCTTCAATTTTCTTTACAAAAAGCAAGTTCTAATTTCTGAATCTGCTAACAAATGCTAACTAACAAATATACTAAATAATACCATCAAATTATTTTAGCAACTACAATGGTATCTCTACTTACGAACTTAATTCATTCTGTGACCAGGTTCTTAAGTAGAAAAGTTTGTAAAAGAAGCAATTTTCCCCTTAGGAAAATCTTCCCCAAATATTATCTTGTCTATAATAATCCTCTTTCATTATTTTCGGTAAGATATTTTCAAGTGCTAGTATCTTCATAAATATTTTATAATCTTGGTTTGCCAAAGTGCTAGGACAATAGGACCCCGGATCTCTTAAATCTCGATCAGTTTTCGGGATGGTAACAATCTCTGAAATCTTCCATGTCTGCGGAGTATTATGAGTTTGCAATATATCACTAAACAATTTCCCCAAATGCGGCAACAATTCATTCATAGAAGTTTTATAAAATTCTCCTGTAAAGCCATCCAGGCCCAGTGCTTTGGCTTGTTTTAACCCTTTAATTACTCTAGCAATTTCATCCTGTGTAATTTCTGTATTCAGTATTTGTTTATCTTCTTCGCTTTATATTTTCCCAACATTAAGAACTCCTACATTTACCTGCTCTTCTTTATACAAATCCTCAGAATATTTTCTCATTATCTTCTCCAACTGTTGTTTACCATATCTAACCATTCCACTAGGGTCTCTTAATGCTAATATGCCTGATTTTTCAGAGTGGAGGCCCTGTTTCCTCCCAGGAGATTCCTAGAGAGGCCCCTCCCCACCTTTTCTGGCCTTGTTTCCTCCTAGGAGATTCCTAGAGAGGCCCCATGGAGGCTTCTCCCTGACTTTTCCGGCCCTTTTTCCTCCCAGGAGATTCCTAGAGAGGCCCCACAGAAGCTTCTCCCCACTTTTTACAGCCCTGTTTCCTCCCAGGAGATTCCTAGAGAGGCTCCATGGAGGCTTCTCCATGACTTTTCTGGTTATAGTTTTGGAGGCTCGGGTTTGTAAGTAGAAAATGGTTCTTGAGAAGAGGCAAAAAATGTTGAACACCCGATTCTTATCTAGAAAAGTTTCTAAGTAGAGGCGTTCTTAGGTAGAGGTACCACTGTATCTCTTCACTAGTAACTCTTGCGGAACCTGGCTTGGACTGTATACAGAAATCTTACTTGAAAAATTAACTCCCAGATTTGATATATAAAATTTAGTTGTTAAATTTCTGGTAGCTTCATACATTTGACCATGTGATAAAGTTATGAATATAGTGGTCCCTGAGGTCCAAAATGTTGAGGACACCTGGTCTAGATTATTGTGTCAGGCCTGAGTCTTCATGTGGAGTTTAGAGAGTTCAGCCTGCCACAACACAAGGGGGGGGGGGGGGTAGGGAGTAGTTAAAGGAGAAAGATTCCAAAGATTCCTTTCTCCATGCCAAGGCCACCGTTTGTTCTGCCTCAACTGAAGAGAAGAGGAAGTTGATAAGCTCCTGCACACAGACTGGCTCCCGTGATGAACTTGTGGGTGTGGGGGATGTAAGATGAACCTTAACCTAGGTGGGATTCTGGGAAGTACTCAGAATCGGAATGACAATGGCGTAGCTCACATGGTTCTATTAATAAATCACGCTCTGATTGAGAGAAATGGACTGGGACTTGTTTTATTTCTCAGATGCTATTTAGAACGCTGATGGATTGAGAATCTCCAGAGATGGATAAATATAGTATATATACTAAATTAACAACAAATGTTGCTATTGTTTTAATACATAACATGAGATTAATTTTATTGTACAGAATAGTATTAACTATTTCTTAAAGATATTTGATATGATAGTTCCCTATATAGGACTGCCATCATAAACTAGGTGGTCAATGAAATAGGGCTTTACAATCATGTCATTTAGAAACAGCAAAAGCTATTCAGAGCACAATTGCTTCTGTAAGATGACACTAGCTGTATGACTATTAAAAAGCAATGTGAGAAAAACAGAATTTATAAAGAAGATATATTTTCTTCTGTAGCGAGGATGCTTATTTTTTATGAAAGTCAAATTGAGATTATTTTGTATTGCTTACATAGAAGGAAGAAATTTATGAATGAAATATAGCAACAAGGATTGCAAAATTCTAAAATACCCTGAAGAGCAATAGTATCAGTCAACAATGGTTTCGGTCTTTAATTTATGTCATTCTAACTTCCTTGATCCATTCTTTGAAAATCAGTAGTAACAACGTCTATGTAATGAATGACTATGGCTCTTGAGAAAGTCTCAATGTACTCCACTCCTTTACTCAAGAGAAACCTTCTGATTTCCACATTCTATTTACAAATATTGTAGTAATTTAAATTTTAGTTCCCCTTTTTCTCACCTTTTTTGTAATCATAATTCTTTTTCCTTTCTCTTTCCTTACAATATTAAACATTCAACTGGGGGAAAGAGAAATGAATAAAAAACAGAAAAAACAGAAAAAGACGAAAAATTTAGAAGAATTGAAATAACTAGTCTCATGTTCTACTTTATGGTACCCCAGGGTACTCAATCTGATGGAATGGAGTCTTGAGGCATTACTAGGATGGATTTCTTGAGATAAATGTTAAGGCCGATACCATATTTAAATATGATAAAATTAAATTTTCAAATTTCCTGCCTTTGTTTATTAACAAAAATAATAACTTCCTATACTCTTGTTTCCTTTATCAATATTCACATTCTCTTTTGAAAATCCATACAATAATGATTAAAACTTATAGTCTTATACACATACCCTGTTTCCCCGATAGTAAGACACCCCCGATTGTAAGACGTATCGGGGGTTTCAGGGGGGTCGGCTAATATAAGCCGTACCCCGAAAGTAAGACATATGTCTTACTTTTGGGGAAACACGGGGGTATTGCCGGGCGGGGGGAGCCCGATGACGTCGCTTCCAAGCTCCCCGTGCGCCCCTCGCCTTCGTCTCGCCGCGGCGCCACTGCCTCTTCCCCGGCTTGGCAAAGCGAAGGACGGCGCTGGTCCGAAGCGAGCCGAGCGGGCGGCGGCTTGCAGCAAAGGCGCTCGTCCCAGCAACCGAGTCCTGCCGAGGCTCGGCTGCAAGTGGCCAGCGAGGCCGACCGGCTCCGAGGCGAGCGGCCAGAGCTGCGCCCTCCTTCGGCCTCCTCCTTTCCAGCAGGCAGGTGGGGCTGCCCAACTGCACAGAGCGGCTCCTCCCCTCCAGACACACGCTTCCCTGACACGCGTCTGCGGCTCCATGCGTGCACGCCGCTTGGAGCCCTGAGGTTGAACTTGGAAAAGGGCTCACGAGGCTCCTGTCCCGTGGCTGCCCTTCTGGACTCTGGGGAGATGCCTTCGGGAACGCGACCCTTTCAATTTTTTTCCAATGTAAGACATACCCCGAAAGTAAGACATAGTGGGGCTTTTGGGGGTAAAAAGAAAGTAAGACACTGTCTTACTTTTGGGGAAACATGGTATTAGTGCAATTTGTATCAATTGAAAAGAGAGGAAGTTGTGCTTTAGATTTGCACTCCAAAAAGACAAGACACAGTATGAGGAAGGAAATGGTAAATCTTAAAGATTGTAAAGTATTAATTAGGATTTGTAAACAGTCTGGGCTCAGATTATCTTCCCATGGCTACATCTTCCCATGTTTTGTTTGAATAACAATCAAATATTGTTTAGTCTCTGAGTCAGTGAATAAGGCCAGACTGCTATGTTTTTCTCTTGTCCAACACTGGTCATAGTTAAATATTCTGTCTGTCAGGTAGAAGCCAAGACAGCTTCCTGTAGCTGCTTTTTCTCTGGCCAATATAAAGAACTTAGTTATTCACTATGTTCTGATCTGACAAGATTCATGTAAAAAACAATGTTTTCATTTTTACTTATAATACTTTACAGGAAGTCCTCAAGTTAAGATCACAATTTAGTCCAAAATTTATTTACAGTCCTGACCTGTACTTGCTATATACCTAGCTTGGATTGAATATAGGTAGGAAAACTTTTGATTGGTTTGGAGAACCAGTAGGGAAAATTTTGATTGGCTGACATCTCCTCTATTCTGTTATTTATTAGCTCAGCTGATTCTCATGGCAGAACAGATGGCCAACTCAGCTGAGCTAAGAAACAACAAATGAGATAGAAAAATAAACTGACATTTTTTGCTGCTTTTTCCCTACATCTCCTCCCCCTCCCAGCAGGGAAAAGAATACGAGCTTAATTGGTTCCAGGATAAAGTTCGTAAGGTTCGTAAGGAATCAATGTAAAAGCAAATAATGCGTGCAAACCCATTAGGAAAATCCAAACTTTAAGGCTGAAAAAAAAGGACAAAATGAGTGAAGTGGAGATGGACAGTGAGGAGAAGCAAGGAATGGAGGTCCTAACAAAGGCTAACGCTACTCCAAATCTCTCCCAAAATTGCCCCTTCAAAACCTTCCTATGTTGCCCCAATTTGCTCCAAAAATTGGCACTCCAAAAGCTTCCTATCTTGCCCCAAATTCCTACAAAAATTGGCACTCCAAAAACTTCCTATCTTGCCCCAAATTCCTACAAAAATCGCCACTCCAAAAACTTCCTATCTTGCCCCAAATTCCTACAAAAATCGCCACTCCAAAAGCTTCCTAAGCCACCCCAAATCACTTCCAAACTCTTCCAAACTCACCTCTCCTTTCAAAATGCCTCATTTCTCTTTGCTGCCTTTCTTCACTCCATTTGCTTTCTTAGGACCTCAATTTGGTGGCATATTAAGCGGCATATAAATCCAATAAATAAATAAATAATAAATAAATAATACTTATCCTCATTGTCAGGAAATCTCTCCTTATTTTTAGGTTGCTTTGCTCTTTGTTCAATTTCCATCCATTGCTTCTTGTTTTGCCTTCTGCGTCTTTGGAAAATACATTGCCCCCCCCCCCTGCTTCTTTGTGGCAGCCCCTTAAGAGCCTGTTGCCTATCACACTGTTGGGCAAAAGAGGTGAGCCATGTCCTCCTTTTAATAGTCCATGAAAGTACATCTACAGCAGTGTTTCTCAAATAGTACGGTGGGGCCCCCTGGATGGCCACAGAGTGATGCCAGGGGAAACATGTGACCCCAGGGAACATGCTGTTTTTGCCACAGGGGGTAGGGATTTTTTTTTTTGCACCAAACAATAGCACACAGCACACAGCAGAAGATATGAAGTGCATATAACAAATCCTTAAGAAACATCATGTAAAAATATTTAACAGTGATGAAAAGAAAGGAGGAGAGAGACGGAGATAATGAGACAAACATAAGTCTCCCAAAAGCTAAGATGAGGAAATATGACAAAGCGTATGTAGTGCTTGGCTTGTCTAAAAATGTTGGCAGTGGACAGCATGAAGCCAAATAAATTAAGGCGTCACTTAAGCAGATTACACCCCAATCATGCTGATAAACCACTTGAGTTTTTTCAGTGAAAACGTGCTGAATACTGCAAACAATTGTCCTGGTGGAGAGTTGGGGGCATGTGAAATGTTTACTTCTTCCTGGGGGGGGGGGGAGTGCAACAAAAAATAATTGAGAAACACAGATCTATCGTATGTAGATCATAAAGTCAAAAAAAGATGAACAACATGTTTAAATATGTTGAGGCTGGGTATGACAAGGAGAGGGGTTAGGTGGGGAGGAGAGGGGCCAGGTGAGGCACTCCTTGATGTGAGTGACATTCAACTGGCCATACCACCAAGCCATGCCTACCAAGCCACATCCACAGAAACGGTAGGGAAAACTTTTAGATTTCAACACTGTTGTATACATATGACTGCATATCCTTTTAATCCATTTAAACATTACAATAAAGTTTGCAGACAACACAACAGTGCTGGGTCTCATAACTAGAGGGGATGAATCAGCATACAGAGAGGAAGTCCCGAAGTTATTGTCATGGTGCTCAAAAAACAACTTATATCTAAATACTAGTAAGACAAAGGAGATAATGCTAGATTTTTGGAAGCACAGAGAGGAACCTGCCCCACTGTATGTCAAAGGAGGCTGTGTAGATAGGGTTTCTTCTTTTAAATTCTTGGAAGTGCTTATTAGTCAAAATCTCACTTGGAAAAACAACACATCCATGGTGATTGGCAAGGCCCAACAGAGACTTTGTTTAGAATAGATTTATTTTTTTAACTGGTCAAGTGTGATTGGACATACAAGGTGCATACACTCTCAGTACACATAAAAGAAAAGATAAGTTCATCAAGAATGTAAAACAATGATAGTCCAGATACAAATAAGCAATCGAATCATATTAGGAATTAGTCAATATAAATTTATAAGGATACAAACAACTAAGTTACAATCATACAGTCTTTAGGAGGAGGAGATGGGTGATAGGATTGATAAGAACATTAATAGTAGTGCAGACTTAGTAAATAGTTAGACAGTGTTGAGAGAATGATTTGTTTAGCAGAGTGATGGCATTCAGGACAAAACTGTTCTTGTATCTAGTTGTTCTGGTGTGTAGTGCTTTATAACATCACTTTGAGGGAAGGAGTTGAAGCAATTTGTGTCCATGATGTGAGATGTCTGTAAACATTTTCATGACCCACTTTTTGACTTCTGCAGTATACAGGTCCTCAATGGAAGGCAGGTTGGTAGCAATTGGTTTTTTTTCCCAGTTCTAATTGTCCTCTGAATTCTGTCTGTCTTATTGGGCTGTAGAACCAAATCAGACAGTATAACCAGTGATGGGCTACCAAAATTTTTACTACCACACTGTGGCCATGGCTTATGCATTTTGTTTCAACATCTTTCAGTGTAAATTGGGTGCTCTGGGGCGGAGCTCCAAAGTTTGCTACCGGAACTGCGTTCCCGACCGTTCCCGTAGGAGCCCATCACTGTGTATAGCAGATGACAGACTCATCTGCATCTCTATAACTGTCTGATTTGGTTCTGCACTTAGAGTGCTGCAAAAAAAATCAGGTGGAACAACAGCTGATGACCTCGTTTTATCAGTCTACCATAGAAAGTGTCCTCACATATTGTCTTACAGTATAGTACGCTGGTTTAACTGCTGCAGACAGGAAGTCACTACAGAGAGGGGTCAATTGGGCACAAGAAACATTAGTTGCCCTCTAATGACATCACCGAGTCTTGCTGCTTTAACAGATTAAAGAAGATACTCAGAAATACTTTGCATGTCTATCATCAGGCAGAAGACATTGAAACACAGCCAGCCAAACAAATAGATTTTAAAATAGTTCCTATCCTTGGGCTGTCAGACTCTTAAACACAACCACAACCCCTCCATGCACATGTGGAAATGTATGACTAGTTTTTCTTTTTCTTTTCCTAAGTACTTGCATAGAGATTATTCTTTATACTATACAGTATATGCTGTTTGTATTTTTTTTGCCATGGATTGCACCAGTGAGGTTAAAACTAATTTGATTGTATACATGATGTACAACGACAATAAAGGCTATTATTATTTTATTATTATTATATTGCTAAGTGAAACATTTGTGAAGTGAGTTTGCCCCATTTTACAAATTTTTGTCACAGTTGTTAAGTGAATCATTGCATTTGTTAAATTAGTAACAAATGCCCTCATCACCTCGAGGCTCGACTACTGTAACGCTCTCTACATGGGGCTACCTTTGAAAAGTGTTCGGAAACTTCAGATCGTGCAGAATGCAGCTGCGAGAGCAATTATGGGCTTCTCTAAGTATACCCATATCACTCCAACACTCCGCAGTCTGCATTGGTTGCCGATCAGTTTCCGGTCACAATTCAAAGTGTTGGTTATGACGTATAAAGCCCTTCATGGCACCGGACCAGAATATCTCCGGGACTGCCTTCTGCCGCACGAATCCCAGCGACCGGTTCGGTCCCACAGAGTTGGCCTTCTCTGGGTCCCGTCGACTAAACAATGTCATCTGGCGGGACCCAGGGGAAGAGCCTTCTCTGTGGCGGCTCCGACCCTCTGGAACCAGCTCCCCCCTGAGATTAGAATTGCCCCCACCCTCCTTGCCTTTCGCAAACTCCTTAAAACCCACCTCTGCCATCAGGCATGGGGGAACTGAAACATCTCCCCCTTGCCCATGTTGTTCTGGTGTTAGATTGATTGTGTGCTTGTTTTTTAATATTCTGGGGTTGTTTTTTATGAATTTTTTAGCTTAACATTGTAATTGGATTGGTGGGTATTGGATTTGTTATTATGTATTGTTTTTACCTTGTTGTGAGCCGTCCTGAGTTTGCGGAGAGGAGCGGCATATAAATCCAATAAATCTAATCTAATCTAATCTAGTAACATGGTTAGTAAATGAATCTGAATTTCCCATTGACTTTCCTGATCAGAAGGTTGCAAAATCAGATCACATGTTCCTGCAACTGTCATAAATATGAACCATTTGCCAACCATCTGAATTCTGATCATACGACTATGGGGATGCTGCAATGGTCATAAGTATGAAAAATGGTCAAAATTCATTTTTTGCAGTGCCATTTCAACTTTGAATGGTCACTAAATGAACTGATGTAAGTCAAGGATGACTTATACATTTATCAGGCGGGGATAGCCATTCCTTCTCAATGATTACTTACAAAGAGCTTGGAGTCACTGAATAGCTAGGTACAAGACGCTATTGCTGGTCAAGTACTGTGCTAAACCAAACTATGTTTGTTTGTTTGAGGCTTAATACAGAGTCCTTTGCAGCGACTTGTAAACCTATAGTTTTTGTTTTAAATGTGATGTGTAAGTTCAAATATTCAGATAAACTGAATATTTGAGCCTCATATTGGAATTATTAACAGAAAATGATATTAATTCCATTGAAAGTATGATGGGAATTGCTGCTGGCAGTTGAGAAAGTTATATTAATCCAAATTAATACCCAAAACATAATTAAATTAATCATTGAAATTGCAAAAATGTAGCCTCAAAATATATGTAAACATACCGATACATTTCAGTCCATTTTTACTTTAAGATATAGTCAATCCCAAGGATGAAATTGCCTCCAGAATAATATGATAATAGCTCAGAAGTATTAATGATTCCCTGTTCCATGTTTTTCTTTCTTCTTCAACTCCCCTGCAGAGTGCTAGAGTCAGATTTTCAAGTTTTACCGATTACCTTTTTCCTATTCCAACATGATTCATATCCTACAGTTTGTAAAGCACAAGATATCTCTTTTGCTAGCTAGAAGTGAGCTATTTCTTGGCATGGAATTTTAAAAGTTCAGCATGTTCTCTTAAATTTAGCATGACTCATCATTTTTCAGTTTTAAAAAGTAAGTTTCTAATCCCAGAAGATATATAAACATATTAGCAAGGCCAATAGAACTCAAGCAAATATTACAGTAATCAGTAAGACTAACACAGCAACTCTGATTCAGAATTCTTTAGAGAACTCTGGCTAGGAAGGAGGACATTCCTGTCTAGGAAAAGAGGACAAAATAATCTCACTGAAGTTACTGTAAATTAAGAACAAGCTTTTCTGAAAAAGAATAAGAAAACAGAGAAGTTGAATGGACAACAGATTAATGTTGTTAAATGAATGTGCAGTATTAAGTGAAGCACAGGATGCCTCATGGGTGGGAGAGATCCCGAGAGGCCTCGCACATGCCTTGGTCCATTTGCCCCATGCCTTCCAAGGCATTTCCCCTCCCCACAACCTCACCCCATGCATTGCTTCTCATCTTCCCACATAGTAAAACTTTTATTAGTTAATCCAGTGGTGTGCACCTGATCCTTGGGGGGCTTGGTGCTGGGACAGAACAAATATTGAATTCCAATATTGTATGGTCATCCCCCCCCCCCCCCAAGATTCCTGTAACTTCAACACTTTCTATCATTTCAACTTTCTTACTGAAAATTAAGTCCAGTATAGTTGACTCTCTAGTTCTTTTCTCTACCTTTGGAAGACAAAGTTGTCTTCTAGGTTTGTTAGGAATCTGTTTGTTCTTCTATTAGGTGCAGAGTTTGTATCTCAATTGATGTTAGAATGGAATAGAGTAGAGTAGAATAGAATAGAATAGAATAGAATAGAATAGAATAGAATAGAATTTTTTATTGGCCAAGTGTGATTTGTCATTGGCGCATATGCTCTCAGTGAACATAAAAGAAAAGATACATTTGTCAAGAAATATGAGTTACAACACTTAACGATTGTAATGACTATCATTTAGTGTTGTATCTTATGATTCTTCGTGATTTTTTTTCTTTTATATGCATTGAGAGCATACACACCAAAGACTTGTGTATCCAATCGCACTTTGGCAATAAAGAATTCTATTCTATTCTATTCTATTCTATTCTATTCTTCCTGCTCCAAGTTCTGGAAATACTTCTGCACAGAAAATACATCCTTTTCAGACAGGCAATTAGAGCACAACAACAACAACGACATCACAATCCTTACTAGTATTCTTGACTATGTTAACAATTTACTTCTTTTCTCTGGTAGGTGTAGCACCAGGCAGACACCTCTCTTCTTTCAAGACCTCTACATCCTTTCTTAATTGACACTTAATTGACATTTCTTACAACTGAATCACCAACCAGGAGGTGCCTTCTCTTTTTAGATACTTTGCTCCTCTTACTTTATTTCACACCTTCCCTTATTCCCCTTTTCTTCACAGACCACAATGCCCTGTCCGTTTGAGTCATCACTGTCATTAGAAACAATTGAACCTGTCACCTTAGTATCCCTATTAAGTCTAGAAAAGAGATTGTATCTATTATACAGGGACCCACTTTCTCTGTTTCATTTCTCCCCATCCTCGGATGTGAATATTTTCCCCCATAGATGCATAATATCACACACACACACACACACACACACACACAGTCTATGTGTTTATGTGTCTGTGTGTCCACACACACAAATAATTTTCTCTTTTTCTCCTGCATACATGTGCATACATATAGGATTTGGAGCATTTTACTTGAAGGTCAAGACAGTAACCATTTTGGCTCAAAAGAAAGCAAAGGCATTCTATTTTATTTATTTGTCAAACATGTATAGGATAGTAGTAGTATGTATAAACATAAATAAAAAGTAACAATAAAAGAGGACAGTAGGACAGGGACAGTAGGCACAATAGTGCACTTATGCACACCCCTTGCAGACCTCTTAGAAATGGGGAGAGATCGACTGTAGACAGTCGAAGGTTAAAGTTTTTGGGGTTTGGGAAACAAATCACAGAGTCAGGTAGTGCATTCCAGGCATTGATCACTCTATTGCTGAAGTCACATTTTCTGCAGTCAAGGTTGGAGCAGTTTACATTTAGGTTGAATCTATTATGCGCTCATATATTGTTGTGGTTGAAGGTGAAGTAGTCATTAACAGGAAGGATATTTTGGTATATGATTTTATGAACTACATTAAGATCAGATCGGAGGAGATATAGTTGTAAATTGTCTAATCCCAATATTTCAAGTCTGGTGGAATAAGTTATTTTGTTGCGAGTGGAGGAGTAAAGGACTCACTCCTCTTGTGAAATATTTCTGGACTCTCTCGGTTGTATTAATGTCTGATATGCAGTGTAGGTTCCACACAGATGAGCTGTATTCCAGAATTGGTATAACAAATGTTTTGTAAACTCTGGTTAGCAGTGTAATATTGCCAGCTACGTAAGATTAGATTAACAACCCTTAGTGCCTTTACTAAATGCTCAAGCACTTAAATCATTGGATATGAGTACTCCAAGGTCTTTAACAGAGTGGAGGTCATCTATAAGTTCGTTTTGTCCAAGTTTGTATTTTGTATTCTGATTATTTTTGCCAATTTGTAAGACAGAGCATTTGTTTGTTGAGATTTGAAGTTTTACTTTGGTTTAACTGGTTTTTTCCCCTTTTCTACTCAGATAGACTTGTGTTAACACTCAGAGACAAAATTAATCTGCCTCAGGATTTCATAGTTCCATCTCATAAAATTTTGGATGATACAACAAAGACAAAATAGCAAAAAAAGATACAGCCACGAACTCTGTCATACTATTTGATGGCAGAGTATACATACTGAAAACACTAACTGTGCTCCTATCTAGTCTTTACCCTAGGAAGGAAGCAATGGCAAATTACTTCCCAAAATTTTGCTTAGAAAAATGCATGGATTTGTTAGGTGTACAGATTCACTCTAATTGAGGTATACAATATTATAATGTATCCAACAATGCCATAATCCTGGTATTGTGTAAGTATGTGAAAGAATATAGATCTGGTCTTGGAAATGAGGAAACAATGAATAAACTGTTATTGGTGGATTGGCAGAGGAGGAAATTCAGAAAAGATTACAGAGGAATAAAGAGGAAAGTGTGAGAAAGAAACTTAAAATAATCCAACCTTTATTATATTAGGTTAAGATAAGACAAAGAGAAACTCTGACAGGCTTTCAAGATTTTGCTTAGAATAATAAATAGCATTCCTGGAAATGTTGCCATGCCTGTTTCTTGACCTTGCCTACCTTGAAGATCTGACAGAATAAAATGAAATGGCATTTCTGAGAAAACAAATACAAAACAATTAGGAAGCAGCAGTAAAGCTAAGCAGAACCACACCAGATACCTGTAGAATTACCCAGGGGCTCCCCAAGGCTGTCTGCTCTCTCTCCACTTCTCTTCTCCCTATATACCAATGACTGCAACTCAAACTCTCTCCACTTCTCTTCTCCCTATATACCAATGACTACAACTCAAACAATCCATCTGTTAAACTACTAATAACAAAAGATTTAAGTGCCAAAGCCCACTGCAACAATATAGCCAAGAAAGCTTCAAGAGTTGTAAACCTTCTGCTCTGGCAATCTCACACTACTTACCAGAGCTTACAAAACTTTTGCCAGACCCATCCTCGAATACCGCTCATCTGTTTGGAACCCATATTGCATCTCAGACATTAACACCCTTGAAAATGTCCAAAGATACTTCACCAGAAGAGCCCTTCACTCCTCCACTCGAAATAGAATACCCTATAAGACTAGACTTTCAATCCTGGGCCTAGAAAGTTTAGAACTAAGACGCCTTAAACAAGATCTAAGTATTGCCCACAAGATCATATGCTGCAATGTCCTGCCTGTCGGCGACTACTTCAGCTTCAACCACAACAACACAAGAGCACACAACAGATTTAAACTTAATAGTAACCGCTCCAAACTTGACTGTAAAAAATATGACTTCAGTAACCGAGTTGTCGAAGCGTGGAACTCATTACCAGACTCCGTTGTGTCATCCCCAAACCCCCAACTCTTTACCCTTAGATTATCTATGGTTGACCTATCCAGATTCCTAAGAGGTCAGTAAGGGGCGAGTACAAGTGCACTAGAGTGCCTTCCGTCCCCTGTCCTATTGCTCTCCTATATCTCCTATACCTTTCTTCTATTCCTATATCTCTTCTTCTATTCTTTCATTGATATGTTCTATTACTTTATCTTTTTTTCTATTATTTCTTAGATATATTTTACTATGAGTATCTCCTCTATAACCTTCATCATGTATTTTACTATGTGTATATAGATATATATACCCACTAAACCCCTCATTGTGTATTGGACAAAATTAATAAATAAAAATAAATAAATACTTATGCTATGCTATGCTATGCTATGCTATTCATACGATAAAAACTGGTGTGTATTCTGTGGAAGAAGTAGTTGACATTGGTGACTATAGCAAATATATCTGATCCTCTTTTTGACCGTGTCCCTCTACCTCCTTCTTTCTTCATAGGGAATTGAAATTTCTCCCTACATTTACCACCTTCTAACCAAAAGAAGTGATGGGGAAGGGATTTTCATGTTCTCCAATGAGATGTCAATAGATGACAGAGAGAATTTGGACAGCAATACATCTTGGTCAGGAACAAGGGCAGAACTCTCCTCTAAAAAATGAGCAAGTTGGATGGAGATGTCAAAACAAACATTGTTATAATTTAAGTTCACACAACATGTTAAAACAATTACTGGGTTTGCATAGCAAAGCTAATCACATTTTAGCTTATCTAACATTGTCTATATTTATTTGGAAGTTTTTGTAACATACTTTGCAGAGTCCGGGCATCATAAAACAGATGTGAAATATAAAATCAAATAATACATACAATAATAAAAATACTCCAGATGGGCACCAGAAACATTCAGTAATTGTTACAAACAGAAAGAACTAAACATCATTATGAAATATCTGAGGAAAAGGATCACAAAGACCTTTGAAAGAAGGATATTCCAAGGATGTACTGCAGAGAAGGCTTGCATAGAGCGGGAATTCCAAATATAATGAAATGTAAACCTGGCTCACAGATTAACAAATTGCTAAGGGAAAAGAAGGTCAAGAAAAATACTAAATCCTGGGAAAGCAGAAAGCATGAAAAACAAAGGGTACAGATGTTATTTCCTTGACTACAGTATTAGCTAAAATTGGAATGAAACTGATTTTTTTTGCTAAAGTTGGGTCGTCTCTCTTTTTTAAATTAAATTTGCTTCGCCATAACTCCCATTTTTGAAAAGCCAAAAAACCCCCATTGCTCAGTATCCACATAGTAATATTTACTTACTTACTTACTTGCTTACTTGCTTACTTGCTTACTTGCTTACTTACTTATTTATTTATTTAAACTTTTATGCCACCCAATCCTGAAGGACTGAGGGAAAGGATATAGTAAAGTAAAAGTAACTAGACCATTTCCTACTATGGCTTGACTTCCTGGCTCCAATCCTTCCCCGCAGGGAGGCGGAACCAATTAAGATGTTCCGCCCCAGACGCCTGATGGACCCAGAGGGCTTTCAGACGGCGCTTGGGGTTATTCCAGAGGCACTTGTCCACAGTTCGGCGGAGTCTCTTGCGGAGGCCTGGAATACGGCTGCTGTGGAGGCTCTCGACCGGATTGCGCCTTTGCGACCTCTCCGCGGCGCTAGACCCCGTAGAGCCCCATGGTTCAACGAGGAGCTCCGGGAGTTGAAACGCCAAAAGAGACGTCTAGAGAAGCGATGGAGGAAGAGTAGGTCTGAATCCGATCGAACACTTGTAAGAGCTTTTATTAAGACTTACAAAGTGGCGCTCAAGGTGGCAAGATGCGTGTACCATGCCGCCTTGATTGCATCAGCGGAATCCCGCCCGGCCGCTCTGTTTAGGGTGACCCGCTCCCTTCTTAACCAGGGGGGAGTTGGGGAGCCCTTGCAGAGTAGTGCCGAGGATTTTAACACGTTTTTCGCTGATAAAGTCGCTCAGATCCGGGCCAACCTCAACTCCAATTGTAAGACAGAGTCGACTGACAACGAGTCAGTCGAGGTGACTGGGGCACGTACTTGTCCACCTGTCTGGGAAGAGTTTGATCTGGTGACACCTGATGAAGTGGACAAGGCCATTGGAGCTGTGAGTTCCGCCACCTGTTTACTGGATCCGTGTCCCTCCTGGTTGGTTTCGGCCAGCAGGGAGGTGACACGGAGCTGGGCCCAGGAGATTACCAACGCTTCCTTGGGGAGGGGAGTTTTTCCATCACTCTATAAAGAAGCGCTCGTGCACCCCCTCCTCAAGAAGCCCTCCCTGGACCCAGCCGTACTTAATAACTATCGTCCAGTCTCCAACCTTCCCTTTATGGGGAAGGTTGTTGAGAAGGTGGTGGCACACCAGCTCCAGCGGTCCTTGGAAGAAGCCGATTATCTAGGTCCCCAGCAGTCGGGTTTCAGGCCCGGTTACAGCACGGAAACCGCTTTGGTTGCGTTGATGGATGATCTCTGGCGGGCCCGGGACAGGGGTTTATCCTCTGTCCTGGTGCTCCTTGACCTCTCAGCGGCTTTCGATACCATCGACCATGGTATCCTTCTGCACCGGCTGGAGGGGTTGGGGGTGGGAGGCACTGTTCTCCAGTGGTTCTCCTCCTACCTCTCTGGCCGGTCGCAGTCGGTGTTAGTGGGGGGTCAGAGGTCGGCTCCTAGGTTTCTCCCTTGTGGGGTGCCTCAGGGGTCGGTCCTCTCCCCCCTGCTATTCAACATCTACATGAAACCGCTGGGCGAGATCATCCAAGGACATGGGGTGAGGTATCATCAATATGCGGATGATACCCAGCTTTACATCTCCACCCCATGCCCAGTCAACGAAGCGGTGGAAGTGATGTGCCGGTGCCTGGAGGCTGTTGGGGCCTGGATGGGTGTCAACAGACTCAGGCTCAACCCGGATAAGACGGAGTGGCTGTGGGTTTTGCCTCCCAAGGACAATTCCATCTGTCCGTCCATTACCCTGGGGGGGGGGGAATTATTGACCCCCTCAGAGAGGGTCCGCAACTTGGGCGTCCTCCTCGATCCACAGCTCACATTAGAAAACCATCTCTCAGCTGTGGCGAGGGGGGCGTTTGCCCAGGTTCGCCTGGTGCACCAGTTGCGGCCCTATCTGGACCGGGACTCATTGCTCACAGTCACTCATGCCCTCATCACCTCGAGGTTCGACTACTGTAATGCTCTCTACATGGGGCTACCTTTGAAAAGTGTTCGGAAACTTCAGATCGTGCAGAATGCAGTTGCGAGAGCAGTCATGGGCTTACCAAGGTATGCCCATGTTTCACCATCACTCCGCAGTCTGCATTGGCTGCCGATCAGTTTCCGGTCACAATTCAAAGTGTTGGTTATGACCTTTAAAGCCCTTCATGGCATCGGACCAGAATATCTCCGAGACCGCCTTCTGCCGCACGAATCCCAGCGACCGATTAGGTCCCACAGAGTGGGCCTCCTCCGTGTCCCGTCAACTAAACAATGTCGGTTGGCGGGCCCCAGGGGGAGAGCCTTCTCTGTGGCGGCACCGACTCTCTGGAACCAACTCCCCCCGGAGATCAGAACTGCCCCTACTCTTCCTCCCTTCCGTAAACTTCTCAAAACCCACCTTTGCCGTCAGGCATGGGGAAACTAAACATCTCCCCCTGGTCCCGCTGAATTTATACATGGTATGCTTGTGTGGGTGTATGTTAGTATAGGGTTTTTTAAAAAAACTTTTAATATTTTAATTAATTGGATTATGTATTGGATTGTTTTTTCACTTGTTGTGAGCCGCCCCGAGTCTTCGGAGAGGGGCAGCATACAAATCCAAATAATAAATAAATAAATAAACAAATAAATAGCTTGCCATCAAAGTCCAACAGTAGGTAATCATCTTAGTGGCTTTTAAAATAAGAATATTTGTTTGTTTGTTTGTTTGTTTGTTTGTTTGATTGATTGATTGATTTCTATGGCGCCCTTCTTCACAGACTATATTGCTGCCTATATTTAATTCTGCTGGTTTAGTACTAGTAGTTTCTGTTTAATAGTTGCTTGATGACCATGTTGGACCTCCACAGAACTACTTAGTACCCATTTTAAAATTCTCATTTTGTGTGAGCCTTTATGGGCACACACGTATGCATACACAAACATATACACAAACACACACCTCATGGTCATATAATTGCATTTTGGGTGCTTGCAACTAGCTTACATTTACTGCATTTTGGTGATATTTCCTATTTATGGCATTTTCAGCAAAAATGCCCATTGCTAAATACAAGTTTGTCTAATGATTCTGAGCTTTTCTTAATAATATTTGTTTAAAAAGGTCATAAAATCAGGCATAGTCACATAGTGTCTCACTTAATGTGCTTTACAACCATAATTCTGAACTCAATTATGGTTATAAATCAAACACTACTTGTAATATATTAGAGTAGCGAAATTCTGGGAGTTGGAGTTTACACACCTTAAATTTTTTGAGTTTGAAAAACATTGCATAAGGCTATGATTGTTACTGAAGTTTCAGTAAAGCAACTGGCAGAAAAAAACAACTCCTGACCTAATGTCTTTTCAAATCAGACAACAGAAAAAAATAACACCAAACCTAAAAACATGTCTTAAGCATCTCTGCAGTTTCTGTGATTGTTACATCTTCAGTTTATTATTACTTTTGTACTACCCTTGAGAAGTTGGGTGGGAAATACAGGGTGAATTGGAGTTTAGCTTTTTGGTAACATGCCCCACTTACAACTTCGAGGGTAATTATGTATGAATGTTTGATTCAATGACGTCTTGGTTTTCTCCTGAAATAAAGATTTTAAAGACAAAACTATTAATTCTACAATAAATTATTATACCCTTAAATCTCAGATTATTCCTACATATATATATATATATTCCAACATAAGAGAACTAACATTAATCTAAAAAAAAATTCATAACCCAGTTCAGTATTTAAAATAATAATTACTCACATCTACGTAGCAAACTATTCCTCTCGCGATTCTTGACAAACCTTATTCCTGATTCACAATTCACAGTATGATTCCCATTTAGTAAACCTCATTTATTTTCTATTCAAAATTTTGGTAGATAATTCAAAATAAATGACTGTATAAATATTATATAAGAACTGTGTCATTGCTAGTGAATTGCAGCCACCTTCTGGGAGAGTCTATTGCAGCAATTTTTAAAAGAAATGGATAAAATCCAAACTGAACATTTTTTTAGCAGGGCCTTTAAACACAGGGCAAGACTTCCTTGAGTAAAACTGAATACCTAGAAATTTTGCTAATACAGTATAGTACTGTACATCCTTGTAAGAAGTATGTTCATCTTTTCACTCTGTATTTCAGCCATGGACATTCTTGATGATCTCTCACACCAATATTAACTAGCTCAAGTCATGCTTGGTTCTTTGGGGTTTACTCAAGGCCAGCAGAGTGGTGCTCTAAGTACCTTAGTTTTGAACCATCTACAATCATTTAATGAGACTGAACACAGATTGATACAAAAAAGTTTCTCACAGGAATGGCAGCGTAACTGGTTTCTTGAAATGGTTATAATACCAAACCAATTGTGTTTTGGCTATGTTGCATGTAATGTACTATAAACAAGTGTGTATATATGTCTTTGTGTGAACATTTCTCTGAAATTGGATAAAATATCAATTTACATAAAAATGTTAGAGTAGTATATTTTGCCTTATCCTGGCTAGAACAGGCTGAGATAGCTGAGATTAAAAGTGATAGGTACTCTTTAGCTACAAATACCCAGAAAGTGTAGCACCTTATTTTTGTAAATAGGAATGTATGATTTCATTTAGGTCAAATCAGCCTTCCATCCTTCCAAGGTGGGTAAAATTAGGACCTAGATTGTGGGGGCAATAAGCTGGCTCTGTTAAAAAGTGCTATTGCTAACATGTTATAAGCCGCCCTGAGTCTAAGGAGAAGGGCGGCATAAAAATCAAATGAATAAATGAATGAATGAATGAATGAATGAACGAAGGAACGAAGGAACGAAGGAACGAAGGAACGAAGGAACGAAGGAACGAAGGAACGAAGGAACGAAGGAACGAAGGAACGAAGGAACGAAGGAACGAAGGAACGAAGGAACGAAGGAACGAACAAACAAACAAACAAACAAACAAACAAGCAAACAAACAAATGAATAAATACAATTTCCAAGACACTGCTGGGTTGAGACAAAATTATTCTCTGCTTCCAAATGGCCTTCAACTTTTTGTGTAAAGCCACAAATTCCCCTCAAATTCCCCTCAAATTTGTGATCGCTAGTTCCAAATCGCCTTCAACTTTTTGTGTAGAGGCACAAATTCCCCTCAGATTTATGATCCAGATTTGAATAAAGACATTCCATATTCCAAAACCCCCACCCCCCTTCAGAGTTTAGTCTTACAATATCAGGACAATGAAATGATAGGTAACCTTTTTTAAAACTCTGTTTCTCAACTTTGGCACCATTAAGATTCATGGGCTTCAAATGCCTGAATTTCTCAGCTAGTATGCTGGTTAGGGAATTCTGGGAGTTAAAACCCACACATAAAAGTGCTAAGGTTGAGAAACTCTGCTTTAGTGGAGGGAAATATAACTTAATTTGAAAAGGAGGCATACCCAAAGAGTTTTTCAAGCAGATTATACTCTTGCCTATTTATTTGCAGTTAAAGAGAAATCTGACAGATTTGGTTGGCATCAGCCTGAGAAAGCTGCATGCAAAACAGAAGAAATTATGACTAACACATTTTGGTAATTCCCAAAACGAATCCTTGGCAATTCACAGTTAAGGGATACACAGAGACTACATTAGGGGATTGCCCAAGGAAATCTTTCAGATACCCTGCCACATATTATACATTCATGCTTTTCAGTGGCTGGAATGAATATCTTTAATTTTATTTATTTGTATTTCCTATTTCTAAACTGTCCATCTCCCTCAGGGGTGAAACTTTTGTATTGATATGATAAAAGAAATGGGCAGTATATTGCCTGAATATAATTAAAAATTGCTTGAAGCCAGAAATAGAAAATTCCATTCAATAAAGTCCTGCATTTATTTTTAATTTAAAAAGGAGGCATATAATAATGATTGCAGAATTGAGAAACCTACTTTGATAATAACATGATAAAAGTAAAGTTAATCTTTCTTAATGTTCATGATTTAACATCCATCTTCAAAGCTGCTATATGCCACAAGAGAAATATTATCACGGTATAATAAGAAAATAATAAGAGAAAATATTTCATTTTCTAAAATGATTTTTGTTAAAGATTTTCCATAGATAATAAATACAGTCAAAGTAAAAATATAGTAAAGTAATAAAAAAACAAAAAATAACAAAGAAAAAGTAGATAATAAAAATGAACAGAACAGAAACATACATTTCTTACTATGAGTATATCCTCTATAACCTTCATCGTGTATTTTACTATGTGTATACCCACTAAAACCCTCATTGTGTATTGGACAAAATCAATCAATCAATCAATAAATAAATATCCTCTTGGAGGCCATACATAAAAATTTAATCAAAATCTCTCTAAGTTTTCATAATTCCTTTCTTTTTATCACTTAACCTTTCTATTAATTGAAATGGTTAGTCACAAAGTTATTTTCATTCCTATGAAAAAAGGTGCTCCCAATCACTGAAAGATCAATCATGATCTTTCTTTAATCAAATAAGTCAATTTGTCCATTTCAACAAATTTTGCTAATTTCATCTATTCTTCTAGGTGAGTAATTTCTATTTTTGTCCATATAGAAAACTCACTGTAGTAATCGTTGAAATAATCTCCCATGTCTCTTTATGTCTAAACTCCTAAAAGGAAAAAAATATCTGCATTCAATTGAATATTAACATTTAAAATCATCTTTATCAATGTCTGTATTTTAATGCAATTTTAAAGCTTTTCTACATGTACACCAAACATGCCACTTAAATTTGAAATGTCTTTATATATCCTACATAATTTATCGGAGGTCATATACCAACAATATATCATTTTATTTTAAAAATGTGGTTTCTCTCCCTAACCCCCCAAATTTTAATCTTAAACTATCTACTGTTGCCCTCACCCCATTCCTAAGAGATCTGTAAGGAACATTCATAAGTGCACCAACATACCTACCATCGCTGTCCTAATATCCCCATATATTTGTAATCATGTTTATACATTCACGTATTCACAATCATGTTTATATTCTCCATTTCAAGTTTCAACAAAAGTGTATACATTTTAACAATTACATGCCCATCACACAATTGTACTTAACATTCGATCTTACTTTGCTCTACACCAGTGGTTCCCAACATGGAACCCATACAGAGGTGGGCTACTGCCTGGATTGGGGGGGGGGGGAGAGAAAGAATGCAGTAGAGTAGTGAAAATGGAGCTCCACCCCAGAGGACCCAATTTGCACTGAAAGATGTTGAAAGAAAATGCAGGGCGTCCTGCATAAGCTATGCCCACAGTGTGATAGTAAATTTTTTGGTAGCCCTTCACTGAGCCCATGCCCCACAGGGGGGCAATTTGCTTTTTGAGGGGGGCAATTGGAACCTTCTTTAATAATAATAATAATAATATAATAATAATAATAATAATAATAATAATAATAATAATAATAATAATAATAATTTATTGGATTTGTATGCCGCCCCTCTCCGCAGACTTGGGGCGGCTAATAACAATAATAAACACAACATGTACAATCCAATAATAAAAAACAACTAAAAACCCCTATTATAAAACCAAACATACACACAAACATACCATGCATGACTTGTAATGGCCTAGGGGGAAGAGCTATCTCAACTCCCCCATGCCTGGTGGTATAAATGAGTCTTGAGTAGTTGAAGCCTTTTAGGCTTTTTTCACATGAGTAGGAGTTCACTTTTTGAATAGTAAGTATTATATGTCGGGGGGGGTGGGGGTGGCATCAGGATTTTAGAGATACTTAGGTGGGGCATGGTCAAAAAAAGGTTGGGAACCACTGCTCTACACCGTATATCTTTTTATGCATTGAAAACCTGTTATAGCTAAATATTTTGCAATTCGCATTCTCCTGTTCTTCTGACTTAATTTGATACTTGCCTTGGTGATTTTTCAATGATTCCTCATACGTTAACCATTTAATTTTGTCTGTTATTTCTCTTCTATAAAATGCATCTTACACTGGGATCGATCTTTGAGCATCATATGGATTTGAAACTATTTCACATTCTATATGGAATATGGCACATCTAATAAAATGGTTTTTAAAATCAAGTTAATCATACCATAAATATCTATGTGATCCAAATCTCAGGTGATCTTCTAATTCTAAAAAAATATTTTGTTTCTCTCTAATTCCCATTCTTTCACCCAAGAATGGTAATAAGCTGTAATAAGTAGTTTCAAATCCAGTAAATCCAATTGCACTCTTTCCTTTGCATCTTCTAACATTATATATTAAACGTGTTTTTTGCCCTTTCTGCACAAATTTAGCTATATCTTTTTTCCCTTGCTTAAATGGTACATCTGCTGTTAAAATATTGATCTGGAAAAAACATTTATTTTTATCCCCAAAATTCTCCCTAACATGTCAATTTTTATTTCTCTCACCTTGATATGTCCTTAAGTTCATTTTATAGCTTAAATAATAGTTTTGAAATCACATATTTATCATAATAATGTCCTAATATTTTATTTTTTCTCAATCTTAAACCAGTTTTCTCAATCAATTTGACTTGAGCTTTCCTTTTTCATTATTTATTAACATTTCATCTTCTAATAATTTATTAACCTTTCATCTTCTAATAATTCTAATAATTAATGTTAAAATCTGCATATTTACTTTAACTTTCCAATTAATATATCTATCCCTTTTCTCTAATGAAACCATCTGCAAATGCCCTTTAAACTTACTTAACAGGGGTTTTTTTTTTTTAAACCAAAAACGTAACTCCCATGATTCTTACGTTTTTAATCATTTCCTCTGGAAACAATGAGCATTCTTGGTTTGTCCCTTTTTGAATTTCACATGTCCATTGAAGTAAAATTGATCTTACCTTTCAAAAACAATACCTCTGAGGTTTATATATTCCAGAACTCTAAATAAAAAAATTAAAATAAAAATATTAAAGGCTTTCTCTGCATCTAAGTATATAAATGCAGCTTGTTTTTCATTAGGTTGCTTCCATTACTCCACAATATTTAACATACTTCAAATATTATCTTGCAGTTGTCTTTTAGATAAAAACCCACATTAATCTACATGCATCAAGTCTGATAAAATGTTTACCTTTTTAACCAAAATCATTTGGCATGGTCCACTTCAGGAAACAATACTAAATGCTATTTCCCACTATAAAGAAATTTTTCCACTCTGTAAAATAATCATTATTTGATGTAAATTTTGTAAAATTTCATTATCAAAACATTTATAGTAAAAACATGGCAGATCGTTGGATAGATTGTTGGACAGATGCCTTTCTGGTTTTTAATAATTTCACAATCTTCTCTTATTGTTATAAGTTTATTCCAAATTTCTCTCTGATTTTCTGTGATTTTAAATTCTATTTATCTAAATATCCATCCACTTTTACCAAGGAAATGCCTTAACCTTTCTTAAATAAAGAAAAATAATACTGGCGAAATTCTTTTCACATATTTGCATTGCCCATTATTACAACATTTTCTTTTGAAACAGTAATATTACTTTCTTTTTCTGTTCACAAGTTACTATGCCAACCATTTCCCCAGTTTATTTACAAAATCAAAATACTTTGTTTCTCATAATTCATCTTTACTTACACCCTTCTCATTGTTAATATAGATAATTGCTTCTGAAGAAAGTTAATTTGATGGGTAATAATTGTCCTCTCTGGGGAATTTTAAAACTCTTCTTTATTGCATTCAAAAACACTTGCATTTTCTCTTGCATTTTCTTTTTAAATTCAGTGTTAAGTTGTGAAGCAATCATTTCGAAACAAGCTGCTAATGATCGGGTCTTTCTTTTCCTCTTCTTATACCACCTGCCTAAATATATTGATACATCTTATGGGACTGGTGAGACTTTAATTGAAGTAATAGATTCTCTAGCCAGAGGTGATGAATCAGGAAACTACAGCTGGATCAGAAGAATATAGCCACATCTGAGTTGTGCCCTGCATTATTTATTTTTATTTTATTCAATTTTTTAATGCCGCCCTTCTCCTTAGACTCAGGGCGGCTTACAACATGTTAGCAATAGCACTTTTTAACAGAGCCAGCATATTGCCCCCAGAGTCCCGATTTTCATAGCAGTTCTCTCTCTCAGAATAACAGTCTCCCCTCAGTCTTTTATTTTTCTATATTTTTCCAGTTTCTCTTTCAGAGCTGCCTCTTCCTTTTTCCTTTCTGAGTTTCTGGGATCTGAAGTGCTTCCCTGCACTTTGATCCATATTTGCTTGTTTGATTTGAAAAGTGTTCGGAACTTCAGATCGTGCAAAATGCAGTTGCAAGAGCAATCATGGGCTTCCCTAGGTATGCCCATGTTACACCAACACTCCGCAGTCTGCATTGGTTGCCGATCAGTTTCCGGTCACAATTCAAAGTGTTAGTTATCACCTATAAATGGGGGAACTAAACATCTCCCCCTGGGCACGTTGAAGTTATATATGGTATGCCTGTATGTGTGTATGTTAGTATAGGGGATTTTCTTAAATTTATAATATTTTAATTAATTGGATTGTATTGGATTGTTTTTCACTTGTTGTGAGCCGCCCCGAGTCTTCGGAGAGGGGCGGCATACAAATCCAAATAATAAATAAATAAATAAATAAATAAATAAATAAATAAAAAAAACCCTTCATGGCACCGGACCAGAATATCTGCGAGACCGCCTTCTGCAGTACGAATCCCAGCGACCAGTTAGGTCACACAGAGTTGGCCTTCTTCGGTCCCGTCGACTAAACAATGTTGTCTGGCGGGACCCCTTCTCTGTGGCGGCCCTGACCCTCTGGAACCAGCTCCCCCCCGGAGATTAGGATTGCCCCCACCCTCCTTGCCTTTCGTAAACTCCTTAAAACCCACCTCTGCCGTCAGGCATGGGGAAATTGAGATGTCTCCCTCTGGCCTATATAGTTTATGCATGGTATGTTTGTGTGTATACCTTGCTTTTTAAATAAGGGGTTTTTAGTTACTTTTAAATATTAGATTTGTTGTACATTGTTTTATTATTGTTGTGAGCTGCCCCGAGTCTACAAATCTAATAAACTAAACTAAACTAAACTTGTTTGTTTAAACATGTACAAGATAGTAGGTATTGGTATGAACATAAACATTAGCAAAGTAGGTACAGGTAAATTAGTCAATAGGACAGTAGGACCGGAAAGGTGGGCACAATGGTGTGCTTATGCATGGCCAGTAGTGGGTTCCTACTGGTACGGTTGATGCCATCGCATCGATAGCGAAAATTGTGATGCATGCGAGCTCTGCTTCTCTGGCATGTGTGCATGTGTGTCTGAGCGAGATTTTGCTTCTGCACATGTGCAGGAAGAAAAATCATGCCAGAGGACAAACGTGTGCATGTGATTTCAGCAATTTTTTGGCTTTTGTGCATTTAATTTAATTAGATTTGTATGTGGGGAAGCAAAAAAAAAAAATCACTGAAATCTCTCTTGTCCCCGCACAAAATTTTGCTTCCTTCGCATGCGCAGAAGCAAAATCTCACTCAGATGCACCCGCAGGCACACCAGAGACGTTAGAGTTTCACACACAGTGCACCAGTAGCAATGGGAGCAGTAACTCCCACCTGTACACACCCCTTACAGCCAGTGATGGGCTACCAAAATTTTTACTACCACACCATGGGCGTGGCTTATGCATTTTGTTTCAACATCTTTCAGTGCAAATTGGGTGCTTTGGGGTGGAGCTCCAAATTTGGTACCGGAGCTGCGTTCCTGCTTACAGTCCTCTTAGAAATGGGGTGAAGTTGACTGTAGACTGTCTAAGGTTAAAGTTTTTGGGGTCTGAGGAGGAAACCACAAAGTCAGGTAGTACATTCCGGACATTGATCACTGTGTTGCTGAAGTTATATTTTCTACAGTGAGGTTTGGAGCGGTTTACACTAAGTTTTAATTGGTTGTGTGCTCATGTATTGTTGAAACTGAAGAAATCATTGACAGGTAAGACACTGCAAATAGTCCAGAATGCAGCCGCGAGAGCTATCATGGGTGTACTTTGGTACACCCTTATAACACCTTTGCTCTGTGAGCTGCACTGGCTTCCTATTAGTCTCTGGGCACAATTCTAGGTATTGGTTATTACCTATAAAGCCCTATATGTCTCAGGGCCAGGCTATTTACAGGACCGCTTCTTGCCACATACCTCCCTGAGACCAATAAGAGCTCATAGAGTTGGCCTCCTCCGGGTCCCATCGACTAAGCAATGCAGGTTGGTGGGACCATGGGGGAGAGCCTTCTCTGTGGCTGCTCCGGCTCTATGAAACCAGCTTCCACCCGATGTTCGTACCGCCCCCACCTGCTGGCCTTTCGTAAGACCACAAAGACTTGGCTGTGAAAACATCCTAGATGGCCATTTTTATGAATGGTGTGCATGTCTATGACTGTGACTGTCTCTTATTTTTTATGGGATTTTTCATTTTATAACATTTTAGTTTTAGAAATGTTCGACTTCTTTTATCTTTTGTATCTATTGTATTGTATTTTTATCATTTTTGTAAGCCGCCTGTGTCCTTTGGGATTGGGCGGCATAGAAGTCGAATAAATAAATAAATAGATAGATAGATAGATAGATAGATAGATAGATAGATAGATAGATGGATGGATGGATGGATGGATGGATGGATGGATGGATGGATGGATGAATGAATGAATGAATGAATGAATGAATAAATAAATAAATAAATAAATAAATAAATAAATTGTGGTAGATGATTTTATGAACTACATTTAAGTCATTTTGAAGATGACAAAATGCTAGGCTATCTAAGCCCAAAATTTCAAGTATGGTGGAATAAGTTATTCTGTTGCAAACAGAGGAGTGGAGGAATCTTCTTGTGAAATATTTTGGACTCTGTTGCTTATATTGATATCCAATGTGCAGCGTTGGTTCCAGACAGGTAAGCTGTTTTCAAGAATTGGTCTAGCAAATGTTTTGTGTGCTCTGGTTAGTAGTGTATTATTGCCAGAGAAGAAACCATGTGTCAGGGTCCCAATTAACATCTGAGAAATACTGTATTTTTCGCTCCATAAGACACAGTTTTTTTCCTCCCAAAGTAGGATGAAAAATCACCCCCGTCTTATGGAGCGAAGATGCAGGCAGGGAGGGGGAGGGAGGCGCTGGAGCAGAGGGGGGGGGGCGGTGATATCCCAGCAGCCAGCTTCTAAGCCGCATTCGCCTTCCTCCTCCGCTGCCAGCCGGAGTGAGCTGCTGGGCTGCGCGTGGCGGGAGAAGCCCGGACAACGCCGGAGCGCTAGGCAGCACTACCGCCGCCGCCGCCGCGGGGAGAGGCGGGCATGTGAGCTGGCGGCATTGGGCTTGTGGAAAGTCCGGGGGCAGCTCCAGTGACTCCCCTCCCGTGGCTGCTGTTGAGGCGGCAGTGAGAAGCCCGGACAACGCCGGAGCGCTGGGCAGCACTACCGCCGTCGCCGCTGTGGGGAGAGGTGGGCATGTGGGCTGGCGGCATTGGGCTTGTGGAAAGTCCGGGGGCAGCTCCAGCGACTCCCCTCCCGTGGCTGCTGTTGAGGCGGCAGCGGCGTCCGCCTCCGGCGCGCGGCTCTCTCTCCATTCTTCTCTTTCCCCCTCTCGGGCTCCGAATGCGGCGGCGGGAAGAGGAAACGAGGCGCAAGGCAGCGCATCTGCAGGAACGGGTGGTGGGGCGCCGTTGTTGTCCTCACGGCGCAAAGCCACACAGTCCCGGATCGCTTGCTTCCCCGGCCAGCAAGCCGGCTGCCTGGGGAAGCGTTTTTCAAATGCACTGTTATTGTAATAAATATTTTAGCCCACTTTTTGGATCAAAATATTTTTTTTCTATTTTCCTCCTCTAAAATCTAGGTGCGTCTTATCAGCAGGTGCGTCTTATAGAGCGAAAAATACGGTAAATCAGAGTCCAAGGCTTGGCCTTATTCCAAGTTCCAATTTATTACCAGTCATATTGGCACAAACTATAGGCAACCTGAATCTAACTTCCCCCACAATTCTCCACCCAGTTTAAAATTCATCTCCTGTTCCCACACCCACAAGTTCATCACATGGACCCCTGGTTCTCCCAACGGTCATTGACTTCCAACTGGTGCTAAACAAAGGATGATCTTGAATCTCTGGAAGGAATTTGTTGTGGCTAGTATTCTTTCCTCTCATGCAACCACCCATTCAATTCCCTATAGTACTATTGCATACCACAGTGATAGCAAACCTTTTTTCCCTTGGGTGCCGAAAGAGCATGGGCATGTGCTATTGCACATGTGCGAGTGCCCACACCCATAATTCAATGCCTGGGGAGGGTGAAAAGAGCTTCGCCTACCTCCCAGAGACTCTCTGGAGGCCAGAAATGGCCTGTTTGCCAACTTCTGGTGGGCCCACTAGGCTTGTGTTTTGCCATCCTCAGGCTCCAAAGGCTTCCCTGAAGCTGAGGGAGGGTAAAAACACCCTTCCCCATCCCTCCGGAGGCTCTCTGAAGTCAAAAATGCTCTCCCAGAGCCTCTGTACAAGCTGAAAATCAGCTGGCCAGCATACAAATGCATACTGGAGCTAAGCTAGGGCAGTAGCTGTGGCACCCGTGCCATAGACTCGCCATTACTGGCATACCACATTCTAGCTTGTGGCAGGCCAAAGTCTCCAACTCAAAATGATGACTTCGGCCTGACACTACACAAGATTAGATTAATAACTTTTAGTGCTTTTTGGCAATGTTGTTACAGTGGGCTCTGGCACTTAGGTCATGAAATAGGAGTACTCCAAGATCCTTGACAGAGTGAGAGTCATCTATAAGGCTGTGTCCTTCAAGCTTGTATTTTGTGTTCTGATTCTTTTTGCCAATGTGTAAGACAGAGAATTTATTGGTTGAGATTTCAAGTTGTCTGACCATTCTGATATATGGTCAGGGTCTTTTTGAACGGTAGCAGTATTGTCGGTGTTGTTAAATAATTTAATATCACCAGCTAAGAGAACGCAGTTGCTTGTAATATGATCACAGAGGTGATTTATGTAAAGTATGAATAGTATTGATCCTAAAACACTGCCTTGAGGGACACTACTGTTGACAGGTCCAGGATTTGATAGTCACTTCTTATTTTAACTACTTGTCTACTTGACAAGAATGCAGTTGTCCAATCATGAAGGGGACCGGAGATGCCATAGGATTTGAGTTTCAGAAGAAGTTTGTCCTTCCCTTAAAATTATATCTCTTTCTAAATCCCCTCAATCCTCATCATTCAACAGTTAGGGTTTCATCCACCAGCCGACCTGGGAGTGCCAGTTATCAAAGATTGGCTGTTTGCTGTCGATCACAGAGTACTCAGAAATAGTTACTCAGAGGGAAGGGCCTGAGCAGCTCAGAGAGAAGAGAAACAACTCTGGCAGCTATAAGCCTTTGCATAGTTTGCAAGATGAAACCACTGCTGATAAAGCAGGGTTATAGTCAGGGGTGGGCTGCTGCCCGGACGGGGGGGGGGAATGCAGTGGGGTAGCCAAAATGGAGCTCCACCCCAGAGCACCCAATTTGCACTGAAAGATGAAAGAAAATGCAGGGCATCCTGCATAAGCCACACCCATAGTGTGGTAGTAAAAATTTTAGTAGCCCTTCACTGGTTATAGTTGTATAACATATTCTCTTACAAGAGCTTTGATTGCACTGCACACCAGTCTTCAGAGAGGGACAGCATACAAATCTAATAATAATAATAATAATAATAATAATAATAATAATAATAATAATAATAATAATAATAATAATAATATCCTTATTAAGGTTATTCTGAACAAAAAAAATTAACTTCTTTGTGCAGTTCTCCACCATCATTTCCTTTTGCATCAATATTTCATCCAATGTCAAACTAAAAGAGCCATTTCCCCTTTTAAATATAAATTCTGGATTGTGGTTTGAGAAAGTCTTTGGTAGCATTTCCAGTTTATGGCTGTGGAGATTGTAAGTCATCCAGGTCATAGTTGTCTCAAAGGTGCCTTTTCAAAAGGCAACTGGACCATTTGTCCCCTGAGGAGGAAGAAGGTGTTTCACTTCATCAGTTCTGGCCAGAAGACTGCAAAGAAATGTGATCCTTCCAACATCTCCATCCCCCAACCCTGTCAGAAATAATCCTTCTATAGCCCTCATCATCTTGCCAGAACTGATGAAGTTTTTTGAATAAGAAGCGAAATCATCTTCTTCCTCAGGGGAAAAACAGTCCAGTTGCCTTTTGAAAAATGGCATCTTTGGGACATCTTCAGTTTATGAACATTGATAGCCAAAACCTTAGAGATCCAAATTGTATCTATTCTTTAAAAAGATCCAAAAGGTATTGAAATAGCCTCGTACACGGTAGATAATTTGTAATCTTTTATTTCAATAGGACACTATCTAGACGCAGATACACTAACAGAGGGTACGCAAGTTAGAGAAGAGCACGTAACACCGGTAGCTCTCTCTATTTATACTGTCTAGCCCAGCAACCGGAGCCGCTTTGACAGCGATACAATTTTGACGCCAAGCCGCGGAAACCAATAGGAACCAGGTAAACAACTTTACTTATATACAATGCATTCTGCTTAACAACTGCACGACTTTTACTTTTGCCAGACAACAGAACATTCCAGACATAACAGGTATATTTTTGAGTCAGCATTTGTATAACTTCATACACCTTAGGGCCAAGCTAACCCTTATCACCTCAAGGATTGATTGCTACAATGCTTTGTACATGGTGCTAACTTTGAAGAACTTTCAGAGGCTTCACCTAGTCCAAAATGCAGCCCCGAGAACTGTCATGGGTTTACCTAGGTTTGCCTATGTATCTACATCACTCCGCTAGCAACATTGGCTGCCGGTTGGTCTCCGAACACAATTCAAAGTGTTGGTTACTACCTATAAAGCCCTACATGGCTTAGGGCCAAGTTACCTATGGAACTGTCTCCAGCCTCATGTATTCCAGCAACCAGTCAGTACTCACAGAGTCGGCCTTCTCCAGGTCCCATGAACCAAGCAATGCCAGCTGGCAGGCCCTAGGGGAAGGGCCTTCTCTGTGACGGCCCCAATCTTCTTGAACCAGCTCCCCCCAGAGATTCACATTGCCCCCACTCTCCTGGCCTTCCGGAAGGCTTTAAAAACTCACTTATGTCACCAAGCCTAATGCCGTTGAGTTTTAACATTTGCTCTGGCTGCTAATTTTGAAGTTGATTGGGGCATGAATGAGTGTGAGTGAATATGTATGGTTTTAAATGGTTTTTAGATTAGTTGGGTTTTAAAATTACTTAATATTGGGCTTGGTATTTGAATTTGTT
Source organism: Erythrolamprus reginae (assembly GCF_031021105.1). Taxonomy (NCBI): domain Eukaryota; kingdom Metazoa; phylum Chordata; class Lepidosauria; order Squamata; family Dipsadidae; genus Erythrolamprus; species Erythrolamprus reginae. The sequence continues at coordinate 43,527,648 of NC_091963.1, read as the reverse complement.
TTTATACTTTGTGTTCTATTCTCAGATCTCCAGTAATTTTCCAGTTCCTGAAAAATCACTTCTTTGAAATAAAACTCACTATTTTTCCCCCAAACAAGCAGGATATATATAAATTGCAAAGGGGCATCAAAGTTTCAGGTGTCCATTCAAAAGAAATTGTCAGGGCCACCCCCTGATCATTCAACCAAGTATTAGAAGCAGTTGTTGAGCCATCGAGAGTCTTTGATGCTGATAATGTTCAACTTGGGTAGGGGAACTCGGAGTTTGGGTGATGGGCCTGGAATAGCGGGAATAGCTAGGTCTTAAAGATGACTTAAAGATGTCTGGGATAAATAATCTATTCTCCCCCTTCATCTGTCCTTTTTTTCACCCCAGGCAACTGATCCCTGGCCTGAAGATATAGTAGGTAACAAGAGGACAAGTTGTGACTGATGGTTGCAACATCTTGTTTTCCTGTTAGCTAGTGAAATTGAGAAAATACGGAGAAGTAGGGCGTGTCAGATTTTTCAACTTTCAATTTCCAAACGTTAGGAGTGCTTAAAAGTTGCGTCATGCCTTGGAGGTTTTAAAGATATTTTGGTTACTTTAACTTAATTTAAATATTATAACTTAAATATTATAACTTGTCAGACCAGCAATTCCTCCCGCAAGCAACTCAGATCAGCAACTCCCCAGTATCATCAAAGAAGAACATTATTCTGTGTCATGTGGAAGATATCTTTATCGTTTAACTCCAGACAAAGGCTCAAAATCTGCTCTCAGAAATCTACTCAAGTCATTGCAGATAGCGTGGTGTATTTCATGAAGAAGAAGCTTGAATGCCATTAGAGGAGATTCTACAAGTGTTAATTTGGGCTGCACTGGATAGAGGTAGAACATGCATGCTGGAACTGATTAATTGGTCTGAAGGTGTACAGGTGAAACTTTACACTGGACCTCAAGCATCTTGCAATGTGTGCCTCTCCAGCATTCCTCCATTCTCTGGGTCCTTGGTTTCCAAATGAGATGCAAAAGTTTCCGCAGTCTGTGCTTCATTAAGTCCAGGATCAACACAGCCATCTACCAGGAGATTTTGTAGCACTCCATGCTTCCATCCTCATACGAGCTTTATGGGGATGGTGACTTAAATTTTCCAGCAGGACTTGTCACCTGCCCACACTGCCAAAAGCATCAAAATCTGCTTCAATGACCATGAGATTACTGTCCTTGATTAGCCAGCAAACTCGCTTGGCCTGAACCCCATAGAGAATCTGTGGGATATTTCCAAGAGAAAAATGAGAGACATGAGACCGAGACATGAGCAGATATGAATTCTGCTGTTTAAAACGTGGCTTTAAAATTCATCACTGAAAAAAATTCAAAAAATAATTTTTACTCCATGAAATGAGACACCCATTGGAAATGGCAGTCTTCCCTGAAAGAGAAATGATAACTCTCCTCTAGTTTGTTTGTTTGTTTGTTTGTTTGTTTGTTTGTTCGTTCGTTCGTTCATTCATTCATTCATTTATTTATTTATTTATTTATTTATTGGATTTGTATGCCGCCCCTCTCCGCAGACTCGGGGCAGCTAACAACAATGATAAAAACAGCATGTAACAATCCAATTAATAAAACAACTAAAAACCCTTATAGTAAAACCAGACTTACACACAAACATACCATGCATAATTTGTAATGGCCTAGGGGGAAGGAATATCTTAACTCTCCCATGCCTGGCAGCATAAATGAGTCTTGAGTAGTTTACAAAAGACAGGGAGGGTGGGGGCAGTTCTAATCTCCGGGGGGAGTTGGTTCCTGAGGGCCGGGGCCACCACAGAGAAGGCTCTTCCCCTGGGGCCCACCAAACGACATTGTTTAGTTGATGGGACCCGGAGAAGGCCAACTCTGTGGGACCTTATCGGTCGCTGGGATTCGTGCGGTAGCAGGCGGTTCCGGAGGTAATCTGGTCCCATGCCATGTAGGGTTTTAAAGGTCGTGACAATTTTGCAATCCAAAATGAAGCAATTGTGTTGACAGTGGGATAAGAAAAAAAATTGTATTGGTTTTATTTTCTGTTGAATAGCAGATGGGAGAAGATAATTTTATCTAAGACAAGGGGAAGAATCCTTGCTAAAATACTGATCTTAATCATGTATCAGAAAACTGAACACAAGACTTATTTACATACTTATTTTTAACATCTGGAATATTTATAAGAAAAACCAAGCACAAGTAATGGTGTCTTAAGAGCAACCTGGGTAAGCTGGAAAAGAATTTGGAAATGCCCAGACTAGCTTTAGGCAGACTTGAGGTTCTTTCCCATCTGGCTTTAAATTCAGTACTGATTCAAATGGGATGATATTAAACTTTGCATATATTTCAACACTCTTCTACACATTTTCTGAACCAGATAATAGCAAATAGAACTCTCCTCTTATATATTATATACGGTGGATGTTTTGCCCATCTTTGAGGTTTTATCAGATATTTATGGGGACAGATTCTAATCAGGTTTCATGTCTCTTTATTGATTATAGTACAATTTTAAATAAATTGAACATGCTACTCTTTCTATTTACTCAGATAGCAACATGCTAACTCCAGAATCCACTTCAACATGAATGCCATGTAATCTCAATTAATTTTCTGTGTTGAACATATGAATGAATGCTGATTAATGTATGCGTGTCTTGACCTTCTGTAAAACTGGCATTGGACAAAATGGTTAGATTTTGCCTAATAGGTAAGGTAGGCTAAAATGTGATTATGTTGTTTGTAGTATAGTACATCAGGTTTTCATAGTTGTGAATAAGGTCCTCATGATAAACCTCATAATAAGATTGAGTTGTTTAGTTTGGTTTAACCAGTTCAATCTGCTATGTGAATCAGCTAATCAGTTATTTAATTCTGAAACAAACAGAGTCTATAAGCAAAATCAAAGTGTGAAGATTCATTTATTTTTTGGTATACTGTACTTTTAAGGAGCATCTTCATCATCATCACCGCCTCCTGCCGCATGAGTCCCAGTGGCTGGTGAGGTCACACAGAGTCGGCCTTCTCCAGGTCCCATCAACTAGACAATGTCAGTTGGTGGGACCTAGGGGAAGAGCCTTCTCTGTGGGGGCTCTGGCCCTCTGGAATCAGTTCCCCCCAGAGATCTGCACTTCCCCACTGTCCTCGCTTTTTGCAAGAGTCTTAAGATTCATCTTTGCTGACAGGCTTGGCGCCATTAGACCTAGCCCCCTGGCAAAATGAATGCAGTGTATGTTTGTTGTGTGAATGGCATTAACTAAATTTTAATACTATTAGGGTATTCTCATTATTATTATTATTATTATTATTATTATTATTATTATTAATTAGATTTGTATGCCACCCCTCTCCATAGACTCGGGGCGGCTCACAACAATAATGAAACAATGTACAACAAATCTAATATTTAAAAGTAGCTAAAAACCCTTATTTAAAAAGCAAAACATACAAACAAACAGGCATAAACTATATAGGTCTGGGGGAGATGTCTCAATTTCCCCATGCCTGACTGCAGAGGTGGGTTTTAAGGAATTTACGAAAGGCAGGGTGGGTGGGGGCAATCCTAATCTCCAGAGGGAAGCTGATTCCATAGGGTCGGAGCCACCACAGAGAAGGCTCTTTCCCTGGGTCCTGCCAGAGGACATTGTTTAGTCCAGTGATTTTCAACCTTTTTCGAGCCGCGGCACATTTTTTACATTTACAAAATCCTGGGGCTCACCACCAACCAAAATGACACAAAATGACACTCTAACACAGTACATATTATACATATAGTTAATAATATAGTTTCTAAATGTATTTATACTCAGTGTAAAACCTGGGCCTGTTTCGATGAATATCTAGTGGTGGCAACATTTATCTCCAGTCCTGACCAGGATTAGAAATTGGGACGATGGGGAGGAGTAGCAGCTTCAACTACTCGCCGCGGCCACACAATGACAAGTGCGCGGCAGCCCAAGTGGGGACCTTCCTGGGTGTGGATGAGAGGCAGCCTGCTATTGGTTCATCGCTAGTGGTTGGGATGAATCTTAGAAGGTGATTGGTCTGTGAGCATTCCCTGTGCCTCCACTCTTCCTGTCGCTGATAGCTGGAGGGATTGTGAGGGGAATGTTTATGTTCGGATGGAGGCGGCTGTCGGTGGGCCAGATAAATGGCCTCGACGGGCCATATTCGGCACATGGGCCATAGTTTGGGGACTCATGTTTAATTTCCCCACGGCACACCTGACCATGTCTCACGGCATACTAGTGTGCCACGGCACACAGGTTGAAAAACACTGGTTTAGTCGACGGGACTTGGAGAAGGCCAACTCTGTGGGACCTAACCGGTTAACTATTTAGATTAACTATCGTTTTTATGTGTTATAAGCCACCCTGAGTCCTCAGAGAGGGGCGGTATATAAATCAAACACACACACACACACACACACACACACACACACACACACCAATAATGGCAAACCTTTTTTTTCCTCAGATGCAACAAGGTGCACATTGCAATAACATGCATAGCCACATCTATAATGCACCAACCTTCCTATCCTTTCAGAAAGGCCTGGAGTCCCACTGGGGGAACAATATAAGGGAGGTAGTTGATCAAGTAGCAACAGATCTCACCTTCCCCTATTCTGCCCCCGCCTTCCCATGTGTCATTGATTTTTAATTCTTGCTTTTAATTTATTTAATATTTTAATGTATATATTTCTTTTTGACATAAACTGCTCAAAGTTACCCTATGGTAAGATAGATGGCCAATAAATTTTGCAATTTTTTAAAACTATGGCCAATATCTAGTTAGAATTAAATGCTGGTGACATATATATTCTTTCTTAACTGGAATCTTATATCTGTCTATCTCCAAAGCCACCTTTCTAAGCTTAATCTTTCTGGCTCCCACAGACAAGCCAACATAGGAATGATCAAAAGTAGGGGCAGCAAAACTATTGTATGCAAAATTTGGAAAAGTAATGAAATGTAGATAGTCCTCAGCTTACAACCACAACTGTATCCAAAATTTCTGTTGCTAAGTGAAGCTCTTAACTGAGACAGTTTTGGTCCATTTTATGATCTTTCTTCCCACAGTGGATCACTGCAGTTAAGTCAGTAACATGAATGCAAAATGAGTCTAGATTCCCCATTGACATTGCTTGTCAGAAAGCCACAAAAGATCATCACATGATTCCAGGATAGCAAAAGACATAAATAGGAACCAGTTGCCAAGCAGTCAAATTTTGATCACAAGACCATGGAGATGCTGCAACAGTCATAAGTGTGAAAAACAGTCAAGTCATTTTTTTCAGTGCCAATGTAGTTTTGAATAGTCACTATAAGTCAATGACTACTGGTCTGTATATACTCAGATTGTATTTATATGCCACTCACTTTTGGAGTGAGCAGCATATAAATACAACCAATAAATGCAATCAATCAATCAATCAATCAATCAATCAATGAGTAAATAAATAAACAAACCAATAAATAAATAAATGCAGTGAATGATTCAATCTTAAAATAAACTTTCATAAAAGATGAAGTAGACCAATTTAAATAGAGGGAAAACCCCCAGAAAGACTGGCAATCTGGACTTCTTGTTAAAAGGAAAGATTGAATTAATGTTTTCTGGATTTGGGGATTAAAAAGAGCTAATGAAGATGGGGGAAAGAATAAGATTATAATTACTCAATGAAAAGAAAGGTAGAAGGCATAACTTTTTAAATCTCTATTTTTTTTCATACTTTTAATGTAATTTTTTTGTTTTTTATATAGTGTTTGTACTGGTTCGAACAATTCTAATTTCAAATAAATTATAATATGAATGAATGAATGAATGAATGAATGAATGAATGAATGAATGAATGAATGAATGACAGGAAATACAACTGACATTTTGAAGGGCGTAAGGTTGAGATATAATACTTAGTTTAAGCATAATCTTTTTTTCAAAAAAAGGGGAACTGAAATTATGAATGATTCAAATTTCTGAATAACTTATTTTCTCAATTCATTCACATTTCTCTTCATTAGCAAATGTTCTTCCGCTTACCCTTATCCTGCCCTTATCTATTTTCACTTTAGTGGGACAATGTTACAGGTTTCTGTTAGGCAATTAGGTTTATACACAGTTGGGCAAGGCATGAATTACATCACTGTTGCTGCCATGAAGAGGGGAAAAATTACTAATCAGTAAGCAGAAAATGCAATAGCCATTCTAGGAATATAGGATGTTGCATCTACCAGTGTAGAATGCTTGTCATCAAAGTTGGACATAGGCTAAAGTTGAATAGCATCAGTCTACATGCACCAAATTTTAGGCAGAATCAAAATGGAAGGGATTTCTATTTTTTTTTTAAAACTGAAAAGTATTAACAGTGCATTCCATGAACCAGTATACCCACCAATAACTAAATATAATTTTGCAGGATTGTAATATAATAACAATGGGCACTAATGTAATTAAAATTACTTATTGTATAACTAGGGTGAATATGTCTGAGAAATGGGGGGGAAAGGCATTGGACAGCATTCCTGAACACTTTGGGGTGTATTTTATAGATTTGTTGCTAATGAATCTGTCACAAAAACAATATATGCTGCACTTTTAGAACTGTTATTGAAGTTTATACAGCTATCAAGTATAACTGGATTATCTGTGGTGATCTAAAATTAGATCTCTGCTGTTTTAAATGCAGCTTGGATACATCAAGTACTGTTATTTCATATGTGAATGGGATAGTGTTAGTGCTATGTGCATAACTAGTTGGGTTTGGCAATCTATAACAAACCAACAATGTAAGCTTACATGTGAACACCACTGCTTTAAGAGCTAGGGCTGCAGATAGCCATAAGAGGGAACCACAGGTGTTGTTTGCTTTCTTGGCTATTCTCTGCTAGTTTGTCTTTGTGCCTATGCTGTAGTATGTTCAAATGATGGCTTATGTATTTTGTAAGCTGAACAAGTAAGGCTTATAGTATTTTATATGCATTGAGAGTTGTTGACTGTGTATGACTAGGATTGTTCTTTTTTATTTATTTATTTATTTTGTCCAATACACAATAATACACAATGAAGGTTATAGAGGATATAGGAGAGAAGAAATACGAGATATAGGAGAGACTATAGGATAGGGGACGGAAGGCACTCTAGTGTGCTTATGTACGCCCCTTACTGACCTCTTACTCTATCTATCTATCTATCTATCTATCTATCTATCTATCTATCTATCTATCTATCTATCTATCTATCCATCCATCCATCCATCCATCCATCCATCCATCCATCCATCCATCCATCAATTACTTAATTAGATTTGTCTGCCGGCCCTCTCCGTAGACTCTTGGGAATCTGGAGAGGTCAACCATGGATAGTCTAAGGGTAAAATGTTGGGGGTTAGGGGATGATACTACAGAGTCCGGTAATGAGTTCCACGCTATGACTAAAGTCATATTTTTTACAGTCAAGTTTGGAGTGGTTAACATTAAGCTTGAATCTGTTGTGTGATCTTGTGCTGTTGTGGTTGAAGCTGAAGTAGTCTTTGACAGGCAGGACATTGATCTTTTGAGCAATACTTAGACCATGTTTAAGGTGTCGTAGTTCTAAGCTTTCAAGACCCAGGATTGTAAATCTAGTTTCGTAGGGTATTCTGTTTCGAGTGGAGGAATGAAGGGCTCTTCTTGTGAAGTAGGATATTTGTAAAAGTAAATAATATTTTATACATTTAATGTATCTGGAGCGTATTACTGAATTATTACTTGTAACTCTGAGCTATCAGCTGGATATCTGCCACCTCTGTGTTTCCTCTGTGTATTTGTATCTTTCACTACTAAGAGATTTGTGCAGAGTAATCTCTGACACAATGTGTCAGTTGTGCACTCCTTAACACTTAACAGATAACATTCAAGAGAGTCATATTACATTAAAAAGAAATGTCCATTCCAAAAGAATTTGATTCCAGGACACAAAAATGTGGCATATGAACCACTTGTTCACTTGACAAAAATGTTTTTGCCTCTGCTTCGCATAAAATGTGGACTGATGAGGAAATTTTGTGAAAGCAACAAGAATAATGAAGGTAAAGATTTTTATTGTTTGAAACAGGGATTTCCAAAAATGATACCAAGATTTTAAAAAGCCATTCTCATTGGCATACAGATCAGATACATTAGGGACAAATTGTTCAAAGAAGTGTTAGCCAGAGAAGATTTGCTGGACAGCATTCTATAACATCATTCAGAATTTTCTTGGCAACATGGAGCACCAAACTACATTCAACTGGTTGATAAATTTCTTACAACACACAAGACCTTAAAATGCAACGTCAGTGAAGTAGATTTTCTGGACAATTCTTTAATTCTTCTTCCTCCTTTCCTTAGAGAAGTCGTCTGTATCAGCAGTTCCCAACCTTTGTGGCTTTGTGGCCCAGTTGGAGGGGGAGAGGGGAACTGGGCTGTGCGAGAGGCAGGCTGGTGTGCATGTGATGGGCCAGCATGAACAGTAGACTAGTGCATACACACTTGAATACCCTCCTGGCCCGCTTGTACAAGCTGAGCTGCACTCATGCACACATGCTTCAGCCAGCCACTCTCACAGTTCAATTCTCAATAGGCATGGCCAGTAGTGGTCCAGGGCCTGGTCTACGTCAGTTCTTGGGTTACTACTTTGTACTATTTTGGGGTTTTATTGCCCCTTAATTAATTAAATTGTTCCTTAACATTGTTCCTCATTGGGCTGTCATTTCAGAAATATTTCCTGATAAGATTGTTCAATGCCTTCAGTAATGGCAGAGCTTCTAATGCATGACCTTCAGTGGAAAAAAAAACCTCTTATAATTCAGGACGATATTCAGAGATAGATCTACCTTGAATATAGCCCATGTTGAGTTGCATAGTACAGTCAACAGAAAGATCTGATATGTTATATGATACATAATACTGTAAAACATTTTTTGATAATTTTGTGATATTGTTTTATAAAATTTGCCAAATTTCAATTACACAGGAATCATAGGTTCTAGATTTTAGATGTATTCTACAAATTAGCCCATTTTAGGAATCTTGGTTCAAAAATTGTTACCTTATGGTGTGCTGTTTAGCTCAAAGGTTACATGCAGGCAAATAGGTGAGTTTTAATAGTATATATATATATATCTCCCTTAATTTTAAATATTCAGCAAAAACATGTGATATATACGCATACATACATACATACACATACATACAGTAATAGGCAGCCAAAACTTTTACTGCTACACTGTGGATGTGGCTTATTTTGTGGGTGTGGCTTAATAGTCATGTGACTGGGTAGGTGTGGCTTACCGGCCATGTGACAAGGTGGGAGTGGTTTGAACGATCATCATTGTTCAAGTGAACTGTTAAGTCCTCGACTTACAGCCTTAACAGTATCGCTCGCTGGGGTGACAATTTGCTTCACATTTCCCGTGCTCTCCTTCCTGGGTCACCCCCTGCCAAAGGCTGGGTAGCTAGGCGAACGGGTACTGCCAGAAGCATAAATGATGCCGGTGCCGTTTCCACCCACGCCTTCTACTGGCACCTCAGGCAGGAGGTGGCCGCATGAGACTGGAGGGGAGCTGTGCAGGAGAGCTTGTCCGAGGCCAGGAAGGAGGAAAGAGGAAAAAAGCAAGAAGCACAGACACAGCAGCAGGGGAAAAAAGGAGAGCTGAACCAAGACCGGTAATCCAGGAAGTGACAGGCACCAATCAGTTGGAGCTGCACACACATCTTCATTTCCACCAGTGGAACTGGGTTCCACCCCATCCTGGGTTCCACCCCATCCTGCCTGCTGCCCACCCCTGTATGTGTATGTATATGTATATGTGTGTGTGTGTGTGTGTGTGTATATATATATATTTATTTATTTTCGTAGATTTTCACGGGTATATGTATGTAGATTGTTCTGAGTTCGGGTTTTGCCCCGTGTAATATTTTGAGTGTCTATGCGACGTTTCGGTGAAATCACATTCACCATCATCAGGCTGAAGTTTTAAGCTTCGTGCTGCTGTAAATATGGAATGTTTGCAACTGCCATTTGTTCCTTATATATAGTGTTGGGGGTGGAGATTTGGTTTGAATGTAGCAAATAGATTGGGTGACTATGTTTTAGTGATTTGATTGGTTGGTGGAATCACAATTACTTGAAGGATTGACATGGTGATGATTATGATATGTTTTTTTGTTTAAGGCTGGTTTCCAAATCTCTGGTAGGCGGGACGTGTCATCCCGTTTGTTCATGCTGAAGGGGTGTTTCTCTATCTCTATAGCTTCCATAGTAATTCTTCTGTATAAATTTTCTGTTTTGGAAAGTAATTTAGTTTTTTCAAAGTCAATTTCGTGCCCTGTTTTTTTAATGAGTGGGACCTCATCGAAACGTCGCCAGAAATTTCCAAATCCTACACGGGAAGAAACCCGAATATACCAAGACTGTCATACCTGTACCCATGAAAATCTACGAAAACAAATATCTTACCTCTACGGGGAGGATACCTTCTTGCTGACCAGGACCTATGAGAAACTCGAGGTCCAAAGAGAAAAAAGCAGTGTTCGCCTTAGAACAAGGACAGAAACACCAGCCTGAAGATGATGAGTGGGACCTCATCGAAACGTCACCAGAAATTTTTATTGTATTGTAAGATTGTATATGACATTTTTCAGTTCTTATCCTAAGTGAGATAATATGGATTATTTTCTAATAAATAGTAATGATGTTCAACATGCTTTATATAAAAGTGAGTGTGGCTGTTTGTAAAAGAAGTTTTTAAAAAATATGTAAAAAATCAAGGGGCTCAAAAGAAATTAAATAAAATATTATTCCAAATGTTTTACATTTCAAAAATATACAGGTTACCATTTCCCTTGGAAGCTTTAAATTCTGATGACACTTGTACTTGAGCCAATCATGCTATCTTAGGAATTCTGGGAGTTGAAGTCCACATGTCATAGAAGAGGCAACTTTGCCTACCCCTGTACTATACCATCAATTTAAAATAAATATTACTGTAAGCAATCTCATTGGCTTGTAACAGAAAACAAATTTGTTTAATTCATTCCACTAGAGGGTGCTAGTTATTATTTCTTTCAAAGGCTAAGAAAAAATGCCCTATTTTTTTCCTAACTAAAAGACAATCCTACATTTATAGCAATTGTGTTCTTTCTACATGTTGTATAATTTATATCATGATGTTGTGCAGGATCTACATTATTTTACAATTTTTTCAATCTATACATCAATTAGTCTTTGGGGAGAGTGGCATAGAAATCCAATTAATAGTGTTATTTGAGTGTTAATGCGTCTGATTCTGCACAGTCTAAAATTAAAAAATTAAAAAACAAAGAAGAATCCGACCATTATAAAACTTGGAAATACCTCTATGATTGGTTTAAGAGAAGAAACAAAAACTTAAATTGAAATACAACAATAATAATACTTTATATCCTTTTTATTTGATATGACAAATCACAAAAGATCTATATAGAGTAATTTTTTTAGGGAAGATTTGTATGAATTTAAATAAATTAAATATGAATGAATGAAGGCGGTTAAGAAAATAAAAAAAATAAAAAAAATATGGACAACCTAAAGGAGAAAATGGTAGATACCGATGTTATGATATACTTCACCAGAGGATAATTTAAAACTATATGATGATTTATAACTTAGCCCCTCAAGGGAATTTAAGTATAAATATTACATATTATGTTATATGTTTATTGTTATTGTCATTATTGTTTAGTGTACTTAAATAAGTAATTAATTATATTATTAGAATTATTCTATTTTTTTGTTTGTTTGTCTGTTTGTTAGTATGTGTTAATTTGGCATTGTTTCAACTCATGATTTATACCATTTATTTTATTTGTGTAAATGTGTATATATGTAATAATTTTTTTTAAAAAAAGAAATCCAGTTAATAAATAAATTATACGTAAAGCTTCTTTTTAAAAGGGAAGGAAAGAAAGGCTAAAATCTGGGTTTGTTTTTTTTAAGAAAAGGGAATAAAAGTTTTATTTGTACACCCAAAGCTATATAGCATGAACTAGGTTATATCATATGGGTTCTGAACTTCTGCCCCTTCAGCTGTGTCCATAATGATATGGTAATAATGTTCAAATTATTTGAGGATATTTTAACTTTATATCCGCATTGTCACACTGCAACAATGTTTTGGTAACTTTGCATATGATTCTAAAGGAAATGTAGTCATATAACATTTTTAAAGGCTGAGAACATTGAATAAGTTTTTGTTGCAGACTGAAACAAAATTGTACAGAGAACTGATCAGCAAGATATGCTCCACAGGGCAGTTGGAATTAATGGGGGATGGATTTTTTAAAATTCTAGATTGTTTTTGTTTGTTTTTTAGTCCAGGGGAAGGCCGGCACCAAAGAGCCTGGAGGACAGGGTAACCCAACTGGCATACCCAGGACTCGGACATCTCCCCCCACCGGACATCTCCCCCCGCCACTTTTAGGGGACATTGAATTAATTTTAGATCCTAAGCAACTCTTGACTTTACCATTGAGAACTTGGTACCATTTTTCCTACTTTGCTGCTGTTCTGTCTGGGTTCCCCCAGACGTCAACACCAACTAAAAAGAGTATCAGACACGCTGGTAAAAAGCAAAGTCATTTCATATCTTTGAAAACAAACACAGATAACAAAAACTGTTCTTACAAACTGGAATGCTATGAAGCTTCACAGAAGAGTCACGACGGCCAGACAATACAACAGGCTTCTTGCTGGCACACACACCACTGTAGATAATAAAACCCACGCCTCCCCCAAGTTTTCAGCCTTCGAGGCCACAAGCCAGAATCAGAGACGCCAAGGATCGAAGCAAGGTCACAGGACTCCCAAAAGATAACTCTCCACAATACAGGAAGGGCGGGCCTGCCTTTTCAACCGTTCTGAGGAAAACCACACCCAAACCCAGCTGTTGCCTATTAGGGATGGAAATACCTGGCTAATTGTCCCCTTCTTTGTGCTGCCCTTCTCTGCCTCATATCTATGATGGCTTGTGCATTCTCATCTAATGACTCCAGGCTACTCGCTGGGGAGAGCTCCCCGCCAGGGGTCTCAGGCTGTTCTCCCTCCTCATCGTCCTGACATTCCTCTTCCCCGTCTGACTGGTCCTCCTCCTCCTCCTGTTCCTCGTCCTCCCCCTCTGAGCATGGAGCCGGCAGAGTTCCAGCCGTTCCCTGAGGAGCCTCAGACTGAATCACAACAGCTGCTGACCTTATTTAATCTAATGAACTGATGTATTGCATTTTTCCCCTAATGAATTTTAATCTATTTCTTATTTTTTTAACCTTTTTAATTTTAATATTAACTTTAACTTTTAGATCTTTTAATATTAATATTAGTAGTAATATTTCATTTTTAATTTTTTAAAATTGATGGATAATTGGGGTGGATTTAATAATATGTATGGAATGAGTGAATGGGTGGGTGGGATTATGGTACGGATGGGATAAATGGGTATGATACGAATGATTTACATGGCCCACCTGACGAGAGAGAGGCAGGAGGGAAGGAGGTACCGATCTCTGGGGTGGCAGAGGGTCGGAATATTCCAGTGTTGCTGGGGAGAGACAGATATGGCGGGAGCCACAGAGCTAGCCATTCCAGGGGAATGAGAGATCGCTGCTTAATAACAATCCCTCATCCGGCTCTTTGAGCTCAACCCAGGGCACTGGTGGTGAGTGTAACTCTGGCCCTGGGCTCAGGCTGCTGCTACTCAATGCCAGGTCGGTGATAAATAAAGCTCTCCTCATGCAGGATTTGATCCTGGATGAGCAGGCCGACCTGGCATGTGTGACTGAAACCTGGCTGGGCCCAGAGGGAGGAGTTCCTCTCTCTGAAATTTGCCCAGCCAAGTTTCAGATATGGCATCAGCCTCGACCTCAGGGAAGGGGGGGAGGAGTGGCTATTATAGCCAGGGAGAGCCTTTGCCTGCGTAGACTCATTGCTCCAGAGATTGCGGGTTGTGAGTCCCTCCTAGTGAAGTTGGACTTAGGGGTTCAGGTGGGCTTGTTGCTCATGTACCTGCCTCCCAGCTGCGTGTCAACAGCCCTGCCTGTGCTGCTCGAGGAGGTAGGATTCCCCAGACTCATTGTCTTGGGGGATTTTAACCTGCCGTCACTCGGCAAAACCTCTGGATTAGCACAGGAGTTAGCACAGGAGTTCATGGCCACCATGACAGCCATGGACCTGACTCAAGTAGTACAGGGTCCGACTAACAAGGGGGGGCACGCACCCAACATGATATTCCTCTCTGAGCAATTGAGTAATGATCTGACATTAAGGAGCTTAGAAGTGTTGCCTTTGTCATGGTCAGACCATTTTCTACTGTGGCTTGACTTCCTGGCTGCAAGCCTTCCCTGCAGGGTGGCGGAACCGATTAGGCAGTTCTGCCACAGATGCCTGATGGACCCAGAGGGCTTTCAGAGGGCGCTTGGGGTTATCCCAGAGGCACTCATCCACAGTTCGGCGGCGTCTCTTGCTAAGGCCTGGAACCAGGCTGTAGCGGAGGCTCTTGACCAGATTGCACTGTTGCGACCTCTCCGTGGCACTAGACCCCTTAGAGCTCCATGGTTCAATGAGGAGCTCGGGGAGTTGAAATGCCAGAAGAGATGTCTAGAGAAGCAATGGAGGAAGAGTAAGTCTGAATCTGATTGAACACTTGTAAGAGCTTTTATTAAGACTTACAAAGTGGGGCTCAAGGGGGCAAGATGCGCGTATCATGCCGCCTTGATTGCATCAGTGGAATCCCGCCTGGCCACTCTGTTTACGGTGATCCATTCCCTTCTAAATCAGGGAGGAGTTGGGGAGCCCTTACAGAGTAGTTTAGGGTGGACCTCAACTCCAATTGGATAACAGAGTTGACTGACAATGAATCAATCGAGGTGACTGGGACCCATACTTGTCCACCTGTCTGGGAGGAGTTTGATCTGGTGACACCTGATGAAGTGGACAAGGCCATTGGAGCTGTGAGTTCCACCACCTGCTTACTGGATCCGTGTCCCTCCTGGCTGGTATCTGCCAGCAGGGAGGTGACACTGAGCTGGCTCCAGGAGATTGTCAATATCTACGAGACCGCCTTCTGCCGCACAAATCCCAGCGACCGGTTAGGTCCCACAGAGTTGGCCTTCTCTGGATCCCGTCGACTAAACAATGTCGTTTGAGGGGTCCCATGGGAAGAGCCTTCTCTGTGGCAGCCCCAACCCTCTGGAACCAGCTCCCCCCTAAGATTAGAACTGCCCCTACCCTCCTTGCCTTTCGTAAACTCCTTAAAGCCCACCTCTGCCATCAGGCAAGGGGGGAATTGAGACATCTCCCCTGGGCCTATACAATTTATGTATGGTATGTTTGTGTGTATGTCTGTTTTAATAATGGGTTTTTTAAAAATGTTTTAAAATTATTAGATTTGTTTTGAATTGTTTTATTGTTGTGAGCCAGCTCCAAGTCTATGGAGAAGGGCGGCATACAAATCTAATAAATAAATAAATAAATAAATATTGCAAAATCTCAATTCCCACCCCACTGTGGGGCCAGCCAGAGATGATATTTTCTGGTTCTCTGAACTACTCAAAATTTCTGCTACCCATTCTCCAGAATCTGTTAGAACCTGCTGGATTTCACTCCTGGTACTGTGGAGGCTTGGAGAGCACTGCATTGTATTGTAGTAATCTTTTTTTTTCTTGCTAAACAATCAGTTCCAGATAGTATGGGAACTAGTAAAGTCTATAGACGGTCCAATTTGATATGGCACAAGGTTCATCCCTTTTATCCTAATAGTTTAATATTTCTCTACAGCTGCTAAATAAGGCCATCTGCTGGCATGGGATAAATTAGTAATATTTTGATGATGGCTATTAGGGAGGCAATTGAAGTTCTTTCCTGGAAGAACAAAACAGAACTGAATAGTCACTTTGTTAGAAATAAATGGGATCTGGAAGTGGTTTGATTTGGAAGAAAGTCTGTCTTTATCTATGGACAGAACTGCACTCACCCACAAAAAAGCAGGTTTGTAGTTCAGGGTTTCTCTTAGATGAATGGCTCCTGCTGGAAGAACAGGTGGTTTCACGAAGAGCTTGAAACTTGTGGGAGTAACTTCCACCCTTTTGCTAGCCTCCCTGCTGATTTTGCTTGTTAGAAACCAATTATGATCATTTGATCATGGAATGTTGCAATCATCATAATTGTGAGCCAGTTGCCAAGTGCCAGAGTTGCAATCATTTGAACACAGGAATGCTGAAAAGGCTGAAACGTTGAGGGCCAATTATATATCCTTTTTGTTCAGCACTGCCATAACTTTGAACAGTTGCTGAATAGGTTGTCATAACCTGAGAACTACCTGTATACCTTACTCCTCATTTCTTCCAAGGGCTGAAAAAAACCTTCTTCGGAGAGAATAGCAATGAAAATAAATACGCAAGCTGGGAAGAGTCAGAAAGATCATTAACTTTTTGTTAGGGATGGAAAAAAATGGCTTTGAAATAACCTACATTTGGAGCTGCATCCAAATTTTGAGCCTTTTAGGGAGGAAAGGTAGTATTCATTTATTCATTCATTCATTCATTTAAATTTTTATTATTTAGGGTATATCTTTATAAATTTCTTTATATATAAATTTATTATTTAAGGTATTTAAGGCATCATCCTATAAATTGTGAGACTGTGAGTTCTAGTTCCATGTTAGGCACAAAGTTAGCTGGATGACCTTGAGCCAGTTTCTCTCTCTCTCTCTCTCTCCCTCTCTCCCTCTGTTTCTCTCTTTCTCTGTATGTGTTTGTGTATGTGTGTGTGAGAGAAAGACCATTTCTGAATATCTTGCCAAGAAAAGTGTATGGACATGCCTAGGCAAACAACAAAAGAGTGGTGGAGATTTTGTGGCGTTCCGGAACAAAAGAGTAAAAAACCCAAGCTGTGCCTTTCCAAATGAGCTAGAAACTGCCTGGCTGTATTTGTTATGAAGTCCAGTAAGCTAATTGACCCAAAGCAGTAATTTATAGCCTTGTAATCTCAGAGCCCACTAATAATGGAATGTTGGAACGCTTTCCAGAAAGATTGAGTTCTCAAGCCAATAGAAAATTGTAATTATTCTTGCAGCTTGCATTTACTTTGCTAAAGATTCATATATATAAGCTTGTGTGAAAAATAAGTAAAAGAGAATATTATTTCAAAAATTGGGTTTTGGGAGTCTTGGATAAATACCGATGTCATGCATAGAACACAACCTAGTAGCTACAAACACACACATACACATACATATGTAGGGAGCTTCTCTTAGCACAAACTACCATAGAGAAACCTCTAGAACAGGGCTCTCCAAATTAAAGTCCAACTTTAAGACTTATGAATTTCAACTCCCAGATTTTCCCAGCCAACATTGCTAAATAAATAAACTAACTTTGTGCCACTGCCTGCCTACCCTGGCTCTGCTGAGAATAAACAGTTGATCAATTGGGCTGGAAACCCCACTCACCCACCCACCTCATCCATTTATCCACTGGAGTTGTCTTTCTGCTTTCCTTGGTTGCTTCCCTGATTCCTCCTGTTGCTCCCCCTTCCCACTTCAGTAAAAGTTTGCTTTGCACAGGCATAAATAACTCATGTGGGGAGGAACTGTTGGGTTCTCTTTTGAAATTCAACAGTGCTACTATAAACCTGGGAGGTTTCCTCATACTGATTCTGTGTATTTCTCCCCACATTCCCTTCCCTTCCTTTCCTGTTAGGAGAATCTCCTATAAAAAAGGATCAATCGTTCTGATTTTTCAATGGTTGGGGGTGGGTGGGGTTGGTGGGTAGTACAGGAATCAGGGAAGGAACCAGGGAAAGCAGAAGGTCAATTCCAGTGGATAAAGGTTTTATTTTTATTTATTTATTTATTTATTCATTTGTCCAATACACAAATACATAGGAAGAAAAATAGACATGTAGTAATATATATAAGGGTAAAAGTGAACTTAGAGGAGAGGATATATGAAAGAAAGAAAATATATATGATAAGTGAGAGAAAGGAAAGACAATTGGACAGGGGATGAAAGGCACACCAGTGCACTTATGTACGCCCCTTACTGGCCTCTTAGGAACCTGGAGAGGTCAATCGGGGATAGTCTAAGGGAGAAATGTTGGGGGTTAGGGGTTGACACTATTGAGTCCGGTAATGAGTTCCACGCTTCGATAACTCGATTGTTGAAATCATATTTTTTACAGTCAAGTTTGGAGCGGTTCGTATTAAGTTTGAATCTGTTGCGTGCTCTTGTGTTGTTGCGGTTGAAGGTGAAGTATTCATTGACCGGAAGGACGTTGCAGCATATGATCTTGTGGGCAATACTCAAATCGTGTTTTAGGCGCCGTAGTTCTAGGCTTTCTAGGCCCAGGATTGTTAGTCTATTTTCGTAGGATATTCTGTTTTGAGTGGAGGAGTGAAGGGCTCTTCTGGTGAAATATCTTTGGACATTTTCAAGGGTGTTGATGTCTGAGATGTGGTATGGGTTCCAGACAGATGAGCAGTAGAGTGTAGGAGTATTTTCCAGTCCAAATCCGGGGTGAGTTCCAATTTACCTCGCTGCTGGTTTGCTCCCTCCCTCCCTTGCCACGTGGATGTGCCTCCTGGGCATGCACATGCACAATAACAAACAAATGCAAACAAACAAACAAACCAAAACCAGAAAAAAAGATAGCGACCACATGCACACTGCTGGAACTTGGCTGCTGTTCATGCTCAGAAAGAAATTTAAAAAAAAATCAAAAAAAGGTGACAATGCCCATGGACTGGGACCGACCAATAGGTTTGGTGACATCATCATGACATCACCAGCAAATTGCTACTTGTAATAGTCGGAGGCAGGAGTCGGCAATCAAGTCTTTATTAGAATTCAACACAACAGAAAACAGATGAGGAACAAGCCATAACAAGTGCCAGTGTTTATATACTAACTCCGTCTGAGGTAACAACCAATCGGGTGAGAGAGCTTTGCCGCCCTAGCACCCGACGAACGAACTAGCCAATCACAACAACCTGTAATACTAAGCCTTCCTTTGCTTAGTCTCTGGGCAGGACATAATACTACTGATTCAGGCAAACTGGTCCAAACTGGGAGAAACCCACTCCTCACCCCTTACACACACACACACACACACACACACACACAGAGTTTCCTCAAAAATAAGATCTATCTTAAAAATAATCCCTAGCATGTGTTTTTTCTGTTTTATAAATATCTTTATTAATTATTTACATTAAAAAAAAGAAACAACACAACATTGGCAGAAGAAAAAAAAATTTAAAAAGAAAAGAAACATACTTTTCAGCCTTCCATCCTTCCGAGGTAGGTAAAATGAGAATCCAGATTGTGGGGGAAATAGGCTTGGCTCTGTTAAAAAGTGCTATTGCTAACATGTTGTAAGCCGCCCTGAGTCTAAGGGTCTAAGGAGAAGGGCGGCATAAAAATTGAATGAATAAATGATAGATAGATAGATAGATAGATAGATAGATAGATAGATAGATAAATAAACAAACAAATAAATACGTACAATCAAGATGAAATAAAGCATTATGCTTTATACATAGAGTATTTTTGGTATCAGAACTTAATAAGACGGATTGCAGGTTAATTGGTTTTTGCAGCTTATTCATTTATAACATGTTATAGCATCTTTTTAATGTGTGTGTCTAATATAAGCCCTGCCTACAAAATAAGCCCTACTTAAGCACTGGAATAGCTGCCTGCCTATCCATTCTATCTGGTTGCTTGCAGTGCCATGGCTATAAGGTGGAGAGGTGGTGGCACTGTCCCATGCGCCCCACATCAGTTTATCGCAGGTCTCCATAGCCAAGTTATCCACACCCCAACACTGGCCACCTGGTGGCAGCACTAGCAGCCATGTGCAGAAGGAGCCCACGTCTGCTTGCTGGCAGTCACAACAGAGCAACAGTTTGAATGGTGTGTTGGTGCCTTGGCCACAAGGCAAAGCAGATATCGAGGCATGGATGGCCTGGCTGTGCAAGCCCTGAATAAAGTAATGTGGGGGGCATGGGGCAGCTCAACCCCCTCCTGTTCACAGTGGTAGCACTGGCGCTCAACGTGGCCTCCTGCCCCACTGCGAGCAAGCAGAAGAAATGGGCCTCCCATACCTGGGGGGAAAAAAAGATATTCCCTGAAAAGTTCATTTCATTTTCATTTCAATTATTAGATTTGTATGCTGCCCCTCTCCGTAGACTCGAGGCGGCTCACAGCAACAATAAAACAATGTACAATAACAAACCTAATATTTAAAAATATCTAAAAAACCCTTATTTAAAAACAAGACATACACACAAACATACCATACATAAATGATATAGGCCTGGGGAAGATATCTCAATTCCACCATGCCTGGCAGCAGAGGTGGGTTTTAAGGAGTTTATGAAAGGCAAGGAGGGTGGGTGCAATCCTAATCTCCGGGGGGAGCTGGTTCCAGATGGTCGGGGCCACCACAGAGAAGGCTCTTCCCCTGGGTCTCCCCAGACAACATTGTTTAGTCGACGGGACCAGGAGAAGGCCTACTCTGTGGGACCTAACTGGTCACTGGGATTCGTGCGGCAGAAGGCGGTCCTGGAGATATTCTGGTCCGATGCCATGAAGGGCTTTATAATATATAAATATTATATTTTAAATATTATTATTTAAAATATATCATCTGGCGGGACCCAGGGGAAGAGCCTTCTCTGTGGCGGCCCTGGCCTTCTGGAATCAACTGCCCCCGGAGATTAGGATTGCCCCCATCCTCCTTGCCTTTTGCAAACTCCTTAAAACCCATCTCTGTCGTCAGGCATGGGGAAATTGATTCCCCTGCGCCGTTTCCATTTTATGTATGGTTTGTATGAGATGTATGATTGTTTTTATATTAAGGGTTTTAAATTGCTTTAATAATTGGATTTGTACTGTTTTGTTGTTGTGAGCCGCTCCGAGTCTGCGGAGAGGGGCGGCATACAAATCTAATAAATAATGATAATAATAATAATAATAATAATAATAATAATAATACTATTACTAATAATAATATCCTAGTGCTTATTTTGGACTCCAAAAGAAAATAAAATAAGACCCAGTCTTATTTTTGTGGAAACACAAGTAAACACACACACACACACACACACACACACGTAAAAGTACAGATATGCTCACTAACATACTTCCATACTTAAGATACAGAAGGATCTTGACAGACTTGAACATTTGGGTGCTATCTAACAAAATGAAATTCAATGGTGAAAAAAGTAAGATTCTACATTTAGGCAAGAAAAACAAAATGCACAGGTGCACTATATATGGTACTTGTTCAACAGTAGTAACTGTGAGAGGGATTTTGGAGTCCGAGTGGACAACCATATCATTTAAATATGAGCCATCAGTGTGCAGCAGCTGCCAAAAGAGCCAACACAGTTCTAGGCTGCGTTAACAGAGAGAGAATCAAGATCACATGGTTAATACTACTTTATAAGTCCTTGGTAAAGCCACACTTGGAATACTGCATTCAGTTGGATCTACCACAATGCAAAAAGGATGTTGAGATTCTAGAAAGTGTAGGGAGAAGAGCAACAAAAATGATTAGGGAATTGGAAGCTAAAACATTAAGAACAGTTGCATTAACTGGGTACATCTAGTTTAATCAAAAGAAGGAGAAGGGGAGACATGATAACAGTTTTCCAATATGTCAGGGATTGCTACAAAGAAGAGGGAGTCAAACTATTCTCCAAAGCACCTGAGGGCAAAACAAGAAGCAATGGTAGAAACTAATCAAGGAGAAAAGCAACTTAGAACTAAGGAGGAATTTCCTGACTGTTAGAATAATTTATCAGTGGAACAACTTGCCTCTGGAAGTTGTGACTGCTCCAACACTGGAAGTTTTTAAGATGATGTTGGATAACCATTTGTTTGAAGTGGGGTAGAGTTTCTTGCCTAAGCAGAGGGCTGGACTAGAAGACCTCCAAGGTCCCTTCCAATTCTGTTATTCTATTCTATTTCTTTCGAATACTCACACTTTTTTAGAAATATGGATATATTGTCACCTATTCAGCTTAAATCTTATAGTCAATCCTCTTAGATTCCTTAAATTCTCAACTAGAAGTTTGAAACTAGAAGCTGAACTCTGTTTCATTGCTTATCCTCCCATCCAGAGCCCTGGGGAAATAATTTTTGTGTCTGCTATCCTGTAGATTTAATTGCCTGAAAATATCTGTTGCATGTTGCTCAATGACATATTTTGTGACAATTACTAACAGAGTAAGTCCATCGATTGCAAGTAATTTAGAGCCCTAGGATATGAGCTGAAAGTTTTTCTCCTGCACTGGAATAACACATCCTAAAATATTTTAATTGAAGGTTCCTTATAATTAAATATAGGGCTTTCATTATTTTCTGTGTAAAATGCAATTATATCTATGCAGCTTTCACTATCTTGGCAGTGTTCCCAGTCCTCAATACATCTTCATCTTCGGTGCCCAGATCAAATGATTTAATTAAATTTACTGTAGTTAAATTTTTAGTTAATTTTAAATAGAAAAATTAATTTCTATCTGAATTTGTGGGACGTTTCTTAAAGAGGTATATGTTTTATCTATTCTAATATCATGTTTGAAGTGGATACAATTTTGATATTGAAGTCATATTAAGTGCAAGAATCATTTTTGAAATATCTGCATTTTTCAAAAACTCATGTCTCATTGTCTGTCTTTTTTATTTCACAAATAAGAACTAACTTGTCTTTTTTTTTTTTTTGCATCAGCTGCAACTGAGCTTCAGTGCAGGAACTGTAACAATTTGTTTTCCTCCTGGTGTCTCCATTAGGTTTGGTCAACCTCCTTTATTATTTGAGTTTGAAACTTGCAGAATTTTTCCCTTTTGTTTTTATTTTAGAAGAAAAGATTCATATGCATACTTTATTTAGTTTTGTGAGAGTATCTTGCAATTAAGCCTTTGCAAAATAATAGAAATTAGCTTTTTGTAGCCATCTTGAAGAGCTGCCAAACCATAATGTGCATCAGCTCTCAGTGAGGTAGCTACAGCATGACATTTTGCTAAGTGTAACTATCACTGCCTTCAGTAGCTGCAATTGATCTTTACTACCAATTCTATGAGCCCTAAATTATCAAATCATCTAAATTATCCAGTCAGCATGTGAGGACAAGGACTAATAATTTGCACACACAGTTACAATACAAGCAACTATATCTCATCCTGAATCAGGGGTGCAGGTGCAGAGGGTAACAGAACCCAAATGGTGTCATCTGGACAAGTGGGCGAAGCCAGGGGTGGGCTACTGCCCAGACGGGGGGGATGCAGTGGGATAGCAAAAATGGAGCTCCACCCCAGAGCACCCACGTTGTATTGAAAGATGTTGAAAGAAAATGCAGAGCATCCTGCATGCCCACAGTGTGGTAGTAAAAAGTTTGGTTGCCCTTCATTGGGTGAAGCCTTGCGCTGCCATTGCTACCGGCTTGCGCTGCCATTGCTACCGGCTTATGCTGCCATCACTAACGCAACCGGCAGGCATGCCTGTACCGGGAGAATTTCACCTCTGTCCTGAATCATGCGATAAATCAGTAATCTGAGAAAGGAAATCTCTACTAAATCCACTTAGTTATGTAGCCCCGTCTTAAAAGGACATCCAGCTTGGAACAGTTGAATGGACTTCTGTGAACCACTAGAAGGGATTTGCCCATCTTTTGTCCTGTGGATTTTCACTTTTCTAAATTTCAAATCTTTATATAATAATCATGGTACACTAAAATTAAGGGTTTCTCTGCATAGCCCAAGATCATTTTGGGCTATCATGGAGTCTTGGTGGACAACTAACTAAATATGAGCCAGCAATGTAAAACGGTTTACAGAGCATATTACCCTCAACAATTTGGGTCCTCATTTTACCCACCTCGGAAAGATGGAAGGATGAGTCAACCTTGAGCTTGGTGAAATTTCATCTGCCAATTTGTAGGCATCTAGAAGTCAGCAGAAGTGATCTGCAATATTGCACTCTTACCACTGCACCATCATGACCCTTGATCATGATTAAGCTTCATTCTCATAAGAATAAAAATAATTATTATACTATTGTTATTATTTTAATCAGTAAGATATACTTTGATTGTGGAAAATATTTTAATTATCTCTTAGAATAAGTCAAGAAAGCATCTACTGTATCAGGCTATAAAATATTTAAGAAGTTTATCATAGATAGGTATCTTGCATGAATTAATGCAATCCCTTGATTTTTCCATGAAACGAAACATCAGTAGAGTAGAGACACACAAAAAAAGCTTAATTCAAGGTTGTTTCTTATCCAGCCACCTGTGAGCTTGACCTAGTTGGATTCTTTTGTTTAAATTGGTAGCGATGAGCCACAATAATTGCAGGTGTTGAGAACTTAGAATGGCAAAAGAAGTATACATGGGCAAAAGGTCCTCCTCCCTTCCCTTTCCCTTTTGAGATGTTAAGCCAAAGTTCCCTGATTCTTATCTACAGCTTGCAGAACTCTTTGAATGAGGTCATCCAGGAAATGTAATCAGTGCTGTATCATTGTCACTACATCCTAGACGTTTGTATTGTAGAACACTGCCTGCTTCTATGACCTAATTTACGGCACCATTAACACATCTGTTTTAAAAGTTACTGCATACATCATACATACCATTAATGCCCTTTCCCACACTAATATTCCAAACCATCAACTTTTTGCTTCATGAAGGTAAATGTCAAAATTAGTAGAACAATGCATGGTAGCTGATAGTTTGCTCGCATGTCCATATGTCTCATGTATGTTTGCATGGCATGTTGAAGGACTTCCAAAATAACCGCTGCCAATCCTATTTGTGAAAGGAATGAAATGGGTGCCTGAAATCTTAAGACTCCCAATTTGCTCATGTTGCCTCCAGTTAAAGAAAAAAAAAAAGATTCCAAAATTTTGAATGGGTTTGGAGAGAAAAAAAAAAGGGGGGGGACTAGAAAATATATTTGGTATTTTTTATACTCCCCCATCAACTCCAGTATTGTGGAAATATGAGGAAAACTAATGGAGGAAAAATAAGTAGGAGGAAACCCAAGTAAAATACCAAGGTTGTAATCCTGGTACTGTATTTACTTTTTATGGTTTTTACTTTTATAGCATTCTTGCCATGTCCTCAATGTACCAAAAAGGAAATAAATCATTCTTGCTTTATAAGACCTTGAAAGTTTTATTACACATATATGTTACACATATAGAATATAGTATAACGGCTATAAAAATGAATTGCCATGAATGGCCCCTGGAGGGGCTGAGTGGCAAAAAGGATTCGACAGAAAAAAAATTGTCTCACAGGCTCACCACTTTTTGTATCTGCACAGACAACACTTGTAAGTACGGCTAAGGATTCTGACAGACAGGGACGACTTAAAATAGTTACCCAACTTTTCTGAACATTAGTTTTCAACCTTAGCAATTTTAAGGTATGTGGATTTCCCATGCAAGAGCAAGAAAGATGATTAGGGGACTGGAGGCTAAAACATAAAAAACATTTACAAGAATTGAGTAAAATTGAATGATGTAAAATGGAAAGAAGGACAGGATAGCAGTCTTCCAATATTTGAGAGTCTGTCACAAAGAAGAGAAAGTTAATTTATTCTCCAAAGCAGTTGAAGACAGGATAATATTTTTTTAAAAAATGGTTGCAAACAAATTGCAGACAGATCCGATTTAGCACTAAGGAATTATTTCCTGAAGTGATAATAATGAACCAATGCCTTGCCTCCAGAAATTGTAGGTTTAGTTTAGTTTAGTTTAATCAGATTTGTATGCCGCCCCTCTCCGCAGACTCGGGGCGGCTCACAGCAACAGCAATACAAGACAAATCCAATATTAAATTAATTTTAAGAACACCACAAGTTAAAAACCAATCATACACACTAGCATACCATACACAAATTTTATAAGCCTAGGGGGAAGGAACATGTCAATTCCCCCATGCCTGACGACAGAGGTGGGTTTTAAGGAGCTTACGAAAGGCTAGGAGGGTGGGGGCAACTCTGATATCTGGGGGGAGTTGATTCCAAAGGGTCGGGGCCGCCACAGAGAAGGCTCTTCCCCTGGGTCCCGCCAAACGACATTGTTTAGTTGACGGGACCCGGAGAAGGCCAACTCTGTGGGACCTAACTGGTCGCTGGGATTCGTGCGGCAGAAGGCGGTCCCGGAGATATTCTGGTCCGGTGCCATGAAGGGCTTTATAGGTCATAACCAACACTTTGAATTGTGACCGGAAACTGTTCGGCAACCAATGCAGACTGCGGAGTGTTGGTGTGACATGGGCAAATTTAGGAAAGCCCATGATAGCTCTCGCAGCTGCATTCTGCACGATCTGAAGTTTCCGAACACTTTTCAAAGGTAGCCCCATGTAGAGAGCGTTACAGTAGTCGAGCCTCGAGGTGATGAGGGCATGAGTGACTGTGAGCAGTGACTCCCGGTCCAAATAGGGCCGCAACTGGTGCACCAGACGAACCTGGGCAAACGCCCCCCTCGCCACAGCTGAAAGATGTTTCTCTAATGTGAGCTGTGGATCGAGGAGGACGCCCAAGTTGCGGACCCTCTCTGAGGGGGTTAGTGACTCCCCCCCCCGGGTGATGGATGGACAGATGGAATTGTCCTTGGGAGGCAAAACCCACAGCCACTCCATCTTATCCGGGTTGAGTTTGAGTCTGTTGACACCCATCCAGACCCCAACAGCCTCCAAGCACCGGCACATCACTTCCACTGCTTCGCTGACTGGACAAGGTGCTCCATACTGGAGGTATTTAAGGAGAGATTAGACAGCCATTTGTCTTAAATGGTATAGATCTGATCAGTAATGGGCAGCCAAAATTTTTACTGCCACACTGTGGGTGTGGCTTATTTTGTGGGTGTGGCTTAATGGTCATGTGACTGGGTGGGAATGGTTTGCTGGCCATGTGACCAGGTGGGAGTGGCTTGAACAATCATCATCGTTCAAGTGCTCCCCTCCAGCCTCATGCAGCCACCTCCCACCTGAGTTGCAAGCAAAAGGCATGTGTGGAAGCGGCGCTGGCAGCATTTATGCTTTTGGCAACACCTGTTTGCCTAGCTATCCAGCCTGAGGTGGGGGGGGGGGCGGCGACCCAGGAGGGAGAGGGCAGGAAATGCCTCCACTTACAATCTTGTCAGTTGTAAGTGTCACTCGTTGGGGTGACAATTTGCTTCGTGTTTCCTGCGCTCTCCTTCCTGGGTTGCCTCCCCACCTCAGCCTGAGTAGCTAGGTGAATGGGTGATGCCATAAATGCTGCCAGCACCATTTTCAACCATGCCTTCTGCTTGCAACTCAGGTGGGAGGTGACTGCATGAGGCTGGAGGGGAGCCAGACAGGAGAGAGGGAAGCTCGTCTGAGGCCAGGAAGGAGGAAAGAGGAAAAAAGCAAGGCGTGCAGATGCAGCAGCAGCAGGGAAAAAAAGGATAGCCGAGATGAGACCAGTAATCCAGGAAGTGAGAACTGCCGATCAGCTGGAGCTGTGCACATATCTTCATTTCCACCAGTGGAACTGCGTTCCACCCAGTCCTGTGTGCTGCTCATCCCTGGATCTGCTGCTTGAGCAAAGGGTTTATTTTTACTTACTTACTTACTTACTTACTTACTTACTTACTTACTTACTTACTTACTTACTTACTTACTTACCTACCTACCTACCTACCTACCTACCTACCTACCTACTTACTTACTTATTTAGTCCAATACATAATACATATAGTAGAGAATAGACATGAGGTAATATATATAAAGAAAAATATAAAAATAGAGGAAGATATATGAAAGGAAGAAAATATATATGATATATGAGATAAAGGAAAGACAATTGGACAGGGGATGAAAGGCACACTAGTGCACTTATGTACGCCCCTTACTGGCCTCTTAGGAACCTGGAGAGGTCAATCGTGCATAGTCTAAGGAATGTTGGGGGTTAGGGGTTGACACTATTGAGTCTGGTAATGAGTTCTACGCTTCGACAACTCGATTGTTAAAATCATATTTTTTACAATCAAGTTTGTACCAGTTAATATTAAGTTTGAATCTGTTGTGTGCTCTTGTGTTGTTGTGGTTGAAGCTGAAGTAGTCATTGACTGGTAGGATGTTGCAGCATATGATCTTGTGGGCAATACTTAAATCGTGTCATTCTAATCTTTCTAGACCCAGGATTGTTAGTCTATTTTCATAGGGTATTCTGTTTCGAGTGGAGGAGTGAAGAGCTCTTCTGGTGAAATATCTTTGGACGTTTTCAAGGGTGTTGATGTCCGAGATGTGGTATGGGTTCCAGACAGATGAGCTGTATTCGAGGATGGGTCTGGCAAAAGTTTTGTAGGCTCTTGTGAGTAGTGTGAGATTGCCGGAGCAGAAGCTGCGTAGGATCAGGTTAACAACTCTAGAAGCCTTTTTGGCAATATTATTGCAGTGGGCTTTAGCACTCAGGTCATTTGATATTAGTATTCCAAGGTCTTTTACTGAGTGTGGGTTGGCTGTGAGAATTTGTTTATTCAATTTATATATAAGGTTAGGATTCTTTTTGCCGATGTGGAGGGTAGAGCATTTGTTGGTTGATATTTGAAGTTGCCAGGTGTTAGACCAATCTGAGACAAAGTAGAGGTCTTTTTGGAGAGTAAATGTGTTGTCCGTGGTGTTGAAAAATTTTACATCGTTGGCAAAAAGAACACAGTTGCTTTTGATATGATCACAGAGGTCGTTGATGTAGAGAATGAAAAGAGTAGGACCTAGTACGCTGTCCTGGGGAACACTACTTTTGACAGGGACGGCGGTGGAAATGGCGCTTCCAATTTTGACAACTTGTTGCCTGTTTGACAGGAATGCAGTAATCCAGCTGTGGAGGAATCCTGAGATGCCATAGGATTTGAGTTTTAGGACTAGAAGACCTTCAAGCCCCATTCCAACTCTGTTACTCTGGGTAGTTATAGGACTTAAAACAGTTTGGGTACAAACTGTGGTTAAATATACTGCTAAATTAGAATGGCAGTTTGGTTTCGAGCAGGGGTGTCAAATTCACATCATCATGGCAGCTTCACATGATGTATTGGGATTTTCCCTCCCCTTGCTAAACCAGGCACGGCATGGCCAGCATGTTACATATCCAACCCATGAACCCTGAGTTTGACAACCTTGGTCTAGAGATTAAGGCATCATGCTAGAAAATGAGACTTCAACTTCTACCTTAGTCACAATGGTGGGGTTCAATTTTTTTTTACTACCGGTCCTTTGGGCGTGGCTTGATGGTCATGTGAGTGGGTGGGCGTGGGCGGGCAGCCATGTGAGTGGCCAACTCAATGTCATTCCCCTCCAGTTGCATGACCCCCTCAAGCCACACCTGCCCAGGTTTTGTAGCTCCTGTTGTTTTTTGTGGTAAATGGGTAGTGTGACTGGGTGAGCATGGGCAACTTAGAAAAATTTTCCTTAGTCCAACTTACCATAAAATAGCACTATTCCAATATTTAGAATATAATAAAATAATAGAGTTGGAAAGGATCTTGGAGATCTTCTAGTCCAATCCCCTGCCTAGGCAGAAATCCCTACACCACTTCAGACAAGTGATTATCCAATCTCTTCTTTAAAACTTCAAGTGTTGGATCATTTATAACTTCTGGAGGCAAGTTGTTCCACTGATTAATTGTTCTGTCAGGAAATTTGAGGGGCTCTTACAAAAATGAGGGAGTCAAACTATTTTCCAAAGCACCAAAAGACACAAGAAGTAATGGATGGAAACTAACCAAAGAGGAAAGCAAGCTAGGATTAGGGAGAAATTTCCTAAGAGTGAGACCAATTAACCAATGGAATACCGTATTTTTCGCTCCATAAGACGCAGGTTTTTTCCTCCCAAAGTAGGATGAAAAATCAGCCCTGTCTTATGGAGCGAAGATGCAGGCAGGGAGGGGGGGGAGGCGCTGGAGCAGAGGGGGGGCGGCGATATCCCAGCAGCCAGCTTCCAAGCTGCATTCGCCTTCCTCCGCCGGCGCCAGCCGGAGCGAGCTGCTGGGCTGCGCGTGGCGGGAGAAGCCCGGACAACGCCGGAGCGCTGGGCAGCACTACCGCCGCCGCCGCGGGGAGAGGCGGGCATGTGGGCTGGCGGCATTGGGCTTGTGGAAAGTCCGGGGGAAGCTCCAGCGACTCCCCTTTCGTGGCTGCTGTTGAGGCGGCAGCGGCGTCCGCCTCCGGCGCGCGGCTCTCTCTCCATTCTTCTCTTTCCCCCTCTCGGGCTCCGAAATGCGGCAGTGGGAAGAGGAAACGAGGCGCAAGGCAGCGCGTCTGCAGGAACGGGTGGTGGGGAGCCGTTGTTGTCCTCATGGCGCAAAGCCACACAGTCCCGGATCGCTTGCTTCCCCGGCCAGCAAGCCGGCTGCCTGGGAAAGCGTTTTTCAAATGCGCTGTTATTGTAATAAATATTTTAGCCCACTTTTTGGCTCAAAATATTTTTTTTCTATTTTCTTCCTCTAAAATCTAGGTGCGTCTTATCAGCAGGTGCGTCTTATACAGCGAAAAATACGGTAGCTTGTCTTCATAAGTAGTGGGTGCTCCATCACTAGAGGCTTTCAAAAAGAGTGAGGAAAGCACACCCCACAAGGACAATGCAAAAAAATACTAACACAATGCAAAAAACTTATAACAGCCATTCCCTTTTTAAAAAAGCAAACATAACAGCTGAGAAGGAAAACTAAGAGCAGCTGCTCAGGTTAATTGAAAGCCTGGCTGTGCCTCCAAAACCCAAATAAACAAGTAGAGAAAAACAGGTATAAGACAGAAGCCAAATCAAATTTCTTGCAGAATATAGAACTGTAATGAACAACATTACACTATCTGGTTCTGTGATTTCTTCCCCCAACCAGGGCCGCCATCAGGAATTTTGGGGGCCCATACAGCCTAAGTGTCTGGGCCCCCCTCTCTTCAGCCCTTCCTCTCTCTCTTCCTCTCTCTCTTTCTCCTTGCCTGTTTCTTTCTCTCTCACTCACTCTCCCTTTTGCTATCTCTCTCTCTTGTACACCTCACTGCCACCTTCCCCATTGCAGCTCTCGGATGGCGGGAAGGGGTCCTGCGAGAGAGCCCCTCCCCCCCACCGAAGGGAGTCCCCCCTTCCCAGAGTTAAGAGGGGGCCCTCTCTCAGGTTTGAGTGGAGACACCTCCCCCAAGGTGAAGGGAATGCAAAACTTCCACGCCGGCCCTTTCCCCCCGTCTCTCGAAGCAAGTGGTGCTGCATTTGAGCACATGCAGAGTGTGCGCCGTTTCACATACCCTGCACTCCCAACCATCTGTGCGGCCAACTCACCTGGGAAGAGGGGCGGCCGTCCGCCTTGCGGGAAGAGGCGAAGGGTGGTGACCTGGAGGCCGGCAATGCCATGTCTTCCTTGGGGTCGCCCTCTCCAAATTCTCTTTCCGGCAGCGCTGTGGGAGGCCTGGCTGGCAGCAGAGAGTGTCTTAAAAGACGCGCCCAGCTAGCGCGCAGGCCAATGACGCGATCGGAGGAAATACCTCTCTGAGGCGGAGGGGGCCCCCTCGGGGGACGTACAGGGATCCCTCCTGCCTCATCAAGGAGGCCTCCATTGACCTCCCCTAGAAAAGGAGCAGCGCCAGAGTTGGGACGGAGCGGAGGAAGGCGCTCCAATTGAAGCAGCCACTGGTTTTCGGGCCGTGGCGAATCCATATCCGGCAGTACTGCGCCTGTGCGAGGAGCTGGAGCTCGGCCCTGCTCACTGGGCACAATGACTGCTGCGGGTGCCAGGGGGCCAGACATGGTGGCGGGCCAAAACAGCCCCCCCAATTTTTCAATTTGGCCGGGCCCCTGACGCCAGTAGCAGTAATACTGGCCTATCGGCGGCCCTGCCCCCAACCCTAAACCTTTTAACTTTAGACTTTCTACAGTCAACCTCACCATATTTTTAAGAGGTCTTATGCATGGGTGTGCGCATAAGCACACCATTTTGTCTACTGTTCTTGTCTCACTTTCCTATTGTCATATTTATTGTCAAATTTACCTGTACCTACTTTGCTCTTACCAATACCTGTTCTCTTGTACATATTTTGACAAACCAACAAATAAATAAAATAAATATGGGAAAACATCAGACTGAGCCAGAAGCAGAGTTGGCTTGCTACCAGTTTGGTAGCTGACTGCGCACCAGATTGTGCAATTTGCACATGACTGCTCCAGTGCTGGTCCTTCGGATGCCATATTTTTTCTTTAATTTTGGTATTTTTTTCCCTGCACATGTGCAAAAGCAATATCTAGCGAGGAAAACATGTGTCAGATTTCAGCTATTTTTTGCTTACGCGAATGTGTGGAAGCAAAATATTGCCAAAGTCTTGCTTGTGCATGCATCCCCTCATAAAATTTTGGCACATTTTTGGTTCCTGCACATGTGCGGAAACAAAATCACACTGGGAGTGTGCACATGAACATGAGATTCCCCATGCTGTGCACCGGTAGCAGCAGGTAAGAGGAATCTACCTCTGGCTACAAGGTGAGAAAACTAGTAGTTGGGAGAATTTTCGAGGTTTTGTATTATTAAGCATATTTAAATCTAGAAAGAATATTCTTTCACACATGCTTTGAATTCTCTGACGGTCCCAAATAATCTAAAGTATCTACAGCAGTATCTTCCTTGGGAGCAGTTTCATGCATGTATAGCCTACCAATTCTAGAACTGATTGGAATACTTAGGAAAATTAAAGATCAGTTAGAAGGAATAGAGCAGTGATGGCGAACCTATGGCACAGGTGCCACAGGTGGCATGCAGAGCCATATCTGCTGGCATATGAGCCTTTGCCAATCTCAGCTCCAATATGCATGCGTGTGCCAGCCAGCTGACTTTTGGCTTGCACAGAGACTCTGGGAGGGCCTTTTTGGCTTCCAGACAGCCTCCGGGGGGAAAGCCTTTGGAGCCTAGGGAGGGCGAAGCACGAGCCTACTGGGTCCACCAGAAGTTGGGAAACAAACTATTTCATCCTCCAGAGGGTCTCCAGGGGGCAGGGGAATCTGTTTTTGTCCTCCCCGGGCATTGAATTATGGGTGTGGACACTCGCGAATGCATGATAGCGCACACACACACCCTTTCAGCACCCAAGATAAAAAAAGGTTTACCATCACTGGAATAGAGGAATTAGGGATACATAAAATGGAAACCAGGGCTTCTCATTAAGCACTGTATCATGTAACTATAGTCACTGAGTTCATACAACACACAATGTTATGGTTTGCACAGTGTTCAGTTATTGTAACATGTTTTACAAATCACAGCAACAGCTGTGCATGTTGGCCTAATACATGTTGAGTCTTTCAATAGCTTTTTATTCTTTTGTCAACTAATTATAATCCTTTCAAAACATACTGTATTTGTGATTTTTGCAAAACTACTACAGCTGCTTTGAAAACTGTTCTTGGCTATTTCTGCAAGCACATTAATCTTTGCTGTCCATGCAGCTATGTCTACACATGCACTGATAAGGAGAAACGGCTTCTGAAGACTAGAAAAGTTCCTTGCAAAAAGGAAGGAAGGTTTGGTGAAGTGCTTTATTTGCTCCAATGCATCTTCAAGTGTGTCGCATAGACCTAATGATCCACAGTTCCTATATTCAGTCTGGCTTTGTAAAGTTCATCCATCACATCTCAACACCCAGCTAAACTATTTTAGTTAGTGATGTACTTAATGCCCTTTAGCCCAGTATTCTAGCCTTCATTTCTTTACAATCATCTGGATGTTATCCAAAGAGCCAACATAACAACCCTGATAATTGTGTCCCATTTAATAAATGACAGCTAAATACTTAGTTGTATTAGTGGGTTGTATCACACGTGGTAACTTTTATCCATTTATTGCTATGGTTTTATTTGACTGTTAATACTATGTGCAATTCTCCTGGGAAAGCGTGAATTCTGAAGAGTAGCATACCAAGAAGCCACAACGTTCGACATTCAGCACACCACTGCTCCTTCCGAGCCCCTTCCTTTGACATTTGTTTGTTCCCGTCGTAGCAGTTGAGGAAAAACAGCGTCAAAAGGGGAGGGGCCACGAGAGTGGGGAAAGGTGGAGGCCGTAAGAAAGATTAGGTTCCTGGCGCATTATCTGCACCTGAGCGGTAAACACCTTATCCTGAGTATTTTGGTCAGGGAATCTACGTTCGCGCACAATTTGTTTTTCGTGGTGGTGAAGAGCAATGCACGCGCGGGGTTCTTTCGTTTTTCCTTCCCAAATCCCGTGAGGAGGGGAAGGAAGAGGAGGACGCCGCCGCCACTGCTGCTGTTGTTGCGGGCAATTCATTTGCCTGAAAGTCGTGTTTTGCATAACAAGAGAAAGGTGTGCGGACAAGCGCTGAAGCAGCGGGGGAGGAGGCTTCTCCAGCAAGTAGCATGCGTGGCTGGGAGCTCCGCTAAGATGCAACCTGCGTGTGACAGGGCCGACTCGCTGCTCCATGACCGTAACGCCACAGACACCAGAGGCCAGGAGCAGCAAGCGCAATTGCGGCAGAAGCTGAGGGAACTACCGACGCTGCTCCGGAGTGGGCTCACGCTGCGGAGAAAGCGCTCAGACGGTGGAGACCGGGTGAGTGAATGACGACGGGGCCCGCGTGCTCCCAAGAATTTACTCGTCTCTGTTACAGGGCTTGGCCTCAGCAAGCCAGCGGGTGACTTGGTACCCAAGGAAGAAACCCTCCCTCCTCTCCCTATGTGTGCTGTGGAGCATTTTGCACTTTGCTTCTTTTTAAAGATCCCCTACCCGAAATCGATACCCTGTTATTCGTGCATAACTACCACGAAAAAAAAAATTGAATGGACAGTAATGGTGTAAGAGAGTCGTTTTCTCTTAAACTCCAGCCTTTAATCTGCCTGTGCCATAAAACCCTGCCTTAAATTCGTGTGAGATTTGCAAAGACCATGTAATCTATGTAGCATGTAAAGTTTAGTGTGTGTGTGTGTGTGTGTATTGACCTGAGTTCGCTGAAATTAGGCATCCACAGCTGGAATAGAGGCCATATTGCAGAGCAGATGTGAGGAGATAATGCAGTTCTTCGGGAATAATAGTTCACTCGATCAGATAGATTTGCAGCTGTGGGTTATGCACCACAGAATTAAATGAAATTGTATCCTAAGTAAACACAGATTGTATCCAACAATGTAACATTTTTTTAAAAGAATGGCTTTGAAGCCTGAGCTGGGAGAGTGTTGAAACAGCCTTGGAGTTTAATCAATTTATCAAGGCACTAAAATTTAGCTGGCTAAATATAATAGTTTTGCATTTCTAGTCAGTTTCTTGATTCAGTGGAATATTTACTGTCATTATTTACACTAAAACAAGTCACTTAATCTGTGAGGTACATCCTTATATATTGATACTTTTAAGTGATTTACCATTTAACCTTATATATAATTGCTAAGGTTATCCATTGCAATGGTTAGTCTTCCTAATCAAACCCAGCCTTTCATATAAGATAGATGGATAGATAGATAGATAGATAGATTTATTTATTTATTTATTTATTTATTTATTTATTTATCCAATACACAAATACATAGGAAGAAAAATAGACATGTAGTAATATATATAAGGGTAAAGTGAACTTAGAGGAGAGGACACATGAAAGAAAGAAAATATATATGATAAGTGAGAGAAAGAAAAGACAATTGGACAGGGGACGAAAGGCACACCAGTGCACTTATGTACACCCCTTACTGGCCTCTTAGGAACCTGGAGAGGTCAATCGTGGAGAGTCGAAGGGAGAAATGTTGTGAGTTAGGGGTTGGCACAATTGAGTCTGGCAATGAGTTCCATGCTTTGATAACTCAATTGTTGAAATCATATTTTTTACAGTCAAGTTTGGAGCAGTTCGTATTAAGTTTGAATCTGTTGCGTGCTCTTGTGTTGTTGTGGTTGAAGCTGAAGTAGTCATTGACTGGTAGGACGTTGCAGCATATGATCTTGTGGGCAATATTCAAATCGTGTTTTAGGCGCCGTAGTTCTAGGCTTTCTAGACCCAGGATTGTTAGTCTATTTTCGTAGGATATTCTGTTTCGAGTGGAGGAGTGAAGAGCTCTTCTGGTGAAATATCTTTGGACATTTTCAAGGGTGTTGATGTCTGAGATGTGGTATGGTTCCAGACAGATGAGCAGTAGTCTAGGATGGGTCTGGCAAAAGTTTTGTAGGCTCTTGTGAGTAGTGTGAGATTGCCTGAGCAGAAGCTGCGTAGGATCAGGGATATACAGTAAAGGAATGCAAATTAAATGTGAGTTGCCAGCTTGAAGAAGCCTTGATGCAAATATTCTGTGAACAGAATATGCATGGATTAATCATGAATGTGAGCAACATGCCTAGAATTAGGAATTGTAACTGGTTGGTAAAGTCAGTATCAGTAGTAAACAGAGTAGTCTGAAACTATTAATGGCTACTTTTATATTTTGCTCCATGATTTATGTATACTGTACATAGCAGTCCTAGATTAACTACCACATTTCAGCCCTATTGAGATGATTGTTAAGTGAGGTTTGCCCAATTTTATGACTTTTTTTTTAGCCACAGTTAAGTGAATCACTGCAATTGTTAAGTGAATCTGGCTTTCCCATGAACTTCACTGGCCTAACGGTTGCAAAAGAGGGTCACAGAAAAGCAGATGATACTCCAGTTGTCATAAATAGTAGTCAGTTGCCAAGCACCTGAATTTTAATCATATGACTATAGGGATGCTGGAAAGTACCTGAGGTTTGTGGACAAAAACAAGTATCATCTCTCACTGACTAGAGATGTAGGGTTGAACTTGAGCAGTGAAATCTCTGGAGCCACATCTTGCCTTTCCCTCCTAGATGAATCACGCACATGTTGCACTTTGCATTATTCTCCTGTAAGATAAATGGAGGATGCTCCTAATATGATGTTTCCTCTCAGCAGTTTTCATAGGCATGTCTAATGAAACTGAGAATTGAAAAGTTTCCTATCTAGATGAGAAATCCTTCATTTAAATATCAAGTTTCTAAGAAGTCAAATCCATGCATCCATGAGCATGCTATTGTGTTTGAAATACACATTTTTTTTATTTTTAAAGAAAACTGAGTACAGTGTTCCCTTGTCTCTTTTCGGTTCACCTTTCGCGGCTTCGGGGCATTGCAGGTTTTTAAGAAGACCGGCAGGCATGCACAGTCAGGGACTCCTGGTGTCTGCTGGAACTGGCGGTGGGGTTCCACTGTGGGTGAATGGCTGAGTGGGGAGGGGGGGAAGGCCTTGGCAGCTGGGATTCTAGGGCTGCCCGGGGGTCGGGAGGCTATGGCGGAGTCAAGGGGGAAGAGGAAGGCTCACCATGTTCTGCCTCAGTGGCTTTTCTGATCTGGAAGGATGAGGGGAAGCAAGGCAGGCATCTCATTTCTTCCCCTCCAGATCCCTGAACACTTTCAAGGAGGCGGCTGCAGCGGCCAAGGGCATTGTGCAGTGAGCGGCAGAGAGGCGCCTTCTCTCTTGCCCGACTGTCTTTGGGGGAAACGCGAAGTGTGCTTAGGTGGACTTGTAAGCCCGTGGTCTCCCTCTCATCACCTTAGATGTGCCAGACTCCAACTCCCATTGGCCCCTAACTTGGGACTAAGAATGGTAGGAGCCGAAGCCTGGCCCGCCTGGGATTTTTGGAGGAAGCGGGCAACCCCCTGCCCAGAATGTCGCAGAAAATCCTACTTCATGGATTTTTGTTTATCGTGGGTGGAACGTAACGCCTGCGATAAATGAGGGAACACTATAATTACCTAATCCACATGGAAATCAACAGAAAGCAAGCATTTATCAACTTAAAGGGGAAGATAATACAATTTTTAGAAACAAATGATTATATGCCATCCAATTGCTATCAACTGAACATATAGATCAGGGGTGTCAAACTGGTGGCCCATGGTCTGGATACGTCATGTGCAGGCCATACCTACCCCAGCTCCGTGAATAGAAAAAAAAATGTGAAATGTCACATAATGGCAACATGACATGCCGAGTTTGACACCTGTGATATACCGTATTTTTTGGAGTATAAAATGCCCTTTACCTCCTCCCTAAAAGAGGGTGGAAATGTCAGTGTG
Organism: Erythrolamprus reginae; assembly: GCF_031021105.1. Classification (NCBI taxonomy): domain Eukaryota; kingdom Metazoa; phylum Chordata; class Lepidosauria; order Squamata; family Dipsadidae; genus Erythrolamprus; species Erythrolamprus reginae. Next base: position 43,489,507 of record NC_091963.1, on the reverse strand, counting down.
TCTTATACACAAAATACAGCCATTTTTTGCCCTTCGAAACCCCACCCCGCTTATCCCATTTTCCACAAAAATTGGAAGCGCATAGGCTTTGGGAGGCATGCATAGTGCTCCTGGGGACTTGGGAAGGGCAAAAATAGGATGCATGGGGGATTCGGAAGGCCAAAATCAGGCCCATTCCTTGCGCACAGGATTTGGGAGACCAGAGTGCTCCTGGGGGCTGGGGAGGGTAAAAACAGGGTCATTCATTCATTCATTCATTCATTCATTCATTCATTCATTCATTCATTCATTCAATAGGCTGCCCAACTCTCTAAGGACTCTTGATGGCTCACAACATCTAAAAAACAATATAAAAAGACAGTTTAAAACTCATTAAAAAAAACCATTCATATCTTTTTGTGGCCAGATCTAGGTGGTACCTGCGTTGATCAAAGGCCTGCAAGCAGAGCCAGATTTTCACAGCTTTCCAGAGGCCAGTAGGGTGGGGGTAGTAAGGATCACAGGAAGTAGCTGGTTCAAGAGAGCCAGAGCTGCCACAGAGAAGGCCCTCCCCCACGGCCTGCCAGCCGACACTGTTTAGCTGATGGGAGCCAGAGAAGGCCAACTCTGTGGGCTCTTACCAGTCACTGGATCAGAAGGCAGTTTTGAAGATAGTCTGGCCCTCAGTCATGTAGGTGATAACCAACACTTTGAATTATATCCAGAGACTGATTGGGAGCCAGCGTAGCTTGCGGAGCGATGGTGTGATGTAGGTGTACCAAGGTGCATCCACAACAGCTCGTATGGCTGCATTCTGGACCAATTGTAGTTTCTGAACACTTTTCATGGGTTCAGGAGGCCAAAAATGGGCCTATTTTTTCAAAAATGGGATGCACCGAGGTTTTGGGAGGGCTGGAGAGTGCTCCTAGAGGCCAGGGAGGGCAAAAACTTTTTTTCTTGTTTTTCTCTTTGAAATCTTGATGTACCTTATACTCTAGTGCATCTTATAGTCTGAAAAATACAGTAAATAGTCCTTTTGTAGAATGATCTGTCCCCAATTTGAGCCATTGGATCTTCAGCAATATTTCAATTGCTATAATTAACTCCACCATGCTCCAGATATCTTTTATTTTCTTTTATATATTTCAGTGTTACAATTTCTTGATGGTTTAGTGTTTTGTATAATACATCCCAAACATTTGTGAAAATTTTGATTGATTTATTACATAATTTGTTTGTCTTCTTAGTTATCCATGGAATTATTGGGAGTCCCCATCACCAGAATTGAAAAATCTTATAGAAACAATGGAATTGAATCAGAGTATTGTCAAGTCTGGAGTAGATGGTATACCTGGTTTGAGAATAGAAATATAACTATGGAATAAGAATTATATAATATTATGTATAAGTTTGATGAGTGTATTGTATATTTGTATAAGTAATATAATTACAAGAAGTGCATAATCTATATAAATAAACATGTAAATGTCAGTTTGTTCATGACCTCTATCTCCGAAAGTTCTTCACCAATTGCTTTGAAATGTCAACACAGCATGGCATTCAATTACAACCCTTTTTATATACCAAAATTATGTAGATGTCACACGTGTGAAAGGTAAAAATTGGTGAAAAACATAGGCTTGGCTGGTGACAAACATAGATGCTGCGTTTTCATTGGCTGGTGAAAAAGATAGGAGGCACTGGTCATAATTTGAACTAATGAGAATGGTCCATTTATATGGAGAAACAGGGCGTTGCTTGACATGGAGACTGGTGACAAACATAGGTGCATTTTGATTGACTGCTGAAAAAGATAGGAGCCGCATTTTGATTGGCTGGTGATAATTTGAAACAATGAGTGGTTCTCAACCTTTCTAATGTTGCAACCCCTTAATACAGTTCCTCATGTTGTGGTGACCTCCAACCATAAGTCTAGTACCAATTCTCCCAACAGAGCTTTAAGCTGATTGGCAGGAAGGTCAGAGGGACACCCTCACTGTAAACACCTAATTGTTTGGATTGTAAAAATATGTTTCAAGGTGCCAGAATAGAAGTTTTAGTTCCTAACACCATGGAAAATTTGTCTTTTCTGATGGTCTTAGGCAAACCCTTGTGAAATGGTGATTCGATCTTCAAAAGGGTCCTGATGCCCAGGTTGAGAACTTTAGGGGAAGATGGTCATGGCCTTGGTGCAAAAAAAAAAAAAATATTGGAGCCCTCTGCTATAGAAGGCATAGTTTCTTGGGAACATTTAATGGAAGGGACGTTCCATATGCAGTCACATGACGATACATTTCAGGACTACATTGCTTAGCAATAGAAGTTCTGGTCCCAATGGCCATTATACAACATGGTGACTAAGGACTATTAGCAAAAGTATTATGTTAAGTAGTCCTTTGCAATAGTGGTAGCTGACTTTTAGAAGGCAATTCAAGAAGGAGAAAGAAAAGACAAAAAATATGAAAATCATGTGGTGGCTGACCTAAAATGATAGGTTGCTAAAAATTCGATTAATTGATAATTAGGAGCATTTACTACTTTAATGTAATGCTTAATGAAGGGCTATTTATAAAAGTGAATGGATTTTTAATTTTAAAAGTGTTGATAAAATCAGTTTTTGGGTCAAGGGACCTCAAAAGTCTCTGGAATTTAGAGAAGAATTAAGCATTTGTTTTAAAAAGTGTAGTACAGTGTTCCCTCAATTTTTGCGGGTTTGAACTTCACGAATAGCCTATACCATGGTTTTAAAAAAAATATTAATTAAAAAATACTTCATGGTTTTTTTCCTATACCACGGTTTTCCCCACCCCTATGACATCATGTGTCATTGCTAAACTAATAATTTTTGCAAATAAATAACAAAAATAATAATTATTGTTAATAAATAATTATGTTTATAAATATCAGGATCACTGTGTCTTATTCAATGGTGAGTACCAGTAATAATGGTGAGTAAATGGTTGTTAAGGGAATGGGAAATGGTAATTTAAGAGTTTAAAGTGTTAAGGGATGGCTTGTTATACTGTCCATAGCCAAAAATGGTGTGTTTACTTCCGCATCTCTACTTCATGGAAATTTGACTTTCGCGGGCGGTCTCGGAACGCATCCCCCGTGGAAATCGAGGGAACACTGTACTACAAAAAGAACTTCAGTATTTTATACGCAAAACATCAGTGCCAAGTGATTGGTAATAAATGTTTTTATTTATCTTAGTTGGTTTGAATTATTCCTCATTCCTATACTTTTTAATTTTTTATACAGATTGCATCTAGGAGAATTTCAAATCCTTATGTGGAAAATCCTCCTAATAAGGTACTGTTACTGTTGTTTCTATATTTGTATTCTTATACAAACTTAAGTCACATTCCTTCATTGTTTTGAGCTACAGTGATACCTCATCTTATGAACCCCTCATCATACAAACATTTTGAGATACGAACCCGGGATTTAAGATTTTTTGGCCTCTTCTTCCGAACTATTTTCACCTTACGAACCCACCGCCGCTGGGATGCCCTGCCTCTGGACTTCTGTTGCCAGGCGAAGGCTCCCCTCATTGGGAAACCCCACCTCTGGACCATCCATTGCCAGCGAAGCGCCCATTTTTGCGCTGCTGGGATTCCCCTGAGGCTCCCCTCCATGGTAAATCCCACCTCCACAGCATCGCAAAAACACCGAAGTCTGGAGTGGGGTTTCAAGGATGTCAGTGTTTTTGCGATGCTGCAATTTTGCTGAGGCTTCCCTCACTGGGAACCCCCACCTCTGGACTTTCATTGCCAGCGAAGTGCCCATTTTTGTGATGCTGGGATTCCCCTGCTGGGATTCTCCTGCAGCGTTGCAAAATCACGGACGTCCGGGGGTGGGGTTTTCCATGGAGGGGAGCCTCGAGGGAATCCCAGCAGCGCAAAAACGGGCGCTTTGGCTGGCAAAAGGGGTGAGTTTTGGGCTTTCACACATTAATTGCTTTTCCATTGATTCCTATGGGAAACATTGTTTCGTCGTACAAACTTTTCACCTTACGAACCTGTCCTGGAACCAATTAAGTTCGTAAGACAAGGTATCACTTTATAGAAATGCAGCAGCATTAACTGTGTGAAAAGAAATTTTAATATATCATTATTACTGATTACTAAAACCATATTTTAAAAGGTAAATGAAATTAAAAGGCACTAGTTTGCTGTGTCTTGCAACTTTTATCTAGTTGTAATGCTATATATATATATATTATCTTCCTTTAGATTTATGGAGAGGATGCCGTGTGTGCTGGAAGAGCTCTCAGAAATGTTTTTCTGTTGCAAGCTTCTGCTCTGATAAAAGATAGAATGTCTATGATGGGACTTTGCAGGTAACAGTGGTTTTTTTTAACTAAACATCATTTCTGCTTGCTCCTTCACTCACTTGCCTTGAATCTGAATTAGTCACCATGCATTCCTGGTTTGGCTGATTTCTTTCCAGGTTGATACTTCTTAATCCAAAGCATTCCTATGATGAAGTGTAAAAACAAAACAGAATACAGTGGAACCCCGACATAAGAGCTGCTCTACTTAAGAGCAACTCGAGATAAGAGCTGGGAGGGGAGAGATATTTTTGTTCTACTTACAAGCCCAAATTCGAGATACAAGCGCCAAGGAGCTGTCTCCTGAAGCCAAACGCTAACTTCCGCGTTCGGCTTCAGGAGACAGCTGCGAAGCGGTGCGCGTGTTTTAAAAGGTTGCAGCCGGCCTGGGGGGCTCGGGGGGGTGCTTGCAGCTTTCTTTCTTGCTCTTTTTCTTTCTCTCTTTTACCTTCCCTTCCTCTATTTCTTCTTTTCTTTCTCCTTCCCACCTTCTTCCCTCCCTCCCTCCCTTCACTCATTCCTCTCTTACTCTCCCCTTTCATAAGTTTCCTTGCTTCCTTCCTCTGTTTCTGTCCCTTCCCTCTTTCCTTCCTTCCTTCCCACCCTCCGTCCATTCATTCACCCATTCCTCTCTTGATCGCTTAAAGCCGGTCCCTGGTGCAAAAAGGGTTGGGGACCTCTGTCCTACAGGATTGGGTGGCAGAGAAGTTGAACATATGTAAATTTAAAAGTTTAAGAAAGTTTACAAGTTAAGTGAAAGAAACTTCATTATTCATTTATATGTACATGTACATTTCTTCATTAAAAACATGTCTTTCTGCATAATTTAGACTAACTTTGTGAGTTTTTTGAGGGCTGGAACCAATTAAAATTATTTACATTAATTCCTATGGGGAAAAGTCGTTCGAGATAAGAGCTGCTCGACTTAAGAGCCCAGGTCCGGAACGAATTAAACTCGTATCTCGAGGTACCACTGTATACCAGAACTTGGGCTATAGTTTCAATGTCCACAGAGGCCCAATCTCAGCTTGTATGGTATTTTTTTGGTATTAACCCACCAACACTGCTGTAGGAAGTGTGTTGCAATATGCTATGGTTACTTTTTCTTGGATTGTGATATATCACTGCTTTGAAAGGGGAAGTTTGCTGAAATAAATGTTTTTGGGAAAAGCAATCCTATCTTATTGGTTTCAAGATGTTTAATATGTTGCTAAGTGCACCAAGTTCACAAATCTCCTTGCCTTCTGTAAGAATTTGAAAACACATTTAGGTCGCCAGGCTTGGGGACATTAAACCCCAGACTCTTCCCAATGAATGTATTCGGTGTGATAGTATGTATGTGACTCTGATTTTAAATGTTTAGTTTTTAAGATAATTTTTAAATTAATTATTCTATTAATTGGCCTAGAAATGTTTTACTTATTGTATCTTTTTACCAAAATGTTGTAAGCTGCCCCGAGTTCACGCACGAATCCCAGTGACCGATAAGGTCCCACAGAGTTGGCCTTCTCCGGGTCCCGTCAACTAAACAATGTCATTTGGCAGGCCCCAGGGGAAGAGCCTTCTCTGTGGCAGCTCCGGCCCTCTGGAACCAACTCTCCCCGGAGATTAGAACTGCCCCCACCCTCCCTATCTTTCGTAAACTACTCAAGACTCACTTATACCACCAGGCATGGGGGAGCTGAGATATTCCTTCCCCCTAGGCCATTACAATTTATGCATGGTATGTTTGTGTGTATGTATGTTTGGTTTTATAATAAGGGTTTTTAGTTGTTTTAGTATTGGATTGTTACATGCTGTTTTTATCATTGTTGTTAGCCGCCCCGAGTCTACGGAGAGGGGCAGCATACAAATCCAATAAAGAAAGAAATGAATGAATGAATAAATAAATACCCAATAAATAAATAAAATAAATAAATCATACCTCATCATTAGAAGCACTTCCCTGAAGAAATCAAGATACTAGAATTTTTGTGAGATAGTCTGGGAATCAAAGTCAAAGGCACATTTTATTTTATTTATTTATGTTTAAATCAGCTTTATTGGCAATGTAGTTTTCATAGTCTTTGTTGTGCACTTTTAAGATTCTACTTTATTTATTGGCTGCCAACTAGTGGTCATTCAGATATTTGCAGCTTGTAATAAATATGAAGACTGATAATGTGAAACTCCAATTTAAATCTGGAGAAATTGAATATGGCAGGGAAAAATTGCAGCATCCTTCATTAGAATAAAGAAACATATCCTGAAGAAATAAAAATAATGGTATCAGCATAGAAATATTAGTAGAAGGCAGTGGTGGATCTTCTAGCCAGAGCAGGGGTGGGCTACTGCCCGAATGGGGAGAGGATGCAGTGGGGTAGCGAAAATGGAGCCCCGCCCCAGAGCACCCAATTTGATGTTGAAAGAAAATGCAGGGCGTCCTGCATAAAGATGTTGAAAGAAAATGCAGGGCGTCCTGCATAAACTACGGTCACAGTGTGGTAGTAAAAATTTTGGTAGCTCTTCATTGAGCCAGAGCTATATAAAAGGGGAGATAATAGTTGAAAAATTAAATATGTTCGCTTGAATTGAAAAGCATTGTTTAATGTTGGAATTGAAAGATTGGTTTAAGAAGGTTCTGCAAATATCTGTAAAAAAAAATCACAGTGTGGAAGCAAAGAATTAGTCTTTTCCTGTGTGAGTTGAACCAGAAGACCTCCAAGGTCCCTTCCAACTCTGTTTTTTATGTTAGCTTAGTTTTCATAAAGATTTTTAGAGATGAGTCATATTAGTTTCCATTCTGTTTGATTAATTTAATTAATTATAATATGTAAAATATAATTGATTATAATATATTTAAGCCATTTTTTATGTAGAAATCTTTACTACCAGAAACACAAATGGAACACAAATATCATTTTCATTTTCTTCTTCCCAATAAAAACAAAGATTTGAATCAGAAATAGACAAAAATATTCTACTTTTAATAATTTAACATTAATCAGTATGTTAAAGTAATAATACAGCCTTTTAATGTTATAATTTCTTGGAAAGAATACTCCAATAGATTTAGAAATATATTTTAAATGAGAATGATAAACTTGATCAGTTTTGTATAATTTTGAAATTTGGCTTTTATTTTTTGAAAGGATCAGTTTCATTTTGACTATATATTTTTATTGGATCAATGTTAGCAGTTTATTCTCCGTGCTAGAGGAGACAGCATCCAGGAATAGGTTAACTCCATCCATTATCCAGTAGGACTGAGTCTGCAAAGTAGATGACACACCTCCTCCTCTTGTGTCTTCCGTTTTTTAGACTCAGTTTTATCTTGGACAAGATGTTTTGCAGAACTCCCATGCCCAGATTGCTCTTCGAGAGCAATTCTGTTATTTGTATTTATTCCAGCAGTATGTGTGCGTGAGTGATTCAACTTTCTGGCGTGAAGGGCTTACCTGATCCTGCTGAGACCTGCTTCAGTGGCAGTTAGGTTGCTGGCTGGCAATCCTAACAGGGCAACACTCACAGGAGTTGGCTTCTCCAACATGCTGACCCTCTGGGCTTAATTTGTGGCCATAGTCTAATGGGTCAAGCTGTCAGCTGGCAACACAAGCCTTGCTCTGCAGTGCTTTGAGGGCTAATTGATAGTGGAAGAAGAGCCTGCAGGAAAGCTGCACCACCATTTTGGGGGATGAGTTTACTCGAACCTATACGGCTACATCCAGTTCTAAGCTAGTCTTCTATCCCAGGGCTCTGGGAGCTGGCATTATCCTCTGCCTGTGCTCTGGGTGCACTAAGCTGATTTAGATTGTAGTGCACAAGCTTAGCTCTGCAGCTACACGCCGAAGGGGATTGGAAGCTGCCATTTTGGCTGCAGAGTCAAGACTCCATTTTGCTTCTTCCTTGTGGATGATCCAGCCCAGATCCACATGGGCCAGGCAGTTTTGCCAGCATCTCCCAAATTTGGATTCTGCTCTAGCCTCAGCTATTTTACCAGAACAACTTCCTTCCAATTACCATTTTACAGGTATATTTCCTTTGCTTTCCCTGTTTAAATTCAATTACTTTTTTTTAGTAATTGAATTTAAACATGCCTGGGATAAACATATATCCATCCTAAGATAAAATACAGGAAACAGTATAAGGGCAGACTAGATGGACCATGAGGTCTTTTTCTGCCGTCAATCTTCTATGTTTCTATGTTTCTTCTATGTTTCCCTTGAGGAGCCAAGTGACTGTAATTCAAAATGGCGGACACCACTTCTAGAGAGGCAGCCATTTTAGAGGAGACCTCAGCTTCTGCCTCTACAGGCGGCAGAGCACTTCAACCGGGCCTCCCAAAGGAAAGCTGCTTCAACGGGATCTCGCTCCAGCAGATCCCATAAATCATCCAAGAGGGTAGATAAACAAGTCCAGACAAGGCACAAGGTTATTGAAAAAATATATATCCAAGGCCCAAAAGACCACAGTAAAAAAGTCCAGTCATCATCAAGGGTTTTAGCCTTCAGGCTCTCTTTTCCCTTCTCTCCTCCCAGGGGAATGAGATCAGATGCCTTGGAACCTCACAGGCAGCTGCTTTGTCTCCAGATCAACAATTGGAGCTACCATTTGGTTTGCCCGGCAACAGTGAGGGGTTATTAGGCTCCATGCCAACATCTAGAGAATTGGTTTCCACTGGGGCCCAGCCCCATCTCCACAGGTCTTCTAGGGCTGGTGACATTCTAGAGCCTCACTGCTTTGGCTAAGGCAGTTATAGGACATACTGGCAAATGACATGTGGTCCCACCAAAATCTGAACAGTGTTATGGTGGCTTCAGAATTTTTCATGGACACCATGCTTAAAGCAGCTTATTTTGTGGTCAAGGCCATTGGATCTTCAGTGGCCTCCAGACACCTCTTATGGCTATGATAGTGGCAGACTGATGCTCGTAATAAGTGGTGCTTGATATTATCTCCCTTTTCAGGGATCAAGTTAGGGAACTCTCTTGAGCCCCTGCTAGTGAACTCCCAGGACAAACGAAAAGTTTTGCCTTCCATTTCCTGTAGATAAGGTTATGGCCTGTCCCTTATTTTTGTCCTTCATCTTTTTGAGGGAAGGAGGGCAGTTTTAGACTGCAACAATAACCAAATGCCTTTCTTCCCAGGCAGTCAGCTGCAGGTCAAGCAAGGCAAACAGATTCAAAGGTAACCTCCCAATCCTTCTGGGAGGAGGAGATTCCCCTACCAATGTTAGGGTTGTACACCCAATACTCCCATTGTGGGTCAATAGATCTTTTTTCCAACCAATGGATGTTCAATATATAAACAAGCTAACAATAAACGTTTGTTTGTATTGAAGTATTATAGCTTTAAGAAGTAGTATTGTAAATTGTCATAAGAGGGAGCCAGAAGGCATGCTTCTCTCTTTCTGTTCTTTGTGTTCTTTCTGCTGATTCACTGTGACTGATGTAGTAAGCTCTGTGTGTTTGATGTTAGTTTGATGCATTTGTAACATGTAATGTATGTCTGATATGTAAGACAAAGATAGGCTTGTAATATTATTATTGTATTGAGAGATGATTTAAATGTATATGACCCGACTGTTAAACTTGATTGTGCTATTTCTAAAATAAACACTATTTTATACACTTTAATGTATCTGTGTTGTATGACTGAATAATTACTCATATCGCCTGGATATCTATTGGAATTCCACATTTTACTCTATGCATGTCCTTGATAATTCAAGGGTTCTGCACATTCCTTAACAAGGGGCTTGCTCCTAATACTATTCAAAGGCAGGTGGCAGCCCTGTCTTCTATTTTGACTTGTGGAGCTAAGGATTCCTTATCACAATATCCCATGATTCACTAATTGTGAAGCATGGAGCATCAATCTATGTCCACCTGTGGTACATCGTTATTCCACATGGGACCTAATGAAGATCCTCATCTCGCTCATTCGGAGTCCATTCGAGTCATATAAGGTGGTGTTCCTCGTGTCTGTAACATCTGTATGCAGGATATCAGAGTTGGCATCTCTACCTATCCAATCAGATCTTTGTGTATTCCACTCTGATAGAGTGGTTTTACAAGTGAAACCTACATTCCAAAGATTAACTCTTGATTTCACAGAGCCCAGAACTGACCTTCCTAACATTTGCCCTCAACTGACTCTTAAGTTGGAATGGACATGGTATACATTGGATGTGTGAAGGGCCCTGAAGATTTACATTTCAAGGACCTCATATTTTAGACAGTCAGAGTCCCTTCTGATCTCATTTCAGCCTTCTATCTTGAGATCTAAGATCTCCTCACCCACCACGGGGAGGTGGAACAGAATGTTAATGTAAGTCAGGACCAGACACCAATCCAGGTGGGGCTGGATACTGTCTCCACATCTATGAGAAGGTAGGACCAATGCCCCTTTTTCCTGCAAGCAGTATCCAGGAATGGGACATACCAAAGCTGGCTGTCCTATAGAGAAGGTGCAGCCAGATCCTGTGCCTCAAATCAGATCAAATACGTTGAAGCTGCCTCAGCCAATGCATAGAAGTCCAATTTATAGTTTATTTATTTATTTTTATGTATTTATTCATTTGTCCAATACACAAATACATAGGAAGAAAAATAGACATGTGGCAATATATATGAGGGTGAAAGTGAACTTAGAGGAAAGGATATATGAAAGGAAGAGAATATATAAGATATGTGAAAGAAAGGAAAGACAATTGGACAGGGGACGAAAGGCACACCAGTGCACTTATGTACGCCCCTTACTGGCCTCTTAGGAACCTGGAGAGGTCAATCATGGAGAGTCTAAGTGTTGGGGGTTAGGGGTTGACACAATTGAGTCCGGTAATGAGTTCCACGCTTCGATAACTCGATTGTTGAAATCATATTTTTTACAGTCAAGTTTGGAGCGGTTTGTATTAAGTTTGAATCTGTTGCGTGCTCTTGTGTTATTGCGGTTGAAGCTGAAGTAGTCATTGACTGGTAGGACATTGCAGCATATGATCTTGTGGGCAATATTTAAATCGTGTTTTAGGCGCCGTAGTTCTAGGCTTTCCAGGCCCAGAATTGTTAGTCTATTTTCGTAGGATATTCTGTTTTGAGTGGAGGAGTGAAGGGCTCTTCTGGTGAAATATCTTTGGACATTTTCAAGGGTGTTGATGTCTGAGATGTGGTATGGGTTCCAGACAGATGAGCAGTAGTCTAGGATGGGTCTGGCAAAAGTTTTGTAGGCTCTTGTGAGTAGTGTGAGATTGCCTGAGCAGAAGCTGCGTAGGATCAGGTTAACAACTCTAGAAGCTTTTTTGGCGATATTGTTGCAGTGGGCTTTAGCACTTAGGTCACTTGATATTAGTATTCCAATGTCTTTTACTGACTGTGGGTTGGCAGTGAGAGATTGTTTATTCAGTTCGCATGTGCGGTTTGGATTCTTTTTGCCGATGACATATGAAAGGGGTATATGACGTATGAAAGGGGATAAAGGGTAACTGCTTGACAGACCTCCTCAATTGAAGCCTATATTGTGCATGCTGTTAAAGTAGCCATACTCTGTGTAGAATGGATCATGACATTTCTTGGTAGTGGCAAGGCCTGCATCTCATAGGCCACTAGCCTTCCTCAAACCTTTCTTGCAATGCTCACAGTACGATGCAGCAGAAAAAAAATGCATAAATTGGGATTGCAGCCAACCAGGGTTTCTGTGACAACAGTAAACACTAGTAGGGTTCTTTGTAACATATCTGTCTCATAATGGAAATTGAATGTTGCTAAATACCGTGTTTCCCCGAAAGTAAGACAGTGTCTTACTTTCTTTTTACCCCCAAAAGCCCCACTACGTCTTACTTTCGGGGTATGTCTTACATTGGAAAAAAATTGAAAGGGTCGCGTTCCCGAAGGCATCTCCCCAGAGTCCAGAAGGGCAGCCGTGGGACAGGAGCCTTGTGAGCCCTTTTCCAAGTTCAACCTCAGGGCTCCAAGCGGCGTGCACGCGTGGAGCTACAGACGCGTGTCGGGGAAGCGTGTGTCTGGAGGGGAGGAGCCGCTCTGCGCAGTTGGGCAGCCCCACTTGGCTGCCGGAAAGGAGGCGGGCGAAGGAGGGCGCAGCTCCGGCCGCTCGCCTCGGAGCTGGTCGGCCTCGCTGGCCGCTTGCAGCCAAGCCTCGGCAGGACTCGGTTGCTGGGAGGAACGCCTTCGCTGCAAGCCGCCGCCCGCTCGGCTCGCTTCGGATCAGCGCCGTCCTTCGCTTTGCCAAGCCGGGGAAGAGGCGGTGGCGCCGCGGCGAGGTAAAGGCGAGGGGCGCGCGCGGAGCTTGGAAGTGACGTCATCGGGCTCCCCCCGGCAATACCCCCGTGTTTCCCCGAAAGTAAGACATATGTCTTACTTTCGGGGTATGGCTTATATTAGCCGACCCCCCTGAAACCCCCGATACGTCTTACAATCGGGGGTGTCTTACTATCGGGGAAACAGGGTAGCTGAATTAGAATTGGATCTGGGCTATAAAAGTGTGGCCAATCACTAGAAAGAGATTCAGGTCTAATACTTGCTACTATTTAGTGATTTTATCTGGATTTTGTTGCCTTAGTACAGCATGGTATTGGATTGTTAGTTACTGTCTAGTGTGTATGTGCAGTGTATATGCATAGAAAAGAGAACAAACCAGTTTAGTTGATCAAATAAGTAGGTGACCAATCAGCAAAAGCATATTTGCACTAGGTAGATTAACCTCATCTTTCATTTGAGTGCTAAATCAAAGAAACCAATCGCTCAGAGTACATTGTTCAGCACTGAGCCAATGTAGGACGTATGCCCTCCCTCTTCTAATTTTCTTGCAGCAAGTGTCCTGTTTGGGACAAGCACTTTCAATTCTATTGCCAAGCATACTTGTTTCCTGGAATCATATGGAAAGCTTGTTTCTCCCCATTCTTCCCCTTATAACTGCAAACATAAAAGGCAAGAAGAAATAGCAAGAAGAGAAGGGGCATTGGATAATGTGATACACCCTTTCTCATAGGGTGGAGCTAATCTCCCAGGATGGGAATGACATCGACCATAGCCAATAAAGATTGAGCCTGAAAAACTATAAATATGATTCCCCATGGGTAACACCCCCTTTATTGTGTGAAGGAGTAAGACAGGCTCAGCATGCTGCTCTATAAAACATAGTTAAGAAGACTAATGCAAGGACAGCCAGCCAGGAAAATTTAGATATAAAAAGGGAGGGGCTTGGAGACTAGCTCCACCCTACTAGAAAGGGTGTATCACATTATCCAATGCTCCTTCTCCATAGTGGGTGGAGCTAATTTCCAAGGATGGGACATACCAAAGCCTTTGTCTCTAGATAGGGTATTTATGGATGGCTGGACCTATTCGAATCCCATGCCACCTCCGACCAAACGAGACTTTATCCAAAGCAAATTGGTCCACTTTATAATGCCGGATAAAAGGAGACATTCAAGTCACTGCCTGGCATATCTCAGAAATAGAAGCATATGCCACAGTAGGCTGCAGTAGTGGCAGTGCTTTGAGTAGAATGGACAGTCAAAGGAGCTAGACCAGGTTGAGACAATTGGTCAAAGGCAAAGGAAATGGCCACCTGGAACCAGTGTCCCACCATAGTGGAGGAAGCCTTCCGGCCAACTGCAGCAATCTAGAAACAGATGAACAGAGCCTCTGATTGGTGGATGGAGGAAGTTCATCTGATGTAAGTGCCTAAGGCATGACGTCGAGAATGCTACACAACTTCTCCTGTTCATTAGTGGGTTGTGTATAGAAAACTGGGAGCACAAATTCCTGTGCCCTTTGAAAGGAAGTGTTGACTTTGGGCATAAAAGAAGGATCTAATCTTAAGACAACCCTGTCATCATAAAAAACATACAAATATTTGTGTACAGAGAGAGTTGCCACCTCTGAAATTCACCTAGAAGAAGTAATCACTACTAGGAAGACTACTTTTACCATTAGATGGTGGAGAGAAGCATCTTCCAATGACTTGAACAGAGACAGAGTGAGAGCATTAAGTATGGTTGCCAAGTCCCAGGAAGGGTACCTCTGCACTGTTAATGTCCCCCATTAAGGAATCTACTAATAAGTGGATGGTAAGACACCGATCCTCCCCTGAGTGACATGAGAGCACCGTGGCAAGGGCAGCCACTCCCTGTCTCAGGAACCAAAGAACCTCAATGATGGATCGATCAACACCAGAACAGCTCTCCTGGAGACACCACGACCAGAAAATTCACCACATTGCCAAGTAGATCTGTTCCGTGGTAGGTCGACAAGATGCCAGCCTAACTTTGATGATGTCATCTGGCACCAGCATTCAGCTGTCAGATTAAATGTATTTATCATGAGATGCAAAATTGCCAACAGCAACTTAATGTATGCAAAATGCCCCCTGTCAATTTATTCAAAATGACTGCCAGCACAGTAATATATTCAAAATGGCTGATGGCAAGTTAATGTATGCAAAATTGTTGCTTGCTGGCCCAGTAATTTATTCAAAATGGCCATCATAACTGTAACGCTGCTCAGTTCACCTCAGGAGGATGCCTCTTCATCAACTGATGTCAGAATTTTTGTGGAGACCGCAAGAATTCTGACATCAGAGAATATTCATCAGAGAAAGGCCCTGCCGGTTTTGGAGCTCACACCGGCTTTAGGAAATGGCATGGAGGCGAGCTAAAGCTCACTTACAGGAATGTTAGATTGAGCCGATTCAGCTATTTTGGCAAAACCCAACTGGAGAGAGAAGTAAATGGCCGCTTGAGTGCTAGACTCCTGTAGCTTGATGAGGTGATGACAGGAACCAGATGTAATAGAGAGCCTCTCTCCCTGCGAGCTTTTGATGTAGTGATTAAAGACGTGACCTCCGAACCCAGTACAGGATGGAAGGAGAGTCACAAAGGCCTTCACAGCTGGAATCAATGATTTTTTTAGTTTGACAGGTGTCATTGGCTAGAGGCTAGGCTCAGGGCAGGGCCAAGACCTACTGCCTGCCTCAACCCAAGGGGGGATCAGGGGAGGCAGATATTATTGATGATTCTGATTTTCACTGGTACCCACAGATGAATTTGAAAATAATGTTTTTTCACCTCAGAACTGGCTAGCTTTAAAGAATGGGAGCAATGCAGGCGTCCTACGGATGACTGAGCCGAAAGAGGGGGTGTTACTCATGGGGGACCTTATTTATAATTTTTCAGACTCGGTCCTTGTTGGCTATGGTTGGTGTCATTCCCATTCTTGGAGACTAACTCCACCCACTATGGAGAATAGATATTTTTATGGAATCCTATTTAGCACACAACATCTGATCAACCTTGTGAATTTGGGCTAGTGGACATTATAGGAATGTAGGAAGGAGGGAATGATCCATGAGACTTCTGGAGGCAGAGCTGAAGTTATGTGAGACTTTGCTTCAAGCTTTGAGTCATGATCTACAGCAGGCCTGTCAAACCGGTGGTCCATTGGCCGGATACAGCCTATGAAGGCCATGCCCACCCTGGCTCAACAAAAGAAAACATATTGTGATACAGCACAGTATGGCCCACAAAGCAATTAAGTTTGACACCCCTGATCTACAGTTTAAAAATCCCCAAATTAGACAATCTTTCTTCTTGTGGCACTCTTAACTGTCGAGTTATGAGAAAGTAAACTCGATTACAATACCTGGAGGCTCCTTATATGGTTGTATAATTTATGAAAAACAAACCAAAAGGAAAAATTAAGGCTAAAGGATTTATGATATTCATACATGAACTAAGTTAATCTCTTTTTGGGTCTTTTTACAGGAGAACAACAGCTACAGCTGCATTGCTGTAGCTATTAGCCGCTGCAAAAATTTAGAGTGGGATTTGCTCCTACAAAATTCAGCACATCAAGGCTCCCAAGATT
Organism: Erythrolamprus reginae; assembly: GCF_031021105.1. Classification (NCBI taxonomy): domain Eukaryota; kingdom Metazoa; phylum Chordata; class Lepidosauria; order Squamata; family Dipsadidae; genus Erythrolamprus; species Erythrolamprus reginae. The sequence continues at coordinate 43,473,334 of NC_091963.1, read as the reverse complement.
TTTCTAGATAGATTTTAATTCAAACAGCTATTCTAATAGAAATTACTCAGGGCAGCCTCACAGAGGTTCAAGTGGCTGTTTTGATAGCTACTTCTGAATATGTAAACTTCATGGCAGATGTTGTAATGCAACCAGTCCTTGGAGTTAAGACAATTACACTAAACTGCAAAATTAGATATAAAAGCATGGTCATCATTTGTGTCATCTGGATTCATTGGCTTGATTTCAGTTTATGTAAGTGTATTTCATTGTGATATGAATCTAAGTACAATGTTTGTTGTATGTTTATTCAAATGCAAGCCTTCTAAATGCTTCAGGATTACAATTTTGGTTTTTGTTTTGTTAGGCAAAGTTGCGTTGGATCTGAACTGGTAGACTGGCTTTTGAAGTGCTGTACTTTCATTAACAGCAGATCTACAGCAGCTGGTATCTGGCAGCTACTACTGAACATGGGAATTGTGTTTGCAGGTCAGTTTTGAAATAGCAAGTCCAATCTGTTGTGCAAAAGCATTCAATTTCTCTTGTTTTTCTCTTTATTGGAGGATTAAATTTACAATATATACAAAAGAAATTAGAAAAAAAGAAGGACATTATTTTAAAAATAGTCTCCCTTTATCATACATTTGTATCTTTCACATTCTGGATAATTATAACAATATTTTTGCTAGATATTTATGTCCATGAAAGTACATGCCAAATAATATATATCGCCCTGGTTATTTTTATCATCTTTTTCTGGACATTATTTTCATTAAATTTTTAAAATTTGAATAGCAGTTTCACTATATGCTTATGTTATTTGAAAATATTATTTTGACTGAATATGCATTCCTTTCCTTATTATTTATCTCTTCTTCCTCTTCAATCATTTTTAATGATTCTTTTTGATAGCAAGGCCCTTTGGGGAAGGCAGCTTGTTTTCTTGTATTCAAAAGTGGCAGGCATCTCCACATATATAAATAAACACATAGCTTTGATATATATCTGTGTTCTCCCTTTTTCACGTGTTATCATATTTATCACAGATCCATCCACATCTAAGCCATTGCTGCGTTTGGCCTCTCTATCTATCTACTTTATTTATAACTGAACCCCTTGTTCATTTCTCCTCTATATCTTTACATTGGTTCTTGCTATGATGTTTTATGTTTTCTTCAGGTAGCTCAGTATGACTTGCTTAATGTAATGTTTCCGTGCTTTTTATAGAGTACTGTGCTTACTGTACTCTCTAAGGTTTTGAATCTTGAAAAATACTTCACTAACATGGGAAGTTTTTGCAACATAGGTCTTGCTTAGAAATATTTATTTTATTTATTGGATTTGTATGCCGCCCCTTTTCGTAGACTTGGGGCTGTGGATTCATCCACCAGAATATTTGTTGCATGAGGGTTTTTTTGTTAACATGGTTTTGTTTGCTGAGCAGAGTACTTTATAATAATATTATCTCTAACTTGCATCTTGTAATGAACAAATGCAGTCTTCATAGGTAGTTTATCATGAAAGAGTTTTTCAGAAAATGAAATGCTTTTTAAAGAGGCATAACTCATTGATAGTAGTAAAATTCTATTTGGGGAAAACTGCACTGGTCTTCTACCTACACAAAAACTTGTGAAGAAATAATTAGTTGGCATATGTATATTAGTTTTTGCCGTCTTCTTCAAATTGACTACACAGACCCATAGGTTTCTGAGACCTTAGTTGTTTTAATACATATGAACTTCAACAGCCAGAAGGGGGTGAACTCCAGCAGGTTCTGACAGGTTATGGAGAACCGGTAGTGGAAATTTTGAGTAGTTCAGAGAACCATCAAATATCACCTCTGGCTGTCCTCAGAGTGGGGTGGGAATGGAGATTTTGCAGTATCCTTGCCCCAGGAGTGGGGAGGGAATGGGGATATCTTCATGCTCGTGGAGATAACATCCATGCAAGGGGTAAATCCATCTATTATCCAATTAGGACTGAGTCTGTAAGTAAATGACATGTCTCCTTACTCTGTGACTTCAGTATCAGTATCCAGACCCATCCTCGAATACAGCTTATCTGTTTGGAACCCATATCGCATCTCAGACATTAACACCCTTGAAAATGTCCAGAGATACTTAACCAGAAGAGCCCTTCACTCCTCCACTCGAAACAGAATACCCTATGAGACTAGACTTTCAATCCTGGGCCTATAAAGTTTAGAACTAAGATGCCTTAAACAAGATCTAAGTATTGCCCACAAGATCATATGCTGCAACGTCCTGCCTGTCGGCGACTACTTCAGCTTCAACCACAACAACACAAGAGCACACAACAGATTTAAGCTTAATATTAACCGCTCCAAACTTGACTGTAAAAAATATGACTTCAGTCACCGAATTGTCGAAGCGTGGAACTCATTACCGGACTCCATAGTGTCATCCCCAAACCCCCAACACTTTACCCTTAGATTATCTACGGTTGACCTATCCAGATTCCTAAGAGGTCAGTAAGGGGCGAGTACAAGTGCACTAGAGTGCCTTCCGTCCCCTGTCCTATTGCTTTCCTATATCTACTATACCTTTCTTCTATTCCTATATCTCTTCTTCTATTCTTTCATTGATATGTTCTATTACTTTATCTTCTTTTCTATTATTTCTTAGATATATTTTACTATGAGTATCTCCTCTATAACCTTCATCATGTATTTTATTATGTGTATATAGATATATTCCCACTAAAACCCTCATTGTGTATTGGACAAAATAAATAAATAAAAAATAAATAAATCCTTCTTCTGCCATGCCCATCAAGCCACACCTACAGAACCAGTAGTAAAAAATGTTGGATTTCCCCACTGCTTCAGCCAGCATGCTGTAGGCTGCTGTGGTGGAACAACATGATGTAGGCACACTCACGTTGTTTGTCTTGCAGTGGTTTGGAAGTGTTGTTTTCCTTTGCTATTTTCAGAATATTTGTTTTTACTTTTCTATCTAGTCTACAGCATTGGAAGTCTTGGGGAGGTGGTTCTGCCATAAAAATATTCTCCTAACTCTGTACAGTTTTCAAGTTTATACAGAAATTATCTTTCCACCATGAATTGTAGATTACATTTGCAATTTTATATTTGACTTGTGATATTCAGGAAAGAACTATTTCTTTACACACACACACACACACACACACACACACACACACACACACTAATTTTCTTTCTTTTTTCTTTAAACAGTGGATAAGCAGATACATTTTCTAGACAGGTATGTTTTCTACCAATTTTCATCTGATGAATGCACATACCTATTCTGTGAATATGAAGGAGAAAAGGGATGGAGAAAAGGTGTGAAATTTCTATTGAAGATGGTGCCTGTTACTTCTCCAACGATTAATATGTGTGAGCCGTAAGTACAATTCTATCATTTACTGATGGGCTTGCTTCATATATGCATTATATGTTTTGAATTTTGCAGCATGTGATGAGTCCATTTCTTAAGATTTACCTTTTCAAATAGTTTAATAAAATTTAAAAATATTGAAAGTATTTTTTAAAAAAAACTAAATCACCAGTGTGAAATATTACACACATATAAGTACCACCGTAAAAATGATTATACTGTATTTAAGTTTATAAAAATAAATCTAAACCATTATGTAAAAAAATATTTTTTCCTTAGGATTTAGCTTTATGTAGGAATTAAAGCATAAACGTAACACTTAACATTATATATGAACAGCATATTTAATAGCTTGTGAATAGCAATAAATCCTATCATTTTACTTTCTGCTTTCTACATTTTATAAAGCCTGTGCTACTTATGAATCTTCATAATCAAGTATATCACAGTATTTAACAAGCATGCATGTTGTATTTTTCCACACTTTTAAGCAATTTTAGTTAAACTGAATGGTTACTACCTCAGCCTCAATTAGGAGTTAGTTTTGCATTAAGTGATGGGAAAAAGACATCAAACCTAATACATAATTAGATATACAGAGAGCACTAATGTTATAGTTGAGGCTGTTTAGTTTTGCTTAATTTGATGTGATTTCAATTTGTACCATTACCATAATATAAATCTGTATTATTGTGGTTATTTAATAATTTTGATTAAAGATTCTTTGAGTTAGAAATATGTGTGAGCTTTATCACATCATGCTACGTTAAAATAGTAAAATGATCAGTAGGTAAAGACAAATAGAGAGGACATCAGAACATGAGATTTAAAAGAAGTCTCATAAGAAACATACTGATGGGATAAACTGAGATTAAAACATCAGATACAGTAATCTGCCAGGTTTCTTGTATTTTATATCATGTGCCCATTGGAGGCAAAGTCTGTGCCTTTTTTAATACCATCTGTTGATCACAAGAAGCTAATAACTAAAGTTTATAACTTTAATTTTTCTTCCTTGAAATTAAACTGAAGAGTTTATTTCCTTGGGGTGCCATTCTTAAATTAAAATTGCTGTTCAGTTATGACATTCAAGGAAGCATATTAACAAACCTACAACATTACATTTTCTTAATATTTGCTAAAAATAAAGGCATTGGTTGTACTAATGTTAGGAGCATTTGAATCATGTATATTATTTTGTTAAAAGACTTATGTAGCCATCCATCTTATATCAAACTATGGGCGGTCCCCAATCAGAAATTAAAACACCATTAACAAAATAATATAATATATAAATATATTAAAACCATAAACATTAAAAAAAAACCTTTAGTACTTGTTCTGTCGGGCTCTCTGGTACACTCCTCCCAAAAATTCACAGGTACAAATTTCAGACACACACACGTTTGAAAATTCAAAACAATGTTCTTTATAATGAAAATTCACTTAAACTAAGCCCTCTTTTGGTATAGCAAAGAGCACTGGTCTCCAAACAAACTGGTAATTTGTACAAGTCCCTTATCAGTTCTCTGATACTTAGCTTGCAGCTGTGAGGCAATTCACAGTCCTTCTTCTTTCACAAAGTGAAACACACTTTGCTCTGGTTTAGTTTCAAAGCGGGGAGAAATCAGCACACAAAAGGTCAAAGTCAGTAAAGCAGTCATGAAACACAATGATCAGATAATCCTCCACAATGGCCAAACCCACAAGCTGCTATTTATAGCACCCTCACTAATTACCACAGCCCCACCCAACCACAGGTGGCCTCATTTTCTTTGATAATAATCTCTCAGTTGTTGTTGCCTATGCATCGCTCTCCGCATGCGTGGATGTATCATTAACTCTTGTTCTGAATCCAAGGAGGAGCTAGATAATTGATCTCCTTCTGAGCTGTCTGCCCCACTCTCCTCCTCCCTGTCACTCATGTCTTCTTGGTCAGAGGAGCCTTCATCATCAGATTCCACGGGGGGGGGGGGCAAAACAGGCCTGCAGCATGTGGATGTCTCCCCCACATCCACAGTCCATGGGGCAGGAGCTGGGCCAGAGCTAACCACAACAGTACTAAAGCTAACTTTTAACATACAGTTCCTCATAAAATCCTCTCATCTACTTATCTTCTCTCTTCCTCTCATCTTCCCAGCACATATGGGAAAAGCCAGGACTTCAGAGCTCTTTGGAAGACTAGGGGGGGTAAAGGCCTGTCGAACTTCAAAAGGAAGAATATTACACAGGGCAGGGGCTGCTATGAAAAAGGCACACTTTCTAGTTCCCATAATACGATAATGTTTAAGAGAAGGGATTAGGGGTGCACCCATCTATCTGATCTGGTAGAGTGGGTAGATGTCCTTAGGAAGAAGAATTCATGCAGATAACCTGACCCTATGCTGGGTTTTAAAGATGATAACCAGAAGCAAAATGAGAGCCAGTTCAGTTTGCATGGCAGAAATAATATCTTGGAAAACCTAAGCATTATGTCTAAGTTATGGCAGTCTAATTCTGTTTTCCTGTGCCTTCAGGGAATTCAGATCAATCTTACACCTCAGATGCACTATGAGCTTTTATTTGCTTTTTGTTTCAAAAGGGATAACAGAAGACTAGAAGAAACAGCTGAAAGCAATGCAGAAATTCTTGCTCGTCTCACAGCAGCAGTAAGCCTTTCTTAAAGATTAATTTGTGGGATGATTTTAATCAGTTACTTAAACAATTCATTTCTTATATTTGTATCTGGATTTTACATCCTCCACTACTGATTAGCGGTGAAAAAGGAAACAGCAATAGTAATTAATATTACTTGTAGAACAGTACTAGTTATTAAAATCAAGAAACTCAGGGTAAGTGTAGCTAAAATGCGAAGGAAGATTATCTTTGGAGAGTAAGATACATTTACTGAAGTTGGGAGATATTTTTGAATAGTAGAATGTGAAATATATGTCGCTTGTTTAGAATATTTAAGGCATTGCTGAGAAAGATTTTTCTCAGAGGTCCCACTGAACTCAAGCCAGTTAAAAGTTACTGGGCACATGCAACTGGTCTGCATTAGCCTGGAACATCTTTGCCAATTCGGACTTTTTGCTCCCAAGCTCTCAAAATATCTTAATTTGGCAGCATATCATTCAGCTCTCTGCAAAGAGTCCTGCCGGCAGACCATTAAACTATTAATTCAAACTCCTATCCACATGAAAATTAACATTAATACCAAGAATTAGACCAAGAAATCTGAAAATGACTTCTGTGTACAGTATTTCTGCTGTATTGTTTGTTTAATTTCAACTGAAATCAAGCTTTAATAATTCAGCATTTGTTCCATGCAAAACCCATTTAATAATTGAGTGTATATAAGCAAAACTACAGCAGAAAGAGTATAGAAATATCTTGAACTATGTGTTTTGTAAAAATGATACACTTTAGAATAATTGTTTAAAACATTTTTAATACAGGTTTTTTTGTTCATCAATTAGCAGTTTAGAAGCCATGTGAACAAGAGAATGTGCTTAACTTTCATAAATAAAATAACTTCCACTTCATTATTTCCTACTGTTTTGGATTGTGATGCCCTTCATTCCTGACAGTTTATCAATCATGCTGGTGTTGTAGAAATTGTAGTGTTTCTTTTTAAACATGCTTAAAATGATATCTTTGATTTAAATAGCTTTGAAGTACATCCCCCGTTAGCATGTAGTCTGAATTGTTTATTTTTATTGCTAGATCTGCCAGTAATGTCTCATTAACAGAATGAAGTATTGCAGACTTTTCCCCTTGGTGCATCAGGAAACACTTTATTTTGTAAATAGATAGTCCTGCTAACTTGCCCATTAATGCTTACCCTGCCACTTTTTCATTTTTTAAAAAACTAAAACAAGAATGCTGCTTTTGTTAAATTTATATTTTGGTCCTACTATTGAAAAGAAAACTAGATATAAACATTTTAAAATACAATTGAATCAATTGAAGATAATTTTTTTTACATGAAAGGTAAGGGAATAAACTGTAACTGCATCGTAAAACTAAAGAATACATTATTTAGCAATTATGCAAAAGAAACCTTTGTTTGGAATAGATAGCAGCCGAATAGGTAATATAATTAATTTAATTTAATTTATTCTACTTCTATGCCACCCTTAGGACCCAGGGCGGCTTATAACAATAAAAAAATAATACAATAGTACAATAATATAAAGAAGTCGAACATCAATAGTATGTTGATGGGGAAAAAAAGTATGTTGATGAACAGTATGTTGATGGGGGGGGGGAATTAAAACCTCATTATAACCCTAACAAACCCATTATAAAAACTCAAAAAAGCAATCTAACAAACATACATACCAGCCAAACATAATTTGAGCACGTCTGATGTTAGATTTCACGGCTCCCAGGCCTGTCAACAAAGCTTTTTGAAAAGCCAGTAGAGTGGGAAGCAGTGTGAACATTAAAGGGGGGGAGGAGTTGGTTCCATAGTGCTGAGGCAGCAACAGAACAATCCCCTGGCCCTTCCAACCTACATTGTTTAGTCAAGGGGACCTGGAGGAGATCGATTCTGTGCGATCTAATAGACCTCTGGGAGGTATGTGGCAGGAGACTGTCCTGTAAATAGTCAGGTACTTAGCCATGTAGGCATTTATAGGTGATAACCAGCACCTTGAATTGTTACCAGAGACTAATCGGCAGCCAGTGCAACACACCCATAACAGCTTGTGTGGCTGCCTTCTGGACTATCTGCAGTCTGCAAACACTCTTCCCAGGGTATCCCCATGTAGAGCACATTGCAATAATCAAGATGAGAGGTAATGAGGGCCTGGGTGACTGTGCGCAAAGCCTCCTTGTCCAAATAGGACCATAACTGGTATACCAGGTGAACTTGGGCAAAGGTCCCCTTGGCCATAGCCAAAAGATGGTGTTCAAGATTTAACTGTGGATCCAGGAGGATACCCAAGTTACGAACGCTATCTGAGGGGCTCGAAATCTCACCTCCTAGAACAAAGGATGGACAAAAGGAACACAAAGGTATTCGGAGGGAATACCCAGAGCCACTTGGTCTTGTCTGGGTTGAGCTTAAGCCTGTTGGCTCCCATCTAGACCCTAGCAGCTTCCAGGCACCGGCACATCATGTCAACTGCTTCACTGAATTGGTAAGGGATGGAGATTTATAACTGGGTATCATCAGCATACTGATGATACCTCACCCCATGCTGTCGGATGATCTCGCCCAGCGGCTTCATGTAAATGTTAAATAGTATAATAAGCACTTAATGAGATCTGGAGGCATCTAGTCTACCCAATTTAAAGTTGCAGAGTCTGAAAAACGTTACATTACAAAATCATTGCATTACACTAATCAGTATATTTAATAAAATTAGGGAACTGCTTTCATATCAGCCTGAGAAGGAATGTTAGGGAAGAGCAATTGACACTGTTCTAACACGTATTTTTCTTAACTGCTTCTACACACAGCATACTAATTTATAAATCAGAAACTGGTAAAGAACTGGTGGTCCTCAGGTATTTTTGGGTTTCAATTTCCATAAATCCTCACGTTTTGCTATGATTAAGAGCTGTGGTGGTGCAATGGTTAGAATGCAATACTTCAGGCTACTACTTCTTATTGTTGGCTGTCTGCAATTTGGCAGTTCAGATCTCACCAGCCTCAAGATTGACTTAACTTTCCATCCTTCTGAGATAGGTAAATGAGGATGCAGATTGTTGGGAGAAATATGTTGACTCTCTAAACCGTTTAGAGAGGGCTGTAAAGCCTTGTAAAGTGGTATATAAGTGCCATTGCTATTTTAAGAGCAGATTTAAATTGAAGCTCAACAAAATGCGAAGAACCACATAGTGGTCTTTAATGGCACGTTAGGCATAGAAGTCTCTGGTTGATATTTACAGTCAGTAAAACAGTGCCACTGCATAATAAAATTTAAATGTTTAGAAGATGATTAAGTAGTGAATTGATTAATAATAAAAATGGCAACCATGATGGGCTGTTCTTTGATACTTCTCAGGCTGATTTTATTATAGAAACATAGAAACATAGAAGACTGACGGCAGAAAAAGACCTCATGGTCCATCTAGTCTGCCCTTATACTATTTCCTGTATTTTATCTTAGGATGGATATATGTTTATCCCAGGCATGTTTAAATTCGGTTACTGTGGATTTACCAACCACGTCTGCTGGAAGTTTGTTCCAAGGATCTACTACTCTTTCAGTAAAATAATATTTTCTCATGTTGCCTTTGATCTTTCCCCCAACTAACTTCAGATTGTGTCCCCTTGTTCTTGTGTTCACTTTCCTATTAAAAACACTTCCCTCCTGAACCCTATTTAACCCTTTAACATATTTAAATGTTTCAATCATGTCCCCCCTTTTCCTTCTGATTTCCAGACTATACAGATTGAGTTCATTAAGTCTTTCCTGATACGTTTTATACTTAAGACCTTCCACCATTCTTGTAGCCCGTCTTTGGACCCGTTCAATTTTGTCAATATCTTTTTGTAGGTGAGGTCTCCAGAACTGAACACAGTACTCCAAATGTGGTCTCACCAGCGCTCTATATAAGGGGATCACAATCTCTCTCTTCCTGCTTGTTATACCTCTAGCTATGCAGCCAAGCATCCTACTTGCCTTTCCTACCGCCCGACCACACTGCTCACCCATTTTGAGACTGTCAGAAATCACTACCCCTAAATCCTTCTCTTCTGAAGTTTTTGCTAACACAGAACTGCCAATGCAATACTCAGATTGAGGATTCCTTTTCCCCAAGTGCATTATTTTACATTTGGAAACATTAAACTGCAGTTTCCATTGCTTTGACCATTTATCTAGTAAAGCTAAATCATTTACCATATTACAGACCCCTCCAGGAATATCAACCCTATTGTACCCTTTATCCTATTATTTATTTTATTTTATTTATTTATTTATTTGACTTCTATGCCACCCAATCCTGAAGGACTTAGGGCGGCTTACAACATAATATAATACATCCATATTACACATCCAAGCCATCAGACACACAGAAACAGAAGAAAAAAGTTAATTGTTAAGACACCTTGTGAGACAAGACTTTAGCCAGCTGCAAAATATTGGAAACAAATTGTGAAATGTTATGAGGGAGCAGATAAGCAGAAGCCATTAATGATGTGCTATGGCCCAGATTTAGAGCATCACTTGGGGCATGAAGTATTTCCTGCGGTTAATGGCTTTGGATTGGTGGCTGCCATTTTATGTCTCTTTTTTTTCTCCCTGACTTATGTGCACCCATAGATGGTCAATAGAGACAGATGGTACTCCAAAGAAGACTATCTTGATTATAGAAAGTCTGAGCTGCTGGTTGCTTTCTTCAGTTGGTCTCTACTCTAGGAAAACTCTGTGACATTCAGGTTGCTCTGAAAGTTGTTTCAGAACAGTTGTATGCTGAATAACTCTTATAAACACTGATGGGATTCATAAGAGTACTGACAGTAAAGACTTTGTATTCTGTTGGCTTGAGTCATTATGCCTTTTCAGTAAAAATTTCAAAAAGCCATCTTTAGAATTGGGATTTGGTTTGGAGTCAGAGAGCTATACCTGGGTGACATTAGGATTCCCACTGTTATTTGAATTTTGAATGAGAATAGCATGGGGGTGTAGGTAGAAGTAGGCTTAGGTGGCTAATTGAGGGGCTTCAAATTCTGGAAATATTTTGACTGATTTGGCCCTGGTACCAAATAGAAAAAAAAAATTTGGGTGTAGGTGGTGATGCAGTCCTGAATGGGTTTTTGTGAAATGAAAAATGAGTGAAATGAGATTATAGTTGGCACTAAGAGGTGAAATGGGATATTGAGACCAGGGCATCCCTGGAAAAGGAGCGTTTGATAGCTCTTACTAATCTCCTACCTCAAGTTCTTAGTCTTCTTCCCAAGAACCAGGGATTCTGGCTTCTCAGTTGCAAAGGATCAGAATCATTCGTTAACTAGTGACACAAAAAACGTATTCAAGCCTATACACAAGAATCTAGTTAACTAAAGATCAGTGCTAAACTGCTGCCAGATAAGTGTCAACAGAATTCAGGAAGGGTTGACTTAGACTCTTAAGCTGATGACATACTTAATTCCCCCCCCCCCTAACTATGCCAGCTTTTCTCTTATATCACCATTGAATGACAGATTTCTCACCCACAATTTAATTATGAATAGGAGGCTATCTTTGTTTTTTATTTCAAAAACCTAGAGGAGGGGCCAGTGTCTCTAGGGAGTCTGTTTCTGGGATTTCAGGTTTAGCATTAACTGAGGTCCCAAGATACAGTAGAGAGGTAGTTGTAATTATCTGCATGACTTTGCCAAAGCTGTTCAACCTAATTGTTGAGATTTTGATCTTTTTGGCAGATTGAAAATGTTAGGACATTAACAATAACCAGATTTCCCTGGTGAGGAATCTGGAGTGGGCCAGATAACTATGGACCTGATGCAGAGGGGCATTGAATTTGGGTAATTATCATGGATAGTTCACACACTAATAGCTGCTGAGTTTAATGTACAACTCTCTCTGCTTTGAAGAAGGATCTGTTAGATCAGTCTGTCCCAGATCCTTTATTGGTTTCTCAGAAGGTGCTTAAAGAACTGAGATTCTGCTGGGCAGTTTGATTGAGAAATTAGGAACAACTAAGGGTTTGACCAGATGGAAGTAACTCTTATGGATCCTTGGTTAACTGAGAAACTCATCAATTTGACGTTGCAGAGAGCATGGCTATCCCCATACTCTTTTCCCATTCTTTTAGGGTATTCCTGTTTCAAAGTTCAGAAAAGCAGTTAAGACATTATTATTCTAAGTGCATGCTGTGTTTGAATATTTAAATTGCCAGACTTGTCTTTCTTTTGGATATAGTATTATTTTAATGCTGTATTTAGTTTATTTTATGAGTTTATTATTGTTTTTGAGGATGGTTTTTTCTTGGTGGTATTTTTGATTGGAAGTTGCCCAGAATCTTTAGGGAATGGGTAATATATAAATAAAGTAAAAAAAATTGCATTTATTTGTTTAGACTACTCCTATATGGAATCAATAGACTGGCCTTTCCTGAAGTACATAGTCATTTGTTAAGTTAAGCACTATTAGCCAATAAAAATCTAAATATAAAATATTAATTGAATTGTAGCTACATAAAGTAAAATAAAGGTTTATGTATAACTAATATGCCTGTGTGAGTGATACAGCTCTTCAACTTGATCTTTTCAGTTCTTTCTTTCTCCAGTTCAGGGTCTACTTTTGATTATGTACATTTAAAAGTCTTTTTTTCTAAGTACTTATTTCTTGATGAGTCAGACTAAAATCTGTAAATAAAGGAAATGCATGTTCTCTCCAAACAATAGAAGGGTGAGGAACTGTTGAATGAGAACAGCTGTGTTGAACAGTGCCAAGTTAGTTCAAGTGCAGGAAATAACTGCAAAGGTGCACTTTTGGTCAAAGATAGTTTATTTCAGTTAGTTAAAATAATATGTGAAAGTTGTACATGAGGCAATGAATGATGTCAGGAGATCAGGAAACTGCTAAAAGGGTACATATCTTTTCTACTTACCCTGGGTTTGTTGATAAATGATTTCTGGGAAGACATTTGATAAAATGAAGGAACTCTGTGTACCAAATGTGGTGAAAATTAAATATTTTCCCACATCTTACCCAATTTTAAAAGATTTATAGCTTGATCATAACCTTGCTGAAGTTAAAATACTCTTTTCACAAAGCTAATACTTATAGCATTTAATTAATGCTATAGTTCAGCTCGCATTCAGTGGAGCATACATCTCAATCAGCTATGGGTTGCACTACTGTACCTTGTATAGGCAGTTAACAAACTACATGGGAGTTCCATTGGAAACAACATCAGCATATTTATAACACAGAGTTTTTTTATTTGCTAGATGCAAAGAGAACTGGCAACTGTTCTGGCTATGAAAGCAAGAAAATCAGGTAAATATACCAAGTTTTTGTCCATACACAATATTTTTAAATATAATCACAGAGAGAGAAACTAGAATTGATTGTCTGAATGTGACAACAAGTATTGTTGATATTTGATATCTCATATGAAATATGACAGATATTTTTCATTTTGTATTCAGCCAAATAATATTTAATTTTTAAAATTGTATTAATTGGATGTATTGTATTGTTATGTCTACTATATAGGCTGTGACCAAGTCATTGGAGAGGGGCGGCATACAAATATAGATAGATAGATAGATAGATAGATAGATAGATAGATAGATAGATAGATGGATGGATGGATGGATGGATGGATGGATGGATAGATAAATAAATTTGATGTATTTGCTTGATGTATTATAGTTAGTTCTCAATTTACAGGCAGAATTTAACCCACAATTTATGTGGATAAGTGAGACAGTTGTTAAATGAGTTTTGCCCCATTTTACACTTTCTTGCCCCAGTTAAGGGAACCACTGCAATTGTTAAGTGAATACTACGGTTGTTAAATGAATTTGGCTTGCCCATTGAGCTTGTCAGATGGTAAAAAAAATGTGGCCCTATGATCTTGGACATTGCAACTGTCATAAAATGTTGCCAAGTATTCAAAATTTTATCGTGTAACCATAGGGATGCTTCAATGGTCGCAAGTGTGAACACTGGCCATAAGTCATGTTTTTCAATGGTAATTTCAAATGGTTACTGAATAGTTGTAAATCATTCTGTTTGCTTGCATTTTTATATTTTATAAATTAGTACATTGTCTTAATTTGAAATACAGTGTTCCCTCGATTTTCGCGGGTTCGAACTTCGCGATTAGCCTATACCACGGTTTTTAAAAAAATATTAATTAAAAAATACTTTGCGGTTTTTTCCCCTATACCACGGTTTTCCCCATCCAATGACATCATACGTCATCGCCAAACTAATAATTTTTGCAAATAAATAACAAAAAAAATAATTATTGTTAATAAATAATTATGTTTATAAATATCAGGATCACTAAGTGCCTTATTCAATGGTGAGTACCAGTAATAATGGTGAGTAAATGGTTGTTAAGGGAATGGGAGATGGTAATTTAGGGGTTTAAAGTGTTAAGGGAAGGCTTGTGATACTGTCCATAGACAAAAATGGTGTATTTACTTCCGCATCTCTACTTTGCGGAAATTCAATTTTCGCGGGTGGTCTCGGAACGTATCCCCTGCGGAAATCGAGGGAACACTGTACATATGTTTCAATTTTGAAGTTGATGTTTATTTTTCACTGTTTAAGTAGTTTATTTAGGATCCAAAGTATGTTTTTTTCAAAATTGTCAATATTTACCTGATTTTGTAGAAATTG